>NW_027437555.1:0-600000 GCF_965140245.1 Athene noctua | reverse complement strand
CATGGTTCTACCCGCTGCCCGGAACGCTATGCAGGGCAAAAGCTATTCTCGTCCTCCGTGCTTGCTTTTTCTCAGAAAGAACCGTGGTGTGCGTTTTCGCCGGAAAACGCGTTTTCGGCCGAAAACGTGTACGTTTGCACTTCCCGGCCACAGGGAAGCTGCTAGCCGGCAATTCGCTGCCTATTTCTACCCGCTGCTCAGAACGCTACGCAGGGCAAAAGCGATTCTCGTCCTCCGTGCTTGCTTTTTCTCAGAAAGAGCCGTGGTGTGCGTTTTCGCGGGGAAACGCGTTTTCGGCCGAAAACGTGTACGTTTGCACTTCCCGGCCACAGGGAAGCTGCTAGCCGGGAATTCTCTGCCTGGTTCTACCCGCTGCCCGGAACGCTACGCAGGGCAAAAGCGATTCTCGTCCTCCGTGCTTGCTTTTTCTCAGAAAGAGCCGTGGTGTGCGTTTTCGCGGGGAAACGTGTTTTCGGCCGAAAACGTGTACGTTTGCACTTCCCGGCCACAGGGAAGCTGCTAGCCGGCAATTCGCTGCCTATTTCTACCCGCTGCTCAGAACGCTACGCAGGGCAAAAGCGATTCTCGTCCTCCGTGCTTGCTTTTTCTCAGAAAGAGCCGTGGTGTGCGTTTTCGCCGGTAAACGCGTTTTCGGCCGAAAACGTGTACGTTTGCACTTCCCGGCCACAGGGAAGCTGCTAGCCGGGAATTCTCTGCCTGGTTCTACCCGCTGCCCGGAACGCTACGCAGGGCAAAAGCGATTCTCGTCCTCCGTGCTTGCTTTTTCTCAGAAAGAGCCGTGGTGTGCGTTTTCGCCGGAAAACGCATTTTCGGCGAAAACGTGTACGTTTGCACTTCCCGGCCACAGGGAAGCTGCTAGCCGGGAATTCTCTGCCTGGTTCTACCCGCTGCCCGGAACGCTACGCAGGGCAAAAGCGATTTTCGTCCTCCGTGCTTGCTTTTTCTCAGAAAGAGCCGTGGTGTGCGTTTTTGCCAGAAAACGCGTTTTCGGCCGAAAACGTGTACGTTTGCACTTCCCGGCCACAGGGAAGCTGCTAGCCGGGAATTCTCTGCCTGGTTCTACCCGCTGCCCGGAACGCTACGCAGGGCAAAAGCGATTCTCGTCCTCCGTGCTTGCTTTTTCTCAGAAAGAGCCGTGGTGTGCGTTTTCGCCGGAAAACGCATTTTCGGCGAAAACTTGTACGTTTGCAATTCCCGGCCACAGGGAATCTGCTAGCCGGGAATTCTATGCCTGGTTCTACCCGCTGCCCGGAACACTACGCAGGGCAAAAGCGATTCTCGTCCTCCGTGCTTGCTTTTTCTCAGAAAGAGCCGTGGTGTGCTTTTTCGCCAGAAAACGCGTTTTCGGCCGAAAACGTGTACGTTTGCACTTCCCCGACACAGGGAAGCTGCTAGCCGGGAATTCTCTGCCTGGTTCTACCCGCTGCCCGGAACGCTACGCAGGGCAAAAGCGATTCTCGTCCTCCGTGCTTGCTTTTTCTCAGAAATAGCCGTGGTGTGCGTTTTCGCCGGAAAACGCGTTTTCGGCCGAAAACGTGTACGTTTGCACTTCCCGGCCACAGGGAAGCTGCTAGCCGGCAATTCGCTGCCTCGTTCTACACGCTGCCCGGAACGATACGCAGGGCAAAAGCGATTCTCGTCCTCCGTGCTTGCTTTTTCTCAGAAAGAGCCGTGGTGTGCGTTTTCGCCGGAAAACGCGTTTTCGGCCGAAAACGTGTACGTTTGCACTTCCCCGCCACAGGGAAGCTGCTAGCCGGGAATTCTCTGCCTGGTTCTACCCGCTGCCAGGAACGCTACGCAGGGCAAAAGCGATTCTCGTCCTCCGTGCTTGCTTTTTCTCAGAAAGAGCCGTGGTGTGCGTTTTCGCCGGAAAACGCGTTTTCGGCCGAAAACGTGTACGTTTGCACTTCCCCGCCACAGGAAAGCTGCTAGCCGGGAATTCTCTGCCTGCTTCTACCCGCTGCCCGGAACGCTACGCAGGGCAAAAGCGATTCTCGTCCTCCGTGCTTGCTTTTTCTCAGAAAGAGCCGTGGTGTGCGTTTTCGCCGGTAAACGCGTTTTCGGCCGAAAACGTGTACGTTTGCACTTCCCGGCCACAGGGAAGCTGCTAGACGGGAATTCTCTGCCTGGTTCTACCCGCTGCCCGGAACGCTACGCAGGGCAAAAGCGATTCTCGTCCTCCGTGCTTGCTTTTTCTCAGAAAGAGCCGTGGTGTGCGTTTTCGCCGGAAAACGCGTTTTCGGCCGAAAACGTGTACGTTTGCACTTCCCCGCCACAGGGAAGCTGCTAGCCGGGAATTCTCTACCTGGTTCTACCCGCTGCCCGGAACGCTACGCAGGGCAAAAGCGATTCTCGTCCTCCGTGCTTGCTTTTTCTCAGAAAGAGCCGTGGTGTGCGTTTTCGCCAGAAAACGCGTTTTCGGCCGAAAACGTGTACGTTTGCACTTCCCGGCCACAGGGAAGCTGCTAGCCGGGAATTCTCTGCCTCGTTCTACCCGCTGCCCGGAACGCTACGCAGGGCAAAAGCGATTCTCGTCCTCCCTGCTTGCTTTTTCTCAGAAAGAGCCGTGGTGTGCGTTTTCGCCGGTAAACGCGTTTTCGGCCGAAAACGTGTACGTTTGCACTTCCCGGCCACAGGGAAGCTGCTAGACGGGAATTCTCTGCATGGTTCTACCCGCTGCCCGGAACGCTATGCAGGGCAAAAGCGATTTTCGTCCTCCGTGCTTGCTTTTTCTCAGAAAGAACCGTGGTGTGCGTTTTCGCCGGAAAACGCGTTTTCGGCCGAAAACGTGTACGTTTGCACTTCCCGGCCACAGGGAAGCTGCTAGCCGGCAATTCGCTGCCTATTTCTACCCGCTGCTCAGAACGCTACGCAGGGCAAAAGCGATACTCGTCCTCCGTGCTTGCTTTTTCTCAGAAAGAGCTGTGGTGTGCGTTTTCGCCGGAAAACGCGTTTTCGGCCGAAAACGTGTACGTTTGCACTTCCCCGCCACAGGGAAGCTGCTAGCCGGGAATTCTCTGCCTGGTTCTACCCGCTGCCAGGAACGCTACGCAGGGCAAAAGCGATTCTCGTCCTCCGTGCTTGCTTTTTCTCAGAAAGAGCCGTGGTGTGCGTTTTCGCCGGAAAACGCGTTTTCGGCCGAAAACGTGTACGTTTGCACTTCCCCGCCACAGGAAAGCTGCTAGCCGGGAATTCTCTGCCTGCTTCTACCCGCTGCCCGGAACGCTACGCAGGGCAAAAGCGATTCTCGTCCTCCGTGCTTGCTTTTTCTCAGAAAGAGCCGTGGTGTGCGTTTTCGCCGGTAAACGCGTTTTCGGCCGAAAACGTGTACGTTTGCACTTCCCGGCCACAGGGAAGCTGCTAGCCGGGAATTCTCTGCCTCGTTCTACCCGCTGCCCGGAACGCTACGCAGGGCAAAAGCGATTTTCGTCCTCCGTGCTTGCTTTTTCTCAGAAAGAGCCATGGTGTGCTTTTTCGCCGGAAAACGCTTTTTCGGCCGAAAACGTGTACGTTTGCACTTCCCCGCCACAGGGAAGCTGCTAGCCGGGAATTCTCTGCCTGGTTCTACCCGCTGCTCAGAACGCTACGCAGGGCAAAAGCGATTCTCGTCCTCCGTGCTTGCTTTTTCTCAGAAAGAGCCGTGGTGTGCGTTTTCGCCGGAAAACACGTTTTCGGCCGAAAACGTGTACGTTTGCACTTCCCGGCCACAGGGAAGCTGCTAGCCGGGAATTCTCTGCCTGGTTCTACCCGCTGCCCGGAACGCTACGCAGGGCAAAAGCGACTCTCGTCCTCCGTGCTTGCTTTTTCTCAGAAAGAGCCGTGGTGTGCGTTTTCGCCGGAAAACGCGTTTTCGGCCGAAAACGTGTACGTTTGCACTTCCCGGCCACAGGGAAGCTGCTAGCCGGGAATTCTCTGCCTGGTTCTACCCGCTGGCGGAACGCTACGCAGGGCAAAAGCGATTCTCGTCCTCCGTGCTTGCTTTTTCTCAGAAAGAGCCGTGGTGTGCGTTTTCGCCGGAAAACGCGTTTTCGGCCGAAAACGTGTACGTTTGCACTTCCCCGCCACAGGGAAGCTGCTAGCCGGGAATTCTCTACCTGGTTCTACCCGCTGCCCGGAACGCTACGCAGGGCAAAAGCGATTCTCGTCCTCCGTGCTTGCTTTTTCTCAGAAAGAGCCGTGGTGTGCGTTTTCGCCAGAAAACGCGTTTTCGGCCGAAAACGTGTACGTTTGCACTTCCCGGCCACAGGGAAGCTGCTAGCCGGGAATTCTCTGCCTCGTTCTACCCGCTGCCCGGAACGCTACGCAGGGCAAAAGCGATTCTCGTCCTCCCTGCTTGCTTTTTCTCAGAAAGAGCCGTGGTGTGCGTTTTCGCCGGTAAACGCGTTTTCGGCCGAAAACGTGTACGTTTGCACTTCCCGGCCACAGGGAAGCTGCTAGCCGGGAATTCTCTGCCTGGTTCTACCCGCTGCCCGGAACGCTACGCAGGGCAAAAGCGATTCTCGTCCTCCGTGCTTGCTTTTTCTCAGAAAGAGCCGTGGTGTGCGTTTTCGCGGGGAAACGTGTTTTCGGCCGAAAACGTGTACGTTTGCACTTCCCGGCCACAGGGAAGCTGCTAGCCGGCAATTCGCTGCCTATTTCTACCCGCTGCTCAGAACGCTACGCAGGGCAAAAGCGATTCTCGTCCTCCGTGCTTGCTTTTTCTCAGAAAGAGCCGTGGTGTGCGTTTTCGCCGGTAAACGCGTTTTCGGCCGAAAACGTGTACGTTTGCACTTCCCGGCCACAGGGAAGCTGCTAGCCGGGAATTCTCTGCCTGGTTCTACCCGCTGCCCGGAACGCTACGCAGGGCAAAAGCGATTCTCGTCCTCCGTGCTTGCTTTTTCTCAGAAAGAGCCGTGGTGTGCGTTTTCGCCGGAAAACGCATTTTCGGCGAAAACGTGTACGTTTGCACTTCCCGGCCACAGGGAAGCTGCTAGCCGGGAATTCTCTGCCTGGTTCTACCCGCTGCCCGGAACACTACGCAGGGCAAAAGCGATTCTCGTCCTCCGTGCTTGCTTTTTCTCAGAAAGAGCCGTGGTGTGCGTTTTCGCCGGAAAACGCGTTTTCGGCCGAAAACGTGTACGTTTGCACTTCCCCGCCACAGGGAAGCTGCTAGCCGGGAATTCTCTGCCTGGTTCTACCCGCTGCCCGGAACGCTACGCAGGGCAAAAGCGATTCTCGTCCTCCGTGCTTGCTTTTTCTCAGAAAGAGCCGTGGTGTGCGTTTTCGCCGGAAAACGCGTTTTCGGCCGAAAACGTGTACGTTTGCACTTCCCGGCCACAGGGAAGCTGCTAGCCGGCAATTCTCTGACTGGTTCTACCCGCTGCCCGGAACGCTACGCAGGGCAAAAGCGATTTTCGTCCTCCGTGCTTTCTTTTTCTCAGAAAGAGCCATGGTGTGCTTTTTCGCCGGAAAACGCTTTTTCGGCCGAAAACGTGTACGTTTGCACTTCCCCGCCACAGGGAAGCTGCTAGCCGGGAATTCTCTGCCTGGTTCTACCCGCTGCTCAGAACGCTACGCAGGGCAAAAGCGATTCTCGTCCTCCGTGCTTGCTTTTTCTCAGAAAGAGCCGTGGTGTGCGTTTTCGCCGGAAAACGCGTTTTCGGCCGAAAACGTGTACGTTTGCACTTCCCGGCCACAGGGAAGCTGCTAGCCGGGAATTCTCTGCCTGGTTCTACCCGCTGCCCGGAACGCTACGCAGGGCAAAAGCGGTTCTCGTCCTCCGTGCTTGCTTTCTCTCAGAAAGAGCCGTGGTGTGCGTTTTTGCCAGAAAACGCGTTTTCGGCCGAAAACGTGTACGTTTGCACTTCCCGGCCACAGGGAAGCTGCTAGCCGGGAATTCTCTGCCTGGTTCTACCCGCTGCCCGGAACGCTACGCAGGGCAAAAGCGATTCTCGTCCTCCGTGCTTGCTTTTTCTCAGAAAGAGCCGTGGTGTGCGTTTTCGCCGGAAAACGCATTTTCGGCGAAAACTTGTACGTTTGCAATTCCCGGCCACAGGGAATCTGCTAGCCGGGAATTCTATGCCTGGTTCTACCCGCTGCCCGGAACACTACGCAGGGCAAAAGCGATTCTCGTCCTCCGTGCTTGCTTTTTCTCAGAAAGAGCCGTGGTGTGCTTTTTCGCCAGAAAACGCGTTTTCGGCCGAAAACGTGTACGTTTGCACTTCCCCGCCACAGGGAAGCTGCTAGCCGGGAATTCTCTGCCTGGTTCTACCCGCTGCCCGGAACGCTACGCAGGGCAAAAGCGATTCTCGTCCTCCGTGCTTGCTTTTTCTCAGAAAGAGCCGTGGTGTGCGTTTTCGCCGGAAAACGCGTTTTCGGCCGAAAACGTGTACGTTTGCACTTCCCGGCCACAGGGAAGCTGCTAGCCGGCAATTCGCTGCCTCGTTCTACCCGCTGCCCGGAACGCTACGCAGGGCAAAAGCGATTCTCGTCCTCCGTGCTTGCTTTTTCTCAGAAAGAGCTGTGGTGTGCGTTTTCGCCGGAAAACGCGTTTTCGGCCGAAAACGTGTACGTTTGCACTTCCCCGCCACAGGGAAGCTGCTAGCCGGGAATTCTCTGCCTGGTTCTACCCGCTGCCCGGAACGCTACGCAGGGCAAAAGCGATTTTCGTCCTCCGTGCTTGCTTTTTCTCAGAAAGAGCCATGGTGTGCTTTTTCGCCGGAAAACGCTTTTTCGGCCGAAAACGTGTACGTTTGCACTTCCCCGCCACAGGGAAGCTGCTAGCCGGGAATTCTCTGCCTGGTTCTACCCGCTGCTCAGAACGCTACGCAGGGCAAAAGCGATTCTCGTCCTCCGTGCTTGCTTTTTCTCAGAAAGAGCCGTGGTGTGCGTTTTCGCCGGAAAACGCGTTTTCGGCCGAAAACGTGTACGTTTGCACTTCCCCGCCACAGGAAAGCTGCTAGCCGGGAATTCTCTGCCTGCTTCTACCCGCTGCCCGGAACGCTACGCAGGGCAAAAGCGATTCTCGTCCTCCGTGCTTGCTTTTTCTCAGAAAGAGCCGTGTAGTGCGTTTTCGCCGGTAAACGCGTTTTCGGCCGAAAACGTGTACGTTTGCACTTCCCGGCCACAGGGAAGCTGCTAGACGGGAATTCTCTGCCTGGTTCTACCCGCTGCCCGGAACGCTACGCAGGGCAAAAGCGATTTTCGTCCTCCGTGCTTGCTTTTTCTCAGAAAGAGCCATGGTGTGCTTTTTCGCCGGAAAACGCTTTTTCGGCCGAAAACGTGTACGTTTGCACTTCCCCGCCACAGGGAAGCTGCTAGCCGGGAATTCTCTGCCTGGTTCTACCCGCTGCTCAGAACGCTACGCAGGGCAAAAGCGATTCTCGTCCTCCGTGCTTGCTTTTTCTCAGAAAGAGCCGTGGTGTGCGTTTTCGCCGGAAAACGCGTTTTCGGCCGAAAACGTGTACGTTTGCAATTCCCGGCCACAGGGAAGCTGCTAGCCGGGAATTCTCTGCCTGGTTCTACCCGCTGCCCGGAACGCTACGCAGGGCAAAAGCGATTTTCGTCCTCCGTGCTTGCTTTTTCTCAGAAAGAGCCGTGGTGTGCGTTTTCGCGGGAAAAAGCGTTTTCGGCCGAAAACGTGTACGTTTGCACTTCCCGGCCACAGGGCAGCTGCTAGCCGGGAATTCTCTGCCTGGTTCTACCCGCTGCCCGGAACGCTACGCAGGGCAAAAGCGATTCTCGTCCTCCGTGCTTGCTTTTTCTCAGAAAGAGCCGTGGTGTGCGTTTTCGCCGGAAAACGGGTTTTCGGCCGAAAACGTGTACGTTTGCACTTCCCCGCCACAGGGAAGCTGCTAGCCGGGAATTCTCTGCCTGGTTCTACCCGCTGCCCGGAACGCTACGCAGGGCAAAAGCGATTCTCGTCCTCCGTGCTTGCTTTTTCTCAGAAAGAGCCGTGGTGTGCGTTTTCGCCAGAAAACGCGTTTTCGGCCGAAAACGTGTACGTTTGCACTTCCCGGCCACAGGGAAGCTGCTAGCCGGGAATTCTCTGACTGGTTCTACCCGCTGCCCGGAACGCTACGCAGGGCAAAAGCGATTTTCGTCCTCCGTGCTTGCTTTTTCTCAGAAAGAGCCATGGTGTGCTTTTTCGCCGGAAAACGCTTTTTCGGCCGAAAACGTGTACGTTTGCACTTCCCCGCCACAGGGAAGCTGCTAGCCGGGAATTCTCTGCCTGGTTCTACCCGCTGCTCAGAACGCTACGCAGGGCAAAAGCGATTCTCGTCCTCCGTGCTTGCTTTTTCTCAGAAAGAGCCGTGGTGTGCGTTTTCGCCGGAAAACGCGTTTTCGGCCGAAAACGTGTACGTTTGCACTTCCCGGCCACAGGGAAGCTGCTAGCCGGGAATTCTCTGCCTGGTTCTACCCGCTGCCCGGAACGCTACGCAGGGCAAAAGCGATTTTCGTCCTCCGTGCTTGCTTTTTCTCAGAAAGAGCCGTGGTGTGCGTTTTCGCGGGAAAAAGCGTTTTCGGCCGAAAACGTGTACGTTTGCACTTCCCGGCCACAGGGCAGCTGCTAGCCGGGAATTCTCTGCCTGGTTCTACCCGCTGCCCGGAACGCTACGCAGGGCAAAAGCGATTCTCGTCCTCCGTGCTTGCTTTTTCTCAGAAAGAGCCGTGGTGTGCGTTTTCGCCGGAAAACGGGTTTTCGGCCGAAAACGTGTACGTTTGCACTTCCCCGCCACAGGGAAGCTGCTAGCCGGGAATTCTCTGCCTGGTTCTACCCGCTGCCCGGAACGCTACGCAGGGCAAAAGCGGTTCTCGTCCTCCGTGCTTGCTTTTTCTCAGAAAGAGCCGTGGTGTGCGTTTTCGCCGGAAAACGCGTTTTCGGCCGAAAACGTGTACGTTTGCACTTCCCGGCCACAGGGAAGCTGCTAGCCGGGAATTCTCTGCCTCGTTCTACCCGCTGCCCGGAACGCTACGCAGGGCAAAAGCGATTCTCGTCCTCCGTGCTTGCTTTTTCTCAGAAAGAGCCGTGGTGTGCGTTTTCGCCGGTAAACGCGTTTTCGGCCGAAAACGTGTACGTTTGCACTTCCCGGCCACAGGGAAGCTGCTAGCCGGCAATTCTCTGCATGGTTCTACCCGCTGCCCGGAACGCTACGCAGGGCAAAAGCGATTCTCGTCCTCCGTGCTTGCTTTTTCTCAGAAAGAGCCGTGGTGTGCGTTTTCGCCGGAAAACGCGTTTTCGGCGAAAACGTGTACGTTTGCACTTCCCGGCCACAGGGAAGCTGCTAGCCGGGAATTCTCTGCCTGGTTCTACCCGCTGCCCGGAACACTACGCAGGGCAAAAGCGATTCTCGTCCTCCGTGCTTGCTTTTTCTCAGAAAGAGCCGTGGTGTGCGTTTTCGCCGGAAAACGCGTTTTCGGCCGAAAACGTGTACGTTTGCACTTCCCCGCCACAGGGAAGCTGCTAGCCGGGAATTCTCTGCCTGGTTCTACCCGCTGCCCGGAACGCTACGCAGGGCAAAAGCGATTCTCGTCCTCCGTGCTTGCTTTTTCTCAGAAAGAGCCGTGGTGTGCGTTTTCGCGGGAAAACGCGTTTTCGGCCGAAAACGTGTACGTTTGCACTTCCCGGCCACAGGGAAGCTGCTAGCCGGCAATTCGCTGCCTATTTCTACCCGCTGCTCAGAACGCTACGCAGGGCAAAAGCGATTCTCGTCCTCCGTGCTTGCTTTTTCTCAGAAAGAGCCGTGGTGTGCGTTTTCGCGGGGAAACGCGTTTTCGGCCGAAAACGTGTACGTTTGCACTTCCCGGCCACAGGGAAGCTGCTAGCCGGGAATTCTCTGCCTGGTTCTACCCGCTGCCCGGAACGCTACGCAGGGCAAAAGCGATTCTCGTCCTCCGTGCTTGCTTTTTCTCAGAAAGAGCCGTGGTGTGCGTTTTCGCCGGAAAACACGTTTTCGGCCGAAAACGTGTACGTTTGCACTTCCCGGCCACAGGGAAGCTGCTAGCCGGGAATTCTCTGCCTGGTTCTACCCGCTGCCCGGAACGCTACGCAGGGCAAAAGCGACTCTCGTCCTCCGTGCTTGCTTTTTCTCAGAAAGAGCCGTGGTGTGCGTTTTCGCCGGTAAACGCGTTTTCGGCCGAAAACGTGTACGTTTGCACTTCCCGGCCACAGGGAAGCTGCTAGCCGGGAATTCTCTGCCTGGTTCTACCCGCTGGCGGAACGCTACGCAGGGCAAAAGCGATTTTCGTCCTCCGTGCTTGCTTTTTCTCAGAAAGAGCCGTGGTGTGCGTTTTCGCCGGAAAACGCGTTTTCGGCCGAAAACGTGTACGTTTGCACTTCCCCGCCACAGGGAAGCTGCTAGCCGGGAATTCTCTGCCTGGTTCTACCCGCTGCTCAGAACGCTACGCAGGGCAAAAGCGATTCTCGTCCTCCGTGCTTGCTTTTTCTCAGAAAGAGCCGTGGTGTGCGTTTTCGCCGGAAAACGCGTTTTCGGCCGAAAACGTGTACGTTTGCACTTCCCCGCCACAGGAAAGCTGCTAGCCGGGAATTCTCTGCCTGCTTCTACCCGCTGCCCGGAACGCTACGCAGGGCAAAAGCGATTCTCGTCCTCCGTGCTTGCTTTTTCTCAGAAAGAGCCGTGGTGTGCGTTTTCGCCGGTAAACGCGTTTTCGGCCGAAAACGTGTACGTTTGCACTTCCCGGCCACAGGGAAGCTGCTAGACGGGAATTCTCTGCCTGGTTCTACCCGCTGCCCGGAACGCTACGCAGGGCAAAAGCGATTTTCGTCCTCCGTGCTTGCTTTTTCTCAGAAAGAGCCATGGTGTGCTTTTTCGCCGGAAAACGCTTTTTCGGCCGAAAACGTGTACGTTTGCACTTCCCGGCCACAGGGAAGCTGCTAGCCGGGAATTCTCTGCCTGGTTCTACCCGCTGCTCAGAACGCTACGCAGGGCAAAAGCGATTCTCGTCCTCCGTGCTTGCTTTTTCTCAGAAAGAGCCGTGGTGTGCGTTTTCGCCGGAAAACGCGTTTTCGGCCGAAAACGTGTACGTTTGCACTTCCCGGCCACAGGGAAGCTGCTAGCCGGGAATTCTCTGCCTGGTTCTACCCGCTGCTCAGAACGCTACGCAGGGCAAAAGCGATTCTCGTCCTCCGTGCTTGCTTTTTCTCAGAAAGAGCCGTGGTGTGCGTTTTCGCGGGGAAACGCGTTTTCGGCCGAAAACGTGTACGTTTGCACTTCCCGGCCACAGGGAAGCTGCTAGCCGGGAATTCTCTGCCTGGTTCTACCCGCTGCCCGGAACGCTACGCAGGGCAAAAGCGATTCTCGTCCTCCGTGCTTGCTTTTTCTCAGAAAGAGCCGTGGTGTGCGTTTTCGCCGGAAAACAGGTTTTCGGCCGAAAACGTGTACGTTTGCACTTCCCGGCCACAGGGAAGCTGCTAGCCGGGAATTCTCTGCCTGGTTCTACCCGCTGCCCGGAACGCTACGCAGGGCAAAAGCGACTCTCGTCCTCCGTGCTTGCTTTTTCTCAGAAAGAGCCGTGGTGTGCGTTTTCGCCGGTAAACGCGTTTTCGGCCGAAAACGTGTACGTTTGCACTTCCCGGCCACAGGGAAGCTGCTAGCCGGGAATTCTCTGCCTGGTTCTACCCGCTGGCGGAACGCTACGCAGGGCAAAAGCGATTTTCGTCCTCCGTGCTTGCTTTTTCTCAGAAAGAGCCGTGGTGTGCGTTTTCGCCGGAAAACGCGTTTTCGGCCGAAAACGTGTACGTTTGCACTTCCCCGCCACAGGGAAGCTGCTAGCCGGGAATTCTCTGCCTGGTTCTACCCGCTGCTCAGAACGCTACGCAGGGCAAAAGCGATTCTCGTCCTCCGTGCTTGCTTTTTCTCAGAAAGAGCCGTGGTGTGCGTTTTCGCCGGAAAACGCGTTTTCGGCCGAAAACGTGTACGTTTGCACTTCCCCGCCACAGGAAAGCTGCTAGCCGGGAATTCTCTGCCTGCTTCTACCCGCTGCCCGGAACGCTACGCAGGGCAAAAGCGATTCTCGTCCTCCGTGCTTGCTTTTTCTCAGAAAGAGCCGTGGTGTGCGTTTTCGCCGGTAAACGCGTTTTCGGCCGAAAACGTGTACGTTTGCACTTCCCGGCCACAGGGAAGCTGCTAGCCGGGAATTCTCTGCCTGGTTCTACCCGCTGCCCGGAACGCTACGCAGGGCAAAAGCGATTCTCGTCCTCCGTGCTTGCTTTTTCTCAGAAAGAGCCGTGGTGTGCGTTTTCGCCGGAAAACGCGTTTTCGGCCGAAAACGTGTACGTTTGCACTTCCCCGCCACAGGGAAGCTGCTAGCCGGGAATTCTCTGCCTGGTTCTACCCGCTGCCCGGAACGCTACGCAGGGCAAAAGCGATTCTCGTCCTCCGTGCTTGCTTTTTCTCAGAAAGAGCCGTGGTGTGCGTTTTCGCCGGAAAACGCGTTTTCGGCCGAAAACGTGTACGTTTGCACTTCCCGGCCACAGGGAAGCTGCTAGCCGGCAATTCTCTGACTGGTTCTACCCGCTGCCCGGAACGCTACGCAGGGCAAAAGCGATTTTCGTCCTCCGTGCTTTCTTTTTCTCAGAAAGAGCCATGGTGTGCGTTTTCGCCGGAAAACGCGTTTTCGGCCGAAAACGTGTACGTTTGCACTTCCCCGCCACAGGGAAGCTGTTAGCCGGGAATTCTCTGCCTGGTTCTACCCGCTGCTCAGAACGCTACGCAGGGCAAAAGCGATTCTCGTCCTCCGTGCTTGCTTTTTCTCAGAAAGAGCCGTGGTGTGCGTTTTCGCCGGAAAACGCGTTTTCGGCCGAAAACGTGTACGTTTGCACTTCCGGCCACAGGGAAGCTGCTAGCCGGGAATTCTCTGCCTGGTTCTACCCGCTGCCCGGAACGCTACGCAGGGCAAAAGCGATTTTCGTCCTCCGTGCTTGCTTTTTCTCAGAAAGAGCCGTGGTGTGCGTTTTCGCCAGAAAACGCGTTTTCGGCCGAAAACGTGTACGTTTGCACTTCCCGGCCACAGGGAAGCTGCTAGCCGGGAATTCTCTGCCTGGTTCTACCCGCTGCCCGGAACGCTACGCAGGGCAAAAGCGATTCTCGTCCTCCGTGCTTGCTTTTTCTCAGAAAGAGCCGTGGTGTGCGTTTTCGCCGGAAAACGCGTTTTCGGCGAAAACGTGTACGTTTGCACTTCCCGGCCACGGGGAAGCTGCTAGCCGGGAATTCTCTGCCTGGTTCTACCCGCTGCCCGGAACGCTACGCAGGGCAAAAGCGATTCTCGTCCTCCGTGCTTGCTTTTTCTCAGAAAGAGCCGTGGTGTGCGTTTTCGCCGGAAAACGCATTTTCGGCGAAAACGTGTACGTTTGCAATTCCCGGCCACAGGGAAGCTGCTAGCCGGGAATTCTCTGCCTGGTTCTACCCGCTGCCCGGAACACTACGCAGGGCAAAAGCGATTCTCGTCCTCCGTGCTTGCTTTTTCTCAGAAAGAGCCGTGGTGTGCTTTTTCGCCAGAAAACGCGTTTTCGGCCGAAAACGTGTACGTTTGCACTTCCCGGCCACAGGGAAGCTGCTAGCCGGGAATTCTCTGACTGGTTCTACCCGCTGCCCGGAACGCTACGCAGGGCAAAAGCGATTCTCGTCCTCCGTGCTTGCTTTTTCTCAGAAAGAGCCGTGGTGTGCGTTTTCGCCGGAAAACGCGTTTTCGGCCGAAAACGTGTACGTTTGCACTTCCCCGCCACAGGGAAGCTGCTAGCCGGGAATTCTCTGCCTGGTTCTACCCGCTGCCAGGAACGCTACGCAGGGCAAAAGCGATTCTCGTCCTCCGTGCTTGCTTTTTCTCAGAAAGAGCCGTGGTGTGCGTTTTCGCAGGAAAACGCGTTTTCGGCCGAAAACGTGTACGTTTGCACTTTCAGGCCACAGGGAAGATGCTAGCCGGCAATTCGCTGCCTATTTCTACCCGCTGCTCAGAACGCTACGCAGGGCAAAAGCGATTCTCGTCCTCCGTGCTTGCTTTTTCTCAGAAAGAGCCGTGGTGTGCGTTTTCGCCGGAAAACGCGTTTTCGGCCGAAAACGTGTACGTTTGCACTTCCCGGCCACAGGGAAGCTGCTAGACGGGAATTCTCTGCCTGGTTCTACCCGCTGCCCGGAACGCTACGCAGGGCAAAAGCGATTCTCGTCCTCTTTGCTTGCTTTTTCTCAGAAAGAGCCGTGGTGTGCGTTTTCGCCGGAAAACGCGTTTTCGGCCGAAAACGTGTACGTTTGCACTTCCCGGCCACAGGGAAGCTGCTAGACGGGAATTCTCTGCCTGGTTCTACCCGCTGCCCGGAACGCTACGCAGGGCAAAAGCGATTCTCGTCCTCCGTGCTTGCTTTTTCTCAGAAAGAGCCGTGGTGTGCGTTTTCGCCGGTAAACGCGTTTTCGGCCGAAAACGTGTACGTTTGCACTTCCCGGCCACAGGTAAGCTGCTAGACGGGAATTCTCTGCCTGGTTCTACCCGCTGCCCGGAACGCTACGCAGGGCAAAAGCGATTCTCGTCCTCCGTGCTTGCTTTTTCTCAGAAAGAGCCGTGGTGTGCGTTTTCGCCGGAAAACGCGTTTTCGGCCGAAAACGTGTACGTTTGCACTTCCCGGCCACAGGGAAGCTGCTAGCCGGGAATTCTCTGACTGGTTCTACCCGCTGCCCGGAACGCTACGCAGGGCAAAAGCGATTTTCGTCCTCCGTGCTTGCTTTTTCTCAGAAAGAGCCGTGGTGTGCGTTTTCGCCGGAAAACGCGTTTTCGGACGAAAACGTGTACGTTTGCACTTCCCGGCCACAGGGAAGCTGCTAGCCGGGAATTCTCTGCCTGGTTCTACCCGCTGCCCGGAACGCTACGCAGGGCAAAAGCGATTCTCGTCCTCCGTGCTTGCTTTTTCTCAGAAAGAGCCGTGGTGTGCGTTTTCGCCGGAAAACGCGTTTTCGGCCGAAAACGTGTACGTTTGCACTTCCCGGCCACAGGGAAGCTGCTAGCCGGGAATTCTCTGCCTCGTTCTACCCGCTGCCCGGAACGCTACGCAGGGCAAAAGCGATTCTCGTCCTCCGTGCTTGCTTTTTCTCAGAAAGAGCCGTGGTGTGCGTTTTCGCCGGAAAAAGCGTTTTCGGCCGAAAACGTGTACGTTTGCACTTCCCGGCCACAGGGAAGCTGCTAGCCGGGAATTCTCTGCCTGGTTCTACCCGCTGCCCGGAACGCTACGCAGGGCAAAAGCGATTCTCGTCCTCCGTGCTTGCTTTTTCTCAGAAAGAGCCGTGGTGTGCGTTTTCGCCGGAAAACGCGTTTTCGGCCGAAAACGTGTACGTTTGCACTTCCCGGCCACAGGGAAGCTGCTAGACGGGAATTCTCTGCCTGGTTCTACCCGCTGCCCGGAACGCTACGCAGGGCAAAAGCGATTCTCGTCCTCCGTGCTTGCTTTTTCTCAGAAAGAGCCGTGGTGTGCGTTTTCGCCGGTAAACGCGTTTTCGGCCGAAAACGTGTACGTTTGCACTTCCCGGCCACAGGGAAGCTGCTAGACGGGAATTCTCTGCCTGGTTCTACCCGCTGCCCGGAACACTACGCAGGGCAAAAGCGATTCTCGTCCTCCGTGCTTGCTTTTTCTCAGAAAGAGCCGTGGTGTGCGTTTTCGCCGGAAAACGCGTTTTCGACCGAAAACGTGTACGTTTGCACTTCCCCGCCACAGGGAAGCTGCTAGCCGGGAATTCTCTGCCTGGTTCTACCCGCTGCCCGGAACGCTACGCAGGGCAAAAGCGATTCTCGTCCTCCGTGCTTGCTTTTTCTCAGAAAGAGCCGTGGTGTGCGTTTTCGCCGGAAAACGCGTTTTCGGCCGAAAACGTGTACGTTTGCACTTCCCGGCCACAGGGAAGCTGCTAGCCGGGAATTCTCTGACTGGTTCTACCCGCTGCCCGGAACGCTACGCAAGGCAAAAGCGATTTTCGTCCTCCGTGCTTGCTTTTTCTCAGAAAGAGCCGTGGTGTGCGTTTTCGCCTGAAAACGCGTTTTCGGACGAAAACGTGTACGTTTGCACTTCCCGGCCACAGGGAAGCTGCTAGCCGGGAATTCTCTGCCTGGTTCTACCCGCTGCCCGGAACGCTACGCAGGGCAAAAGCGATTCTCGTCCTCCGTGCTTGCTTTTTCTCAGAAAGAGCCGTGGTGTGCGTTTTCGCCGGAAAACGCGTTTTCGGCCGAAAACGTGTACGTTTGCACTTCCCGGCCACAGGGAAGCTGCTAGCCGGGAATTCTCTGCCTGGTTCTACCCGCTGCCCGGAACGCTACGCAGGGCAAAAGCGATTCTCGTCCTCCGTGCTTGCTTTTTCTCAGAAAGAGCCGTGGTGTGCGTTTTCGCGGGAAAAAGCGTTTTCGGCCGAAAACGTGTACGTTTGCACTTCCCGGCCACAGGGCAGCTGCTAGCCGGGAATTCTCTGCCTGGTTCTACCCGCTGCCCGGAACGCTACGCAGGGCAAAAGCGATTCTCGTCCTCCGTGCTTGCTTTTTCTCAGAAAGAGCCGTGGTGTGCGTTTTCGCCGGAAAACGCGTTTTCGGCCGAAAACGTGTACGTTTGCACTTCCCGGCCACAGGGAAGCTGCTAGCCGTGAATTCTCTGCCTGGTTCTACCCGCTGCCCGGAACGCTACGCAGGGCAAAAGCGATTCTCGTCCTCCGTGCTTGCTTTTTCTCAGAAAGAGCCGTGGTGTGCTTTTTCGCTAGAAAACGCGTTTTCGGCCGAAAACGTGTACGTTTGCACTTCCCGGCCACAGGGAAGCTGCTAGAAGGGAATTCTCTGCCTGGTTCTACCCGCTGCCCGGAACGCTACGCAGGGCAAAAGCGATTCTCGTCCTCCGTGCTTGCTTTTTCTCAGAAAGAGCCGTGGTGTGCGTTTTCGCCGGTAAACGCGTTTTCGGCCGAAAACGTGTACGTTTGCACTTCCCGGCCACAGGGAAGCTGCTAGACGGCAATTCTCTGCCTGGTTCTACCCGCTGCCCGGAACGCTACGCAGGGCAAAAGCGATTTTCGTCCTCCGTGCTTGCTTTTTCTCAGAAAGAGCCGTGGTGTGCGTTTTCGCCGGAAAACGCGTTTTCGGCCGAAAACGTGTACGTTTGCACTTCCCGGCCACAGGGAAGCTGCTAGCCGGGAATTCTCTGCCTGGTTCTACCCGCTGCCCGGAACGCTACGCAGGGCAAAAGCGATTCTCGTCCTCCGTGCTTGCTTTTTCTCAGAAAGAGCCGTGGTGTGCGTTTTCGCCGGAAAACGCGTTTTCGGCCGAAAACGTGTACGTTTGCACTTCCCCGCCACAGGGAAGCTGCTAGCCGGGAATTCTCTGCCTGGTTCTACCCGCTGCCCGGAACGCTACGCAGGGCAAAAGCGATTCTCGTCCTCCGTGCTTGCTTTTTCTCAGAAAGAGCCGTGGTGTGCGTTTTCGCCGGAAAACGCGTTTTCGGCCGAAAACGAGTACGTTTGCACTTCCCGGCCACAGGGAAGCTGCTAGCCGGCAATTCTCTGACTGGGTCTACCCGCTGCCCGGAACGCTACGCAGGGCAAAAGCGATTTTCGTCCTCCGTGCTTGCTTTTTCTCAGAAAGAGCCATGGTGTGCTTTTTCGCCGGAAAACGCTTTTTCGGCCGAAAACGTGTACGTTTGCACTTCCCCGCCACAGGGAAGCTGCTAGCCGGGAATTCTCTGCCTGGTTCTACCCGCTGCCCGGAACGCTACGCAGGGCAAAAGCGATTCTCGTCCTCCGTGCTTGCTTTTTCTCAGAAAGAGCCGTGGTGTGCGTTTTCGCCGGAAAACGCGTTTTCGGCCGAAAACGTGTACGTTTGCACTTCCCGGCCACAGGGAAGCTGCTAGCCGGGAATTCTCTGCCTGGTTCTACCCGCTGCCCGGAACGCTACGCAGGGCAAAAGCGATTCTCGTCCTCCGTGCTTGCTTTTTCTCAGAAAGAGCCGTGGTGTGCGTTTTCGCCGGAAAACGCGTTTTCGGCCGAAAACGTGTACGTTTGCACTTCCCGGCCACAGGGAAGCTGCTAGCCGTGAATTCTCTGCCTGGTTCTACCCGCTGCCCGGAACGCTACGCAGGGCAAAAGCGATTTTCGTCCTCCGTGCTTGCTTTTTCTCAGAAAGAGCCGTGGTGTGCGTTTTCGCGGGAAAAAGCGTTTTCGGCCGAAAACGTGTACGTTTGCACTTCCCGGCCACAGGGCAGCTGCTAGCCGGGAATTCTCTGCCTGGTTCTACCCGCTGCCCGGAACGCTACGCAGGGCAAAAGCGATTCTCGTCCTCCGTGCTTGCTTTTTCTCAGAAAGAGCCGTAGTGTGCGTTTTCGCCGGAAAACGCGTTTTCGGCCGAAAACGTGTACGTTTGCACTTCCCGGCCACAGGGAAGCTGCTAGCCGGGAATTCTCTGCCTGGTTCTACCCGCTGCCCGGAACACTACGCAGGGCAAAAGCGATTCTCGTCCTCCGTGCTTGCTTTTTCTCAGAAAGAGCCGTGGTGTGCGTTTTCGCCGCAAAACGCGTTTTCGACCGAAAACGTGTACGTTTGCACTTCCCCGCCACAGGGAAGCTGCTAGCCGGGAATTCTCTGACTGGTTCTACCCGCTGCCCGGAACGCTACGCAGGGCAAAAGCGATTCTCGTCCTCCGTGCTTGCTTTTTCTCAGAAAGAGCCGTGGTGTGCGTTTTCGCCGGAAAACGCATTTTCGGCCGAAAACGTGTACGTTTGCAATTCCCGGCCACAGGGAAGCTGCTAGCCGGCAATTCTCTGACTGGTTCTACCCGCTGCCCGGAACGCTACGCAGGGGAAAAGCGATTTTCGTCCTCCGTGCTTTCTTTTTCTCAGAAAGAGCCATGGTGTGCTTTTTCGCCGGAAAACGCTTTTTCGGCCGAAAACGTGTACGTTTGCACTTCCCCGCCACAGGGAAGCTGCTAGCCGGCAATTCTCTGCCTGGTTCTACCCGCTGCCCGGAACGCTACGCAGGGCAAAAGCGATTTTCGTCCTCCGTGCTTGCTTTTTCTCAGAAAGAGCCGTGGTGTGCGTTTTCGCCAGAAAACGCGTTTTCGGCCGAAAACGTGTACGTTTGCACTTCCCGGCCACAGGGAAGCTGCTAGCCGGGAATTCTCTGCCTGGTTCTACCCGCTGCCCGGAACGCTACGCAGGGCAAAAGCGATTCTCGTCCTCCGTGCTTGCTTTTTCTCAGAAAGAGCCGTGGTGTGCGTTTTCGCCAGAAAACGCGTTTTCGGCCGAAAACGTATACGTTTGCACTTCCCGGCCACAGGGAATCTGCTAGCCGGGAATTCTCTGCCTGGTTCTACCCGCTGCCCGGAACGCTACGCAGGGCAAAAGCGATTCTCGTCCTCCGTGCTTGCTTTTTCTCAGAAAGAGCCGTGGTGTGCGTTTTCGCCGGAAAACGCTTTTTCGGCGAAAACCTGTACGTTTGCACTTCCCGGCCACAGGGAAGCTGCTAGCCGGGAATTCTCTGCCTGGTTCTACCCGCTGCCCGGAACGCTACGCAGGGCAAAAGCGATTCTCGTCCTCCGTGCTTGCTTTTTCTCAGAAAGAGCCGTGGTGTGCGTTTTCGCCGGAAAACGCATTTTCGGCGAAAACGTGTACGTTTGCAATTCCCGGCCACAGGGAAGCTGCTAGCCGGCAATTCTCTGCCTGGTTCTACCCGCTGCCCGGAACACTACGCAGGGCAAAAGCGATTCTCGTCCTCCGTGCTTGCTTTTTCTCAGAAAGAGCCGTGGTGTGCTTTTTCGCCAGAAAACGCGTTTTCGGCCGAAAACGTGTACGTTTGCACTTCCCGGCCACAGGGAAGCTGCTAGCCGGGAATTCTCTGCCTGGTTCTACCCGCTGCCCGGAACGCTACGCAGGGCAAAATCGATTCTCGTCCTCCGTGCTTGCTTTTTCTCAGAAAGAGCCGTGTAGTGCGTTTTCGCCGGAAAACGCGTTTTCGGGCGAAAACGTGTACGTTTGCACTTCCCGGCCACAGGGAAGCTGCTAGCCGGGAATTCTCTGACTGGTTCTACCCGCTGCCCGGAACGCTACGCAGGGCAAAAGCGATTCTCGTCCTCCGTGCTTGCTTTTTCTCAGAAAGAGCCGTGGTGTGCGTTTTCGCCGGAAAACGCGTTTTCGGCCGAAAACGTGTACGTTTGCACTTCCCGGCCACAGGGAAGCTGCTAGCCGGGAATTCTCTGCCTGGTTCTACCCGCTGCCCGGAACACTACGCAGGGCAAAAGCGATTCTCGTCCTCCGTGCTTGCTTTTTCTCAGAAAGAGCCGTGGTGTGCGTTTTCGCCGGAAAACGCGTTTTCGACCGAAAACGTGTACGTTTGCACTTCCCCGCCACAGGGAAGCTGCTAGCCGGGAATTCTCTGACTGGTTCTACCCGCTGCCCGGAACGCTACGCAGGGCAAAAGCGATTCTCGTCCTCCGTGCTTGCTTTTTCTCAGAAAGAGCCGTGGTGTGCGTTTTCGCCGGAAAACGCATTTTCGGCCGAAAACGTGTACGTTTGCAATTCCCGGCCACAGGGAAGCTGCTAGCCGGCAATTCTCTGACTGGTTCTACCCGCTGCCCGGAACGCTACGCAGGGGAAAAGCGATTTTCGTCCTCCGTGCTTTCTTTTTCTCAGAAAGAGCCATGGTGTGCTTTTTCGCCGGAAAACGCTTTTTCGGCCGAAAACGTGTACGTTTGCACTTCCCCGCCACAGGGAAGCTGCTAGCCGGCAATTCTCTGCCTGGTTCTACCCGCTGCCCGGAACGCTACGCAGGGCAAAAGCGATTTTCGTCCTCCGTGCTTGCTTTTTCTCAGAAAGAGCCGTGGTGTGCGTTTTCGCCAGAAAACGCGTTTTCGGCCGAAAACGTGTACGTTTGCACTTCCCGGCCACAGGGAAGCTGCTAGCCGGGAATTCTCTGCCTGGTTCTACCCGCTGCCCGGAACGCTACGCAGGGCAAAAGCGATTCTCGTCCTCCGTGCTTGCTTTTTCTCAGAAAGAGCCGTGGTGTGCGTTTTCGCCGGAAAACGCGTTTTCGGCCGAAAACGTGTACGTTTGCACTTCCCGGCCACAGGGAAGCTGCTAGCCGGCAATTCTCTGACTGGGTCTACCCGCTGCCCGGAACGCTACGCAGGGCAAAAGCGATTTTCGTCCTCCGTGCTTGCTTTTTCTCAGAAAGAGCCATGGTGTGCTTTTTCGCCGGAAAACGCTTTTTCGGCCGAAAACGTGTACGTTTGCACTTCCCCGCCACAGGGAAGCTGCTAGCCGGGAATTCTCTGCCTGGTTCTACCCGCTGCCCGGAACACTACGCAGGGCAAAAGCGATTCTCGTCCTCCGTGCTTGCTTTTTCTCAGAAAGAGCCGTGGTGTGCTTTTTCGCCAGAAAACGCGTTTTCGGCCGAAAACGTGTACGTTTGCACTTCCCCGACACAGGGAAGCTGCTAGCCGGGAATTCTCTGCCTGGTTCTACCCGCTGCCCGGAACGCTACGCAGGGCAAAATCGATTCTCGTCCTCCGTGCTTGCTTTTTCTCAGAAAGAGCCGTGTAGTGCGTTTTCGCCGGAAAACGCGTTTTCGGGCGAAAACGTGTACGTTTGCACTTCCCGGCCACAGGGAAGCTGCTAGCCGGGAATTCTCTGACTGGTTCTACCCGCTGCCCGGAACGCTACGCAGGGCAAAAGCGATTCTCGTCCTCCGTGCTTGCTTTTTCTCAGAAAGAGCCGTGGTGTGCGTTTTCGCCGGAAAACGCGTTTTCGGCCGAAAACGTGTACGTTTGCACTTCCCGGCCACAGGGAAGCTGCTAGCCGGGAATTCTCTGCCTGGTTCTACCCGCTGCCCGGAACGCTACGCAGGGCAAAAGCGATTCTCGTCCTCCGTGCTTGCTTTTTCTCAGAAAGAGCCGTGGTGTGCGTTTTCGCCGGAAAACGCGTTTTCGACCGAAAACGTGTACGTTTGCACTTCCCCGCCACAGGGAAGCTGCTAGCCGGGAATTCTCTGACTGGTTCTACCCGCTGCCCGGAACGCTACGCAGGGCAAAAGCGATTCTCGTCCTCCGTGCTTGCTTTTTCTCAGAAAGAGCCGTGGTGTGCGTTTTCGCCGGAAAACGCATTTTCGGCCGAAAACGTGTACGTTTGCAATTCCCGGCCACAGGGAAGCTGCTAGCCGGCAATTCTCTGACTGGTTCTACCCGCTGCCCGGAACGCTACGCAGGGGAAAAGCGATTTTCGTCCTCCGTGCTTTCTTTTTCTCAGAAAGAGCCATGGTGTGCTTTTTCGCCGGAAAACGCTTTTTCGGCCGAAAACGTGTACGTTTGCACTTCCCCGCCACAGGGAAGCTGCTAGCCGGCAATTCTCTGCCTGGTTCTACCCGCTGCCCGGAACGCTACGCAGGGCAAAAGCGATTTTCGTCCTCCGTGCTTGCTTTTTCTCAGAAAGAGCCGTGGTGTGCGTTTTCGCCAGAAAACGCGTTTTCGGCCGAAAACGTGTACGTTTGCACTTCCCGGCCACAGGGAAGCTGCTAGCCGGGAATTCTCTGCCTGGTTCTACCCGCTGCCCGGAACGCTACGCAGGGCAAAAGCGATTCTCGTCCTCCGTGCTTGCTTTTTCTCAGAAAGAGCCGTGGTGTGCGTTTTCGCCAGAAAACGCGTTTTCGGCCGAAAACGTATACGTTTGCACTTCCCGGCCACAGGGAATCTGCTAGCCGGGAATTCTCTGCCTGGTTCTACCCGCTGCCCGGAACGCTACGCAGGGCAAAAGCGATTCTCGTCCTCCGTGCTTGCTTTTTCTCAGAAAGAGCCGTGGTGTGCGTTTTCGCCGGAAAACGCTTTTTCGGCGAAAACCTGTACGTTTGCACTTCCCGGCCACAGGGAAGCTGCTAGCCGGGAATTCTCTGCCTGGTTCTACCCGCTGCCCGGAACGCTACGCAGGGCAAAAGCGATTCTCGTCCTCCGTGCTTGCTTTTTCTCAGAAAGAGCCGTGGTGTGCGTTTTCGCCGGAAAACGCATTTTCGGCGAAAACGTGTACGTTTGCAATTCCCGGCCACAGGGAAGCTGCTAGCCGGGAATTCTCTGCCTGGTTCTACCCGCTGCCCGGAACACTACGCAGGGCAAAAGCGATTCTCGTCCTCCGTGCTTGCTTTTTCTCAGAAAGAGCCGTGGTGTGCTTTTTCGCCAGAAAACGCGTTTTCGGCCGAAAACGTGTACGTTTGCACTTCCCCGACACAGGGAAGCTGCTAGCCGGGAATTCTCTGCCTGGTTCTACCCGCTGCCCGGAACGCTACGCAGGGCAAAATCGATTCTCGTCCTCCGTGCTTGCTTTTTCTCAGAAAGAGCCGTGTAGTGCGTTTTCGCCGGAAAACGCGTTTTCGGGCGAAAACGTGTACGTTTGCACTTCCTGGCCACAGGGAAGCTGCTAGCCGGGAATTCTCTGACTGGTTCTACCCGCTGCCCGGAACGCTACGCAGGGCAAAAGCGATTCTCGTCCTCCGTGCTTGCTTTTTCTCAGAAAGAGCCGTGGTGTGCGTTTTCGCCGGAAAACGCGTTTTCGGCCGAAAACGTGTACGTTTGCACTTCCCGGCCACAGGGAAGCTGCTAGCCGGCAATTCTCTGACTGGTTCTACCCGCTGCCCGGAACGCTACGCAGGGCAAAAGCGATTTTCGTCCTCCGTGCTTGCTTTTTCTCAGAAAGAGCCATGGTGTGCTTTTTCGCCGGTAAACGCTTTTTCGGCCGAAAACGTGTACGTTTGCACTTCCCGGCCACAGGGAAGCTGCTAGACGGGAATTCTCTGCCTGGTTCTACCCGCTGCCCGGAACGCTACGCAGGGCAAAAGCGATTCTCGTCCTCCGTGCTTGCTTTTTCTCAGAAAGAGCCGTGGTGTGCGTTTTCGCGGGAAAACGCGTTTTCGGCCGAAAACGTGTACGTTTGCACTTCCCGGCCACAGGGAAGCTGCTAGCCGGGAATTCTCTGCCTGGTTCTACCCGCTGCCCGGAACGCTACGCAGGGCAAAAGCGATTTTCGTCCTCCGTGCTTGCTTTTTCTCAGAAAGAGCCGTGGTGTGCGTTTTCGCCGGAAAACGCGTTTTCGGCCGAAAACGTGTACGTTTGCACTTCCCCGCCACAGGGAAGCTGCTAGCCGGGAATTCTCTGCCTGGTTCTACCCGCTGCCCGGAACGCTACGCAGGGCAAAACGATTCTCGTCCTCCGTGCTTGCTTTTTCTCAGAAAGAGCCGTGGTGTGCGTTTTCGCCGGAAAACGCGTTTTCGGCCGAAAACGTGTACGTTTGCACTTCCCGGCCACAGGGAAGCTGCTAGCCGGGAATTCTCTGACTGGTTCTACCCGCTGCCCGGAACGCTACGCAGGGCAAAAGCGATTCTCGTCCTCCATGCTTGCTTTTTCTCAGAAAGAGCCGTGGTGTGCGTTTTCGCCGGAAAACGCGTTTTCGGCCGAAAACGTGTACGTTTGCACTTCCCGGCCACAGGGAAGCTGCTAGCCGGGAATTCTCTGCCTGGTTCTACCCGCTGCCCGGAACGCTACGCAGGGCAAAAGCGATTCTCGTCCTCCGTGCTTGCTTTTTCTCAGAAAGAGCCGTGGTATGCGTTTTCGCGGGAAAAAGCGTTTTCGGCCGAAAACGTGTACGTTTGCACTTCCCGGCCACAGGGCAGCTGCTAGCCGGGAATTCTCTGCCTGGTTCTACCCGCTGCCCGGAACGCTACGCAGGGCAAAAGCGATTCTCGTCCTCCGTGCTTGCTTTTTCTCAGAAAGAGCCGTGGTGTGCGTTTTCGCCGGAAAACGCGTTTTCGGCCGAAAACGTGTACGTTTGCACTTCCCGGCCACAGGGAAGCTGCTAGACGGGAATTCTCTGCCTCGTTCTACCCGCTGCCCGGAACGCTACGCAGGGCAAAAGCGATTCTCGTCCTCCGTGCTTGCTTTTTCTCAGAAAGAGCCGTGGTGTGCTTTTTCGCTAGAAAACGCGTTTTCGGCCGAAAACGTGTACGTTTGCACTACCCGGCCACAGGGAAGCTGCTAGCCGGGAATTCTCTGCCTGGTTCTACCCGCTGCCCGAAACGCTACGCAGGGCAAAAGCGATTCTCGTCCTCCGTGCTTGCTTTTTCTCAGAAAGAGCCGTGGTGTGCGTTTTCGCCGCAAAACGCGTTTTCGGCCGAAAACGTGTACGTTTGCACTTCCCGGCCACAGGGAAGCTGCTAGCCGGGAATTCTCTGCCTGGTTCTACCCGCTGCCCGGAACGCTACGCAGGGCAAAAGCGATTCTCGTCCTCCGTGCTTGCTTTTTCTCAGAAAGAGCCGTGGTGTGCGTTTTCGCCGGAAAACGCGTTTTCGGCCGAAAACGTGTACGTTTGCACTTCCCGGCCACAGGGAAGCTGCTAGCCGGGAATTCTCTGCCTGGTTCTACCCGCTGCCCGGAACGCTACGCAGGGCAAAAGCGATTCTCGTCCTCCGTGCTTGCTTTTTCTCAGAAAGAGCCGTGGTGTGCGTTTTCGCCGGAAAACGCGTTTTCGGCCGAAAACGTGTACGTTTGCACTTCCCCGCCACAGGGAAGCTGCTAGCCGGGAATTCTCTGCCTGGTTCTACCCGCTGCCCGGAACGCTACGCAGGGCAAAAGCGATTCTCGTCCTCCGTGCTTGCTTTTTCTCAGAAAGAGCCGTGGTGTGCGTTTTCGCCGGAAAACGCGTTTTCGGCCGAAAACGTGTACGTTTGCACTTCCCGGCCACAGTGAAGCTGCTAGCCGGCAATTCTCTGACTGGGTCTACCCGCTGCCCGGATCGCTACGCAGGGCAAAAGCGATTTTCGTCCTCCGTGCTCGCTTTTTCTCAGAAAGAGCCATGGTGTGCTTTTTCGCCGGAAAACGCTTTTTCGGCCGAAAACGTGTACGTTTGCACTTCCCCGCCACAGGGAAGCTGCTAGCCGGGAATTCTCTGCCTGGTTCTACCCGCTGCTGAGAACGCTACGCAGGGCAAAAGCGATTCTCGTCCTCCGTGCTTGCTTTTTCTCAGAAAGAGCCGTGGTGGGCGTTTTCGCCGGAAAACGCGTTTTCGGCCGAAAACGTGTACGTTTGCACTTCCCGGCCACAGGGAAGCTGCTAGCCGGGAATTCGCTGCTATTTCTACCCGCTGCCCGGAACGCTACGCAGGGCAAAAGCGATTCTCGTCCTCCGTGCTTGCTTTTTCTCAGAAAGAGCCGTGGTGTGCTTTTTCGCCGGAAAACGCGTTTTCGGCCGAAAACGTGTACGTTTGCACTTCCCGGCCACAGGGAAGCTGCTAGCCGGGAATTCTCTGCCTGGTTCTACCCGCTGCTCAGAACGCTACGCAGGGCAAAAGCGATTCTCGTCCTCCGTGCTTGCTTTTTCTCAGAAAGAGCCGTGGTGTGCGTTTTCGCCGGAAAACGCGTTTTCGGCCGAAAACGTGTACGTTTGCACTTCCCCGCCACAGGGAAGCTGCTAGCCGGGAATTCTCTGCCTGGTTCTACCCGCTGCCCGGAACGCTACGCAGGGTAAAAGCGATTCTCGTCCTCCGTGCTTGCTTTTTCTCAGAAAGAGCCGTGGTGTGCGTTTTCGCCGGAAAACGCGTTTTCGGCCGAAAACGTGTACGTTTGCACTTCCCGACCACAGGGAAGCTGCTAGCCGGCAATTCTCTGCCTGGTTCTACCCGCTGCCCGGAACGCTACGCAGGGCAAAAGCGATTCTCGTCCTCCGTGCTTGCTTTTTCTCAGAAAGAACCGTCGTGTGCGTTTTCGCCGGAAAACGCTTTTTCGGCCGAAAACGTGTATGTTTGCACTTCCCGGCCACAGGGAACCTGCTAAACGGGAATTCTCTGCCTGGTTCTACCCGCTGCCCGGAACGCTACGCAGGGCAAAAGCGATTTTCGTCCTCCGTGCTTGCTTTTTCTCAGAAAGAGCCATGGTGTGCTTTTTCTCCGGAAAACGCGTTTTCGGCCGGAAACGTGTACGTTTGCACTTCCCCGCCACAGGGAAGCTGCTAGCCGGGAATTCTCTGCCTGGTTCTACCCGCTGCCCGGAACGCTACGCAGGGCAAAAGCGATTCTCGTCCTCCGTGCTTGCTTTTTCTCAGAAAGAGCCGTGGTGTGCGTTTTCGCCGGAAAACGCGTTTTCGGCCGAAAACGTGTACGTTTGCACTTCCCGGCCACAGGGCAGCTGCTAGCCGGGAATTCTCTGCCTGGTTCTACCCGCTGCCCGGAACGCTACGCAGGGCAAAAGCGATTCTCGTCTTCCGTGCTTGCTTTTTCTCAGAAAGAGCCGTGGTGTCGTTTTCGCCGGAAAACGCGTTTTCGGTCGAAAACGTGTACGTTTGCACTTCCCCGCCACAGGGAAGCTGCTAGCCGGGAATTCTCTGCCTGGTTCTACCCGCTGCCCGGATCGCTACGCAGGGCAAAAGCGATTCTCGTCCTCCGTGCTTGCTTTTTCTCAGAAAGAGCCGTGGTGTGCGTTTTCGCCGGAAAACGCGTTTTCGGCCGAAAACGTGTACGTTTGCACTTCCCCGCCACAGGGAAGCTGCTAGCAGGGAATTCGCTGCCTGGTTCTACCCGCTGCCCGGAACGCTACGCAGGGCAAAAGCGATTCTCGTCCTCCATGCTTGCTTTTTCTCAGAAAGAGCCGTGGTGTGCTTTTTCGATGGAAAACACGTTTTCGGCCGAAAACGTGTACGTTTGCACTTCCCCGCCACAGGGAAGCTGCTAGCCGGGAATTCTCTGCCTGGTTCTACCCGCTGCCCGGAACGCTACGCAGGGCAAAAGCGATTCTCGTCCTCCGTGCTTGCTTTTTCTCAGAAAGAGCCGTGGTGTGCGTTTTCGCCGGAAAACGCGTTTTCGGCCGAAAACGTGTACGTTTGCACTTCCCCGCCACAGGGAAGCTGCTAGCCGGGAATTCTCTGCCTGGTTCTACCCGCTGCCCGGAACGCTACGCAGGGCAAAAGCGATTCTCGTCCTCCGTGCTTGCTTTTTCTCAGAAAGAGCCGTGGTGTGCGTTTTCGCCGGAAAACGCGTTTTCGGCCGAAAACGTGTACGTTTGCACTTCCCCGCCACAGGGAAGCTGCTAGACGGGAATTCTCTGCCTGGTTCTACCCGCTGCCCGGAAAGCTACGCAGGGCAAAAGCTATTCTCGTCCTCCGTGCTTGCTTTTTCTCAGAAAGGGCCGTGGTGTGCGTTTTCGCCAGAAAACGCGTTTTCGGCCGAAAACGTGTACGTTTTCACTTCCCGGCCACAGGGAAGCTGCTAGCCGGGAATTCGCTGCCTATTTCTACCCGCTGCTCAGAACGCTACGCAGGGCAAAAGCGATTCTCGTCCTCCGTGCTTGCTTTATCTCAGAAAGAGCCGTGGTGTGCGTTTTCGCCGCAAAACGCGTTTTCGGCCGAAAACGTGTACGTTTGCACTTCCCGGCCACAGGGAAGCTGCTAGCCGGGAATTCTCTGCCTGGTTCTACCCGCTGCCCGGAACGCTACGCAGGGCAAAAGCGATTCTCGTCCTCCGTGCTTGCTTTTTCTCAGAAAGAACCGTGGTGTGCGTTTTCGCCGGAAAACGCTTTTTCGGCTGAAAACGTGTACGTTTGCACTTCCCGGCCACAGGGAAGCTGCTAGCCGGGAATTCTCTGCCTGGTTCTACCCGCTGCCCGGAACGCTACGCAGGGCAAAAGCGATTCTCGTCCTCCGTGCTTTCTTTTTCTCAGAAAGAGCCGTGGTGTGCGTTTTCGCGGGAAAACGCGTTTTCGGCCGAAAACGTGTACGTTTGCACTTCCCCGCCACAGGGAAGCTGCTAGCCGGGAATTCGCTGCCTATTTCTACCCGCTGCTCAGAACGCTACGCAGGGCAAAAGCGATTCTCGTCCTCCGTGCTTTCTTTTTCTCAGAAAGAGCCGTGGTGTGCGTTTTCGCCGGAAAACGCGTTTTCGGCCGAAAACGTGTACGTTTGCACTTCCCCGCCACAGGGAAGCTGCTAGCCGGGAATTCTCTGCCTGGTTCTACCCGCTGCCCGGAACGCTACGCAGGGCAAAAGCGATTCTCGTCCTCCGTGCTTGCTTTTTCTCAGAAAGAGCCATGGTGTGCTTTTTCTGCGGAAAACGCGTTTTCGGCCGGAAACGTGTACGTTTGCACTTCCCGGCCACAGGGAAGCTGCTAGCCGGGAATTCTCTGCCTGGTTCTACCCGCTGCCCGGAACGCTACGCAGGGCAAAAGCGATTCTCGTCCTCCGTGCTTGCTTTTTCTCAGAAAGAGCCGTGGTGTGCGTTTTCGCCGGAAAACGCGTTTTCGGCCGAAAACGTGTACGTTTGCACTTCCCCGCCACAGGGAAGCTGCTAGCCGGGAATTCTCTGCCTGGTTCTACCCGCTGCCAGGAACGCTACGCAGGGCAAAAGCGATTCTCGTCCTCCGTGCTTGCTTTTTCTCAGAAAGAGCCATGGTGTGCTTTTTCGCCGGAAAACGTGTTTTCGGCCGAAAACGTGTACGTTTGCACTTCCCGGCCACAGGGAAGCTGCTAGCCGGCAATTCGCTGCCTATTTCTTCCCGCTGCTCATAACGCTACGCAGGGCAAAAGCGATTCTCGTCCTCCGTGCTTGCTTTTTCTCAGAAAGAGCCGTGGTGTGCGTTTTCGCCGGAAAACGCGTTTTCGGCCGAAAACGTGTACGTTTGCACTTCCCCGCCACAGGGAAGCTGCTAGCCGGGAATTCTCTGCCTGGTTCTACCCGCTGCCCGGAACGCTACGCAGGGCAAAAGCGATTCTCGTCCTCCGTGCTTGCTTTTTCTCAGAAAGAGCCGTGGTGTGCGTTTTCGCGGGAAAACGCGTTTTCGGCCGAAAACGTGTACGTTTGCACTTCCCCGCCACAGGGAAGCTGCTAGCCGGGAATTCTCTGCCTGGTTCTACCCGCTGCCCGGAACGCTACGCAGGGCAAAAGCGATTCTCGTCCTCCGTGCTTGCTTTTTCTCAGAAAGAGCCGAGGTGTGCGTTTTCGCCAGAAAACGCGTTTTCGGCCGAAAACGTGTACGTTTGCACTTCCCGGCCACAGGGAAGCTGCTAGCCGGGAATTCTCTGCCTGGTTCTACCCGCTGCCCGGAACGCTACGCAGGGCAAAAGCGATTCTCGTCCTCCGTGCTTGCTTTTTCTCAGAAAGAGCCGTGGTGTGCGTTTTCGCCGGAAAACGCGTTTTCGGCGAAAACGTGTACGTTTGCACTTCCCGGCCACAGGGAAGCTGCTAACCGGGAATTCTCTGCCTGGTTCTACCCTCTGCCCGGAACACTACGCAGGGCAAAAGCGATTCTCGTCCTCCGTGCTTGCTTTTTCTCAGAAAGAGCCGTGGTGTGCGTTTTCGCCGGAAAACGCGTTTTCGGCCGAAAACGTGTACGTTTGCACTTCCCGGCCACAGGGAAGCTGCTAGCCGGCAATTCGCTGCCTATTTCTACCCGCTGCTCAGAACGCTACGCAGGGCAAAAGCTATTCTCGTCCTCCGTGCTTGCTTTTTCTCAGAAAGAGCCGTGGTGTGCGTTTTCGCCGGAAAACGCGTTTTCGGCCGAAAACGTGTACGTTTGCACTTCCCCGCCACAGGGAAGCTGCTAGCCGGCAATTCTCTGACTGGTTCTAACCGCTGCCCGGAACGCTACGCAGGGCAAAAGCGATTCTCGTCCTCCGTGCTTGCTTTTTCTCAGAAAGAGCCGTGGTGTGCGTTTTCGTCGGAAAACGCGTTTTCGGCCGAAAACGTGTACGTTTGCACTTCCCGGCCACAGGGAAGCTGCTAGCCGGGAATTCTCTGCCTGGTTCTACCCGCTGCCCGGAACGCTACGCAGGGCAAAAGCGATTCTCGTCTTCCGTGCTTGCTTTTTCTCAGAAAGAGCCATGGTGTGCTTTTTCGCCGGAAAACGCGTTTTCGGCCGAAAACGTGTACGTTTGCACTTCCCGGCCACAGGGAAGCTGCTAGCCGGGAATTCTCTGCCTGGTTCTACCCGCTGCCCGGAACGCTACGCAGGGCAAAAGCGATTTTCGTCCTCCGTGCTTGCTTTTTCTCAGAAAGAGCCGTGGTGTGCGTTTTCGCCGGAAAACGCGTTTTCGGCCGAAAACGTGTACGTTTGCACTTCCCGGCCACAGGGAAGCTGCTAGCCGCGAATTCTCTGCCTGGTTCTACCCGCTGCCCGGAACGCTACGCAGGGCAAAAGCGATTTTCGTCCTCCGTGCTTGCTTTTTCTCAGAAAGAGCCGTGGTGTGCTTTTTCGCCGGAATACGCGTTTTCGGCGAAAACGTGTACGTTTGCACTTCCCGGCCACAGGGAAGCTGCTAGCCGGGAATTCTCTGCCTGGTTCTACCCGCTGCCCGGAACACTACGCAGGGCAAAAGCGATTCTCGTCCTCCGTGCTTGCTTTTTCTCAGAAAGAGCCGTGGTGTGCGTTTTCGCCGGAAAACGCGTTTTCGGCCGAAAACGTGTACGTTTGCACTTCCCCGCCACAGGGAAGATGCTAGCCGGGAATTCTCTGCCTGGTTCTACCCGCTGCCCGGAACGCTACGCAGGGCAAAAGCGATTCTCGTCCTCCGTGCTTGCTTTTTCTCAGAAAGAGCCGTGGTGTGCGTTTTCGCCGGAAAACGCGTTTTCGGCCGAAAACGTGTACGTTTGCACTTCCCGGCCACAGGGAAGCTGCTAGCCGGCAATTCGCTGCCTGTTTCTACCCGCTGCTCAGAACGCTACGCAGGGCAAAAGCGATTCTCGTCCTCCGTGCTTGCTTTTTCTCAGAAAGAGCCGTGGTGTGCGTTTTCGCGGGAAAACGCGTTTTCGGCCGAAAACGTGTACGTTTGCACTTCCCGGCCACAGGGAAGCTGCTAGCCGGGAATTCTCTGCCTGGTTCTACCCGCTGCCCGGAACGCTACGCAGGGCAAAAGCGATTCTCGTCCTCCGTGCTTGCTTTTTCTCAGAAAGAGCCGTGGTGTGCGTTTTCGCCGGAAAACGCATTTTCGGCGAAAACGTGTACGTTTGCAATTCCCGGCCACAGGGAATCTGCTAGCCGGGAATTCTATGCCTGGTTCTACCCGCTGCCCGGAACACTACGCAGGGCAAAAGCGATTCTCGTCCTCCGTGCTTGCTTTTTCTCAGAAAGAGCCGTGGTGTGCTTTTTCGCCAGAAAACGCGTTTTCGGCCGAAAACGTGTACGTTTGCACTTCCCCGCCACAGGGAAGCTGCTAGCCGGGAATTCTCTGCCTGGTTCTACCCGCTGCCCGGAACGCTACGCAGGGCAAAAGCGATTCTCGTCCTCCGTGCTTGCTTTTTCTCAGAAAGAGCCGTGGTGTGCGTTTTCGCCGGAAAACGCGTTTTCGGCCGAAAACGTGTACGTTTGCACTTCCCGGCCACAGGGAAGCTGCTAGCCGGGAATTCGCTGCCTCGTTCTACCCGCTGCCCGGAACGCTACGCAGGGCAAAAGCGATTCTCGTCCTCCGTGCTTGCTTTTTCTCAGAAAGAGCCGTGGTGTGCGTTTTCGCCGGAAAACGCGTTTTCGGCCGAAAACGTGTACGTTTGCACTTCCCCGCCACAGGGAAGCTGCTAGCCGGGAATTCTCTGCCTGGTTCTACCCGCTGCCAGGAACGCTACGCAGGGCAAAAGCGATTCTCGTCCTCCGTGCTTGCTTTTTCTCAGAAAGAGCCGTGGTGTGCGTTTTCGCCGGAAAACGCGTTTTCGGCCGAAAACGTGTACGTTTGCACTTCCCGGCCACAGGGAAGCTGCTAGCCGGCAATTCGCTGCCTATTTCTACCCGCTGCTCATAACGCTACGCAGGGCAAAAGCGATTCTCGTCCTCCGTGCTTGCTTTTTCTCAGAAAGAGCCGTGGTGTGCGTTTTCGCCGGAAAACGCGTTTTCGGCCGAAAACGTGTACGTTTGCACTTCCCCGCCACAGGGAAGCTGCTAGCCGGGAATTCTCTGCCTGGTTCTACCCGCTGCCCGGAACGCTACGCAGGGCAAAAGCGATTCTCGTCCTCCGTGCTTGCTTTTTCTCAGAAAGAGCCGTGGTGTGCGTTTTCGCCGGAAAACGCGTTTTCGGCCGAAAACGTGTACGTTTGCACTTCCCGGCCACAGGGAAGCTGCTAGCCGGGAATTCTCTGCCTGGTTCTACCCGCTGCCCGGAACGCTACGCAGGGCAAAAGCGATTCTCGTCCTCCGTGCTTGCTTTTTCTCAGAAAGAGCCGTGGTGTGCGTTTTCGCCGGAAAACGCATTTTCGGCGAAAACGTGTACGTTTGCACTTCCCGGCCACAGGGAAGCTGCTAGCCGGGAATTCTCTGCCTGGTTCTACCCGGTGCCCGGAACACTACGCAGGGCAAAAGCGATTCTCGTCCTCCGTGCTTGCTTTTTCTCAGAAAGAGCCGTGGTGTGCGTTTTCGCCGGAAAACGCGTTTTCGACCGAAAACGTGTACGTTTGCACTTCACCGCCACAGGGAAGCTGCTAGCCGGGAATTCTCTGCCTGGTTCTACCCACTGCCCGGAACGCTACGCAGGGCAAAAGCGATTCTCGTCCTCCGTGCTTGCTTTTTCTCAGAAAGAGCCGTGGTGTGCGTTTTCGCCGGAAAACGCGTTTTCGGCGAAAACGTGTACGTTTGCACTTCCCGGCCACAGGGAAGCTGCTAGCCGGGAATTCTCTGCCTGGTTCTACCCGCTGCCCGGAACGCTACGCAGGGCAAAAGCGATTTTCGTCCTCCGTGCTTGCTTTTTCTCAGAAAGAGCCGTGGTGTGCGTTTTCGCCGGAAAACGCGTTTTCGGCGAAAACGTGTACGTTTGCACTTCCCGGCCACAGGGAAGCTGCTAGCCGGGAATTCTCTGTCTGGTTCTACCCGCTGCCCGGAACACTACGCAGGGCAAAAGCGATTATCGTCCTCCGTGCTTGCTTTTTCTCAGAAAGAGCCGTGGTGTGCTTTTTCTCCAGAAAACGCGTTTTCGGCCGAAAACGTGTACGTTTGCACTTCCCGGCCACAGGGAAGCTGCTAGCCGGGAATTCTCTGCCTGGTTCTACCCGCTGCCCGGAACGCTATGCAGGGCAAAAGCGATTCTCGTCCTCCGTGCTTGCTTTTTCTCAGAAAGAGCCGTGGTGTGCGTTTTCGCCGGAAAACGCATTTTCGGCGAAAACGTGTACGTTTGCAATTCCCGGCCACAGGGAATCTGCTAGCCGGGAATTCTATGCCTGGTTCTACCCGCTGCCCGGAACACTACGCAGGGCAAAAGCGATTCTCGTCCTCCGTGCTTGCTTTTTCTCAGAAAGAGCCGTGGTGTGCTTTTTCGCCAGAAAACGCGTTTTCGGCCGAAAACGTGTACGTTTGCACTTCCCCGCCACAGGGAAGCTGCTAGCCGGGAATTCTCTGCCTGGTTCTACCCGCTGCCCGGAACGCTACGCAGGGCAAAAGCGATTCTCGTCCTCCGTGCTTGCTTTTTCTCAGAAAGAGCCGTGGTGTGCGTTTTCGCCAGAAAACGCGTTTTCGGCCGAAAACGTGTACGTTTGCACTTCCCGGCCACAGGGAAGCTGCTAGCCGGCAATTCGCTGCCTCGTTCTACCCGCTGCCCGGAACGCTACGCAGGGCAAAAGCGATTCTCGTCCTCCGTGCTTGCTTTTTCTCAGAAAGAGCTGTGGTGTGCGTTTTCGCCGGAAAACGCGTTTTCGGCCGAAAACGTGTACGTTTGCACTTCCCCGCCACAGGGAAGCTGCTAGCCGGGAATTCTCTGCCTGGTTCTACCCGCTGCCAGGAACGCTACGCAGGGCAAAAGCGATTCTCGTCCTCCGTGCTTGCTTTTTCTCAGAAAGAGCCGTGGTGTGCGTTTTCGCCGGAAAACGCGTTTTCGGCCGAAAACGTGTACGTTTGCACTTCCCGGCCACAGGGAAGCTGCTAGTCGGCAATTCGCTGCCTATTTCTACCCGCTGCTCATAACGCTAAGCAGGGCAAAAGCGATTCTCGTCCTCCGTGCTTGCTTTTTCTCAGAAAGAGCCGTGGTGTGCGTTTTCGCCGGAAAACGCAGTTTCGGCCGAAAACGTGTACGTTTGCACTTCCCCGCCACAGGAAAGCTGCTAGCCGGGAATTCTCTGCCTGCTTCTACCCGCTGCCCGGAACGCTACGCAGGGCAAAAGCGATTCTCGTCCTCCGTGCTTGCTTTTTCTCAGAAAGAGCCGTGGTGTGCGTTTTCGCCGGTAAACGCGTTTTCGGCCGAAAACGTGTACGTTTGCACTTCCCGGCCACAGGGAAGCTGCTAGACGGGAATTCTCTGCCTGGTTCTACCCGCTGCCCGGAACGCTACGCAGGGCAAAAGCGATTTTCGTCCTCCGTGCTTGCTTTTTCTCAGAAAGAGCCATGGTGTGCTTTTTCGCCGGAAAACGCTTTTTCGGCCGAAAACGTGTACGTTTGCACTTCCCCGCCACAGGGAAGCTGCTAGCCGGGAATTCTCTGCCTGGTTCTACCCGCTGCTCAGAACGCTACGCAGGGCAAAAGCGATTCTCGTCCTCCGTGCTTGCTTTTTCTCAGAAAGAGCCGTGGTGTGCGTTTTCGCCGGAAAACGCGTTTTCGGCCGAAAACGTGTACGTTTGCACTTCCCGGCCACAGGGAAGCTGCTAGCCGGGAATTCTCTGCCTGGTTCTACCCGCTGCCCGGAACGCTACGCAGGGCAAAAGCGATTTTCGTCCTCCGTGCTTGCTTTTTCTCAGAAAGAGCCGTGGTGTGCGTTTTCGCGGGAAAAAGCGTTTTCGGCCGAAAACGTGTACGTTTGCACTTCCCGTCCACAGGGCAGCTGCTAGCCGGGAATTCTCTGCCTGGTTCTACCCGCTGCCCGGAACGCTACGCAGGGCAAAAGCGATTCTCGTCCTCCGTGCTTGCTTTTTCTCAGAAAGAGCCGTGGTGTGCGTTTTCGCCAGAAAACGCGTTTTCGGCCGAAAACGTGTACGTTTGCACTTCCCGGCCACAGGGAAGCTGCTAGCCGGGAATTCTCTGACTGGTTCTACCCGCTGCCCGGAACGCTACGCAGGGCAAAAGCGATTTTCGTCCTCCGTGCTTGCTTTTTCTCAGAAAGAGCCATGGTGTGCTTTTTCGCCGGAAAACGCTTTTTCGGCCGAAAACGTGTACGTTTGCACTTCCCCGCCACAGGGAAGCTGCTAGCCGGGAATTCTCTGCCTGGTTCTACCCGCTGCTCAGAACGCTACGCAGGGCAAAAGCGATTCTCGTCCTCCATGCTTGCTTTTTCTCAGAAAGAGCCGTGGTGTGCGTTTTCGCCGGAAAACGCGTTTTCGGCCGAAAACGTGTACGTTTGCACTTCCCGGCCACAGGGAAGCTGCTAGCCGGGAATTCTCTGCCTGGTTCTACCCGCTGCCCGGAACGCTACGCAGGGCAAAAGCGATTTTCGTCCTCCGTGCTTGCTTTTTCTCAGAAAGAGCCGTGGTGTGCGTTTTCGCGGGAAAAAGCGTTTTCGGCCGAAAACGTGTACGTTTGCACTTCCCGGCCACAGGGCAGCTGCTAGCCGGGAATTGTCTGCCTGGTTCTACCCGCTGCCCGGAACGCTACGCAGGGCAAAAGCGATTCTCGTCCTCCGTGCTTGCTTTTTCTCAGAAAGAGCCGTGGTGTGCGTTTTCGCCGGAAAACGGGTTTTCGGCCGAAAACGTGTACGTTTGCACTTCCCCGCCACAGGGAAGCTGCTAGCCGGGAATTCTCTGCCTGGTTCTACCCGCTGCCCGGAACGCTACGCAGGGCAAAAGCGATTCTCGTCCTCCGTGCTTGCTTTTTCTCAGAAAGAGCCGTGGTGTGCGTTTTCGCCGGAAAACGCGTTTTCGGCCGAAAACGTGTACGTTTGCACTTCCCGGCCACAGGGAAGCTGCTAGCCGGGAATTCTCTGCCTCGTTCTACCCGCTGCCCGGAACGCTACGCAGGGCAAAAGCGATTCTCGTCCTCCGTGCTTGCTTTTTCTCAGAAAGAGCCGTGGTGTGCGTTTTCGCCGGTAAACGCGTTTTCGGCCGAAAACGTGTACGTTTGCACTTCCCGGCCACAGGGAAGCTGCTAGACGGGAATTCTCTGCATGGTTCTACCCGCTGCCCGGAACGCTACGCAGGGCAAAAGCGATTCTCGTCCTCCGTGCTTGCTTTTTCTCAGAAAGAGCCGTGGTGTGCGTTTTCGCCGGAAAACGCGTTTTCGGCGAAAACGTGTACGTTTGCACTTCCCGGCCACAGGGAAGCTGCTAGCCGGGAATTCTCTGCCTGGTTCTACCCGCTGCCCGGAACGCTACGCAGGGCAAAAGCGATTCTCGTCCTCCGTGCTTGCTTTTTCTCAGAAAGAGCCGTGGTGTGCGTTTTCGCCGGAAAACGCGTTTTCGGCCGAAAACGTGTACGTTTGCACTTCCCCGCCACAGGGAAGCTGCTAGACGGGAATTCTCTGCCTGGTTCTACCCGCTGCCCGGAACGCTACGCAGGGCAAAAGCGACTCTCGTCCTCCGTGCTTGCTTTTTCTCAGAAAGAGCCGTGGTGTGCGTTTTCGCCGGTAAACGCGTTTTCGGCCGAAAACGTGTACGTTTGCACTTCCCGGCCACAGGGAAGCTGCTAGCCGGGAATTCTCTGCCTGGTTCTACCCGCTGGCGGAACGCTACGCAGGGCAAAAGCGATTCTCGTCCTCCGTGCTTGCTTTTTCTCAGAAAGAGCCGTGGTGTGCGTTTTCGCCGGAAAACGCGTTTTCGGCCGAAAACGTGTACGTTTGCACTTCCCGGCCACAGGGAAGCTGCTAGCCGGGAATTCTCTGCCTGGTTCTACCCGCTGCCCGGAACGCTACGCAGGGCAAAAGCGGTTCTCGTCCTCCGTGCTTGCTTTTTCTCAGAAAGAGCCGTGGTGTGCGTTTTCGCCGGTAAACGCGTTTTCGGCCGAAAACGTGTACGTTTGCACTTCCCGGCCACAGGGAAGCTGCTAGCCGGGAATTCTCTGCCTCGTTCTACCCGCTGCCCGGAACGCTACGCAGGGCAAAAGCGATTCTCGTCCTCCGTGCTTGCTTTTTCTCAGAAAGAGCCGTGGTGTGCGTTTTCGCCGGTAAACGCGTTTTCGGCCGAAAACGTGTACGTTTGCACTTCCCGGCCACAGGGAAGCTGCTAGACGGGAATTCTCTGCATGGTTCTACCCGCTGCCCGGAACGCTACGCAGGGCAAAAGCGATTCTCGTCCTCCGTGCTTGCTTTTTCTCAGAAAGAGCCGTGGTGTGCGTTTTCGCCGGAAAACGCGTTTTCGGCCGAAAACGTGTACGTTTGCACTTCCCGGCCACAGGGAAGCTGCTAGCCGGGAATTCTCTGCCTGGTTCTACCCGCTGCCCGGAACGCTACGCAGGGCAAAAGCGATTCTCGTCCTCCGTGCTTGCTTTTTCTCAGAAAGAGCCGTGGTGTGCGTTTTCGCCGGAAAACACGTTTTCGGCCGAAAACGTGTACGTTTGCACTTCCCGGCCACAGGGAAGCTGCTAGCCGGGAATTCTCTGCCTGGTTCTACCCGCTGCCCGGAACGCTACGCAGGGCAAAAGCGACTCTCGTCCTCCGTGCTTGCTTTTTCTCAGAAAGAGCCGTGGTGTGCGTTTTCGCCGGTAAACGCGTTTTCGGCCGAAAACGTGTACGTTTGCACTTCCCGGCCACAGGGAAGCTGCTAGCCGGGAATTCTCTGCCTGGTTCTACCCGCTGGCGGAACGCTACGCAGGGCAAAAGCGATTCTCGTCCTCCGTGCTTGCTTTTTCTCAGAAAGAGCCGTGGTGTGCGTTTTCGCCGGAAAACGCGTTTTCGGCCGAAAACGTGTACGTTTGCACTTCCCCGCCACAGGGAAGCTGCTAGCCGGGAATTCTCTGCCTGGTTCTACCCGCTGCCCGGAACGCTACGCAGGGCAAAAGCGATTCTCGTCCTCCGTGCTTGCTTTTTCTCAGAAAGAGCCGTGGTGTGCGTTTTCGCCAGAAAACGCGTTTTTGGCCGAAAACGTGTACGTTTGCACTTCCCGGCCACAGGGAAGCTGCTAGCCGGGAATTCTCTGCCTCGTTCTACCCGCTGCCCGGAATGCTACGCAGGGCAAAAGCGATTCTCGTCCTCCGTGCTTGCTTTTTCTCAGAAAGAGCCGTGGTGTGCGTTTTCGCCGGTAAACGCGTTTTCGGCCGAAAACGTGTACGTTTGCACTTCCCGGCCACAGGGAAGCTGCTAGACGGGAATTCTCTGCATGGTTCTACCCGCTGCCCGGAACGCTACGCAGGGCAAAAGCGATTCTCGTCCTCCGTGCTTGCTTTTTCTCAGAAAGAGCCGTGGTGTGCGTTTTCGCCGGAAAACGCGTTTTCGGCCGAAAACGTGTACGTTTGCACTTCCCGGCCACAGGGAAGCTGCTAGCCGGCAATTCGCTGCCTATTTCTACCCGCTGCTCAGAACGCTACGCAGGGCAAAAGCGATTCTCGTCCTCCGTGCTTGCTTTTTCTCAGAAAGAGCCGTGGTGTGCGTTTTCGCGGGGAAACGCGTTTTCGGCCGAAAACGTGTACGTTTGCACTTCCCGGCCACAGGGAAGCTGCTAGCCGGGAATTCTCTGCCTGGTTCTACCCGCTGCCCGGAACGCTACGCAGGGCAAAAGCGATTCTCGTCCTCCGTGCTTGCTTTTTCTCAGAAAGAGCCGTGGTGTGCGTTTTCGCGGGGAAACGCGTTTTCGGCCGAAAACGTGTACGTTTGCACTTCCCGGCCACAGGGAAGCTGCTAGCCGGGAATTCTCTGCCTGGTTCTACCCGCTGCCAGGAACGCTACGCAGGGCAAAAGCGATTCTCGTCCTCCGTGCTTGCTTTTTCTCAGAAAGAGCCGTGGTGTGCGTTTTCGCCGGAAAACGCATTTTCGGCGAAAACGTGTACGTTTGCACTTCCCGGCCACAGGGAAGCTGCTAGCCGGGAATTCTCTGCCTGGTTCTACCCGCTGCCCGGAACACTACGCAGGGCAAAAGCGATTCTCGTCCTCCGTGCTTGCTTTTTCTCAGAAAGAGCCGTGGTGTGCGTTTTCGCCGGAAAACGCGTTTTCGGCCGAAAACGTGTACGTTTGCACTTCCCCGCCACAGGGAAGCTGCTAGCCGGGAATTCTCTGCCTGGTTCTACCCGCTGCCCGGAACGCTACGCAGGGCAAAAGCGATTCTCGTCCTCCGTGCTTGCTTTTTCTCAGAAAGAGCCGTGGTGTGCGTTTTCGCCGGAAAACGCGTTTTCGGCCGAAAACGTGTACGTTTGCACTTCCCGGCCACAGGGAAGCTGCTAGCCGGCAATTCTCTGACTGGTTCTACCCGCTGCCCGGAACGCTACGCAGGGCAAAAGCGATTTTCGTCCTCCGTGCTTTCTTTTTCTCAGAAAGAGCCATGGTGTCCTTTTTCGCCGGAAAACGCTTTTTCGGCCGAAAACGTGTACGTTTGCACTTCCCCGCCACAGGGAAGCTGCTAGCCGGGAATTCTCTGCCTGGTTCTACCCGCTGCCCGGAACGCTACGCAGGGCAAAAGCGATTCTCGTCCTCCGTGCTTGCTTTTTCTCAGAAAGAGCCGTGGTGTGCGTTTTCGCCGGAAAACGCGTTTTCGGCCGAAAACGTGTACGTTTGCACTTCCCGGCCACAGTGAAGCTGCTAGCCGGCAATTCTCTGACTGGTTCTACCCGCTGCCCGGAACGCTACGCAGGGCAAAAGCGATTCTCGTCCTCCGTGCTTGCTTTTTCTCAGAAAGAGCCGTGGTGTGCGTTTTCGCCGGAAAACGCGTTTTCGGCGAAAACGTGTACGTTTGCACTTCCCGGCCACAGGGAAGCTGCTAGCCGGGAATTCTCTGCCTGGTTCTACCCGCTGCCCGGAACGCTACGCAGGGCAAAAGCGATTCTCGTCCTCCGTGCTTGCTTTTTCTCAGAAAGAGCCGTGGTGTGCGTTTTCGCCGGAAAACGCATTTTCGGCGAAAACGTGTACGTTTGCAATTCCCGGCCACAGGGAAGCTGCTAGCCGGGAATTCTCTGCCTGGTTCTACCCGCTGCCCGGAACACTACGTAGGGCAAAAGCGATTCTCGTCCTCCGTGCTTGCTTTTTCTCAGAAAGAGCCGTGGTGTGCTTTTTCGCCAGAAAACGCGTTTTCGGCCGAAAACGTGTACGTTTGCACTTCCCGGCCACAGGGAAGCTGCTAGCCGGGAATTCTCTGCCTGGTTCTACCCGCTGCCCGGAACGCTACGCAGGGCAAAAGCGATTCTCGTCCTCCGTGCTTGCTTTTTCTCAGAAAGAGCCGTGGTGTGCGTTTTCGCCGGAAAACGCGTTTTCGGCCGAAAACGTGTACGTTTGCACTTCCCGGCCACAGGGAAGCTGCTAGCCGGGAATTCTCTGCCTGGTTCTACCCGCTGCCAGGAACGCTACGCAGGGCAAAAGCGATTCTCGTCCTCCGTGCTTGCTTTTTCTCAGAAAGAGCCGTGGTGTGCGTTTTTGCAGGAAAACGCGTTTTCGGCCGAAAACGTGTACGTTTGCACTTTCAGGCCACAGGGAAGATGCTAGCCGGCAATTCGCTGCCTATTTCTACACGCTGCCCGGAACGCTACGCAGGGCAAAAGCGATTCTCGTCCTCCGTGCTTGCTTTTTCTCAGAAAGAGCCGTGGTGTGCGTTTTCGCCGGAAAACGCGTTTTCGGCCGAAAACGTGTACGTTTGCACTTCCCGGCCACAGGGAAGCTGCTAGACGGGAATTCTCTGCCTGGTTATACCCGCTGCCCGGAACGCTACGCAGGGCAAAAGCGATTCTCGTCCTCCGTGCTTGCTTTTTCTCAGAAAGAGCCGTGGTGTGCGTTTTCGCCGGAAAACGCGTTTTCGGCCGAAAACGTGTACGTTTGCACTTCCCGGCCACAGGGAAGCTGCTAGACGGGAATTCTCTGCCTGGTTCTACCCGCTGCCCGGAACGCTACGCAGGGCAAAAGCGATTCTCGTCCTCCGTGCTTGCTTTTTCTCAGAAAGAGCCGTGGTGTGCGTTTTCGCCGGTAAACGCGTTTTCGGCCGAAAACGTGTACGTTTGCACTTCCCGGCCACAGGGAAGCTGCTAGCCGGGAATTCTCTGCCTGGTTCTACCCGCTGCCCGGAACGCTACGCAGGGCAAAAGCGATTTTCGTCCTCCGTGCTTGCTTTTTCTCAGAAAGAGCCGTGGTGTGCGTTTTCGCCAGAAAACGCGTTTTCGGCCGAAAACGTGTACGTTTGCACTTCCCGGCCACAGGGAAGCTGCTAGCCGGGAATTCTCTGCCTGGTTCTACCCGCTGCCCGGAACGCTACGCAGGGCAAAAGCGATTCTCGTCCTCCGTGCTTGCTTTTTCTCAGAAAGAGCCGTGGTGTGCGTTTTCACCGGAAAACGCGTTTTCGGCCGAAAACGTGTACGTTTGCACTTCCCCGCCACAGTGAAGCTGCTAGCCGGCAATTCTCTGCCTGGTTCTACCCGCTGCCCGGAACGCTACGCAGGGCAAAAGCGATTCTCGTCCTCCGTGCTTGCTTTTTCTCAGAAAGAGCCGTGGTGTGCGTTTTCGCCGGAAAACGCGTTTTCGGCGAAAACGTGTACGTTTGCACTTCCCGGCCACAGGGAAGCTGCTAGCCGGGAATTCTATGCCTGGTTCTACCCGCTGCCCGGAACGCTACGCAGGGCAAAAGCGATTCTCGTCCTCCGTGCTTGATTTTTCTCAGAAAGAGCCGTGGTGTGCGTTTTCGCCGGAAAACGCATTTTCGGCGAAAACGTGTACGTTTGCAATTCCCGGCCACAGGGAAGCTGCTAGCCGGGAATTCTCTGCCTGGTTCTACCCGCTGCCCGGAACACTACGTAGGGCAAAAGCGATTCTCGTCCTCCGTGCTTGCTTTTTCTCAGAAAGAGCCGTGGTGTGCTTTTTCGCCAGAAAACGCGTTTTCGGCCGAAAACGTGTACGTTTGCACTTCCCCGCCACAGGGAAGCTGCTAGCCGGGAATTCTCTGCCTGGTTCTACCCGCTGCCCGGAACGCTACGCAGGGCAAAAGCGATTCTCGTCCTCCGTGCTTGCTTTTTCTCAGAAAGAGCCGTGGTGTGCGTTTTCGCCGGAAAACGCATTTTCGGCCGAAAACGTGTACGTTTGCACTTCCCGGCCACAGGGAAGCTGCTAGCCGGGAATTCTCTGCCTGGTTCTACCCGCTGCCAGGAACGCTACGCAGGGCAAAAGCGATTCTCGTCCTCCGTGCTTGCTTTTTCTCAGAAAGAGCCGTGGTGTGCGTTTTCGCAGGAAAACGCGTTTTCGGCCGAAAACGTGTACGTTTGCACTTTCAGGCCACAGGGAAGATGCTAGCCGGCAATTCGCTGCCTATTTCTACCCGCTGCTCAGAACGCTACGCAGGGCAAAAGCGATTCTCGTCCTCCGTGCTTGCTTTTTCTCAGAAAGAGCCGTGGTGTGCGTTTTCGCCGGAAAACGCGTTTTCGACCGAAAACGTGTACGTTTGCACTTCCCGGCCACAGGGAAGCTGCTAGACGGGAATTCTCTGCCTGGTTATACCCGCTGCCCGGAACGCTACGCAGGGCAAAAGCGATTCTCGTCCTCCGTGCTTGCTTTTTCTCAGAAAGAGCCGTGGTGTGCGTTTTCGCCGGAAAACGCGTTTTCGGCCGAAAACGTGTACGTTTGCACTTCCCGGCCACAGGGAAGCTGCTAGACGGGAATTCTCTGCATGGTTCTACCCGCTGCCCGGAACGCTACGCAGGGCAAAAGCGATTCTCGTCCTCCGTGCTTGCTTTTTCTCAGAAAGAGCCGTGGTGTGCGTTTTCGCCGGAAAACGCGTTTTCGGCCGAAAACGTGTACGTTTGCACTTCCCGGCCACAGGGAAGCTGCTAGCCGGGAATTCTCTGCCTGGTTCTACCCGCTGCCCGGAACGCTACGCAGGGCAAAAGCGATTCTCGTCCTCCGTGCTTGCTTTTTCTCAGAAAGAGCCGTGGTGTGCGTTTTCGCCGGAAAACACGTTTTCGGCCGAAAACGTGTACGTTTGCACTTCCCGGCCACAGGGAAGCTGCTAGCCGGGAATTCTCTGCCTGGTTCTACCCGCTGCCCGGAACGCTACGCAGGGCAAAAGCGACTCTCGTCCTCCGTGCTTGCTTTTTCTCAGAAAGAGCCGTGGTGTGCGTTTTCGCCGGTAAACGCGTTTTCGGCCGAAAACGTGTACGTTTGCACTTCCCGGCCACAGGGAAGCTGCTAGCCGGGAATTCTCTGCCTGGTTCTACCCGCTGGCGGAACGCTACGCAGGGCAAAAGCGATTCTCGTCCTCCGTGCTTGCTTTTTCTCAGAAAGAGCCGTGGTGTGCGTTTTCGCCGGAAAACGCGTTTTCGGCCGAAAACGTGTACGTTTGCACTTCCCCGCCACAGGGAAGCTGCTAGCCGGGAATTCTCTGCCTGGTTCTACCCGCTGCCCGGAACGCTACGCAGGGCAAAAGCGATTCTCGTCCTCCGTGCTTGCTTTTTCTCAGAAAGAGCCGTGGTGTGCGTTTTCGCCAGAAAACGCGTTTTCGGCCGAAAACGTGTACGTTTGCACTTCCCGGCCACAGGGAAGCTGCTAGCCGGGAATTCTCTGCCTGGTTCTACCCGCTGCCCGGAACGCTACGCAGGGCAAAAGCGATTCTCGTCCTCCGTGCTTGCTTTTTCTCAGAAAGAGCCGTGGTGTGCGTTTTCGCCGGAAAACGCGTTTTCGGCCGAAAACGTGTACGTTTGCACTTCCCGGCCACAGGGAAGCTGCTAGCCGGGAATTCTCTGCCTGGTTCTACCCGCTGCCAGGAACGCTACGCAGGGCAAAAGCGATTCTCGTCCTCCGTGCTTGCTTTTTCTCAGAAAGAGCCGTGGTGTGCGTTTTCGCAGGAAAACGCGTTTTCGGCCGAAAACGTGTACGTTTGCACTTTCAGGCCACAGGGAAGATGCTAGCCGGCAATTCGCTGCCTATTTCTACACGCTGCCCGGAACGCTACGCAGGGCAAAAGCGATTCTCGTCCTCCGTGCTTGCTTTTTCTCAGAAAGAGCCGTGGTGTGCGTTTTCGCCGGAAAACGCGTTTTCGGCCGAAAACGTGTACGTTTGCACTTCCCGGCCACAGGGAAGCTGCTAGACGGGAATTCTCTGCCTGGTTATACCCGCTGCCCGGAACGCTACGCAGGGCAAAAGCGATTCTCGTCCTCCGTGCTTGCTTTTTCTCAGAAAGAGCCGTGGTGTGCGTTTTCGCCGGAAAACGCGTTTTCGGCCGAAAACGTGTACGTTTGCACTTCCCGGCCACAGGGAAGCTGCTAGACGGGAATTCTCTGCCTGGTTCTACCCGCTGCCCGGAACGCTACGCAGGGCAAAAGCGATTCTCGTCCTCCGTGCTTGCTTTTTCTCAGAAAGAGCCGTGGTGTGCGTTTTCGCCGGTAAACGCGTTTTCGGCCGAAAACGTGTACGTTTGCACTTCCCGGCCACAGGGAAGCTGCTAGCCGGGAATTCTCTGCCTGGTTCTACCCGCTGCCCGGAACGCTACGCAGGGCAAAAGCGATTTTCGTCCTCCGTGCTTGCTTTTTCTCAGAAAGAGCCGTGGTGTGCGTTTTCGCCAGAAAACGCGTTTTCGGCCGAAAACGTGTACGTTTGCACTTCCCGGCCACAGGGAAGCTGCTAGCCGGGAATTCTCTGCCTGGTTCTACCCGCTGCCCGGAACGCTACGCAGGGCAAAAGCGATTCTCGTCCTCCGTGCTTGCTTTTTCTCAGAAAGAGCCGTGGTGTGCGTTTTCGCCGGAAAACGCGTTTTCGGCCGAAAACGTGTACGTTTGCACTTCCCGGCCACAGTGAAGCTGCTAGCCGGCAATTCTCTGCCTGGTTCTACCCGCTGCCCGGAACGCTACGCAGGGCAAAAGCGATTCTCGTCCTCCGTGCTTGCTTTTTCTCAGAAAGAGCCGTGGTGTGCGTTTTCGCCGGAAAACGCGTTTTCGGCGAAAACGTGTACGTTTGCACTTCCCGGCCACAGGGAAGCTGCTAGCCGGGAATTCTATGCCTGGTTCTACCCGCTGCCCGGAACGCTACGCAGGGCAAAAGCGATTCTCGTCCTCCGTGCTTGATTTTTCTCAGAAAGAGCCGTGGTGTGCGTTTTCGCCGGAAAACGCATTTTCGGCGAAAACGTGTACGTTTGCAATTCCCGGCCACAGGGAAGCTGCTAGCCGGGAATTCTCTGCCTGGTTCTACCCGCTGCCCGGAACACTACGTAGGGCAAAAGCGATTCTCGTCCTCCGTGCTTGCTTTTTCTCAGAAAGAGCCGTGGTGTGCTTTTTCGCCAGAAAACGCGTTTTCGGCCGAAAACGTGTACGTTTGCACTTCCCGGCCACAGGGAAGCTGCTAGCCGGGAATTCTCTGCCTGGTTCTACCCGCTGCCCGGAACGCTACGCAGGGCAAAAGCGATTCTCGTCCTCCGTGCTTGCTTTTTCTCAGAAAGAGCCGTGGTGTGCGTTTTCGCCGGAAAACGCATTTTCGGCCGAAAACGTGTACGTTTGCACTTCCCCGCCACAGGGAAGCTGCTAGCCGGGAATTCTCTGCCTGGTTCTACCCGCTGCCAGGAACGCTACGCAGGGCAAAAGCGATTCTCGTCCTCCGTGCTTGCTTTTTCTCAGAAAGAGCCGTGGTGTGCGTTTTCGCAGGAAAACGCGTTTTCGGCCGAAAACGTGTACGTTTGCACTTTCAGGCCACAGGGAAGATGCTAGCCGGCAATTCGCTGCCTATTTCTACCCGCTGCTCAGAACGCTACGCAGGGCAAAAGCGATTCTCGTCCTCCGTGCTTGCTTTTTCTCAGAAAGAGCCGTGGTGTGCGTTTTCGCCGGAAAACGCGTTTTCGACCGAAAACGTGTACGTTTGCACTTCCCGGCCACAGGGAAGCTGCTAGACGGGAATTCTCTGCCTGGTTATACCCGCTGCCCGGAACGCTACGCAGGGCAAAAGCGATTCTCGTCCTCCGTGCTTGCTTTTTCTCAGAAAGAGCCGTGGTGTGCGTTTTCGCCGGAAAACGCGTTTTCGGCCGAAAACGTGTACGTTTGCACTTCCCGGCCACAGGGAAGCTGCTAGACGGGAATTCTCTGCATGGTTCTACCCGCTGCCCGGAACGCTACGCAGGGCAAAAGCGATTCTCGTCCTCCGTGCTTGCTTTTTCTCAGAAAGAGCCGTGGTGTGCGTTTTCGCCGGAAAACGCGTTTTCGGCCGAAAACGTGTACGTTTGCACTTCCCGGCCACAGGGAAGCTGCTAGCCGGGAATTCTCTGCCTGGTTCTACCCGCTGCCCGGAACGCTACGCAGGGCAAAAGCGATTCTCGTCCTCCGTGCTTGCTTTTTCTCAGAAAGAGCCGTGGTGTGCGTTTTCGCCGGAAAACACGTTTTCGGCCGAAAACGTGTACGTTTGCACTTCCCGGCCACAGGGAAGCTGCTAGCCGGGAATTCTCTGCCTGGTTCTACCCGCTGCCCGGAACGCTACGCAGGGCAAAAGCGACTCTCGTCCTCCGTGCTTGCTTTTTCTCAGAAAGAGCCGTGGTGTGCGTTTTCGCCGGTAAACGCGTTTTCGGCCGAAAACGTGTACGTTTGCACTTCCCGGCCACAGGGAAGCTGCTAGCCGGGAATTCTCTGCCTGGTTCTACCCGCTGGCGGAACGCTACGCAGGGCAAAAGCGATTCTCGTCCTCCGTGCTTGCTTTTTCTCAGAAAGAGCCGTGGTGTGCGTTTTCGCCGGAAAACGCGTTTTCGGCCGAAAACGTGTACGTTTGCACTTCCCGGCCACAGGGAAGCTGCTAGCCGGGAATTCTCTGCCTCGTTCTACCCGCTGCCCGGAACGCTACGCAGGGCAAAAGCGATTCTCGTCCTCCGTGCTTGCTTTTTCTCAGAAAGAGCCGTGGTGTGCGTTTTCGCCGGTAAACGCGTTTTCGGCCGAAAACGTGTACGTTTGCACTTCCCGGCCACAGGGAAGCTGCTAGACGGGAATTCTCTGCATGGTTCTACCCGCTGCCCGGAACGCTACGCAGGGCAAAAGCGATTCTCGTCCTCCGTGCTTGCTTTTTCTCAGAAAGAGCCGTGGTGTGCGTTTTCGCCGGAAAACGCGTTTTCGGCCGAAAACGTGTACGTTTGCACTTCCCGGCCACAGGGAAGCTGCTAGCCGGCAATTCGCTGCCTATTTCTACCCGCTGCTCAGAACGCTACGCAGGGCAAAAGCGATTCTCGTCCTCCGTGCTTGCTTTTTCTCAGAAAGAGCCGTGGTGTGCGTTTTCGCGGGGAAACGCGTTTTCGGCCGAAAACGTGTACGTTTGCACTTCCCGGCCACAGGGAAGCTGCTAGCCGGGAATTCTCTGCCTGGTTCTACCCGCTGCCCGGAACGCTACGCAGGGCAAAAGCGATTCTCGTCCTCCGTGCTTGCTTTTTCTCAGAAAGAGCCGTGGTGTGCGTTTTCGCGGGGAAACGCGTTTTCGGCCGAAAACGTGTACGTTTGCACTTCCCGGCCACAGGGAAGCTGCTAGCCGGGAATTCTCTGCCTGGTTATACCCGCTGCCCGGAACGCTACGCAGGGCAAAAGCGATTCTCGTCCTCCGTGCTTGCTTTTTCTCAGAAAGAGCCGTGGTGTGCGTTTTCGCCGGAAAACGCATTTTCGGCGAAAACGTGTACGTTTGCACTTCCCGGCCACAGGGAAGCTGCTAGCCGGGAATTCTCTGCCTGGTTCTACCCGCTGCCCGGAACACTACGCAGGGCAAAAGCGATTCTCGTCCTCCGTGCTTGCTTTTTCTCAGAAAGAGCCGTGGTGTGCGTTTTCGCCGGAAAACGCGTTTTCGGCCGAAAACGTGTACGTTTGCACTTCCCCGCCACAGGGAAGCTGCTAGCCGGGAATTCTCTGCCTGGTTCTACCCGCTGCCCGGAACGCTACGCAGGGCAAAAGCGATTCTCGTCCTCCGTGCTTGCTTTTTCTCAGAAAGAGCCGTGGTGTGCGTTTTCGCCGGAAAACGCGTTTTCGGCCGAAAACGTGTACGTTTGCACTTCCCGGCCACAGGGAAGCTGCTAGCCGGCAATTCTCTGACTGGTTCTACCCGCTGCCCGGAACGCTACGCAGGGCAAAAGCGATTTTCGTCCTCCGTGCTTTCTTTTTCTCAGAAAGAGCCATGGTGTCCTTTTTCGCCGGAAAACGCTTTTTCGGCCGAAAACGTGTACGTTTGCACTTCCCCGCCACAGGGAAGCTGCTAGCCGGGAATTCTCTGCCTGGTTCTACCCGCTGCTCAGAACGCTACGCAGGGCAAAAGCGATTCTCGTCCTCCGTGCTTGCTTTTTCTCAGAAAGAGCCGTGGTGTGCGTTTTCGCCGGAAAACGCGTTTTCGGCCGAAAACGTGTACGTTTGCACTTCCCGGCCACAGGGAAGCTGCTAGCCGGGAATTCTCTGCCTGGTTCTACCCGCTGCCCGGAACGCTACGCAGGGCAAAAGCGATTTTCGTCCTCCGTGCTTGCTTTTTCTCAGAAAGAGCCGTGGTGTGCGTTTTCGCCGGAAAACGCGTTTTCGGACGAAAACGTGTACGTTTGCACTTCCCGGCCACAGGGAAGCTGCTAGCCGGGAATTCTCTGCCTGGTTCTACCCGCTGCCCGGAACGCTACGCAGGGCAAAAGCGATTCTCGTCCTCCGTGCTTGCTTTTTCTCAGAAAGAGCCGTGGTGTGCGTTTTCGCCGGAAAACGCGTTTTCGGCCGAAAACGTGTACGTTTGCACTTCCCGGCCACAGGGAAGCTGCTAGCCGGCAATTCTCTGAGTGGTTCTACCCGGTGCCCGGAACGCTACGCAGGGCAAAAGCGATTCTCGTCCTCCGTGCTTGCTTTTTCTCAGAAAGAGCCGTGGTGTGCGTTTTCGCCGGAAAAAGCGTTTTCGGCCGAAAACGTGTACGTTTGCACTTCCCGGCCACAGGGCAGCTGCTAGCCGGGAATTCTCTGCCTGGTTCTACCCGCTGCCCGGAACGCTACGCAGGGCAAAAGCGATTCTCGTCCTCCGTGCTTGCTTTTTCTCAGAAAGAGCCGTGGTGTGCGTTTTCGCCGGAAAACGCGTTTTCGGCCGAAAACGTGTACGTTTGCACTTCCCGGCCACAGGGAAGCTGCTAGCCGGGAATTCTCTGCCTGGTTCTACCCGCTGCCCGGAACGCTACGCAGGGCAAAAGCGATTCTCGTCCTCCGTGCTTGCTTTTTCTCAGAAAGAGCCGTGGTGTGCGTTTTCGCTAGAAAACGCGTTTTCGGCCGAAAACGTGTACGTTTGCACTTCCCGGCCACAGGGAAGCTGCTAGCCGGGAATTCTCTGCCTGGTTCTACCCGCTGCCCGGAACGCTACGCAGGGCAAAAGCGATTCTCGTCCTCCGTGCTTGCTTTTTCTCAGAAAGTGCCGTGGTGTGCGTTTTCGCCGGAAAACGCGTTTTCGGCGAAAACGTGTACGTTTGCACTTACCGGCCACAGGGAAGCTGCTAGCCGGGAATTCTCTGCCTGGTTCTACCCGCTGCCCGGAACACTACGCAGGGCAAAAGCGATTCTCGTCCTCCGTGCTTGCTTTTTCTCAGAAAGAGCCGTGGTGTGCGTTTTCGCCGGAAAACGCGTTTTCGGCCGAAAACGTGTACGTTTGCACTTCCCGGCCACAGGGAAGCTGCTAGACGGGAATTCTCTCCCTGGTTCTACCCGCTGCTGAGAACGCTACGCAGGGTAAAAGCGATTCTCGTCCTCCGTGCTTGCTTTTTCTCAGAAAGAGCCGTGGTGTGCGTTTTCGCCGGAAAACGCGTTTTCGGCCGAAAACGTGTACGTTTGCACTTCCCGGCCACAGGGAAGCTGCTAGACGGGAATTCTCTGCCTGGTTCTACCCGCTGCCCGGAACACTACGCAGGGCAAAAGCGATTCTCGTCCTCCGTGCTTGCTTTTTCTCAGAAAGAGCCGTGGTGTGCGTTTTCGCGGGAAAACGCGTTTTCGGCCGAAAACGTGTACGTTTGCACTTCCCGGCCACAGGGAAGCTGCTAGCCGGGAATTCTCTGACTGGTTCTACCCGCTGCCCGGAACGCTACGCAGGGCAAAAGCGATTTTCGTCCTCCGTGCTTGCTTTTTCTCAGAAAGAGCCGTGGTGTGCGTTTTCGCCGGAAAACGCGTTTTCGGCCGAAAACGTGTACGTTTGCACTTCCCGGCCACAGGGAAGCTGCTAGCCGGGAATTCTCTGCCTGGTTCTACCCGCTGCCCGGAACGCTACGCAGGGCAAAAGCGATTCTCGTCCTCCGTGCTTGCTTTTTCTCAGAAAGAGCCGTGGTGTGCGTTTTCGCCAGAAAACGCGTTTTCGGCCGAAAACGTGTACGTTTGCACTTCCCGGCCACAGGGAAGCTGCTAGCCGGGAATTCTCTGACTGGTTCTACCCGCTGCCCGGAACGCTATGCAGGGCAAAAGCGATTCTCGTCCTCCGTGCTTGCTTTTTCTCAGAAAGAGCCGTGGTGTGCGTTTTCGCGGGAAAATGCGTTTTCGGCCGAAAACGTGTACGTTTGCACTTCCCGGCCACAGGGCAGCTGCTAGCCGGGAATTCTCTGCCTGGTTCTACCCGCTGCCCGGAACGCTGCGCAGGGCAAAAGCGATTCTCGTCCTCCGTGCTTGCTTTTTCTCAGAAAGAGCCGTGGTGTGCGTTTTCGCCGGTAAACGCGTTTTCGGCCGAAAACGTGTACGTTTGCACTTCCCCGCCACAGGGAAGCTGCTAGACGGGAATTCTCTGCCTGGTTCTACCCGCTGCCCGGAACACTACGCAGGGCAAAAGCGATTCTCGTCCTCCGTGCTTGCTTTTTCACAGAAAGAGCCGTGGTGTGCGTTTTCGCCGGAAAACGCGTTTTCGGCCGAAAACGTGTACGTTTGCACTTCCCCGCCACAGGGAAGCTGCTAGACGGGAATTCTCTGCCTGGTTCTACCCGCTGCCCGGAACGCTACGCAGGGCAAAAGCGATTCTCGTCCTCCGTGCTTGCTTTTTCTCAGAAAGAGCCGTGGTGTGCGTTTTCGCCGGAAAACGCGTTTTCGGCCGAAAACGTGTACGTTTGCACTTCCCGGCCACAGGGAAGCTGCTAGCCGGGAATTCTCTGACTGGTTCTACCCGCTGCCCGGAACGCTACGCAGGGCAAAAGCGATTTTCGTCCTCCGTGCTTGCTTTTTCTCAGAAAGAGCCGTGGTGTGCGTTTTCGCCGGAAAACGCGTTTTCGGACGAAAACGTGTACGTTTGCACTTCCCGGCCACAGGGAAGCTGCTAGCCGGGAATTCTCTGCCTGGTTCTACCCGCTGCCCGGAACGCTACGCAGGGCAAAAGCGATTCTCGTCCTCCGTGCTTGCTTTTTCTCAGAAAGAGCCGTGGTGTGCGTTTTCGCCGGAAAACGCGTTTTCGGCCGAAAACGTGTACGTTTGCACTTCCCGGCCACAGGGAAGCTGCTAGCCGGCAATTCTCTGAGTGGTTCTACCCGGTGCCCGGAACGCTACGCAGGGCAAAAGCGATTCTCGTCCTCCGTGCTTGCTTTTTCTCAGAAAGAGCCGTGGTGTGCGTTTTCGCCGGAAAAAGCGTTTTCGGCCGAAAACGTGTACGTTTGCACTTCCCGGCCACAGGGCAGCTGCTAGCCGGGAATTCTCTGCCTGGTTCTACCCGCTGCCCGGAACGCTACGCAGGGCAAAAGCGATTCTCGTCCTCCGTGCTTGCTTTTTCTCAGAAAGAGCCGTGGTGTGCGTTTTCGCCGGAAAACGCGTTTTCGGCCGAAAACGTGTACGTTTGCACTTCCCGGCCACAGGGAAGCTGCTAGCCGGGAATTCTCTGACTGGTTCTACCCGCTGCCCGGAACGCTACGCAGGGCAAAAGCGATTCTCGTCCTCCGTGCTTGCTTTTTCTCAGAAAGAGCCGTGGTGTGCGTTTTCGCTAGAAAACGCGTTTTCGGCCGAAAACGTGTACGTTTGCACTTCCCGGCCACAGGGAAGCTGCTAGCCGGGAATTCTCTGCCTGGTTCTACCCGCTGCCCGGAACGCTACGCAGGGCAAAAGCGATTCTCGTCCTCCGTGCTTGCTTTTTCTCAGAAAGTGCCGTGGTGTGCGTTTTCGCCGGAAAACGCGTTTTCGGCGAAAACGTGTACGTTTGCACTTCCCGGCCACAGGGAAGCTGCTAGCCGGGAATTCTCTGCCTGGTTCTACCCGCTGCCCGGAACACTACGCAGGGCAAAAGCGATTCTCGTCCTCCGTGCTTGCTTTTTCTCAGAAAGAGCCGTGGTGTGCGTTTTCGCCGGAAAACGCGTTTTCGGCCGAAAACGTGTACGTTTGCACTTCCCGGCCACAGGGAAGCTGCTAGACGGGAATTCTCTCCCTGGTTCTACCCGCTGCTGAGAACGCTACGCAGGGTAAAAGCGATTCTCGTCCTCCGTGCTTGCTTTTTCTCAGAAAGAGCCGTGGTGTGCGTTTTCGCCGGAAAACGCGTTTTCGGCCGAAAACGTGTACGTTTGCACTTCCCGGCCACAGGGAAGCTGCTAGACGGGAATTCTCTGCCTGGTTCTACCCGCTGCCCGGAACACTACGCAGGGCAAAAGCGATTCTCGTCCTCCGTGCTTGCTTTTTCTCAGAAAGAGCCGTGGTGTGCGTTTTCGCCGGAAAACGCGTTTTCGACCGAAAACGTGTACGTTTGCACTTCCCCGCCACAGGGAAGCTGCTAGCCGGGAATTCTCTGCCTGGTTCTACCCGCTGCCCGGAACGCTACGCAGGGCAAAAGCGATTCTCGTCCTCCGTGCTTGCTTTTTCTCAGAAAGAGCCGTGGTGTGCGTTTTCGCCGGAAAACGCGTTTTCGGCCGAAAACGTGTACGTTTGCACTTCCCGGCCACAGGGAAGCTGCTAGCCGGGAATTCTCTGACTGGTTCTACCCGCTGCCCGGAACGCTACGCAGGGCAAAGCGATTTTCGTCCTCCGTGCTTGCTTTTTCTCAGAAAGAGCCGTGGTGTGCGTTTTCGCCGGAAAACGCGTTTTCGGCCGAAAACGTGTACGTTTGCACTTCCCGGCCACAGGGAAGCTGCTAGCCGGGAATTCTCTGCCTGGTTCTACCCGCTGCCCGGAACGCTACGCAGGGCAAAAGCGATTCTCGTCCTCCGTGCTTGCTTTTTCTCAGAAAGAGCCGTGGTGTGCGTTTTCGCCAGAAAACGCGTTTTCGGCCGAAAACGTGTACGTTTGCACTTCCCGGCCACAGGGAAGCTGCTAGCCGGGAATTCTCTGACTGGTTCTACCCGCTGCCCGGAACGCTATGCAGGGCAAAAGCGATTCTCGTCCTCCGTGCTTGCTTTTTCTCAGAAAGAGCCGTGGTGTGCGTTTTCGCGGGAAAAAGCGTTTTCGGCCGAAAACGTGTACGTTTGCACTTCCCGGCCACAGGGCAGCTGCTAGCCGGGAATTCTCTGCCTGGTTCTACCCGCTGCCCGGAACGCTACGCAGGGCAAAAGCGATTCTCGTCCTCCGTGCTTGCTTTTTCTCAGAAAGAGCCGTGGTGTGCGTTTTCGCCGGAAAACGCGTTTTCGGCCGAAAACGTGTACGTTTGCACTTCCCGGCCACAGGGAAGCTGCTAGCCGGGAATTCTCTGCCTCGTTCTACCCGCTGCCCGGAACGCTACTCAGGGCAAAAGCGATTCTCGTCCTCCGTGCTTGCTTTTTCTCAGAAAGAGCCGTGGTGTGCTTTTTCGCTAGAAAACGCGTTTTCGGCCGAAAACGTGTACGTTTGCACTTCCCGGCCACAGGGAAGCTGCTAGCCGGGAATTCTCTGCCTGGTTCTACCCGCTGCCCGGAACGCTACGCAGGGCAAAAGCGATTCTCGTCCTCCGTGCTTGCTTTTTCTCAGAAAGAGCCGTGGTGTGCGTTTTCGCCGGTAAACGCGTTTTCGGCCGAAAACGTGTACGTTTGCACTTCCCGGCCACAGGGAAGCTGCTAGACGGGAATTCTCTGCCTGGTTCTACCCGCTGCCCGGAACACTACGCAGGGCAAAAGCGATTCTCGTCCTCCGTGCTTGCTTTTTCTCAGAAAGAGCCGTGGTGTGCGTTTTCGCCGGAAAACGCGTTTTCGGCCGAAAACGTGTACGTTTGCACTTCCCCGCCACAGGGAAGCTGCTAGCCGGGAATTCTCTGCCTGGTTCTACCCGCTGCCCGGAACGCTACGCAGGGCAAAAGCGATTCTCGTCCTCCGTGCTTGCTTTTTCTCAGAAAGAGCCGTGGTGTGCGTTTTCGCCGGAAAACGCGTTTTCGGCCGAAAACGTGTACGTTTGCACTTCCCGGCCACAGGGAAGCTGCTAGCCGGGAATTCTCTGCCTGGTTCTACCCGCTGCCCGGAACGCTACGCAGGGCAAAAGCGATTTTCGTCCTCCGTGCTTGCTTTTTCTCAGAAAGAGCCGTGGTGTGCGTTTTCGCCGGAAAACGCGTTTTCGGCCGAAAACGTGTACGTTTGCACTTCCCCGCCACAGGGAAGCTGCTAGCCGGGAATTCTCTGCCTGGTTCTACCCGCTGCCCGGAACGCTACGCAGGGCAAAAGCGATTCTCGTCCTCCGTGCTTGCTTTTTCTCAGAAAGAGCCGTGGTGTGCGTTTTCGCCGGAAAACGCGTTTTCGGCCGAAAACGTGTACGTTTGCACTTCCCGGCCACAGGGAAGCTGCTAGACGGGAATTCTCTGCCTGGTTCTACCCGCTGCCCGGAACGCTACGCAGGGCAAAAGCGATTCTCGTCCTCCGTGCTTGCTTTTTCTCAGAAAGAGCCGTGGTGTGCGTTTTCGCGGGAAAAAGCGTTTTCGGCCGAAAACGTGTACGTTTGCACTTCCCGGCCACAGGGCAGCTGCTAGCCGGCAATTCTCTGACTGGTTCTACCCGCTGCCCGGAACGCTACGCAGGGCAAAAGCGATTCTCGTCCTCCGTGCTTGCTTTTTCTCAGAAAGAGCCGTGGTGTGCGTTTTCGCCGGAAAACGCGTTTTCGGCCGAAAACGTGTACGTTTGCACTTCCCGGCCACAGGGAAGCTGCTAGCCGGGAATTCTCTGCCTGGTTCTACCCGCTGCCCGGAACGCTACGCAGGGCAAAAGCGATTCTCGTCCTCCGTGCTTGCTTTTTCTCAGAAAGAGCCGTGGTGTGCTTTTTCGCTAGAAAACGCGTTTTCGGCCGAAAACGTGTACGTTTGCACTTCCCGGCCACAGGGAAGCTGCTAGACGGGAATTCTCTGCCTGGTTCTACCCGCTGCCCGGAACGCTACGCAGGGCAAAAGCGATTCTCGTTCTCCGTGCTTGCTTTTTCTCAGAAAGAGCCGTGGTGTGCGTTTTCGCCGGAAAACGCGTTTTCGGCGAAAACGTGTACGTTTGCACTTCCCGGCCACAGGGAAGCTGCTAGCCGGGAATTCTCTGCCTGGTTCTACCCGCTGCCCGGAACACTACGCAGGGCAAAAGCGATTCTCGTCCTCCGTGCTTGCTTTTTCTCAGAAAGAGCCGTGGTGTGCGTTTTCGCCGGTAAACGCGTTTTCGGCCGAAAACGTGTACGTTTGCACTTCCCGGCCACAGGGAAGCTGCTAGCCGGGAATTCTCTGCCTGGTTCTACCCGCTGCCCGGAACGCTACGCAGGGCAAAAGCGATTCTCGTCCTCCGTGCTTGCTTTTTCTCAGAAAGAGCCGTGGTGTGCGTTTTCGCCGGAAAACGCGTTTTCGGCCGAAAACGTGTACGTTTGCACTTCCCGGCCACAGGGAAGCTGCTAGCCGGCAATTCTCTGACTGGGTCTACCCGCTGCCCGGAACGCTACGCAGGGCAAAAGCGATTTTCGTCCTCCGTGCTTGCTTTTTCTCAGAAAGAGCCGTGGTGTGCGTTTTCGCCGGAAAACGCTTTTTCGGCCGAAAACGTGTACGTTTGCACTTCCCCGCCACAGGGAAGCTGCTAGCCGGGAATTCTCTGCCTGGTTCTACCCGCTGCCCGGAACGCTACGCAGGGCAAAAGCGATTTTCGTCCTCCGTGCTTGCTTTTTCTCAGAAAGAGCCGTGGTGTGCGTTTTCGCGGGAAAAAGCGTTTTCGGCCGAAAACGTGTACGTTTGCACTTCCCGGCCACAGGGCAGCTGCTAGCCGGGAATTCTCTGCCTGGTTCTACCCGCTGCCCGGAACGCTACGCAGGGCAAAAGCGATTCTCGTCCTCCGTGCTTGCTTTTTCTCAGAAAGAGCCGTAGTGTGCGTTTTCGCCGGAAAACGCGTTTTCGGCCGAAAACGTGTACGTTTGCACTTCCCGGCCACAGGGAAGCTGCTAGCCGGGAATTCTCTGCCTGGTTCTACCCGCTGCCCGGAACACTACGCAGGGCAAAAGCGATTCTCGTCCTCCGTGCTTGCTTTTTCTCAGAAAGAGCCGTGGTGTGCGTTTTCGCCGGAAAACGCGTTTTCGACCGAAAACGTGTACGTTTGCACTTCCCCGCCACAGGGAAGCTGCTAGCCGGGAATTCTCTGACTGGTTCTACCCGCTGCCCGGAACGCTACGCAGGGGAAAAGCGATTTTCGTCCTCCGTGCTTTCTTTTTCTCAGAAAGAGCCATGGTGTGCGTTTTCGCCAGAAAACGCGTTTTCGGCCGAAAACGTATACGTTTGCACTTCCCGGCCACAGGGAATCTGCTAGCCGGGAATTCTCTGCCTGGTTCTACCCGCTGCCCGGAACGCTACGCAGGGCAAAAGCGATTCTCGTCCTCCGTGCTTGCTTTTTCTCAGAAAGAGCCGTGGTGTGCGTTTTCGCCGGAAAACGCTTTTTCGGCGAAAACCTGTACGTTTGCACTTCCCGGCCACAGGGAAGCTGCTAGCCGGGAATTCTCTGCCTGGTTCTACCCGCTGCCCGGAACGCTACGCAGGGCAAAAGCGATTCTCGTCCTCCGTGCTTGCTTTTTCTCAGAAAGAGCCGTGGTGTGCGTTTTCGCCGGAAAACGCATTTTCGGCGAAAACGTGTACGTTTGCAATTCCCGGCCACAGGGAAGCTGCTAGCCGGGAATTCTCTGCCTGGTTCTACCCGCTGCCCGGAACACTACGCAGGGCAAAAGCGATTCTCGTCCTCCGTGCTTGCTTTTTCTCAGAAAGAGCCGTGGTGTGCTTTTTCGCCAGAAAACGCGTTTTCGGCCGAAAACGTGTACGTTTGCACTTCCCCGCCACAGGGAAGCTGCTAGCCGGGAATTCTCTGCCTGGTTCTACCCGCTGCCCGGAACGCTACGCAGGGCAAAATCGATTCTCGTCCTCCGTGCTTGCTTTTTCTCAGAAAGAGCCGTGTAGTGCGTTTTCGCCGGAAAACGCGTTTTCGGCCGAAAACGTGTACGTTTGCACTTCCCGGCCACAGGGAAGCTGCTAGCCGGGAATTCTCTGACTGGTTCTACCCGCTGCCCGGAACGCTACGCAGGGCAAAAGCGATTCTCGTCCTCCGTGCTTGCTTTTTCTCAGAAAGAGCCGTGGTGTGCGTTTTCGCCGGAAAACGCGTTTTCGGCCGAAAACGTGTACGTTTGCACTTCCCGGCCACAGGGAAGCTGCTAGCCGGGAATTCTCTGCCTGGTTCTACCCGCTGCCCGGAACGCTACGCAGGGCAAAAGCGATTCTCGTCCTCCGTGCTTGCTTTTTCTCAGAAAGAGCCGTGGTGTGCGTTTTCGCCGGAAAACGCGTTTTCGGCCGAAAACGTGTACGTTTGCACTTCCCGGCCACAGGGAAGCTGCTAGCCGGCAATTCTCTGACTGGTTCTACCCGCTGCCCGGAACGCTACGCAGGGCAAAAGCGATTTTCGTCCTCCGTGCTTGCTTTTTCTCAGAAAGAGCCATGGTGTGCTTTTTCGCCGGTAAACGCTTTTTCGGCCGAAAACGTGTACGTTTGCACTTCCCGGCCACAGGGAAGCTGCTAGCCGGGAATTCTCTGCCTGGTTCTACCCGCTGCCCGGAACGCTACGCAGGGCAAAAGCGATTCTCGTCCTCCGTGCTTGCTTTTTCTCAGAAAGAGCCGTGGTGTGCGTTTTCGCCGGAAAACGCGTTTTCGGCCGAAAACGTGTACGTTTGCACTTCCCCGCCACAGGGAAGCTGCTAGCCGGGAATTCTCTGCCTGGTTCTACCCGCTGCCCGGAACGCTACGCAGGGCAAAAGCGATTCTCGTCCTCCGTGCTTGCTTTTTCTCAGAAAGAGCCGTGGTGTGCGTTTTCGCCGGAAAACGCGTTTTCGGCCGAAAACGTGTACGTTTGCACTTCCCGGCCACAGGGAAGCTGCTAGCCGGGAATTCTCTGCCTGGTTCTACCCGCTGCCCGGAACGCTACGCAGGGCAAAAGCGATTTTCGTCCTCCGTGCTTGCTTTTTCTCAGAAAGAGCCGTGGTGTGCGTTTTCGCCGGAAAACGCGTTTTCGGCCGAAAACGTGTACGTTTGCACTTCCCCGCCACAGGGAAGCTGCTAGCCGGGAATTCTCTGCCTGGTTCTACCCGCTGCCCGGAACGCTACGCAGGGCAAAAGCGATTCTCGTCCTCCGTGCTTGCTTTTTCTCAGAAAGAGCCGTGGTGTGCGTTTTCGCCGGAAAACGCGTTTTCGGCCGAAAACGTGTACGTTTGCACTTCCCGGCCACAGGGAAGCTGCTAGACGGGAATTCTCTGCCTGGTTCTACCCGCTGCCCGGAACGCTACGCAGGGCAAAAGCGATTCTCGTCCTCCGTGCTTGCTTTTTCTCAGAAAGAGCCGTGGTGTGCGTTTTCGCGGGAAAAAGCGTTTTCGGCCGAAAACGTGTACGTTTGCACTTCCCGGCCACAGGGCAGCTGCTAGCCGGCAATTCTCTGACTGGTTCTACCCGCTGCCCGGAACGCTACGCAGGGCAAAAGCGATTCTCGTCCTCCGTGCTTGCTTTTTCTCAGAAAGAGCCGTGGTGTGCGTTTTCGCCGGAAAACGCGTTTTCGGCCGAAAACGTGTACGTTTGCACTTCCCGGCCACAGGGAAGCTGCTAGCCGGGAATTCTCTGCCTGGTTCTACCCGCTGCCCGGAACGCTACGCAGGGCAAAAGCGATTCTCGTCCTCCGTGCTTGCTTTTTCTCAGAAAGAGCCGTGGTGTGCTTTTTCGCTAGAAAACGCGTTTTCGGCCGAAAACGTGTACGTTTGCACTTCCCGGCCACAGGGAAGCTGCTAGACGGGAATTCTCTGCCTGGTTCTACCCGCTGCCCGGAACGCTACGCAGGGCAAAAGCGATTCTCGTTCTCCGTGCTTGCTTTTTCTCAGAAAGAGCCGTGGTGTGCGTTTTCGCCGGAAAACGCGTTTTCGGCGAAAACGTGTACGTTTGCACTTCCCGGCCACAGGGAAGCTGCTAGCCGGGAATTCTCTGCCTGGTTCTACCCGCTGCCCGGAACACTACGCAGGGCAAAAGCGATTCTCGTCCTCCGTGCTTGCTTTTTCTCAGAAAGAGCCGTGGTGTGCGTTTTCGCCGGTAAACGCGTTTTCGGCCGAAAACGTGTACGTTTGCACTTCCCGGCCACAGGGAAGCTGCTAGCCGGGAATTCTCTGCCTGGTTCTACCCGCTGCCCGGAACGCTACGCAGGGCAAAAGCGATTCTCGTCCTCCGTGCTTGCTTTTTCTCAGAAAGAGCCGTGGTGTGCGTTTTCGCCGGAAAACGCGTTTTCGGCCGAAAACGTGTACGTTTGCACTTCCCGGCCACAGGGAAGCTGCTAGCCGGCAATTCTCTGACTGGGTCTACCCGCTGCCCGGAACGCTACGCAGGGCAAAAGCGATTTTCGTCCTCCGTGCTTGCTTTTTCTCAGAAAGAGCCGTGGTGTGCGTTTTCGCCGGAAAACGCTTTTTCGGCCGAAAACGTGTACGTTTGCACTTCCCCGCCACAGGGAAGCTGCTAGCCGGGAATTCTCTGCCTGGTTCTACCCGCTGCCCGGAACGCTACGCAGGGCAAAAGCGATTTTCGTCCTCCGTGCTTGCTTTTTCTCAGAAAGAGCCGTGGTGTGCGTTTTCGCGGGAAAAAGCGTTTTCGGCCGAAAACGTGTACGTTTGCACTTCCCGGCCACAGGGCAGCTGCTAGCCGGGAATTCTCTGCCTGGTTCTACCCGCTGCCCGGAACGCTACGCAGGGCAAAAGCGATTCTCGTCCTCCGTGCTTGCTTTTTCTCAGAAAGAGCCGTAGTGTGCGTTTTCGCCGGAAAACGCGTTTTCGGCCGAAAACGTGTACGTTTGCACTTCCCGGCCACAGGGAAGCTGCTAGCCGGGAATTCTCTGCCTGGTTCTACCCGCTGCCCGGAACACTACGCAGGGCAAAAGCGATTCTCGTCCTCCGTGCTTGCTTTTTCTCAGAAAGAGCCGTGGTGTGCGTTTTCGCCGGAAAACGCGTTTTCGACCGAAAACGTGTACGTTTGCACTTCCCCGCCACAGGGAAGCTGCTAGCCGGGAATTCTCTGACTGGTTCTACCCGCTGCCCGGAACGCTACGCAGGGGAAAAGCGATTTTCGTCCTCCGTGCTTTCTTTTTCTCAGAAAGAGCCATGGTGTGCGTTTTCGCCAGAAAACGCGTTTTCGGCCGAAAACGTATACGTTTGCACTTCCCGGCCACAGGGAATCTGCTAGCCGGGAATTCTCTGCCTGGTTCTACCCGCTGCCCGGAACGCTACGCAGGGCAAAAGCGATTCTCGTCCTCCGTGCTTGCTTTTTCTCAGAAAGAGCCGTGGTGTGCGTTTTCGCCGGAAAACGCTTTTTCGGCGAAAACCTGTACGTTTGCACTTCCCGGCCACAGGGAAGCTGCTAGCCGGGAATTCTCTGCCTGGTTCTACCCGCTGCCCGGAACGCTACGCAGGGCAAAAGCGATTCTCGTCCTCCGTGCTTGCTTTTTCTCAGAAAGAGCCGTGGTGTGCGTTTTCGCCGGAAAACGCATTTTCGGCGAAAACGTGTACGTTTGCAATTCCCGGCCACAGGGAAGCTGCTAGCCGGGAATTCTCTGCCTGGTTCTACCCGCTGCCCGGAACACTACGCAGGGCAAAAGCGATTCTCGTCCTCCGTGCTTGCTTTTTCTCAGAAAGAGCCGTGGTGTGCTTTTTCGCCAGAAAACGCGTTTTCGGCCGAAAACGTGTACGTTTGCACTTCCCCGCCACAGGGAAGCTGCTAGCCGGGAATTCTCTGCCTGGTTCTACCCGCTGCCCGGAACGCTACGCAGGGCAAAATCGATTCTCGTCCTCCGTGCTTGCTTTTTCTCAGAAAGAGCCGTGTAGTGCGTTTTCGCCGGAAAACGCGTTTTCGGCCGAAAACGTGTACGTTTGCACTTCCCGGCCACAGGGAAGCTGCTAGCCGGGAATTCTCTGACTGGTTCTACCCGCTGCCCGGAACGCTACGCAGGGCAAAAGCGATTCTCGTCCTCCGTGCTTGCTTTTTCTCAGAAAGAGCCGTGGTGTGCGTTTTCGCCGGAAAACGCGTTTTCGGCCGAAAACGTGTACGTTTGCACTTCCCGGCCACAGGGAAGCTGCTAGCCGGGAATTCTCTGCCTGGTTCTACCCGCTGCCCGGAACGCTACGCAGGGCAAAAGCGATTCTCGTCCTCCGTGCTTGCTTTTTCTCAGAAAGAGCCGTGGTGTGCGTTTTCGCCGGAAAACGCGTTTTCGGCCGAAAACGTGTACGTTTGCACTTCCCGGCCACAGGGAAGCTGCTAGCCGGCAATTCTCTGACTGGTTCTACCCGCTGCCCGGAACGCTACGCAGGGCAAAAGCGATTTTCGTCCTCCGTGCTTGCTTTTTCTCAGAAAGAGCCATGGTGTGCTTTTTCGCCGGTAAACGCTTTTTCGGCCGAAAACGTGTACGTTTGCACTTCCCGGCCACAGGGAAGCTGCTAGCCGGCAATTCTCTGCCTGGTTCTACCCGCTGCCCGGAACGCTACGCAGGGCAAAAGCGATTCTCGTCCTCCGTGCTTGCTTTTTCTCAGAAAGAGCCGTGGTGTGCTTTTTCGCCAGAAAACGCGTTTTCGGCCGAAAACGTGTACGTTTGCACTTCCCCGCCACAGGGAAGCTGCTAGCCGGGAATTCTCTGCCTGGTTCTACCCGCTGCCCGGAACGCTACGCAGGGCAAAATCGATTCTCGTCCTCCGTGCTTGCTTTTTCTCAGAAAGAGCCGTGTAGTGCGTTTTCGCCGGAAAACGCGTTTTCGGCCGAAAACGTGTACGTTTGCACTTCCCGGCCACAGGGAAGCTGCTAGCCGGGAATTCTCTGACTGGTTCTACCCGCTGCCCGGAACGCTACGCAGGGCAAAAGCGATTCTCGTCCTCCGTGCTTGCTTTTTCTCAGAAAGAGCCGTGGTGTGCGTTTTCGCCGGAAAACGCGTTTTCGGCCGAAAACGTGTACGTTTGCACTTCCCGGCCACAGGGAAGCTGCTAGCCGGGAATTCTCTGCCTGGTTCTACCCGCTGCCCGGAACGCTACGCAGGGCAAAAGCGATTCTCGTCCTCCGTGCTTGCTTTTTCTCAGAAAGAGCCGTGGTGTGCGTTTTCGCCGGAAAACGCGTTTTCGGCCGAAAACGTGTACGTTTGCACTTCCCGGCCACAGGGAAGCTGCTAGCCGGCAATTCTCTGACTGGTTCTACCCGCTGCCCGGAACGCTACGCAGGGCAAAAGCGATTTTCGTCCTCCGTGCTTGCTTTTTCTCAGAAAGAGCCATGGTGTGCTTTTTCGCCGGTAAACGCTTTTTCGGCCGAAAACGTGTACGTTTGCACTTCCCGGCCACAGGGAAGCTGCTAGCCGGCAATTCTCTGCCTGGTTCTACCCGCTGCCCGGAACGCTACGCAGGGCAAAAGCGATTCTCGTCCTCCGTGCTTGCTTTTTCTCAGAAAGAGCCGTGGTGTGCGTTTTCGCCGGAAAACGCGTTTTCGGCCGAAAACGTGTACGTTTGCACTTCCCGGCCACAGGGAAGCTGCTAGACGGGAATTCTCTGCCTGGTTCTACCCGCTGCCCGGAACGCTACGCAGGGCAAAAGCGATTCTCGTCCTCCGTGCTTGCTTTTTCTCAGAAAGAGCCGTGGTGTGCGTTTTCGCGGGAAAAAGCGTTTTCGGCCGAAAACGTGTACGTTTGCACTTCCCGGCCACAGGGCAGCTGCTAGCCGGCAATTCTCTGACTGGTTCTACCCGCTGCCCGGAACGCTACGCAGGGCAAAAGCGATTCTCGTCCTCCGTGCTTGCTTTTTCTCAGAAAGAGCCGTGGTGTGCGTTTTCGCCGGAAAACGCGTTTTCGGCCGAAAACGTGTACGTTTGCACTTCCCGGCCACAGGGAAGCTGCTAGCCGGGAATTCTCTGCCTGGTTCTACCCGCTGCCCGGAACGCTACGCAGGGCAAAAGCGATTCTCGTCCTCCGTGCTTGCTTTTTCTCAGAAAGAGCCGTGGTGTGCTTTTTCGCTAGAAAACGCGTTTTCGGCCGAAAACGTGTACGTTTGCACTTCCCGGCCACAGGGAAGCTGCTAGACGGGAATTCTCTGCCTGGTTCTACCCGCTGCCCGGAACGCTACGCAGGGCAAAAGCGATTCTCGTTCTCCGTGCTTGCTTTTTCTCAGAAAGAGCCGTGGTGTGCGTTTTCGCCGGAAAACGCGTTTTCGGCGAAAACGTGTACGTTTGCACTTCCCGGCCACAGGGAAGCTGCTAGCCGGGAATTCTCTGCCTGGTTCTACCCGCTGCCCGGAACACTACGCAGGGCAAAAGCGATTCTCGTCCTCCGTGCTTGCTTTTTCTCAGAAAGAGCCGTGGTGTGCGTTTTCGCCGGTAAACGCGTTTTCGGCCGAAAACGTGTACGTTTGCACTTCCCGGCCACAGGGAAGCTGCTAGCCGGGAATTCTCTGCCTGGTTCTACCCGCTGCCCGGAACGCTACGCAGGGCAAAAGCGATTCTCGTCCTCCGTGCTTGCTTTATCTCAGAAAGAGCCGTGGTGTGCGTTTTCGCCGGAAAACGCGTTTTCGGCCGAAAACGTGTACGTTTGCACTTCCCGGCCACAGGGAAGCTGCTAGCCGGCAATTCTCTGACTGGGTCTACCCGCTGCCCGGAACGCTACGCAGGGCAAAAGCGATTTTCGTCCTCCGTGCTTGCTTTTTCTCAGAAAGAGCCGTGGTGTGCGTTTTCGCCGGAAAACGCTTTTTCGGCCGAAAACGTGTACGTTTGCACTTCCCCGCCACAGGGAAGCTGCTAGCCGGGAATTCTCTGCCTGGTTCTACCCGCTGCCCGGAACGCTACGCAGGGCAAAAGCGATTTTCGTCCTCCGTGCTTGCTTTTTCTCAGAAAGAGCCGTGGTGTGCGTTTTCGCGGGAAAAAGCGTTTTCGGCCGAAAACGTGTACGTTTGCACTTCCCGGCCACAGGGCAGCTGCTAGCCGGGAATTCTCTGCCTGGTTCTACCCGCTGCCCGGAACGCTACGCAGGGCAAAAGCGATTCTCGTCCTCCGTGCTTGCTTTTTCTCAGAAAGAGCCGTAGTGTGCGTTTTCGCCGGAAAACGCGTTTTCGGCCGAAAACGTGTACGTTTGCACTTCCCGGCCACAGGGAAGCTGCTAGCCGGGAATTCTCTGCCTGGTTCTACCCGCTGCCCGGAACACTACGCAGGGCAAAAGCGATTCTCGTCCTCCGTGCTTGCTTTTTCTCAGAAAGAGCCGTGGTGTGCGTTTTCGCCGGAAAACGCGTTTTCGACCGAAAACGTGTACGTTTGCACTTCCCCGCCACAGGGAAGCTGCTAGCCGGGAATTCTCTGACTGGTTCTACCCGCTGCCCGGAACGCTACGCAGGGGAAAAGCGATTTTCGTCCTCCGTGCTTTCTTTTTCTCAGAAAGAGCCATGGTGTGCGTTTTCGCCAGAAAACGCGTTTTCGGCCGAAAACGTATACGTTTGCACTTCCCGGCCACAGGGAATCTGCTAGCCGGGAATTCTCTGCCTGGTTCTACCCGCTGCCCGGAACGCTACGCAGGGCAAAAGCGATTCTCGTCCTCCGTGCTTGCTTTTTCTCAGAAAGAGCCGTGGTGTGCGTTTTCGCCGGAAAACGCTTTTTCGGCGAAAACCTGTACGTTTGCACTTCCCGGCCACAGGGAAGCTGCTAGCCGGGAATTCTCTGCCTGGTTCTACCCGCTGCCCGGAACGCTACGCAGGGCAAAAGCGATTCTCGTCCTCCGTGCTTGCTTTTTCTCAGAAAGAGCCGTGGTGTGCGTTTTCGCCGGAAAACGCATTTTCGGCGAAAACGTGTACGTTTGCAATTCCCGGCCACAGGGAAGCTGCTAGCCGGGAATTCTCTGCCTGGTTCTACCCGCTGCCCGGAACACTACGCAGGGCAAAAGCGATTCTCGTCCTCCGTGCTTGCTTTTTCTCAGAAAGAGCCGTGGTGTGCTTTTTCGCCAGAAAACGCGTTTTCGGCCGAAAACGTGTACGTTTGCACTTCCCCGCCACAGGGAAGCTGCTAGCCGGGAATTCTCTGACTGGTTCTACCCGCTGCCCGGAACGCTACGCAGGGCAAAAGCGATTCTCGTCCTCCGTGCTTGCTTTTTCTCAGAAAGAGCCGTGGTGTGCGTTTTCGCCGGAAAACGCGTTTTCGGCCGAAAACGTGTACGTTTGCACTTCCCGGCCACAGGGAAGCTGCTAGCCGGGAATTCTCTGCCTGGTTCTACCCGCTGCCCGGAACGCTACGCAGGGCAAAAGCGATTCTCGTCCTCCGTGCTTGCTTTTTCTCAGAAAGAGCCGTGGTGTGCGTTTTCGCCGGAAAACGCGTTTTCGGCCGAAAACGTGTACGTTTGCACTTCCCGGCCACAGGGAAGCTGCTAGCCGGCAATTCTCTGACTGGTTCTACCCGCTGCCCGGAACGCTACGCAGGGCAAAAGCGATTTTCGTCCTCCGTGCTTGCTTTTTCTCAGAAAGAGCCATGGTGTGCTTTTTCGCCGGTAAACGCTTTTTCGGCCGAAAACGTGTACGTTTGCACTTCCCGGCCACAGGGAAGCTGCTAGCCGGGAATTCTCTGCCTGGTTCTACCCGCTGCCCGGAACGCTACGCAGGGCAAAAGCGATTCTCGTCCTCCGTGCTTGCTTTTTCCCAGAAAGAGCCGTGGTGTGCGTTTTCGCCGGAAAACGCGTTTTCGGCCGAAAACGTGTACGTTTGCACTTCCCGGCCACAGGGAAGCTGCTAGCCGGGAATTCTCTGCCTGGTTCTACCCGCTGCCCGAAACGCTACGCAGGGCAAAAGCGATTCTCGTCCTCCGTGCTTGCTTTTTCTCAGAAAGAGCAGTGGTGTGCGTTTTCGCCGGAAAACGCGTTTTCGGCGAAAACGTGTACGTTTGCACTTCCCGGCCACAGGGAAGCTGCTAGCCGGGAATTCTCTGCCTGGTTCTACCCGCTGCCCGGAACGCTACGCAGGGCAAAAGCGATTCTCGTCCTCCGTGCTTGCTTTTTCTCAGAAAGAGCCGTGGTGTGCGTTTTCGCCGGAAAACGCGTTTTCGGCCGAAAACGTGTACGTTTGCACTTCCCGGCCACAGGGAAGCTGCTAGCCGGGAATTCTCTGCCTGGTTCTACCCGCTGCCCGGAACGCTACGCAGGGCAAAAGCGATTCTCGTCCTCCGTGCTTGCTTTTTCTCAGAAAGAGCCGTGGTGTGCGTTTTCGCCGGAAAACGCGTTTTCGGCCGAAAACGTGTACGTTTGCACTTCCCCGCCACAGGGAAGCTGCTAGCCGGGAATTCTCTGCCTGGTTCTACCCGCTGCCCGGAACGCTACGCAGGGCAAAAGCGATTCTCGTCCTCCGTGCTTGCTTTTTCTCAGAAAGAGCCGTGGTGTGCGTTTTCGCCGGAAAACGCGTTTTCGGCCGAAAACGTGTACGTTTGCACTTCCCGGCCACAGTGAAGCTGCTAGCCGGCAATTCTCTGACTGGGTCTACCCGCTGCCCGGAACGCTACGCAGGGCAAAAGCGATTTTCGTCCTCCGTGCTTGCTTTTTCTCAGAAAGAGCCATGGTGTGCTTTTTCGCCGGAAAACGCTTTTTCGGCCGAAAACGTGTACGTTTGCACTTCCCCGCCACAGGGAAGCTGCTAGCCGGGAATTCTCTGCCTGGTTCTACCCGCTGCTGAGAACGCTACGCAGGGCAAAAGCGATTCTCGTCCTCCGTGCTTGCTTTTTCTCAGAAAGAGCCGTGGTGGGCGTTTTCGCCGGAAAACGCGTTTTCGGCCGAAAACGTGTACGTTTGCACTTCCCGGCCACAGGGAAGCTGCTAGCCGGGAATTCTCTGCCTGGTTCTACCCGCTGCCCGGAACGCTACGCAGGGCAAAAGCGATTCTCGTCCTCCGTGCTTGCTTTTTCTCAGAAAGAGCCGTGGTGTGCGTTTTCGCCGGAAAACGCGTTTTCGGCCGAAAACGTGTACGTTTGCACTTCCCGGCCACAGGGAAGCTGCTAGCCGGGAATTCTCTGCCTGGTTCTACCCGCTGCCCGGAACGCTACGCAGGGCAAAAGCGATTTTCGTCCTCCGTGCTTGCTTTTTCTCAGAAAGAGCCGTGGTGTGCGTTTTCGCGGGAAAAAGCGTTTTCGGCCGAAAACGTGTACGTTTGCACTTCCCGGCCACAGGGCAGCTGCTAGCCGGCAATTCTCTGACTGGTTCTACCCGCTGCCCGGAACGCTACGCAGGGCAAAAGCGATTCTCGTCCTCCGTGCTTGCTTTTTCTCAGAAAGAGCCGTAGTGTGCGTTTTCGCCGGAAAACGCGTTTTCGGCCGAAAACGTGTACGTTTGCACTTCCCGGCCACAGGGAAGCTGCTAGCCGGCAATTCTCTGACTGGTTCTACCCGCTGCCCGGAACGCTACGCAGGGCAAAAGCGATTTTCGTCCTCCGTGCTTTCTTTTTCTCAGAAAGAGCCATGGTGTGCTTTTTCGCCGGAAAACGCTTTTTCGGCCGAAAACGTGTACGTTTGCACTTCCCCGCCACAGGGAAGCTGCTAGCCGGGAATTCTCTGCCTGGTTCTACCCGCTGCCCGGAACGCTACGCAGGGCAAAAGCGATTTTCGTCCTCCGTGCTTGCTTTTTCTCAGAAAGAGCCGTGGTGTGCGTTTTCGCCAGAAAACGCGTTTTCGACCGAAAACGTGTACGTTTGCACTTCCCGGCCACAGGGAAGCTGCTAGCCGGGAATTCTCTGCCTGGTTCTACCCGCTGCCCGGAACGCTACGCAGGGCAAAAGCGATTCTCGTCCTCCGTGCTTGCTTTTTCTCAGAAAGAGCCGTGGTGTGCGTTTTCGCCAGAAAACGCGTTTTCGGCCGAAAACGTGTACGTTTGCACTTCCCGGCCACAGGGAAGCTGCTAGCCGGCAATTCTCTGACTGGTTCTACCCGCTGCCCGGAACGCTACGCAGGGCAAAAGCGATTTTCGTCCTCCGTGCTTGCTTTTTATCAGAAAGAGCCATGGTGTGCTTTTTCGCCGGTAAACGCTTTTTCGGCCGAAAACGTGTACGTTTGCACTTCCCGGCCACAGGGAAGCTGCTAGACGGGAATTCTCTGCCTGGTTCTACCCGCTGCCCGGAACGCTACGCAGGGCAAAAGCGATTCTCGTCCTCCGTGCTTGCTTTTTCCCAGAAAGAGCCGTGGTGTGCGTTTTCGCGGGAAAACGCGTTTTCGGCCGAAAACGTGTACATTGCACTTCCCGGCCACAGGGAAGCTGCTAGCCGGGAATTCTCTGCCTGGTTCTACCCGCTGCCCGGAACGCTACGCAGGGCAAAAGCGATTCTCGTCCTCCGTGCTTGCTTTTTCTCAGAAAGAGCCGTGGTGTGCGTTTTCGCCGGAAAACGAGTTTTCGGCCGAAAACGTGTACGTTTGCACTTCCCCGCCACAGGGAAGCTGCTAGCCGGGAATTCTCTGCCTGGTTCTACCCGCTGCCCGGAACGCTACGCAGGGCAAAAGCGATTTTCGTCCTCCGTGCTTGCTTTTTCTCAGAAAGAACCATGGTGTGCTTTTTCGCCGGAAAACGCGTTTTCGGCCGAAAACGTGTACGTTTGCACTTCCCGGCCACAGGGAAGCTGCTAGCCGGGAATTCTCTGCCTATTTCTACCCGCTGCTCAGAACGCTACGCAGGGCAAAAGCGATTCTCGTCCTCTGTGCTTGCTTTTTCTCAGAAAGAGCCGTGGTGTGCGTTTTCGCCGGAAAACGCGTTTTCGGCCGAAAACGTGTACGTTTGCACTTCCCGGCCACAGGGAAGCTGCTAGCCGGGAATTCTCTGCCTGGTTCTACCCGCTGCCCGGAACGCTACGCAGGGCAAAAGCGATTCTCGTCCTCCGTGCTTGCTTTTTCTCAGAAAGAGCCATGGTGTGCTTTTTCTCCGGAAAACGCGTTTTCGGCCGCAAACGTGTACGTTTGCACTTCCCCGCCACAGGGAAGCTGCTAGCCGGGAATTCTCTGCCTGGTTCTACCCGCTGCCCGGAACGCTACGCAGGGCAAAAACGATTCTCGTCCTCCGTGCTTGCTTTTTCTCAGAAAGAGCCATGGTGTGCTTTTTCTCCGGAAAACGCGTTTTCGGCCGGAAACGTATAAGTTTGCACTTCCCGGCCACAGGGAAGCTGCTAGCCGGGAATTCTCTGCCTGGTTCTACCCGCTGCCCGGAACGCTACGCAGGGCAAAAGCGATTCTCGTCCTCCGTGCTTGCTTTTTCTCAGAAAGAGCCGTGGTGTGCGTTTTCGCCGGAAAACGCGTTTTCGGCCGAAAACGTGTACGTTTGCACTTCCCGGCCACAGGGAAGCTGCTAGCCGGGAATTCTCTGCCTGGTTCTACCCGCTGCCCGGAACACTACGCAGGGCAAAAGCGATTCTAGTCCTCCGTGCTTGCTTTTTCTCAGAAAGAGCCGTGGTGTGCGTTTTCGCGGGAAAACGCGTTTTCGCCAGAAAACGTGTACGTTTGCACTTCCCCGCCACAGGGAAGCTGCTAGCCGGGAATTCTCTGCCTGGTTCTACCCGCTGCCCGGAACGCTACGCAGAGCAAAAGCGATTCTCGTCCTCCGTGCTTGCTTTTTCTCAGAAAGAGCCGTGGTGTGCGTTTTCGCCGGAAAACGCGTTTTCAGCCGAAAACGTGTACGTTTGCACTTCCCGGCCACAGGGAAGCTGCGAGACGGGAATTCTCTGCCTGGTTCTACCCGCTGCCCGGAACGCTACGCAGGGCAAAAGCGATTCTCGTCCTCCGTGCTTGCTTTTTCTCAGAAAGAGCCGTGGTGTGCGTTTTCGCCGGAAAACGCGTTTTCGGCCGAAAACGTGTACGTTTGCACTTCCCCGCCACAGGGAAGCTGCTAGCCGGGAATTCTCTGCCTGGTTCTACCCGCTGCCCGGAACACTACGCAGGGCAAAAGCGATTCTCGTCCTCCGTGCTTGCTTTTTCTCAGAAAGAGCCGTGGTGTGCGTTTTCGCCAGAAAACGCATTTTCGGCCGAAAACGTGTACGTTTGCACTTCCCCGCCACAGGGAAGCTGCTAGCCGGGAATTCTCTGCCTGGTTCTACTCGCTGCCCGGAACGCTACGCAGGGCAAAAGCGGTTCTCGTCCTCCGTGCTTGCTTTATCTCAGAAAGAGCCGTGGTGTGCGTTTTCGCCGCAAAACGCTTTTTCGGCCGAAAACGTGTACGTTTGCACTTCCCCGCCACAGGGAAGCTGCTAGCCGGGAATTCTCTGCCTGGTTCTACCCGCTGCCCGGAACGCTACGCAGGGCAAAAGCGATTTTCGTCCTCCGTGCTTGCTTTTTCTCAGAAAGAGCCGTGGTGTGCGTTTTCGCCGGAAAACGCGTTTTCGGCCGAAAACGTGTACGTTTGCACTTCCCGGCCACAGGGAAGCTGCTAGCCGGGAATTCTCTGCCTGGTTCTACCCGCTGCCCGGAACGCTACGCAGAGCAAAAGCGATTCTCGTCCTCCGTGCTTGCTTTTTCTCAGAAAGAGCCGTGGTGTGCGTTTTCGCCGGTAAACGCGTTTTCGGCCGAAAACGTGTACGTTTGCACTTCCCGGCCACAGGGAAGCTGCTAGACGGGAATTCTCTGCATGGTTCTACCCGCTGCCCGGAACGCTACGCAGGGCAAAAGCGATTCTCGTCCTCCGTGCTTGCTTTTTCTCAGAAAGAGCCGTGGTGTGCGTTTTCGCCGGAAGACGCGTTTTCGGCGAAAACGTGTACGTTTGCACTTCCCGGCCACAGGGAAGCTGCTAGCCGGGAATTCTCTGCCTGGTTCTACCCGCTGCCCGGAACACTACGCAGGGAAAAGCGATTCTCGTCCTCCGTGCTTGCTTTTTCTCAGAAAGAGCCGTGGTGTGCGTTTTCGCCGGAAAACGCGTTTTCGGCCGAAAACGTGTACGTTTGCACTTCCCGGCCACAGGGAAGCTGCTAGCCGGGAATTCTCTGCCTGGTTCTACCCGCTGCCGGGAACGCTACGCAGGGCAAAAGCGATTCTCGTCCTCCGTGCTTGCTTTTTCTCAGAAAGAGCCGTGGTGTGCGTTTTCGCCGGTAAACGCGTTTTCGGCCGAAAACGTGTACGTTTGCACTTCCCGGCCACAGGGAAGCTGCTAGCCGGGAATTCTCTGCCTGGTTCTACCCGCTGCCCGGAACGCTACGCAGGGCAAAAGCGATTCTCGTCCTCCGTGCTTGCTTTTTCTCAGAAAGAGCCATGGTGTGCTTTTTCGCCGGAAAACGCGTTTTCGGCGAAAACGTGTACGTTTGCACTTCCCGGCCACAGGGAAGCTGCTAGCCGGGAATTCTCTGCCTGGTTCTACCCGCTGCCCGGAACGCTACGCAGGGCAAAAGCGATTCTCGTCCTCCGTGCTTGCTTTCTCTCAGAAAGAGCCGTGGTGTGCGTTTTCGCCGGAAAACGCGTTTTCGGCCGAAAACGTGTACGTTTGCACTTCCCGGCCACAGGGAAGCTGCTAGACGGGAATTCTCTGCCTGGTTCTACCCGCTGCCCGGAACGCTACGCAGGGCAAAAGCGATTCTCGTCCTCCGTGCTTGCTTTTTCTCAGAAAGAGCCGTGGTGTGCGTTTTCGCCAGAAAACGCGTTTTCGGCCGAAAACGTGTACGTTTGCACTTCCCGGCCACAGGGAAGCTGCTAGCCGGGAATTCTCTGACTGGTTCTACCCGCTGCCCGGAACGCTACGCAGGGCAAAAGCGATTTTCGTCCTCCGTGCTTGCTTTTTCTCAGAAAGAGCCGTGGTGTGCGTTTTCGCCGGAAAACGCGTTTTCGGCCGAAAACGTGTACGTTTGCACTTCCCGGCCACAGGGAAGCTGCTAGCCGGGAATTCTCTGACTGGTTCTACCCGCTGCCCGGAACGCTACGCAGGGCAAAAGCGATTCTCGTCCTCCGTGCTTGCTTTATCTCAGAAAGAGCCGTGGTGTGCGTTTTCGCCGCAAAACGCTTTTTCGGCCGAAAACGTGTACGTTTGCACTTCCCCGCCACAGGGAAGCTGCTAGCCGGGAATTCTCTGCCTGGTTCTACCCGCTGCCCGGAACGCTACGCAGGGCAAAAGCGATTCTCGTCCTCCGTGCTTGCTTTTTCTCAGAAAGAGCCGTGGTGTGCGTTTTCGCCGGAAAACGCGTTTTCGGCCGAAAACGTGTACGTTTGCACTTCCCGGCCACAGGGAAGCTGCTAGCCGGGAATTCTCTGCCTGGTTCTACCCGCTGCCCGGAACGCTACGCAGGGCAAAAGCGATTCTCGTCCTCCGTGCTTGCTTTTTCTCAGAAAGAGCCGTGGTGTGCGTTTTCGCCGGAAAACGCGTTTTCGGCCGAAAACGTGTACGTTTGCACTTCCCGGCCACAGGGAAGCTGCTAGCCGGGAATTCTCTGCCTGGTTCTACCCGCTGCCCGGAACGCTACGCAGGGCAAAAGCGATTCTCGTCCTCCGTGCTTGCTTTTTCTCAGAAAGAGCCGTGGTGTGCGTTTTCGCCGGTAAACGCGTTTTCGGCCGAAAACGTGTACGTTTGCACTTCCCGGCCACAGGGAATCTGCTAGCCGGGAATTCTCTGCCTGGTTCTACCCGCTGCCCGGAACGCTACGCAGGGCAAAAGCGATTCTCGTCCTCCGTGCTTGCTTTTTCTCAGAAAGAGCCGTGGTGTGCGTTTTCGCCGGAAAACGCGTTTTCGGCGAAAACGTGTACGTTTGCACTTCCCGGCCACAGGGAAGCTGCTAGCCGGGAATTCTCTGCCTGGTTCTACCCGCTGCCCGGAACGCTACGCAGGGCAAAAGCGATTCTCGTCCTCCGTGCTTGCTTTTTCTCAGAAAGAGCCGTGGTGTGCGTTTTCGCCGGAAAACGCGTTTTCGGCCGAAAACGTGTACGTTTGCACTTCCCGGCCACAGGGAAGCTGCTAGCCGGCAATTCTCTGCCTGGTTCTACCCGCTGCCCGGAACGCTACGCAGGGCAAAAGCGATTCTCGTCCTCCGTGCTTGCTTTTTCTCAGAAAGAGCCGTGGTGTGCGTTTTCGCCGGTAAACGCGTTTTCGGCCGAAAACGTGTACGTTTGCACTTCCCGGCCACAGGGAAGCTGCTAGCCGGGAATTCTCTGCCTGGTTCTACCCGCTGCCCGGAACGCTACGCAGGGCAAAAGCGATTCTCGTCCTCCGTGCTTGCTTTTTCTCAGAAAGAGCCGTGGTGTGCGTTTTCGCCGGAAAACGCGTTTTCGACCGAAAACGTGTACGTTTGCAATTCCCCGCCACAGGGAAGCTGCTAGCCGGGAATTCTCTGCCTGGTTCTACCCGCTGCCCGGAACGCTACGCAGGGCAAAAGCGATTCTCGTCCTCCGTGCTTGCTTTTTCTCAGAAAGAGCCGTGGTGTGCGTTTTCGCCGGAAAACGCGTTTTCGGCCGAAAACGTGTACGTTTGCACTTCCCGGCCACAGGGAAGCTGCTAGCCGGCAATTCTCTGCCTGGTTCTACCCGCTGCCCGGAACGCTACGCAGGGCAAAAGCGATTTTCGTCCTCCGTGCTTGCTTTTTCTCAGAAAGAGCCATGGTGTGCTTTTTCGCCGGAAAACGATTTTTCGGCCGAAAACGTGTACGTTTGCACTTCCCCGCCACAGGGAAGCTGCTAGCCGGGAATTCTCTGCCTGGTTCTACCCGCTGCTGAGAACGCTACGCAGGGCAAAAGCGATTCTCGTCCTCCGTGCTTGCTTTTTCTCAGAAAGAGCCGTGGTGTGCGTTTTCGCCGGTAAACGCGTTTTCGGCCGAAAACGTGTACGTTTGCACTTCCCGGCCACAGGGAAGCTGCTAGCCGGGAATTCTCTGCCTGGTTCTACCCGCTGCCCGGAACGCTACGCAGGGCAAAAGCGATTCTCGTCCTCCGTGCTTGCTTTTTCTCAGAAAGAGCCGTGGTGTGCGTTTTCGCCGGTAAACGCGTTTTCGGCCGAAAACGTGTACGTTTGCACTTCCCGGCCACAGGGCAGCTGCTAGCCGGGAATTCTCTGCCTGGTTCTACCCGCTGCCCGGAACGCTACGCAGGGCAAAAGCGATTCTCGTCCTCCGTGCTTGCTTTTTCTCAGAAAGAGCCGTGGTGTGCGTTTTCGCCGGAAAACGCGTTTTCGGCCGAAAACGTGTACGTTTGCACTTCCCGGCCACAGGGAAGCTGCTAGCCGGGAATTCTCTGCCTGGTTCTACCCGCTGCCCGGAACGCTACGCAGGGCAAAAGCGATTCTCGTCCTCCGTGCTTGCTTTTTCTCAGAAAGAGCCGTGGTGTGCGTTTTCGCCAGAAAACGCGTTTTCGGCCGAAAACGTGTACGTTTGCACTTCCCGGCCACAGGGAAGCTGCTAGCCGGGAATTCTCTGCCTGGTTCTACCCGCTGCCCGGAACGCTACGCAGGGCAAAAGCGATTCTCGTCCTCCGTGCTTGCTTTTTCTCAGAAAGAGCCGTGGTGTGCGTTTTCGCCGGTAAACGCGTTTTCGGCCGAAAACGTGTACGTTTGCACTTCCCCGCCACAGGGAAGCTGCTAGCCGGGAATTCTCTGCCTGGTTCTACCCGCTGCCCGGAACGCTACGCAGGGCAAAAGCGATTCTCGTCCTCCGTGCTTGCTTTTTCTCAGAAAGAGCCGTGGTGTGCGTTTTCGCCGCAAAACGATTTTTCGGCCGAAAACGTGTACGTTTGCACTTCCCGGCCACAGGGAAGCTGCTAGCCGGGAATTCTCTGCCTGGTTCTACCCGCTGCCCGGAACGCTACGCAGGGCAAAAGCGATTCTCGTCCTCCGTGCTTGCTTTTTCTCAGAAAGAGCCGTGGTGTGCGTTTTCGCCGGAAAACGCGTTTTCGGCCGAAAACGTGTACGTTTGCACTTCCCGGCCACAGGGAAGCTGCTAGCCGGGAATTCTCTGCCTGGTTCTACCCGCTGCCCGGAACGCTACGCAGGGCAAAAGCGATTCTCGTCCTCCGTGCTTGCTTTTTCTCAGAAAGAGCCGTGGTGTGCGTTTTCGCGGGAAAAAGCGTTTTCGGCCGAAAATGTGTACGTTTGCACTTCCCGGCCACAGGGAAGCTGCTAGCCGGGAATTCTCTGCCTGGTTCTACCCGCTGCCCGGAACGCTACGCAGGGCAAAAGCGATTCTCGTCCTCCGTGCTTGCTTTTTCTCAGAAGAGCCATGGTGTGCTTTTTCGCCGGAAAACGCTTTTTCGGCCGAAAACGTGTACGTTTGCACTTCCCCGCTACAGGGAAGCTGCTAGCCGGGAATTCTCTGCCTGGTTCTACCCGCTGCTGAGAACGCTACGCAGGGCAAAAGCGATTCTCGTCCTCCGTGCTTGCTTTTTCTCAGAAAGAGCCGTGGTGTGCGTTTTCGCCGGAAAACGCGTTTTCGGCCGAAAACGTGTACGTTTGCACTTCCCGGCCACAGGGAAGCTGCTAGCCGGGAATTCTCTGCCTGGTTCTACCCGCTGCCCGGAACGCTACGCAGGGCAAAAGCGATTCTCGTCCTCCGTGCTTGCTTTTTCTCAGAAAGAGCCGTGGTGTGCGTTTTCGCCGGAAAACGCGTTTTCGGCCGAAAACGTGTACGTTTGCACTTCCCGGCCACAGGGAAGCTGCTAGCCGGGAATTCTCTGCCTGGTTCTACCCGCTGCCCGGAACGCTACGCAGGGCAAAAGCGATTTTCGTTCTCCGTGCTTGCTTTTTCTCAGAAAGAGCCGTGGTGTGCGTTTTCGCGGGAAAATGCGTTTTCGGCCGAAAACGTGTACGTTTGCACTTCCCGGCCACAGGGCAGCTGCTAGCCGGGAATTCTCTGCCTGGTTCTACCCGCTGCCCGGAACGCTACGCAGGGCAAAAGCGATTCTCGTCCTCCGTGCTTGCTTTTTCTCAGAAAGAGCCGTGGTGTGCGTTTTCGCCGGAAAACGCGTTTTCGGCCGAAAACGTGTACGTTTGCACTTCCCGGCCACAGGGAAGCTGCTAGCCGGGAATTCTCTGCCTGGTTCTACCCGCTGCTGAGAACGCTACGCAGGGCAAAAGCGATTCTCGTCCTCCGTGCTTGCTTTTTCTCAGAAAGAGCCGTGGTGTGCGTTTTCGCCGGAAAACGCGTTTTCGGCCGAAAACGTGTACGTTTGCACTTCCCGGCCACAGGGAAGCTGCTAGCCGGGAATTCTCTGCCTGGTTCTACCCGCTGCCCGGAACGCTACGCAGGGCAAAAGCGATTCTCGTCCTCCGTGCTTGCTTTTTCTCAGAAAGAGCCGTGGTGTGCGTTTTCGCCGGTAAACGCGTTTTCGGCCGAAAACGTGTACGTTTGCACTTCCCGGCCACAGGGAATCTGCTAGCCGGGAATTCTCTGCCTGGTTCTACCCGCTGCCCGGAACGCTACGCAGGGCAAAAGCGATTCTCGTCCTCCGTGCTTGCTTTTTCTCAGAAAGAGCCGTGGTGTGCGTTTTCGCCGGAAAACGCGTTTTCGGCGAAAACGTGTACGTTTGCACTTCCCGGCCACAGGGAAGCTGCTAGCCGGGAATTCTCTGCCTGGTTCTACCCGCTGCCCGGAACGCTACGCAGGGCAAAAGCGATTCTCGTCCTCCGTGCTTGCTTTTTCTCAGAAAGAGCCGTGGTGTGCGTTTTCGCCGGAAAACGCGTTTTCGGCCGAAAACGTGTACGTTTGCACTTCCCGGCCACAGGGAAGCTGCTAGCCGGCAATTCTCTGCCTGGTTCTACCCGCTGCCCGGAACGCTACGCAGGGCAAAAGCGATTCTCGTCCTCCGTGCTTGCTTTTTCTCAGAAAGAGCCGTGGTGTGCGTTTTCGCCGGAAAACGCGTTTTCGGCCGAAAACGTGTACGTTTGCACTTCCCGGCCACAGGGAAGCTGCTAGCCGGGAATTCTCTGCCTGGTTCTACCCGCTGCCCGGAACGCTACGCAGGGCAAAAGCGATTCTCGTCCTCCGTGCTTGCTTTTTCTCAGAAAGAGCCGTGGTGTGCGTTTTCGCCGGAAAACGCGTTTTCGACCGAAAACGTGTACGTTTGCACTTCCCCGCCACAGGGAAGCTGCTAGCCGGGAATTCTCTGCCTGATTCTACCCGCTGCCCGGAACGCTACGCAGGGCAAAAGCGATTCTCGTCCTCCGTGCTTGCTTTTTCTCAGAAAGAGCCGTGGTGTGCGTTTTCGCCGGAAAACGCGTTTTCGGCCGAAAACGTGTACGTTTGCACTTCCCGGCCACAGGGAAGCTGCTAGCCGGCAATTCTCTGCCTGGTTCTACCCGCTGCCCGGAACGCTACGCAGGGCAAAAGCGATTTTCGTCCTCCGTGCTTGCTTTTTCTCAGAAAGAGCCATGGTGTGCTTTTTCGCCGGAAAACGATTTTTCGGCCGAAAACGTGTACGTTTGCACTTCCCCGCCACAGGGAAGCTGCTAGCCGGGAATTCTCTGCCTGGTTCTACCCGCTGCTGAGAACGCTACGCAGGGCAAAAGCGATTCTCGTCCTCCGTGCTTGCTTTTTCTCAGAAAGAGCCGTGGTGTGCGTTTTCGCCGGAAAACGCGTTTTCGGCCGAAAACGTGTACGTTTGCACTTCCCGGCCACAGGGAAGCTGCTAGCCGGGAATTCTCTGCCTGGTTCTACCCGCTGCCCGGAACGCTACGCAGGGCAAAAGCGATTCTCGTCCTCCGTGCTTGCTTTTTCTCAGAAAGAGCCGTGGTGTGCGTTTTCGCCGGTAAACGCGTTTTCGGCCGAAAACGTGTACGTTTGCACTTCCCGGCCACAGGGCAGCTGCTAGCCGGGAATTCTCTGCCTGGTTCTACCCGCTGCCCGGAACGCTACGCAGGGCAAAAGCGATTCTCGTCCTCCGTGCTTGCTTTTTCTCAGAAAGAGCCGTGGTGTGCGTTTTCGCCGGAAAACGCGTTTTCGGCCGAAAACGTGTACGTTTGCACTTCCCGGCCACAGGGAAGCTGCTAGACGGGAATTCTCTGCCTGGTTCTACCCGCTGCCCGGAACGCTACGCAGGGCAAAAGCGATTCTCGTCCTCCGTGCTTGCTTTTTCTCAGAAAGAGCCGTGGTGTGCGTTTTCGCCAGAAAACGCGTTTTCGGCCGAAAACGTGTACGTTTGCACTTCCCGGCCACAGGGAAGCTGCTAGCCGGGAATTCTCTGCCTGGTTCTACCCGCTGCCCGGAACGCTACGCAGGGCAAAAGCGATTCTCGTCCTCCGTGCTTGCTTTTTCTCAGAAAGAGCCGTGGTGTGCGTTTTCGCCGGTAAACGCGTTTTCGGCCGAAAACGTGTACGTTTGCACTTCCCCGCCACAGGGAAGCTGCTAGCCGGGAATTCTCTGCCTGGTTCTACCCGCTGCCCGGAACGCTACGCAGGGCAAAAGCGATTCTCGTCCTCCGTGCTTGCTTTTTCTCAGAAAGAGCCGTGGTGTGCGTTTTCGCCGCAAAACGCTTTTTCGGCCGAAAACGTGTACGTTTGCACTTCCCCGCCACAGGGAAGCTGCTAGCCGGGAATTCTCTGCCTGGTTCTACCCGCTGCCCGGAACGCTACGCAGGGCAAAAGCGATTCTCGTCCTCCGTGCTTGCTTTTTCTCAGAAAGAGCCGTGGTGTGCGTTTTCGCCGGAAAACGCGTTTTCGGCCGAAAACGTGTACGTTTGCACTTCCCGGCCACAGGGAAGCTGCTAGCCGGGAATTCTCTGCCTGGTTCTACCCGCTGCCCGGAACGCTACGCAGGGCAAAAGCGATTCTCGTCCTCCGTGCTTGCTTTTTCTCAGAAAGAGCCGTGGTGTGCGTTTTCGCGGGAAAAAGCGTTTTCGGCCGAAAATGTGTACGTTTGCACTTCCCGGCCACAGGGAAGCTGCTAGCCGGGAATTCTCTGCCTGGTTCTACCCGCTGCCCGGAACGCTACGCAGGGCAAAAGCGATTCTCGTCCTCCGTGCTTGCTTTTTCTCAGAAGAGCCATGGTGTGCTTTTTCGCCGGAAAACGCTTTTTCGGCCGAAAACGTGTACGTTTGCACTTCCCCGCTACAGGGAAGCTGCTAGCCGGGAATTCTCTGCCTGGTTCTACCCGCTGCTGAGAACGCTACGCAGGGCAAAAGCGATTCTCGTCCTCCGTGCTTGCTTTTTCTCAGAAAGAGCCGTGGTGTGCGTTTTCGCCGGAAAACGCGTTTTCGGCCGAAAACGTGTACGTTTGCACTTCCCGGCCACAGGGAAGCTGCTAGCCGGGAATTCTCTGCCTGGTTCTACCCGCTGCCCGGAACGCTACGCAGGGCAAAAGCGATTCTCGTCCTCCGTGCTTGCTTTTTCTCAGAAAGAGCCGTGGTGTGCGTTTTCGCCGGAAAACGCGTTTTCGGCCGAAAACGTGTACGTTTGCACTTCCCGGCCACAGGGAAGCTGCTAGCCGGGAATTCTCTGCCTGGTTCTACCCGCTGCCCGGAACGCTACGCAGGGCAAAAGCGATTTTCGTCCTCCGTGCTTGCTTTTTCTCAGAAAGAGCCGTGGTGTGCGTTTTCGCGGGAAAATGCGTTTTCGGCCGAAAACGTGTACGTTTGCACTTCCCCGCCACAGGGCAGCTGCTAGCCGGGAATTCTCTGCCTGGTTCTACCCGCTGCCCGGAACGCTACGCAGGGCAAAAGCGATTCTCGTCCTCCGTGCTTGCTTTTTCTCAGAAAGAGCCGTGGTGTGCGTTTTCGCCGGAAAACGCGTTTTCGGCCGAAAACGTGTACGTTTGCACTTCCCGGCCACAGGGAAGCTGCTAGCCGGGAATTCTCTGCCTGGTTCTACCCGCTGCTGAGAACGCTACGCAGGGCAAAAGCGATTCTCGTCCTCCGTGCTTGCTTTTTCTCAGAAAGAGCCGTGGTGTGCGTTTTCGCCGGAAAACGCGTTTTCGGCCGAAAACGTGTACGTTTGCACTTCCCCGGCCACAGGGAAGCTGCTAGCCGGGAATTCTCTGCCTGGTTCTACCCGCTGCCCGGAACGCTACGCAGGGCAAAAGCGATTCTCGTCCTCCGTGCTTGCTTTTTCTCAGAAAGAGCCGTGGTGTGCGTTTTCGCGGGAAAATGCGTTTTCGGCCGAAAACGTGTACGTTTGCACTTCCCGGCCACAGGGCAGCTGCTAGCCGGGAATTCTCTGCCTGGTTCTACCCGCTGCCCGGAACGCTACGCAGGGCAAAAGCGATTCTCGTCCTCCGTGCTTGCTTTTTCTCAGAAAGAGCCGTGGTGTGCGTTTTCGCCGGAAAACGCGTTTTCGGCCGAAAACGTGTACGTTTGCACTTCCCGGCCACAGGGAAGCTGCTAGCCGGGAATTCTCTGCCTGGTTCTACCCGCTGCCCGGAACGCTACGCAGGGCAAAAGCGATTCTCGTCCTCCGTGCTTGCTTTTTCTCAGAAAGAGCCGTGGTGTGCGTTTTCGCGGGAAAATGCGTTTTCGGCCGAAAACGTGTACGTTTGCACTTCCCGGCCACAGGGCAGCTGCTAGCCGGGAATTCTCTGCCTGGTTCTACCCGCTGCCCGGAACGCTACGCAGGGCAAAAGCGATTCTCGTCCTCCGTGCTTGCTTTTTCTCAGAAAGAGCCGTGGTGTGCGTTTTCGTCGGTAAACGCGTTTTCGGCCGAAAACGTGTACGTTTGCACTTCCCGGCCACAGGGAAGCTGCTAGCCGGGAATTCTCTGACTGGTTCTACCCGCTGCCCGGAACGCTACGCAGGGCAAAAGCGATTCTCGTCCTCCGTGCTTGCTTTTTCTCAGAAAGAGCCGTGGTGTGCGTTTTCGCCAGAAAACGCGTTTTCGGCCGAAAACGTGTACGTTTGCACTTCCCGGCCACAGGGAAGCTGCTAGCCGGGAATTCTCTGCCTGGTTCTACCCGCTGCCCGGAACGCTACGCAGGGCAAAAGCGATTCTCGTCCTCCGTGCTTGCTTTTTCTCAGAAAGAGCCGTGGTGTGCGTTTTCGCCGGTAAACGCGTTTTCGGCCGAAAACGTGTACGTTTGCACTTCCCGGCCACAGGGAAGCTGCTAGCCGGGAATTCTCTGCCTGGTTCTACCCGCTGCCCGGAACACTACGCAGGGCAAAAGCGATTCTCGTCCTCCGTGCTTGCTTTTTCTCAGAAAGAGCCGTGGTGTGCGTTTTCGCCGGAAAACGCGTTTTCGGCCGAAAACGTGTACGTTTGCACTTCCCGGCCACAGGGAAGCTGCTAGACGGGAATTCTCTGCATGGTTCTACCCGCTGCCCGGAACGCTACGCAGGGCAAAAGCGATTCTCGTCCTCCGTGCTTGCTTTTTCTCAGAAAGAGCCGTGGTGTGCGTTTTCGCCGGTAAACGCGTTTTCGGCCGAAAACGTGTACGTTTGCACTTCCCGGCCACAGGGAAGCTGCTAGCCGGGACTTCTCTGCCTGGTTCTACCCGCTGCCCGGAACGCTACGCAGGGCAAAAGCGATTCTCGTCCTCCGTGCTTGCTTTTTCTCAGAAAGAGCCGTGGTGTGCGTTTTCGCCGGAAAACGCGTTTTCGGCCGAAAACGTGTACGTTTGCACTTCCCGGCCACAGGGAAGCTGCTAGACGGGAATTCTCTGCCTGGTTCTACCCGCTGCCCGGAACGCTACGCAGGGCAAAAGCGATTCTCGTCCTCCGTGCTTGCTTTTTCTCAGAAAGAGCCGTGGTGTGCGTTTTCGCCGGAAAACGCGTTTTCGGCCGAAAACGTGTACGTTTGCACTTCCCCGCCACAGGGAAGCTGCTAGACGGGAATTCTCTGCCTGGTTCTACCCGCTGCCCGGAACGCTATGCAGGGCAAAAGCGATTCTCGTCCTCCGTGCTTGCTTTTTCCCAGAAAGAGCCGTGGTGTGCGTTTTCGCCGGAAAACGCGTTTTCGGCCGAAAACGTGTACGTTTGCACTTCCCGGCCACAGGGAAGCTGCTAGCCGGGAATTCTCTGCCTGGTTCTACCCGCTGCCCGGAACGCTACGCAGGGCAAAAGCGATTCTCGTCCTCCGTGCTTGCTTTTTCTCAGAAAGAGCCGTGGTGTGCGTTTTCGCCGGAAAACGCGTTTTCGGCCGAAAACGTGTACGTTTGCACTTCCCGGCCACAGGGAAGCTGCTAGCCGGGAATTCTCTGCCTGGTTCTACCCGCTGCCCGGAACGCTACGCAGGGCAAAAGCGATTCTCGTCCTCCGTGCTTGCTTTTTCTCAGAAAGAGCCATGGTGTGCTTTTTCGCCGGAAAACGCGTTTTCGGCCGAAAACGTGTACGTTTGCACTTCCCGGCCACTGGGAAGCTGCTAGCTGGCAATTCGCTGCCTATTTCTACCCGCTGCTCAGAACGCTACGCAGGGCAAAAGCGATTCTCGTCCTCCGTGCTTGCTTTTTCTCAGAAAGAGCCGTGGTGTGCGTTTTCGCGGGAAAACGCGTTTTCGGCCGAAAACGTGTACGTTTGCACTTCCCCGCCACAGGGAAGCTGCTAGCCGGGAATTCTCTGCCTGGTTCTACCCGCTGCCCGGAACGCTACGCAGGGCAAAAGCGATTCTCGTCCTCCGTGCTTGCTTTTTCTCAGAAAGAGCCATGGTGTCCTTTTTCGCCGGAAAACGCGTTTTCGGCCGAAAACGTGTACGTTTGCACTTCCCGGCCACAGGGAAGCTGCTAGCTGGCAATTCGCTGCCTATTTCTACCCGCTGCTCAGAACGCTACGCAGGGCAAAAGCGATTCTCGTCCTCCGTGCTTTCTTTTTCTCAGAAAGAGCCGTGGTGTGCGTTTTCGCGGGAAAACGCGTTTTCGCCAGAAAACGTGTACGTTTGCACTTCCCCGCCACAGGGAAGCTGCTAGCCGGGAATTCTCTGCCTGGTTCTACCCGCTGCCCGGAACGCTACGCAGAGCAAAAGCGATTCTCGTCCTCCGTGCTTGCTTTTTCTCAGAAAGAGCCGTGGTGTGCGTTTTCGCCGGAAAACGCGTTTTCGGCCGAAAACGTGTACGTTTGCACTTCCCGGCCACAGGGAAGCTGCTAGCCGGGAATTCTCTGCCTGGTTCTACCCGCTGCCCGGAACACTACGCAGGGCAAAAGCGATTCTCGTCCTCCGTGCTTGCTTTTTCTCAGAAAGAGCCGTGGTGTGCGTTTTCGCCAGAAAACGCATTTTCGGCCGAAAACGTGTACGTTTGCACTTCCCGGCCACAGGGAAGCTGCTAGCCGGGAATTCTCTGCCTGGTTCTACCCGCTGCCCGGAACACTACGCAGGGCAAAAGCGATTTTCGTCCTCCGTGCTTGCTTTTTCTCAGAAAGAGCCGTGGTGTGCGTTTTCGCCAGAAAACGCATTTTCGGCCGAAAACGTGTACGTTTGCACTTCCCGGCCACAGGGAAGCTGCTAGCCGGGAATTCTCTGCCTGGTTCTACCCGCTGCCCGGAACGCTACGCAGGGCAAAAGCGATTCTCGTCCTCCGTGCTTGCTTTATCTCAGAAAGAGCCGTGGTGTGCGTTTTCGCCGGAAAACGCGTTTTCGGCCGAAAACGTGTACGTTTGCACTTCCCGGCCACAGGGAAGCTGCTAGCCGGGAATTCTCTGCCTGGTTCTACCCGCTGCCCGGAACGCTACGCAGGGCAAAAGCGATTCTCGTCCTCCGTGCTTGCTTTTTCTCAGAAAGAGCCGTGGTGTGCGTTTTCGCCGGAAAACGCGTTTTCGGCCGAAAACGTGTACGTTTGCACTTCCCGGCCACAGGGAAGCTGCTAGCCGGGAATTCTCTGCCTGGTTCTACCCGCTGCCCGGAACGCTACGCAGGGCAAAAGCGATTCTCGTCCTCCGTGCTTGCTTTTTCTCAGAAAGAGCCGTGGTGTGCGTTTTCGCCGGAAAACGCGTTTTCGGCCGAAAACGTGTACGTTTGCACTTCCCCGCCACAGGGAAGCTGCTAGCCGGGAATTCTCTGCCTGGTTCTACCCGCTGCCCGGAACGCTACGCAGGGCAAAAGCGATTCTCGTCCTCCGTGCTTGCTTTTTCTCAGAAAGAGCCGTGGTGTGCGTTTTCGCCGGTAAACGCGTTTTCGGCCGAAAACGTGTACGTTTGCACTTCCCGGCCACAGGGAAGCTGCTAGACGGGAATTCTCTGCCTGGTTCTACCCGCTGCCCGGAACGCTACGCAGGGCAAAAGCGATTCTCGTCCTCCGTGCTTGCTTTTTCTCAGAAAGAGCCGTAGTGTGCGTTTTCGCCGGAAAACGCGTTTTCGGCGAAAACGTGTACGTTTGCACTTCCCGGCCACAGGGAAGCTGCTAGCCGGGAATTCTCTGCCTGGTTCTACCCGCTGCCCGGAACACTACGCAGGGCAAAAGCGATTCTCGTCCTCCGTGCTTGCTTTTTCTCAGAAAGAGCCGTGGTGTGCGTTTTCGCCGGAAAACGCGTTTTCGGCCGAAAACGTGTACGTTTGCACTTCCCGGCCACAGGGAAGCTGCTAGCCGGGAATTCTCTGCCTGGTTCTACCCGCTGCCCGGAACGCTACGCAGGGCAAAAGCGATTCTCGTCCTCCGTGCTTGCTTTTTCTCAGAAAGAGCCGTGGTGTGCGTTTTCGCCGGTAAACGCGTTTTCGGCCGAAAACGTGTACGTTTGCACTTCCCGGCCACAGGGAAGCTGCTAGCCGGGAATTCTCTGCCTGGTTCTACCCGCTGCCCGGAACGCTACGCAGGGCAAAAGCGATTCTCGTCCTCCGTGCTTGCTTTTTCTCAGAAAGAGCCGTGGTGTGCGTTTTCGCTGGAAAACGCGTTTTCGGCCGAAAACGTGTACGTTTGCACTTCCCGGCCACAGGGAAGCTGCTAGCCGGCAATTCTCTGACTGGTTCTACCCGCTGCCCGGAACGCTACGCAGGGCAAAAGCGATTTTCGTCCTCCGTGCTTGCTTTTTCTCAGAAAGAGCCATGGTGTGCTTTTTCGCCGGAAAACGCTTTTTCGGCCGAAAACGTGTACGTTTGCACTTCCCCGCCACAGGGAAGCTGCTAGCCGGGAATTCTCTGCCTGGTTCTACCCGCTGCCCGGAACGCTACGCAGGGCAAAAGCGATTCTCGTCCTCCGTGCTTGCTTTTTCTCAGAAAGAGCCGTGGTGTGCGTTTTCGCCGGAAAACGCGTTTTCGGCCGAAAACGTGTACGTTTGCACTTCCCGGCCACAGGGAAGCTGCTAGCCGGGAATTCTCTGCCTGGTTCTACCCGCTGCCCGGAACGCTACGCAGGGCAAAAGCGATTTTCGTCCTCCGTGCTTGCTTTTTCTTAGAAAGAGCCGTGGTGTGCGTTTTCGCGGGAAAATGCGTTTTCGGCCGAAAACGTGTACGTTTGCACTTCCCGGCCACAGGGAAGCTGCTAGCTGTCAATTCGCTGCCTATTTCTACCCGCTGCTCAGAACGCTACGCAGGGCAAAAGCGATTCTCGTCCTCCGTGCTTTCTTTTTCTCAGAAAGAGCCGTGGTGTGCGTTTTCGAGGGAAAACGCGTTTTCGGCCGAAAACGTGTACGTTTGCACTTCCCCGCCACAGGGAAGCTGCTAGCCGGGAATTCTCTGCCTGGTTCTACCCGCTGCCCGGAACGCTACGCAGGGCAAAAGCGATTCTCGTCCTCCGTGCTTGCTTTTTCTCAGAAAGAGCCGTGGTGTGCGTTTTCGCTAGAAAACGCGTTTTCGGCCGAAAACGTGTACGTTTGCACTTCCCCGCCACAGGGAAGCTGCTAGCCGGGAATTCTCTGCCTGGTTCTACCCGCTGCCCGGAACGCTACGCAGGGCAAAAGCGATTCTCGTCCTCCGTGCTTGCTTTCTCTCAGAAAGAGCCGTGGTGTGCGTTTTCGCCGGAAAACGCGTTTTCGGCCGAAAACGTGTACGTTTGCACTTCCCGGCCACAGGGAAGCTGCTAGCCGGGAATTCTCTGCCTGGTTCTACCCGCTGCCCGGAACGCTACGCAGGGCAAAAGCGATTTTCGTCCTCCGTGCTTGCTTTTTCTCAGAAAGAGCCATGGTGTGCTTTTTCGCCGGAAAACGCGTTTTCGGCCGAAAACGTGTACGTTTGCACTTCCCCGCCACAGGGAAGCTGCTAGCCGGGAATTCTCTGCCTGGTTCTACCCGCTGCCCGGAACGCTACGCAGGGCAAAAGCGATTCTCGTCCTCCGTGCTTGCTTTTTCTCAGAAAGAGCCATGGTGTGCTTTTTCTCCGGAAAACGCGTTTTCGGCCGTAAACGTGTACGTTTGCACTTCCCGGCCACAGGGAAGCTGCTAGCCGGGAATTCTCTGCCTGGTTCTACCCGCTGCCCGGAACGCTACGCAGGGCAAAAGCGATTCTCGTCCCCCATGCTTGCTTTTCCTCAGAAAGAGCCGTGGTGTGCGTTTTCGCCGGAAAACGCGTTTTCGGCCGAAAACGTGTACGTTTGCACTTCCCGGCCACAGGGAAGCTGCTAGCCGGGAATTCTCTGCCTGGTTCTACCCGCTGCCCGGAACACTACGCAGGGCAAAAGCGATTCTAGTCCTCCGTGCTTGCTTTTTCTCAGAAAGAGCCGTGGTGTGCGTTTTCGCGCGAAAACGCGTTTTCGCCCGAAAACGTGTACGTTTGCACTTCCCCGCCACAGGGAAGCTGCTAGCCGGGAATTCTCTGCCTGGTTCTACCCGCTGCCCGGAACGCTACGCAGAGCAAAAGCGATTCTCGTCCTCCGTGCTTGCTTTTTCTCAGAAAGAGCCGTGGTGTGCGTTTTCGCCGGAAAACGCGTTTTCGGCCGAAAACGTGTACGTTTGCACTTCCCGGCCACAGGGAAGCTGCTAGCCGGGAATTCTCTGCCTGGTTCTACCCGCTGCCCGGAACACTACGCAGGGCAAAAGCGATTCTAGTCCTCCGTGCTTGCTTTTTCTCAGAAAGAGCCGTGGTGTGCGTTTTCGCGGGAAAACGCGTTTTCGGCCGAAAACGTGTACGTTTGCACTTCCCGGCCACAGGGAAGCTGCTAGACGGGAATTCTCTGCATGGTTCTACCCGCTGCCCGGAACGCTACGCAGGGCAAAAGCGATTCTCGTCCTCCGTGCTTGCTTTTTCTCAGAAAGAGCCGTGGTGTGCGTTTTCGCCGGAAAACGCGTTTTCGGCGAAAACGTGTACGTTTGCACTTCCCGGCCACAGGGAAGCTGCTAGCCGGGAATTCTCTGCCTGGTTCTACCCGCTGCCCGGAACACTACGCAGGGCAAAAGCGATTCTCGTCCTCCGTGCTTGCTTTTTCTCAGAAAGAGCCGTGGTGTGCGTTTTCGCCGGAAAACGCGTTTTCGGCCGAAAACGTGTACGTTTGCACTTCCCGGCCACAGGGAAGCTGCTAGCCGGGAATTCTCTGCCTGGTTCTACCCGCTGCCCGGAACGCTACGCAGGGCAAAAGCGATTCTCGTCCTCCGTGCTTGCTTTTTCTCAGAAAGAGCCGTGGTGTGCGTTTTCGCCGGTAAACGCGTTTTCGGCCGAAAACGTGTACGTTTGCACTTCCCGGCCACAGGGAAGCTGCTAGCCGGGAATTCTCTGCCTGGTTCTACCCGCTGCCCGGAACGGTACGCAGGGCAAAAGCGATTCTCGTCCTCCGTGCTTGCTTTTTCTCAGAAAGACCCGTGGTGTGCGTTTTCGCCGGAAAACGCGTTTTCGACCGAAAACGTGTACGTTTGCACTTCCCCGCCACAGGGAAGCTGCTAGCCGGGAATTCTCTGCCTGGTTCTACCCGCTGCCCGGAACGCTACGCAGGGCAAAAGCGATTCTCGTCCTCCGTGCTTGCTTTTTCTCAGAAAGAGCCGTGGTGTGCGTTTTCGCCGCAAAACGCGTTTTCGGCCGAAAACGTGTACGTTTGCACTTCCCGGCCACAGGGAAGCTGCTAGCCGGGAATTCTCTGCCTGGTTCTACCCGCTGCTGAGAACGCTACGCAGGGCAAAAGCGATTCTCGTCCTCCGTGCTTGCTTTTTCTCAGAAAGAGCCGTGGTGTGCGTTTTCGCTGGAAAACGCGTTTTCGGCCGAAAACGTGTACGTTTGCACTTCCCGGCCACAGGGAAGCTGCTAGCCGGGAATTCTCTGCCTGGTTCTACCCGCTGCCCGGAACGCTACGCAGGGCAAAAGCGATTCTCGTCCTCCGTGCTTGCTTTTTCTCAGAAAGAGCCGTGGTGTGCGTTTTCGCCGGAAAACGCGTTTTCGGCCGAAAACGTGTACGTTTGCACTTCCCGGCCACAGGGAAGCTGCTAGCCGGGAATTCTCTGCCTGGTTCTACCCGCTGCCCGGAACGCTACGCAGGGCAAAAGCGATTTTCGTCCTCCGTGCTTGTTTTTTCTCAGAAAGAGCCGTGGTGTGCGTTTTCGCGGGAAAATGCGTTTTCGGCCGAAAACGTGTACGTTTGCACTTCCCGGCCACAGGGCAGCTGCTAGCCGGGAATTCTCTGCCTGGTTCTACCCGCTGCCCGGAACGCTACGCAGGGCAAAAGCGATTCTCGTCCTCCGTGCTTGCTTTTTCTCAGAAAGAGCCGTGGTGTGCGTTTTCGCCGGAAAACGCGTTTTCGGCCGAAAACGTGTACGTTTGCACTTCCCGGCCACAGGGCAGCTGCTAGCCGGGAATTCTCTGCCTGGTTCTACCCGCTGCCCGGAACGCTACGCAGGGCAAAAGCGATTCTCGTCCTCCGTGCTTGCTTTTTCTCAGAAAGAGCCGTGGTGTGCGTTTTCGCCGGAAAACGCGTTTTCGGCCGAAAACGTGTACGTTTGCACTTCCCGGCCACAGGGAAGCTGCTAGCCGGGAATTCTCTGCCTGGTTCTACCCGCTGCCCGGAACGCTACGCAGGGCAAAAGCGATTCTCGTCCTCCGTGCTTGCTTTTTCTCAGAAAGAGCCGTGGTGTGCGTTTTCGCCGGAAAACGCGTTTTCGGCGAAAACTTGTACGTTTGCACTTCCCGGCCACAGGGAAGCTGCTAGCCGGGAATTCTCTGCCTGGTTCTACCCGCTGCCCGGAACGCTACGCAGGGCAAAAGCGATTCTCGTCCTCCGTGCTTGCTTTTTCTCAGAAAGAGCCGTGGTGTGCGTTTTCGCCGGTAAACGCGTTTTCGGCCGAAAACGTGTACGTTTGCACTTCCCGGCCACAGGGAAGCTGCTAGCCGGGAATTCTCTGCCTGGTTCTACCCGCTGCCCGGAACGCTACGCAGGGCAAAAGCGATTCTCGTCCTCCGTGCTTGCTTTTTCTCAGAAAGAGCCGTGGTGTGCGTTTTCGCAGGAAAACGCGTTCTCGGCGAAAACGTGTACGTTTGCACTTCCCGGCCACAGGGAAGCTGCTAGCCGGGAATTCTCTGCCTGGTTCTACCCGCTGCCCGGAACACTACGCAGGGCAATAGCGATTCTCGTCCTCCGTGCTTTCTTTTTCTCAGAAAGAGCCGTGGTGTGCGTTTTCGCCGGAAAACGCGTTTTCGGCCGAAAACGTGTACGTTTGCACTTCCCGGCAACAGGGAAGCTGCTAGCCGGGAATTCTCTGCCTGGTTCTACCCGCTGCCCGGAACGCTACGCAGGGCAAAAGCGATTCTCGTCCTCCGTGCTTGCTTTTTCTCAGAAAGAGCCGTGGTGTGCGTTTTCGCCGGTAAACGCGTTTTCGACCGAAAACGTGTACGTTTGCACTTCCCGGCCACAGGGAAGCTGCTAGCCGGGAATTCTCTACCTGGTTCTACCCGCTGCCCGGAACACTACGCAGGGCAAAAGCGATTCTCGTCCTCCGTGCTTGCTTTTTCTCAGAAAGAGCCGTGGTGTGCGTTTTCGCCGGAAAACGCGTTTTCGACCGAAAACGTGTACGTTTGCACTTCCCCGCACAGGGAAGCTGCTAGCCGGGAATTCTCTGCCTGGTTCTACCCGCTGCCCGGAACGCTACGCAGGGCAAAAGCGATTCTCGTCCTCCGTGCTTGCTTTTTCTCAGAAAGAGCCGTGGTGTGCGTTTTCGCCGGAAAACGCGTTTTCGGCCGAAAACGTGTACGTTTGCACTTCCCGGCCACAGGAAAGCTGCTAGCCGGCAATTCTCTGACTGGTTCTACCCGCTGCCCGGAACGCTACGCAGGGCAAAAGCGATTCTCGTCCTCCGTGCTTGCTTTTTCTCAGAAAGAGCCGTGGTGTGCGTTTTCGCCGGAAAACGCGTTTTCGGCCGAAAACGTGTACGTTTGCACTTCCCGGCCACAGGGAAGCTGCTAGCCGGGAATTCTCTGCCTGGTTCTACCCGCTGCCCGGAACGCTACGCAGGGCAAAAGCGATTTTCGTAGTCCGTGCTTGCTTTTTCTCAGAAAGAGCCGTGGTGTGCGTTTTCGCGGGAAAACGCGTTTTCGGCCGAAAACGTGTACGTTTGCACTTCCCCGCCACAGGGAAGCTGCTAGCCGGGAATTCTCTGCCTGGTTCTACCCGCTGCCCGGAACGCTACGCATGGCAAAAGCGATTCTCGTCCTCCGTGCTTGCTTTTTCTCAGAAAGAGCCGCGGTGTGCGTTTTCGCGGGAAAAAGGGTTTTCGGCCGAAAACGTGTACGTTTGCACTTCCCGGCCACAGGGCAGCTGCTAGCCGGGAATTCTCTGCCTGGTTCTACCCGCTGCCCGGAACGCTACGCAGGGCAAAAGCGATTCTCGTCCTCCGTGCTTGCTTTTTCTCAGAAAGACCCGTGGTGTGCGTTTTCGCCGGAAAACGCGTTTTCGGCCGAAAACGTGTACGTTTGCACTTCCCGGCCACAGGGAAGCTGCTAGCCGGGAATTCTCTGCCTGGTTCTACCCGCTGACAGGAACGCTACGCAGGGCAAAAGCGATTCTCGTCCTCCGTGCTTGCTTTTTCTCAGAAAGAGCCGTGGTGTGCGTTTTCGCCAGAAAACGCGTTTTCGGCCGAAAACGTGTACGTTTGCACTTCCCGGCCACAGGGAAGCTGCTAGCCGGGAATTCTCTGCCTCGTTCTACCCGCTGCCCGGAACGCTACGCAGGGCAAAAGCGATTCTCGTCCTCCGTGCTTGCTTTTTCTCAGAAAGAGCCGTGGTGTGCGTTTTCGCCGGAAAACGCGTTTTCGGCCGAAAACGTGTACGGTTGCACTTCCCGGCCACAGGGAAGCTGCTAGCCGGGAATTCTCTGCCTGGTTCTACCCGCTGCCCGGAACGCTACGCAGGGCAAAAGCGATTCTCGTCCTCCGTGCTTGCTTTTTCTCAGAAAGAGCCGTGGTGTGCGTTTTCGCCGGAAAACGCGTTTTCGGCGAAAACGTGTACGTTTGCACTTCCCGGCCACAGGGAAGCTGCTAGCCGGGAATTCTCTGCCTGGTTCTACCCGCTGCCCGGAACGCTACGCAGGTTAAAAGCGATTCTCGTCCTCCGTGCTTGCTTTTTCTCAGAAAGAGCCGTGGTGTGCGTTTTCGCCGGAAAACGCGTTTTCGGCCGAAAACGTGTACGTTTGCACTTCCCGGCCACAGGGAAGCTGCTAGCCGGGAATTCTCTGCCTGGTTCTACCCGCTGCCCGGAACGCTACGCAGGGCAAAAGCGATTCTCGTCCTCCGTGCTTGCTTTTCCTCAGAAAGAGCCGTGGTGTGCGTTTTCGCTAGAAAACGCGTTTTCGGCCGAAAACGTGTACGTTTGCACTTCCCGGCCACAGGGAAGCTGCTAGCCGGGAATTCTCTGCCTGGTTCTACCCGCTGCCAGGAACGCTACGCAGGGCAAAAGCGATTCTCGTCCTCCGTGCTTGCTTTTTCTCAGAAAGAGCCGTGGTGTGCGTTTTCGCCAGAAAACGCGTTTTCGGCCGAAAACGTGTACGTTTGCACTTCCCGGCCACAGGGAAGCTGCTAGCCGGGAATTCTCTGCCTGGTTCTACCCGCTGCCCGGAACGCTACGCAGGGCAAAAGCGATTCTCGTCCTCCGTGCTTGCTTTTTCTCAGAAAGAGCCGTGGTGTGCGTTTTCGCCGGTAAACGCGTTTTCGGCCGAAAACGTGTACGTTTGCACTTCCCGGCCACAGGGCAGCTGCTAGCCGGGAATTCTCTGCCTGGTTCTACCCGCTGCCCGGAACGCTACGCAGGGCAAAAGCGATTCTCGTCCTCCGTGCTTGCTTTTTCTCAGAAAGAGCCGTGGTGTGCGTTTTCGCCGGAAAACGCGTTTTCGGCCGAAAACGTGTACGTTTGCACTTCCCGGCCACAGGGAAGCTGCTAGCCGGGAATTCTCTGCCTGGTTCTACCCGCTGCCCGGAACGCTACGCAGGGCAAAAGCGATTCTCGTCCTCCGTGCTTGCTTTTTCTCAGAAAGAGCCGTGGTGTGCGTTTTCGCCGGAAAACGCGTTTTCGGCGAAAACTTGTACGTTTGCACTTCCCGGCCACAGGGAAGCTGCTAGACGGGAATTCTCTGCCTGGTTCTACCCGCTGCCCGGAACGCTACGCAGGGCAAAAGCGATTCTCGTCCTCCGTGCTTGCTTTTTCTCAGAAAGAGCCGTGGTGTGCGTTTTCGCCGGTAAACGAGTTTTCGGCCGAAAACGTGTACGTTTGCACTTCCCGGCCACAGGGAAGCTGCTAGCCGGGAATTCTCTGCCTGGTTCTACCCGCTGCCCGGAACGCTACGCAGGGCAAAAGCGATTCTCGTCCTCCGTGCTTGCTTTTTCTCAGAAAGAGCCGTGGTGTGCGTTTTCGCCGGAAAACGCGTTCTCGGCGAAAACGTGTACGTTTGCACTTCCCGGCCACAGGGAAGCTGCTAGCCGGGAATTCTCTGCCTGGTTCTACCCGCTGCCCGGAACACTACGCAGGGCAATAGCGATTCTCGTCCTCCGTGCTTTCTTTTTCTCAGAAAGAGCCGTGGTGTGCGTTTTCGCCGGAAAACGCGTTTTCGGCCGAAAACGTGTACGTTTGCACTTCCCGGCAACAGGGAAGCTGCTAGCCGGGAATTCTCTGCCTGGTTCTACCCGCTGCCCGGAACGCTACGCAGGGCAAAAGCGATTCTCGTCCTCCGTGCTTGCTTTTTCTCAGAAAGAGCCGTGGTGTGCGTTTTCGCCGGTAAACGCGTTTTCGACCGAAAACGTGTACGTTTGCACTTCCCGGCCACAGGGAAGCTGCTAGCCGGGAATTCTCTACCTGGTTCTACCCGCTGCCCGGAACACTACGCAGGGCAAAAGCGATTCTCGTCCTCCGTGCTTGCTTTTTCTCAGAAAGAGCCGTGGTGTGCGTTTTCGCCGGAAAACGCGTTTTCGACCGAAAACGTGTACGTTTGCACTTCCCCGCACAGGGAAGCTGCTAGCCGGGAATTCTCTGCCTGGTTCTACCCGCTGCCCGGAACGCTACGCAGGGCAAAAGCGATTCTCGTCCTCCGTGCTTGCTTTTTCTCAGAAAGAGCCGTGGTGTGCGTTTTCGCCGGAAAACGCGTTTTCGGCCGAAAACGTGTACGTTTGCACTTCCCGGCCACAGGAAAGCTGCTAGCCGGCAATTCTCTGCCTGGTTCTACCCGCTGCCCGGAACGCTACGCAGGGCAAAAGCGATTCTCGTCCTCCGTGCTTGCTTTTTCTCAGAAAGAGCCGTGGTGTGCTTTTTCGCCAGAAAACGCATTTTCGGCCGAAAACGTGTACGTTTGCACTTCCCGGCCACAGGGAAGCTGCTAGCCGGGAATTCTCTGCCTGGTTCTACCCGCTGCTGAGAACGCTACGCAGGGCAAAAGCGATTCTCGTCCTCCGTGCTTGCTTTTTCTCAGAAAGAGCCGTGGTGTGCGTTTTCGCCGGAAAACGCGTTTTCGGCCGAAAACGTGTACGTTTGCACTTCCCGGCCACAGGGAAGCTGCTAGCCGGGAATTCTCTGCCTGGTTCTACCCGCTGCCCGGAACGCTACGCAGGGCAAAAGCGATTTTCGTCCTCCGTGCTTGCTTTTTCTCAGAAAGAGCCGTGGTGTGCGTTTTCGCGGGAAAACGCGTTTTCGGCCGAAAACGTGTACGTTTGCACTTCCCCGCCACAGGGAAGCTGCTAGCCGGGAATTCTCTGCCTGGTTCTACCCGCTGCCCGGAACGCTACGCAGGGCAAAAGCGATTCTCGTCCTCCGTGCTTGCTTTTTCTCAGAAAGAGCCGTGGTGTGCGTTTTCGCGGGAAAAAGGGTTTTCGGCCGAAAACGTGTACGTTTGCACTTCCCGGCCACAGGGCAGCTGCTAGCCGGGAATTCTCTGCCTGGTTCTACCCGCTGCCCGGAACGCTACGCAGGGCAAAAGCGATTCTCGTCCTCCGTGCTTGCTTTTTCTCAGAAAGACCCGTGGTGTGCGTTTTCGCCGGAAAACGCGTTTTCGGCCGAAAACGTGTACGTTTGCACTTCCCGGCCACAGGGAAGCTGCTAGCCGGGAATTCTCTGACTGGTTCTACCCGCTGCCCGGAACGCTACGCAGGGCAAAAGCGATTCTCGTCCTCCGTGCTTGCTTTTTCTCAGAAAGAGCCGTGGTGTGCGTTTTCGCCAGAAAACGCGTTTTCGGCCGAAAACGTGTACGTTTGCACTTCCCGGCCACAGGGAAGCTGCTAGCCGGGAATTCTCTGCCTCGTTCTACCCGCTGCCCGGAACGCTACGCAGGGCAAAAGCGATTCTCGTCCTCCGTGCTTGCTTTTTCTCAGAAAGAGCCGTGGTGTGCGTTTTCGCCGGTAAACGCGTTTTCGGCCGAAAACGTGTACGTTTGCACTTCCCGGCCACAGGGAAGCTGCTAGCCGGGAATTCTCTGCCTGGTTCTACCCGCTGCCCGGAACGCTACGCAGGGCAAAAGCAATTCTCGTCCTCCGTGCTTGCTTTTTCTCAGAAAGAGCCGTGGTGTGCGTTTTCGCCGGAAAACGCGTTTTCGGCGAAAACGTGTACGTTTGCACTTCCCGGCCACAGGGAAGCTGCTAGCCGGGAATTCTCTGCCTGGTTCTACCCGCTGCCCGGAACGCTACGCAGGTTAAAAGCGATTCTCGTCCTCCGTGCTTGCTTTTTCTCAGAAAGAGCCGTGGTGTGCGTTTTCGCCGGAAAACGCGTTTTCGGCCGAAAACGTGTACGTTTGCACTTCCCGGCCACAGGGAAGCTGCTAGCCGGGAATTCTCTGCCTGGTTCTACCCGCTGCCCGGAACGCTACGCAGGGCAAAAGCGGTTCTCGTCCTCCGTGCTTGCTTTTCCTCAGAAAGAGCCGTGGTGTGCGTTTTCGCTAGAAAACGCGTTTTCGGCCGAAAACGTGTACGTTTGCACTTCCCGGCCACAGGGAAGCTGCTAGCCGGGAATTCTCTGCCTGGTTCTACCCGCTGCCAGGAACGCTACGCAGGGCAAAAGCGATTCTCGTCCTCCGTGCTTGCTTTTTCTCAGAAAGAGCCGTGGTGTGCTTTTTCGCCGGAAAACGCGTTTTCGGCCGAAAACGTGTACGTTTGCACTTCCCGGCCATAGGGAAGCTGCTAGCGGGCAATTCGCTGCCTATTTCTACCCGCTTCCCGGAACGCTACGCAGGGCAAAAGCGATTCTCGTCCTCCGTGCTTGCTTTTTCTCAGAAAGAGCCGTGGTGTGCGTTTTCTCCGGAAAACGCGTTTTCGGCCGAAAACGTGTACGTTTGCACTTCCCCACCACAGGGAAGCTGCTAGCCGGGAATTCTCTGCCTGGTTCTACCCGCTGCCCGGAACGCTACGCAGGGCAAAAGCGATTCTCGTCCTCCGTGCTTGCTTTTTCTCAGAAAGAGCCGTGGTGTGCGTTTTCGCCGGAAAACGCGTTTTCGGCCGAAAACGTGTACGTTTGCACTTCCCGGCCACAGGGAAGCTGCTAGCCGGCAATTCTCTGACTGGTTCTACCCGCTGCCCGGAACGCTACGCAGGGCAAAAGCGATTCTCGTCCTCCGTGCTTGCTTTTTCTCAGAAAGAGCCGTGGTGTGCGTTTTCGCCGGTAAACGCGTTTTCGGCCGAAAACGTGTACGTTTGCACTTCCCGGCCACAGGGAAGCTGCTAGACGGGAATTCTCTGCCTGGTTCTACCCGCTGCCCGGAACACTACGCAGGGCAAAAGCGATTCTCGTCCTCCGTGCTTGCTTTTTCTCAGAAAGACCCGTGGTGTGCGTTTTCGCCGGAAAACGCGTTTTCGGCCGAAAACGTGTACGTTTGCATTTCCCGGCCACAGGGAAGCTGCTAGACGGGAATTCTCTGCCTGGTTCTACCCGCTGCCCGGAACGCTACGCAGGGCAAAAGCGATTCTCGTCCTCCGTGCTTGCTTTTTCTCAGAAAGAGCCGTGGTGTGCGTTTTCGCCGGAAAACGCAGTTTCGGCCGAAAACGTGTACGTTTGCACTTCCCCGCCACAGGGAAGCTTCTAGACGGGAATTCTCTGCCTGGTTCTACCCGCTGCCCGGAACGCTACGCAGGGCAAAAGCGATTCTCGTCCTCCGTGCTTGCTTTTTCTCAGAAAGAGCCGTGGTGTGCGTTTTCGCCGGAAAACGCGTTTTCGGCCGAAAACGTGTACGTTTGCACTTCCCGGCCACAGGGAAGCTGCTAGCCGGGAATTCTCTGCCTGGTTCTACCCGCTGCCCGGAACGCTACGCAGGGCAAAAGCGATTCTCGTCCTCCGTGCTTGCTTTTTCTCAGAAAGAGCCGTGGTGTGCGTTTTCGCCAGAAAACGCGTTTTCGGCCGAAAACGTGTACGTTTGCACTTCCCGGCCACAGGGAAGCTGCTAGCCGGGAATTCTCTGCCTGGTTCTACCCGCTGCCCGGAACACTACGCAGGGCAAAAGCGATTCTCGTCCTCCGTGCTTGCTTTTTCTCAGAAAGAGCCGTGGTGTGCGTTTTCGCCGGAAAACGCGTTTTCGGCCGAAAACGTGTACGTTTGCACTTCCCGGCCACAGGGAAGCTGCTAGCCGGGAATTCTCTGCCTGGTTCTACCCGCTGCCCGGAACGCTACGCAGGGCAAAAGCGATTCTCGTCCTCCATGCTTGCTCTTCCTCAGAAAGAGCCGTGGTGTGCGTTTTCGCTAGAAAACGCGTTTTCGGCCGAAAACGTGTACGTTTGCACTTCCCCGCCACAGGGAAGCTGCTAGCCGGGAATTCTCTGCCTGGTTCTACCCGCTGCCCGGAACGCTACGCAGGGCAAAAGCGATTCTCGTCCTCCGTGCTTGCTTTTTCTCAGAAAGAGCCGTGGTGTGCGTTTTCGCGGGAAAAAGGGTTTTCGGCCGAAAACGTGTACGTTTGCACTTCCCGGCCACAGGGCAGCTGCTAGCCGGGAATTCTCTGCCTGGTTCTACCCGCTGCCCGGAACGCTACGCAGGGCAAAAGCGATTCTCGTCCTCCGTGCTTGCTTTTTCTCAGAAAGACCCGTGGTGTGCGTTTTCGCCGGAAAACGCGTTTTCGGCCGAAAACGTGTACGTTTGCACTTCCCGGCCACAGGGAAGCTGCTAGCCGGGAATTCTCTGCCTGGTTCTACCCGCTGCCAGGAACGCTACGCAGGGCAAAAGCGATTCTCGTCCTCCGTGCTTGCTTTTTCTCAGAAAGAGCCGTGGTGTGCGTTTTCGCCAGAAAACGCGTTTTCGGCCGAAAACGTGTACGTTTGCACTTCCCGGCCACAGGGAAGCTGCTAGCCGGGAATTCTCTGCCTCGTTCTACCCGCTGCCCGGAACGCTACGCAGGGCAAAAGCGATTCTCGTCCTCCGTGCTTGCTTTTTCTCAGAAAGAGCCGTGGTGTGCGTTTTCGCCGGAAAACGCGTTTTCGGCCGAAAACGTGTACGTTTGCACTTCCCGGCCACAGGGAAGCTGCTAGCCGGGAATTCTCTGCCTGGTTCTACCCGCTGCCCGGAACGCTACGCAGGGCAAAAGCGATTCTCGTCCTCCGTGCTTGCTTTTTCTCAGAAAGAGCCGTGGTGTGCGTTTTCGCCGGAAAACGCGTTTTCGGCGAAAACGTGTACGTTTGCACTTCCCGGCCACAGGGAAGCTGCTAGCCGGGAATTCTCTGCCTGGTTCTACCCGCTGCCCGGAACGCTACGCAGGTTAAAAGCGATTCTCGTCCTCCGTGCTTGCTTTTTCTCAGAAAGAGCCGTGGTGTGCGTTTTCGCCGGAAAACGCGTTTTCGGCCGAAAACGTGTACGTTTGCACTTCCCGGCCACAGGGAAGCTGCTAGCCGGGAATTCTCTGCCTGGTTCTACCCGCTGCCCGGAACGCTACGCAGGGCAAAAGCGATTCTCGTCCTCCGTGCTTGCTTTTCCTCAGAAAGAGCCGTGGTGTGCGTTTTCGCTAGAAAACGCGTTTTCGGCCGAAAACGTGTACGTTTGCACTTCCCGGCCACAGGGAAGCTGCTAGCCGGGAATTCTCTGCCTGGTTCTACCCGCTGCCCGGAACGCTACGCAGGGCAAAAGCGATTCTCGTCCTCCGTGCTTGCTTTTTCTCAGAAAGAGCCGTGGTGTGCTTTTTCGCCGGAAAACGCGTTTTCGGCCGAAAACGTGTACGTTTGCACTTCCCGGCCATAGGGAAGCTGCTAGCGGGCAATTCGCTGCCTATTTCTACCCGCTGCTCCGAACGCTACGCAGGGCAAAAGCGATTCTCGTCCTCCGTGCTTGCTTTTTCTCAGAAAGAGCCGTGGTGTGCGTTTTCGCCGGAAAACGCGTTTTCGGCCGAAAACGTGTACGTTTGCACTTCCCGGCCACAGGGAAGCTGCTAGCCGGCAATTCTCTGACTGGTTCTACCCGCTGCCCGGAACGCTACGCAGGGCAAAAGCGATTCTCGTCCTCCGTGCTTGCTTTTTCTCAGAAAGAGCCGTGGTGTGCGTTTTCGCCGGTAAACGCGTTTTCGGCCGAAAACGTGTACGTTTGCACTTCCCGGCCACAGGGAAGCTGCTAGCCGGGAATTCTCTGCCTGGTTCTACCCGCTGCCCGGAACACTACGCAGGGCAAAAGCGATTCTCGTCCTCCGTGCTTGCTTTTTCTCAGAAAGACCCGTGGTGTGCGTTTTCGCCGGAAAACGCGTTTTCGGCCGAAAACGTGTACGTTTGCATTTCCCGGCCACAGGGAAGCTGCTAGACGGGAATTCTCTGCCTGGTTCTACCCGCTGCCCGGAACGCTACGCAGGGCAAAAGCGATTCTCGTCCTCCGTGCTTGCTTTTTCTCAGAAAGAGCCGTGGTGTGCGTTTTCGCCGGAAAACGCAGTTTCGGCCGAAAACGTGTACGTTTGCACTTCCCCGCCACAGGGAAGCTTCTAGACGGGAATTCTCTGCCTGGTTCTACCCGCTGCCCGGAACGCTACGCAGGGCAAAAGCGATTCTCGTCCTCCGTGCTTGCTTTTTCTCAGAAAGAGCCGTGGTGTGCGTTTTCGCCGGAAAACGCGTTTTCGGCCGAAAACGTGTACGTTTGCACTTCCCGGCCACAGGGAAGCTGCTAGCCGGGAATTCTCTGCCTGGTTCTACCCGCTGCCCGGAACGCTACGCAGGGCAAAAGCGATTCTCGTCCTCCGTGCTTGCTTTTTCTCAGAAAGAGCCGTGGTGTGCGTTTTCACCAGAAAACGCGTTTTCGGCCGAAAACGTGTACGTTTGCACTTCCCGGCCACAGGGAAGCTGCTAGCCGGGAATTCTCTGCCTCGTTCTACCCGCTGCCCGGAACGCTACGCAGGGCAAAAGCGATTCTCGTCCTCCGTGCTTGCTTTTTCTCAGAAAGAGCCGTGGTGTGCGTTTTCGCCGGTAAACGCGTTTTCGGCCGAAAACGTGTACGTTTGCACTTCCCGGCCACAGGGAAGCTGCTAGACGGGAATTCTCTGCCTGGTTCTACCCGCTGCCCGGAACGCTACGCAGGGCAAAAGCGATTCTCGTCCTCCGTGCTTGCTTTTTGTCAGAAAGACCCGTGGTGTGCGTTTTCGCCGGAAAACGCGTTTTCGGCGAAAACGTGTACGTTTGCACTTCCCGGCCACAGGGAAGCTGCTAGCCGGCAATTCTCTGCCTGGTTCTACCCGCTGCCCGGAACACTACGCAGGGCAAAAGCGATTCTCGTCCTCCATGCTTGCTTTTTCTCAGAAAGAGCCGTGGTGTGCGTTTTCGCGGGAAAAAGCGTTTTCGGCCGAAAACGTGTACGTTTGCACTTCCCCGCCACAGGGAAGCTGCTAGCCGGGAATTCGCTGCCTGGTTCTACCCGCTGCCAGGAACGCTACGCAGGGCAAAAGCGATTCTCGTCCTCCATGCTTGCTTTTTCTCAGAAAGAGCCGTGGTGTGCGTTTTCGCCGGAAAACGCGTTTTCGGCCGAAAACGTGTACGTTTGCACTTCCCGGCCACAGGGAAGCTGCTAGCCGGGAATTCTCTGCCTGGTTCTACCCGCTGCCCGGAACGCTACGCAGGGCAAAAGCGATTCTCGTCCTCCGTGCTTGCTTTTTCTCAGAAAGAGCCGTGGTGTGCGTTTTCGCCGGAAAACGCGTTTTCGGCCGAAAACGTGTACGTTTGCACTTCCCGGCCACAGGGAAGCTGCTAGCCGGGAATTCTCTGCCTGGTTCTACCCGCTGCCCGGAACGCTACGCAGGGCAAAAGCGATTCTCGTCCTCCATGCTTGCTTTTCCTCAGAAAGAGCCGTGGTGTGCGTTTTCGCCGGAAAACGCGTTTTCGGCCGAAAACGTGTACGTTTGCACTTCCCGGCCACAGGGATGCTGCTAGCCGGCAATTCGCTGCCTATTTCTACCCGCTGCTCAGAACGCTACGCAGGGCAAAAGCGATTCTCGTCCTCCGTGCTTGCTTTATCTCAGAAAGAGCCGTGGTGTGCGTTTTCGCCGGAAAACGCGTTTTCGGCCGAAAACGTGTACGTTTGCACTTCCCCGGCCACAGGGAAGCTGCTAGCCGGGAATTCTCTGCCTGGTTCTACCCGCTGCCCGGAACGCTACGCAGGGCAAAAGCGATTCTCGTCCTCCGTGCTTGCTTTATCTCAGAAAGAGCCGTGGTGTGCGTTTTCGCCGCAAAACGCTTTTTCGGCCGAAAACGTGTACGTTTGCACTTCCCCGCCACAGGGAAGCTGCTAGCCGGGAATTCTCTGCCTGGTTCTACCCGCTGCCCGGAACGCTACGCAGGGCAAAAGCGATTCTCGTCCTCCGTGCTTGCTTTTTCTCAGAAAGAGCCATGGTGTGCTTTTTCGCCGGAAAACGCGTTTTCGGCCGAAAACGTGTACGTTTGCACTTCCCGGCCACAGGGAAGCTGCTAGCCGGGAATTCTCTGCCTGGTTCTACCCGCTGCCCGGAACGCTACGCAGGGCAAAAGCGATTCTCGTCCTCCGTGCTTGCTTTTTCTCAGAAAGAGCCATGGTGTTCTTTTTCTCCGGAAAACGAGTTTTCGGCCGGAAACGTGTAGGTTTGCACTTCCCGGCCACAGGGAAGCTGCTAGCCGGCAATTCGCTGCCTATTTCTACCCGCTGCTCAGAACCATACGCAGGGCAAAAGCGATTCTCGTCCTCCGTGCTTGCTTTTTCTCAGAAAGAGCCGTGGTGTGCGTTTTCGCCGGAAAACGCGTTTTCGGCCGAAAACGTGTACGTTTGCACTTCCCCGCCACAGGGAAGTTGCTAGACGGGAATTCTCTGCCTGGTTCTACCCGCTGCCCGGAACACTACGCAGGGCAAAAGCGATTCTCGTCCTCCGTGCTTGCTTTTTCTCAGAAAGAGCCGTGGTGTGCGTTTTCGCCGGTAAACGCGTTTTCGGCCGAAAACATGTACGTTTGCACTTCCCGGCCACAGGGAAGCTGCTAGACGGGAATTCTCTGCCTGGTTCTACCCGCTGCCCGGAACGCTACGCAGGGCAAAAGCGGTTCTCGTCCTCCGTGCTTGCTTTTTCTCAGAAAGAGCCGTGGTGTGCGTTTTCGCCGGAAAACGTGTTTTCGGCGAAAACGTGTACGTTTGCACTTCCCGGCCACAGGGAAGCTGCTAGCCGGGAATTCTCTGCCTGGTTCTACCCGCTGCCCGGAACGCTATGCAGGGCAAAAGCGATTCTCGTGCTCCGTGCTTGCTTTTTCTCAGAAAGAGCCGTGGTGTGCGTTTTCGCCGGAAAACGCGTTTTCGGCCGAAAACGTGTACGTTTGCACTTCCCGGCCACAGGGAAGCTGCTAGCCGGGAATTCTCTGCCTGGTTCTACCCGCTGCCCGGAACGCTACGCAGGGCAAAAGCGATTCTCGTCCTCCGTGCTTGCTTTTTCTCAGAAAGAGCGGTGGTGTGCGTTTTCGCCAGAAAACGCGTTTTCGGCCGAAAACGTGTACGTTTGCACTTCCCGGCCACAGGGAAGCTGCTAGCCGGGAATTCCCTGCCTGGTTCTACCCGCTGCCCGGAACGCTACGCAGGGCAAAAGCGATTCTCGTCCTCCGTGCTTGCTTTTTCTCAGAAAGAGCGGTGGTGTGCGTTTTCGCCAGAAAACGCGTTTTCGGCCGAAAACGTGTACGTTTGCACTTCCCGGCCACAGGGAAGCTGCTAGCCGGGAATTCTCTGCCTGGTTCTACCCGCTGCCCGGAACGCTACGCAGGGCAAAAGCGATTCTCGTCCTCCGTGCTTGCTTTTTCTCAGAAAGAGCCGTGGTGTGCATTTTCGCCGGAAAACGCGTTTTCGGCCGAAAACGTGTACGTTTGCACTTCCCGGCCACAGGGAAGCTGCTAGCCGGGAATTCTCTGCCTGGTTCTACCCGCTGCCCGGAACGCTACGCAGGGCAAAAGCGATTCTCGTCCTCCATGCTTGCTTTTCCTCAGAAAGAGCCGTGGTGTGCGTTTTCGCCGGAAAACGCGTTTTCGGCCGAAAACGTGTACGTTTGCACTTCCCGGCCACAGGGAAGCTGCTAGCCGGGAATTCTCTGCCTGGTTCTACCCGCTGCCCGGAACACTACGCAGGGCAAAAGCGATTCTAGTCCTCCGTGCTTGCTTTTTCTCAGAAAGAGCCGTGGTGTGCGTTTTCGCCGGAAAACGCGTTTTCGGCCGAAAACGTGTACGTTTGCACTTCCCGGCCACAGGGCAGCTGCTAGCCGGGAATTCTCTGCCTGGTTCTACCCGCTGCCCGGAACGCTGCGCAGGGCAAAAGCGATTCTCGTCCTCCGTGCTTGCTTTTTCTCAGAAATAGCCGTGGTGTGCGTTTTCGCCGGAAAACGCGTTTTCGGCCGAAAACGTGTACGTTTGCACTTCCCGGCCACAGGGATGCTGCTAGCCGGCAATTCTCTGCCTATTTCTACCCGCTGCTCAGAACGCTACGCAGGGCAAAAGCGATTCTCGTCCTCCGTGCTTGCTTTATCTCAGAAAGAGCCGTGGTGTGCGTTTTCGCCGGAAAACGCGTTTTCGGCCGAAAACGTGTACGTTTGCACTTCCCGGCCACAGGGAAGCTGCTAGCCGGGAATTCTCTGCCTGGTTCTACCCGCTGCCCGGAACGCTACGCAGGGCAAAAGCGATTCTCGTCCTCCGTGCTTGCTTTATCTCAGAAAGAGCCGTGGTGTGCGTTTTCGCCGCTAAACGCTTTTTCGGCCGAAAACGTGTACGTTTGCACTTCCCCGCCACAGGGAAGCTGCTAGACGGGAATTCTCTGCCTGGTTCTACCCGCTGCCCGGAACGCTACGCAGGGCAAAAGCGATTCTCGTCCTCCGTGCTTGCTTTTTCTCAGAAAGAGCCATGGTGTGCTTTTTCGCCGGAAAACGCGTTTTCGGCCGAAAACGTGTACGTTTGCACTTCCCGGCCACAGGGAAGCTGCTAGCCGGCAATTCGCTGCCTATTTCTACCCGCTGCTCAGAACCATACGCAGGGCAAAAGCGATTCTCGTCCTCCGTGCTTTCTTTTTCTCAGAAAGAGCCGTGGTGTGCGTTTTCGCGGGAAAACGCGTTTTCGGCCGAAAACGTGTACGTTTGCACTTCTCCGCCACAGGGAAGCTGCTAGCCGGGAATTCTCTGCCTGGTTCTACCCGCTGCCCGGAACACTACGCAGGGCAAAAGCGATTCTCGTCCTCCGTGCTTGCTTTTTCTCAGAAAGAGCCGTGGTGTGCGTTTTCACCAGAAAACGCGTTTTCGGCGAAAACGTGTACGTTTGCACTTCCCCGCCACAGGGAAGCTGCTAGCCGGGAATTCTCTGCCTGGTTCTACCCGCTGCCCGGAACGCTACGCAGGGCAAAAGCGATTCTCGTCCTCCGTGCTTGCTTTTTCTCAGAAAGAGCCGTGGTGTGCGTTTTCGCCGGTAAACGCGTTTTCGGCCGAAAACATGTACGTTTGCACTTCCCGGCCACAGGGAAGCTGCTAGACGGGAATTCTCTGCCTGGTTCTACCCGCTGCCCGGAACGCTACGCAGGGCAAAAGCGATTCTCGTCCTCCGTGCTTGCTTTTTCTCAGAAAGAGCCGTGGTGTGCGTTTTCGCCGGAAAACGTGTTTTCGGACGAAAACGTGTACGTTTGCACTTCCCGGCCACAGGGAAGCTGCTAGCCGGGAATTCTCTGCCTGGTTCTACCCGCTGCACGGAACGCTATGCAGGGCAAAAGCGATTCTCGTGCTCCGTGCTTGCTTTTTCTCAGAAAGAGCCGTGGTGTGCGTTTTCGCGGGAAAACGCGTTTTCGGCCGAAAACGTGTACGTTTGCACTTCCCGGCCACAGGGAAGCTGCTAGCCGGGAATTCTCTGCCTGGTTCTACCCGCTGCCCGGAACGCTACGCAGGGCAAAAGCGATTCTCGTCCTCCGTGCTTGCTTTTTCTCAGAAAGAGCCGTGGTGTGCGTTTTCGCCGGAAAACGCGTTTTCGGTCGAAAACGTGTACGTTTGCACTTCCCGGCCACAGGGAAGCTGCTAGCCGGGAATTCTCTGCCTGGTTCTACCCGCTGCCAGGAACGCTACGCAGGGCAAAAGCGATTCTCGTCCTCCGTGCTTGCTTTTTCTCAGAAAGAGCCGTGGTGTGCGTTTTCGCCGGAAAACGCGTTTTCGGCCGAAAACGTGTACGTTTGCACTTCCCGGCCACAGGGAAGCTGCTAGCCGGGAATTCTCTGCCTGGCTCTACCCGCTGCCAGGAACGCTACGCAGGGCAAAAGCGATTCTCGTCCTCCGTGCTTGCTTTTTCTCAGAAAGAGCCATGGTGTGCTTTTTCGCCGGAAAACGCGTTTTCGGCCGAAAACGTGTACGTTTGCACTTCCCGGCCACAGGGAAGCTGCTAGACGGCAATTCGCTGCCTATTTCTACCCGCTGCTCAGAACGCTACGCAGGGCAAAAGCGATTCTCGTCCTCCGTGCTTGCTTTTTCTCAGAAAGAGCCGTGGTGTGCATTTTCGCGGGAAAACGCGTTTTCGGCCGAAAACGTGTACGTTTGCACTTCCCGGCCACAGGGAAGCTGCTAGCCGGGAATTCTCTGCCTGGTTCTACCCGCTGCCCGGAACACTACGCAGGGCAAAAGCGATTCTCGTCCTCCGTGCTTGCTTTTTCTCAGAAAGAGCCGTGGTGTGTGTTTTCGCCGGTAAACGCGTTTTCGGCCGAAAACGTGTACGTTTGCACTTCCCCGCCACAGGGAACCTGCTAGCCGGGAATTCTCTGCCTGGTTCTACCCGCTGCCCGGAACGCTACGCAGGGCAAAAGCGATTCTCGTCCTCCGTGCTTGCTTTATCTCAGAAAGAGCCGTGGTGTGCGTTTTCGCCGCAAAACGCGTTTTCGGCCGAAAACGTGTACGTTTGCACTTCCCCGCCCCATGGAAGCTGATAGCAGGGAATTCGCTGCCTGGTTCTACCCGCTGCCCGGAACGCTACGCAGGGCAAAAGCGATTCTCGTCCTCCGTGCTTGCTTTTTCTCAGAAAGAGCCATGGTGTGCTTTTTCGCCGGAAAATGCGTTTTCGGCCGAAAACGTGTAAGTTTGCACTTCCCCGCCACAGGGAAGCTGCTAGCCGGGAATTCTCTGCCTGGTTCTACCCGCTGCCCGGAACGCTACGCAGGGCAAAAGCGATTCTCGTCCTCCGTGCTTGCTTTTTCTCAGAAAGAGCCGTGGTGTGCGTTTTCGCGGGAAAACGCGTTTTCGGCCGAAAACGTGTACGTTTGCACTTCCCGGCCACAGGGAAGCTGCTAGCCGGGAATTCCCTGCCTGGTTCTACCCGCTGCCCGGAACGCTACGCAAGGCAAAAGCGATTCTCGTCCTCCGTGCTTGCTTTTTCTCAGAAAGAGCGGTGGTGTGCGTTTTCGCCGGTAAACGCGTTTTCGGCCGAAAACGTGTACGTTTGCACTTCCCGGCCACAGGGAAGCTGCTAGCCGGGAATTCTCTGCCTGGTTCTACCCGCTGCTCACAACGATACGCAGGGCAAAAGCGATTCTCGTCCTCCGTGCTTTCTTTTTCTCAGAAAGAGCCGTGGTGTGCGTTTTCGCGGGAAAACGAGTTTTCGGCCGAAAACGTGTACGTTTGCACTTCCCGGCCACAGGGAAGCTGCTAGCCGGGAATTCTCTGCCTGGTTCTACCCGCTGCCCGGAACGCTACGCAGGGCAAAAGCGATTCTCGTCCTCCGTGCTTGCTTTTTCTCAGAAAGAGCCGTGGTGTGCGTTTTCGCCGGAAAACGAGTTTTCGGCCGAAAACGTGTACGTTTGCACTTCCCCGCCACAGGGAAGCTGCTAGCCGGGAATTCTCTGCCTGGTTCTACCCGCTGCCCGGAACACTACGCAGGGCAAAAGCGATTCTCGTCCTCCGTGCTTGCTTTTTCTCAGAAAGATCCGTGGTGTGCGTTTTCGCCGGAAAACGCGTTTTCGGACGAAAACGTGTACGTTTGCACTTCCCCGCCACAGGGAAGCTGCTAGCCGGGAATTCTCTGCCTGGTTCTACCCGCTGCCCGGAACACTACGCAGGGCAAAAGCGATTCTCGTCCTCCGTTCTTGCTTTTTCTCAGAAAGAGCCGTGGTGTGCGTTTTCGCCGGAAAACGCGTTTTCGGCCGAAAACGTGTACGTTTGCACTTCCCGGCCACAGGGAAGCTGCTAGCCGGCAATTCGCTGCCTATTTCTACCCGCTGCTCAGAACGCTACGCAGGGCAAAAGCGATTCTCGTCCTCCGTGCTTGCTTTTTCTCAGAAAGAGCCGTGGTGTGCGTTTTCGCCGGAAAACGAGTTTTCGGCCGAAAACGTGTACGTTTGCACTTCCCCGCCACAGGGAAGCTGCTAGCCGGGAATTCTCTGCCTGGTTCTACCCGCTGCCCGGAACGCTACGCAGGGCAAAAGCGATTCTCGTCCTCCGTGCTTGCTTTATCTCAGAAAGAGCCGTGGTGTGCGTTTTCGTCGCAAAACGCGTTTTCGGCCGAAAACGTGTACGTTTGCACTTCCCGGCCACAGGGAAGCTGCTAGCCGGGAATTCTCTGCCTGGTTCTACCCGCTGCCCGGAACGCTACGCAGGGCAAAAGCGATTCTCGTCCTCCGTGCTTTCTTTTACTCAGAAAGAGCCGTGGTGTGCATTTTCGCGGGAAAACGCGTTTTCGGCCGAAAACGTGTACGTTTGCACTTCCCGGCCACAGGGAAGCTGCTAGCCGGGAATTCTCTGCCTGGTTCTACCCGCTGCCCGGAACGCTACGCAGGGCAAAAGCGATTCTCGTCCTCCGTGCTTGCTTTTTCTCAGAAAGAGCCGTGGTGTGCGTTTTCTCCGGAAAACGCGTTTTCGGACGAAAACGTGTACGTTTGCACTTCCCCGCCACAGGGAAGCTGCTAGCCGGGAATTCTCTGCCTGGTTCTACCCGCTGCCCGGAACGCTACGCAGGGTAAAAGCGATTCTCGTCCTCCGCGCTTGCTTTTTCTCAGAAAGAGCCGTGGTGTGCGTTTTCGCCGGAAAACGCGTTTTCGGCCGAAAACGTGTACGTTTGCACTTCCCGGCCACAGGGAAGCTGCTAGCCGGGAATTCTCTGCCTGGTTCTACCCGCTGCCCGGAACGCTACGCAGGGCAAAAGCGATTCTCGTCCTCCGTGCTTTCTTTTTCTCAGAAAGAGCCGTGGTGTGCATTTTCGCGGGAAAACGCGTTTTCGGCCGAAAACGTGTACGTTTGCACTTCCCGGCCACAGGGAAGCTGCTAGCCGGGAATTCTCTGCCTGGTTCTACCCGCTGCCCGGAACGCTACGCAGGGCAAAAGCGATTCTCGTCCTCCGTGCTTGCTTTTTCTCAGAAAGAGCCGTGGTGTGCGTTTTCTCCGGAAAACGCGTTTTCGGACGAAAACGTGTACGTTTGCACTTCCCCGCCACAGGGAAGCTGCTAGCCGGGAATTCTCTGCCTGGTTCTACCCGCTGCCCGGAACGCTACGCAGGGTAAAAGCGATTCTCGTCCTCCGCGCTTGCTTTTTCTCAGAAAGAGCCGTGGTGTGCGTTTTCGCGGGAAAACGCGTTTTCGGCCGAAAACGTGTACGTTTGCACTTCCCCGCCACAGGGAAGCTGCTAGACCGGAATTCTCTGCCTGGTTCTACCCGCTGCCCGGAACGCTACGCAGGGCAAAAGCGATTCTCGTCCTCCGTGCTTGCTTTTTCTCAGAAAGAGCGGTGGTGTGCGTTTTCGCCAGAAAACGCGTTTTCGGCCGAAAACGTGTACGTTTGCACTTCCCGGCCACAGGGAAGCTGCTAGCCGGGAATTCTCTGCCTGGTTCTACCCGCTGCCCGGAACGCTACGCAGGGCAAAAGCGATTTTCGTCCTCCGTGCTTGCTTTTTCTCAGAAAGAGCCGTGGTGTGCATTTTCGCGGGAAAACGCGTTTTCGGCCGAAAACGTGTACGTTTGCACTTCCCGGCCACAGGGAAGCTGCTAGCCGGCAATTCGCTGCCTATTTCTACCCGCTGCTCACAACGATACGCAGGGCAAAAGCGTTTCTCGTCCTCCGTGCTTTCTTTTTCTCAGAAAGAACCGTGGTGTGCGTTTTCGCGGGAAAACGAGTTTTCGGCCGAAAACGTGTACGTTTGCACTTCCCGGCCACAGGGAAGCTGCTAGCCGGGAATTCTCTGCCTGGTTCTACCCGCTGCCCGGAACGCTACGCAGGGCAAAAGCGATTCTCGTCCTCCGTGCTTGCTTTTTCTCAGAAAGAGCCGTGGTGTGCGTTTTCGCCGGAAAACAAGTTTTCGGCCGAAAACGTGTACGTTTGCACTTCCCGGCCACAGGGAAGCTGATAGCCGGGAATTCTCTGCCTGGTTCTACCCGCTGCCCGGAACGCTACGCAGGGCAAAAGCGATTCTCGTCCTCCGTGCTTTCTTTTTCTCAGAAAGAGCCGTGGTGTGCATTTTCGCGGGAAAACGCGTTTTCGGCCGAAAACGTGTACGTTTGCACTTCCCGGCCACAGGGAAGCTGCTAGCCGGGAATTCTCTGCCTGGTTCTACCCGCTGCCCGGAACGCTACGCAGGGCAAAAGCGATTCTCGTCCTCCGTGCTTGCTTTTTCTCAGAAAGAGCCGTGGTGTGCGTTTTCGCGGGAAAACGCGTTTTCGGCCGAAAACGTGTACGTTTGCACTTCCCGGCCACAGGGAAGCTGCTAGCCGGGAATTCTCTGCCTGGTTCTACCCGCTGCCCGGAACGCTACGCAGGGCAAAAGCGATTCTCGTCCTCCGTGCTTGCTTTTTCTCAGAAAGAGCCGTGGTGTGCGTTTTCGCGGGAAAACGCGTTTTCGGCCGAAAACGTGTACGTTTGCACTTCCCGGCCACAGGGAAGCTGCTAGCCGGGAATTCTCTGCCTGGTTCTACCCGCTGCCCGGAACGCTACGCAGGGCAAAAGCGATTCTCGTCCTCCGTGCTTGCTTTTTCTCAGAAAGAGCCGTGGTGTGCGTTTTCGCCGGAAAACGCGTTTTCGGACGAAAACGTGTACGTTTGCACTTCCCGGCCACAGTGAAGCTGCTAGCCGGCAATTCTCTGACTGGTTCTACCCGCTGCCCGGAACGCTACGCAGGGCAAAAGCGATTCTCGTCCTCCGTGCTTGCTTTTTCTCAGAAAGAGCCGTGGTGTGCGTTTTCGCCGGAAAACGCGTTTTCGGCCGAAAACGTGTACGTTTGCACTTCCCCGCCACAGGGAAGCTGCTAGCCGGGAATTCTCTGCCTGGTTCTACCCGCTGCCCGGAACGCTACGCAGGGCAAAAGCGATTCTCGTCCTCCGTGCTTGCTTTTTCTCAGAAAGAGCCGTGGTGTGCATTTTCGCGGGAAAACGCGTTTTCGGCCGAAAACGTGTACGTTTGCACTTCCCGGCCACAGGGAAGCTGCTAGCCGGGAATTCTCTGCCTGGTTCTACCCGCTGCCCGGAACGCTACGCAGGGCAAAAGCGATTCTCGTCCTCCGTGCTTTCTTTTTCTCAGAAAGAGCCGTGGTGTGCATTTTCGCGGGAAAACGCGTTTTCGGCCGAAAACGTGTACGTTTGCACTTCCCGGCCACAGGGAAGCTGCTAGCCGGGAATTCTCTGCCTGGTTCTACCCGCTGCCCGGAACGCTACGCAGGGCAAAAGCGATTCTCGTCCTCCGTGCTTGCTTTTTCTCAGAAAGAGCCGTGGTGTGCGTTTTCGCGGGAAAACGCGTTTTCGGCCGAAAACGTGTACGTTTGCACTTCCCGGCCACAGGGAAGCTGCTAGCCGGGAATTCTCTGCCTGGTTCTACCCGCTGCCCGGAACGCTACGCAGGGCAAAAGCGATTCTCGTCCTCCGTGCTTGCTTTTTCTCAGAAAGAGCCGTGGTGTGCGTTTTCGCGGGAAAACGCGTTTTCGGCCGAAAACGTGTACGTTTGCACTTCCCGGCCACAGGGAAGCTGCTAGCCGGGAATTCTCTGCCTGGTTCTACCCGCTGCCCGGAACGCTACGCAGGGCAAAAGCGATTCTCGTCCTCCGTGCTTGCTTTTTCTCAGAAAGAGCCGTGGTGTGCGTTTTCGCCGGAAAACGCGTTTTCGGACGAAAACGTGTACGTTTGCACTTCCCGGCCACAGTGAAGCTGCTAGCCGGCAATTCTCTGACTGGTTCTACCCGCTGCCCGGAACGCTACGCAGGGCAAAAGCGATTCTCGTCCTCCGTGCTTGCTTTTTCTCAGAAAGAGCCGTGGTGTGCGTTTTCGCCGGAAAACGCGTTTTCGGCCGAAAACGTGTACGTTTGCACTTCCCCGCCACAGGGAAGCTGCTAGCCGGGAATTCTCTGCCTGGTTCTACCCGCTGCTCGGAACGCTACGCAGGGCAAAAGCGATTCTCGTCCTCCGTGCTTGCTTTTTCTCAGAAAGAGCCGTGGTGTGCGTTTTCTCCGGAAAACGCGTTTTCGGACGAAAACGTGTACGTTTGCACTTCCCCGCCACAGGGAAGCTGCTAGCCGGGAATTCTCTGCCTGGTTCTACCCGCTGCCCGGAACGCTACGCAGGGTAAAAGCGATTCTCGTCCTCCGCGCTTGCTTTTTCTCAGAAAGAGCCGTGGTGTGCGTTTTCGCCGGAAAACGCGTTTTCGGCCGAAAACGTGTACGTTTGCACTTCCCGGCCACAGGGAAGCTGCTAGCCGGGAATTCTCTGCCTGGTTCTACCCGCTGCCCGGAACGCTACGCAGGGCAAAAGCGATTCTCGTCCTCCGTGCTTTCTTTTTCTCAGAAAGAGCCGTGGTGTGCATTTTCGCGGGAAAACGCGTTTTCGGCCGAAAACGTGTACGTTTGCACTTCCCGGCCACAGGGAAGCTGCTAGCCGGGAATTCTCTGCCTGGTTCTACCCGCTGCCCGGAACGCTACGCAGGGCAAAAGCGATTCTCGTCCTCCGTGCTTGCTTTTTCTCAGAAAGAGCCGTGGTGTGCGTTTTCTCCGGAAAACGCGTTTTCGGACGAAAACGTGTACGTTTGCACTTCCCCGCCACAGGGAAGCTGCTAGCCGGGAATTCTCTGCCTGGTTCTACCCGCTGCCCGGAACGCTACGCAGGGTAAAAGCGATTCTCGTCCTCCGCGCTTGCTTTTTCTCAGAAAGAGCCGTGGTGTGCGTTTTCGCGGGAAAACGCGTTTTCGGCCGAAAACGTGTACGTTTGCACTTCCCCGCCACAGGGAAGCTGCTAGACCGGAATTCTCTGCCTGGTTCTACCCGCTGCCCGGAACGCTACGCAGGGCAAAAGCGATTCTCGTCCTCCGTGCTTGCTTTTTCTCAGAAAGAGCGGTGGTGTGCGTTTTCGCCAGAAAACGCGTTTTCGGCCGAAAACGTGTACGTTTGCACTTCCCGGCCACAGGGAAGCTGCTAGCCGGGAATTCTCTGCCTGGTTCTACCCGCTGCCCGGAACGCTACGCAGGGCAAAAGCGATTTTCGTCCTCCGTGCTTGCTTTTTCTCAGAAAGAGCCGTGGTGTGCATTTTCGCGGGAAAACGCGTTTTCGGCCGAAAACGTGTACGTTTGCACTTCCCGGCCACAGGGAAGCTGCTAGCCGGCAATTCGCTGCCTATTTCTACCCGCTGCTCACAACGATACGCAGGGCAAAAGCGTTTCTCGTCCTCCGTGCTTTCTTTTTCTCAGAAAGAACCGTGGTGTGCGTTTTCGCGGGAAAACGAGTTTTCGGCCGAAAACGTGTACGTTTGCACTTCCCGGCCACAGGGAAGCTGCTAGCCGGGAATTCTCTGCCTGGTTCTACCCGCTGCCCGGAACGCTACGCAGGGCAAAAGCGATTCTCGTCCTCCGTGCTTGCTTTTTCTCAGAAAGAGCCGTGGTGTGCGTTTTCGCCGGAAAACAAGTTTTCGGCCGAAAACGTGTACGTTTGCACTTCCCGGCCACAGGGAAGCTGATAGCCGGGAATTCTCTGCCTGGTTCTACCCGCTGCCCGGAACGCTACGCAGGGCAAAAGCGATTCTCGTCCTCCGTGCTTTCTTTTTCTCAGAAAGAGCCGTGGTGTGCATTTTCGCGGGAAAACGCGTTTTCGGCCGAAAACGTGTACGTTTGCACTTCCCGGCCACAGGGAAGCTGCTAGCCGGGAATTCTCTGCCTGGTTCTACCCGCTGCCCGGAACGCTACGCAGGGCAAAAGCGATTCTCGTCCTCCGTGCTTGCTTTTTCTCAGAAAGAGCCGTGGTGTGCGTTTTCGCGGGAAAACGCGTTTTCGGCCGAAAACGTGTACGTTTGCACTTCCCGGCCACAGGGAAGCTGCTAGCCGGGAATTCTCTGCCTGGTTCTACCCGCTGCCCGGAACGCTACGCAGGGCAAAAGCGATTCTCGTCCTCCGTGCTTGCTTTTTCTCAGAAAGAGCCGTGGTGTGCGTTTTCGCGGGAAAACGCGTTTTCGGCCGAAAACGTGTACGTTTGCACTTCCCGGCCACAGGGAAGCTGCTAGCCGGGAATTCTCTGCCTGGTTCTACCCGCTGCCCGGAACGCTACGCAGGGCAAAAGCGATTCTCGTCCTCCGTGCTTGCTTTTTCTCAGAAAGAGCCGTGGTGTGCGTTTTCGCCGGAAAACGCGTTTTCGGACGAAAACGTGTACGTTTGCACTTCCCGGCCACAGTGAAGCTGCTAGCCGGCAATTCTCTGACTGGTTCTACCCGCTGCCCGGAACGCTACGCAGGGCAAAAGCGATTCTCGTCCTCCGTGCTTGCTTTTTCTCAGAAAGAGCCGTGGTGTGCGTTTTCGCCGGAAAACGCGTTTTCGGCCGAAAACGTGTACGTTTGCACTTCCCCGCCACAGGGAAGCTGCTAGCCGGGAATTCTCTGCCTGGTTCTACCCGCTGCTCGGAACGCTACGCAGGGTAAAAGCGATTCTCGTCCTCCGCGCTTGCTTTTTCTCAGAAAGAGCCGTGGTGTGCGTTTTCGCGGGAAAACGCGTTTTCGGCCGAAAACGTGTACGTTTGCACTTCCCCGCCACAGGGAAGCTGCTAGCCGGGAATTCTCTGCCTGGTTCTACCCGCTGCCCGGAACGCTACGCAGGGCAAAAGCGATTCTCGTCCTCCGTGCTTGCTTTTTCTCAGAAAGAGCCGTGGTGTGCGTTTTCGCCGGAAAACGCGTTTTCGGCCGAAAACGTGTACGTTTGCACTTCCCGGCCACAGGGAAGCTGCTAGCCGGCAATTCTCTGCCTGGTTCTACCCGCTGCTCGGAACACTACGCAGGGCAAAAGCGATTCTCGTCCTCCGTGCTTGCTTTTTCTCAGAAAGAGCCGTGGTGTGCGTTTTCGCCGGAAAACGTGTTTTCGGCGAAAACGTGTACGTTTGCACTTCCCGGCCACAGGGAAGCTGCTAGCCGGGAATTCTCTGCCTGGTTCTACCCGCTGCCCGGAGCGCTACGCAGGGCAAAAGCGATTCTCGTCCTCCGTGCTTGCTTTTTCTCAGAATGAGCCGTGGTGTGCGTTTTCGCCGGAAAACGCGTTTTCGGCCGAAAACGTGTACGTTTGCACTTCCCGGCCACAGGGAAGCTGCTAGCCGGGAATTCTCTGCCTGGTTCTACCCGCTGCCCGGAACGCTACGCAGGGCAAAAGCGATTCTCGTCCTCCGTGCTTGCTTTTTCTCAGAAAGAGCCGTGGTGTGCGTTTTCGCGGGAAAACGCGTTTTCGGCCGAAAACGTGTACGTTTGCACTTCCCGGCCACAGGGAAGCTGCTAGCCGGGAATTCTCTGCCTGGTTCTACCCGCTGCCCGGAACACTACGCAGGGCAAAAGCGATTCTCGTCCTCCGTGCTTGCTTTTTCTCAGAAAGAGCCGTGGTGTGTGTTTTCGCCGGTAAACGCGTTTTCGGCCGAAAACGTGTACGTTTGCACTTCCCCGCCACAGGGAAGCTGCTAGCCGGGAATTCTCTGCCTGGTTCTACCCGCTGCCCGGAACGCTACGCAGGGCAAAAGCGATTCTCGTCCTCCGTGCTTGCTTTTTCTCAGAAAGAGCCGTGGTGTGCGTTTTCGCCGGAAAACGCGTTTTCGGCCGAAAACGTGTACGTTTGCACTTCCCCGCCACAGGGAAGCTGCTAGCCGGGAATTCTCTGCCTGGTTCTACCCGCTGCCCGGAACGCTACGCAGGGCAAAAGCGATTCTCGTCCTCCGTGCTTGCTTTTTCTCAGAAAGAGCCGTGGTGTGCGTTTTCGCCGGTAAACGCGTTTTCGGCCGAAAACGTGTACGTTTGCACTTCCCGGCCACAGGGAAGCTGCTAGCCGGGAATTCTCTGCCTGGTTCTACCCGCTGCCCGGAACACTACGCAGGGCAAAAGCGATTCTCGTCCTCCGTGCTTGCTTTTTCTCAGAAAGAGCCGTGGTGTGCGTTTTCGCCGGAAAACGAGTTTTCGGGCGAAAACGTGTACGTTTGCACTTCCCCGCCACAGGGAAGCTGCTAGCCGGGAATTCTCTGCCTGGTTCTACCCGCTGCCCGGAACGCTACGCAGGGCAAAAGCGATTCTCGTCCTCCGTGCTTGCTTTATCTCAGAAAGAGCCGTGGTGTGCGTTTTCGCCGCAAAACGCGTTTTCGGCCGAAAACGTGTACGTTTGCACTTCCCCGCCACAGGGAAGCTGCTAGCAGGGAATTCTCTGCCTGGTTCTACCCGCTGCCCGGAACGCTACGCAGGGCAAAAGCGATTCTCGTCCTCCGTGCTTTCTTTTTCTCAGAAAGAGCCGTGGTGTGCATTTTCGCGGGAAAACGCGTTTTCGGCCGAAAACGTGTACGTTTGCACTTCCCGGCCACAGGGAAGCTGCTAGCCGGGAATTCTCTGCCTGGTTCTACCCGCTTCCCGGAACGCTACGCAGGGCAAAAGCGATTCTCGTCCTCCGTGCTTGCTTTTTCTCAGAAAGAGCCGTGGTGTGCGTTTTCTCCGGAAAACGCGTTTTCGGCCGAAAACGTGTACGTTTGCACTTCCCCGCCACAGGGAAGCTGCTAGCCGGGAATTCTCTGCCTGGTTCTACCCGCTGCCCGGAACGCTACGCAGGGCAAAAGCGATTCTCGTCCTCCGTGCTTGCTTTTTCTCAGAAGGAGCCGTGGTGTGCGTTTTCGCGGGAAAACGCGTTTTCGGCCGAAAACGTGTACGTTTGCACTTCCCGGCCACAGGGAAGCTGCTAGCCGGGAATTCTCTGCCTGGTTCTACCCGCTGCCCGGAGCGCTACGCAGGGCAAAAGCGATTCTCGTCCTCCGTGCTTGCTTTTTCTCAGAATGAGCCGTGGTGTGCGTTTTCGCCGGAAAACGCGTTTTCGGCCGAAAACGTGTACGTTTGCACTTCCCGGCCACAGGGAAGCTGCTAGCCGGGAATTCTCTGCCTGGTTCTACCCGCTGCCCGGAACGCTACGCAGGGCAAAAGCGATTCTCGTCCTCCGTGCTTGCTTTTTCTCAGAAAGAGCCGTGGTGTGCGTTTTCGCGGGAAAACGCGTTTTCGGCCGAAAACGTGTACGTTTGCACTTCCCGGCCACAGGGAAGCTGCTAGCCGGGAATTCTCTGCCTGGTTCTACCCGCTGCCCGGAACACTACGCAGGGCAAAAGCGATTCTCGTCCTCCGTGCTTGCTTTTTCTCAGAAAGAGCCGTGGTGTGTGTTTTCGCCGGTAAACGCGTTTTCGGCCGAAAACGTGTACGTTTGCACTTCCCCGCCACAGGGAAGCTGCTAGCCGGGAATTCTCTGCCTGGTTCTACCCGCTGCCCGGAACGCTACGCAGGGCAAAAGCGATTCTCGTCCTCCGTGCTTGCTTTTTCTCAGAAAGAGCCGTGGTGTGCGTTTTCGCCGGAAAACGCGTTTTCGGCCGAAAACGTGTACGTTTGCACTTCCCCGCCACAGGGAAGCTGCTAGCCGGGAATTCTCTGCCTGGTTCTACCCGCTGCCCGGAACGCTACGCAGGGCAAAAGCGATTCTCGTCCTCCGTGCTTGCTTTTTCTCAGAAAGAGCCGTGGTGTGCGTTTTCGCCGGTAAACGCGTTTTCGGCCGAAAACGTGTACGTTTGCACTTCCCGGCCACAGGGAAGCTGCTAGCCGGGAATTCTCTGCCTGGTTCTACCCGCTGCCCGGAACACTACGCAGGGCAAAAGCGATTCTCGTCCTCCGTGCTTGCTTTTTCTCAGAAAGAGCCGTGGTGTGCGTTTTCGCCGGAAAACGAGTTTTCGGGCGAAAACGTGTACGTTTGCACTTCCCCGCCACAGGGAAGCTGCTAGCCGGGAATTCTCTGCCTGGTTCTACCCGCTGCCCGGAACGCTACGCAGGGCAAAAGCGATTCTCGTCCTCCGTGCTTGCTTTATCTCAGAAAGAGCCGTGGTGTGCGTTTTCGCCGCAAAACGCGTTTTCGGCCGAAAACGTGTACGTTTGCACTTCCCCGCCACAGGGAAGCTGCTAGCAGGGAATTCTCTGCCTGGTTCTACCCGCTGCCCGGAACGCTACGCAGGGCAAAAGCGATTCTCGTCCTCCGTGCTTTCTTTTTCTCAGAAAGAGCCGTGGTGTGCATTTTCGCGGGAAAACGCGTTTTCGGCCGAAAACGTGTACGTTTGCACTTCCCGGCCACAGGGAAGCTGCTAGCCGGGAATTCTCTGCCTGGTTCTACCCGCTTCCCGGAACGCTACGCAGGGCAAAAGCGATTCTCGTCCTCCGTGCTTGCTTTTTCTCAGAAAGAGCCGTGGTGTGCGTTTTCTCCGGAAAACGCGTTTTCGGCCGAAAACGTGTACGTTTGCACTTCCCCGCCACAGGGAAGCTGCTAGCCGGGAATTCTCTGCCTGGTTCTACCCGCTGCCCGGAACGCTACGCAGGGCAAAAGCGATTCTCGTCCTCCGTGCTTGCTTTTTCTCAGAAGGAGCCGTGGTGTGCGTTTTCGCGGGAAAACGCGTTTTCGGCCGAAAACGTGTACGTTTGCACTTCCCGGCCACAGGGAAGCTGCTAGCCGGGAATTCTCTGCCTGGTTCTACCCGCTGCCCGGAACGCTACGCAGGGCAAAAGCGATTCTCGTCCTCCGTGCTTGCTTTTTCTCAGAAAGAGCCGTGGTGTGCGTTTTCGCGGGAAAACGCGTTTTCGGCCGAAAACGTGTACGTTTGCACTTCCCGGCCACAGGGAAGCTGCTAGCCGGGAATTCTCTGCCTGGTTCTACCCGCTGCCCGGAACGCTACGCAGGGCAAAAGCGATTCTCGTCCTCCGTGCTTGCTTTTTCTCAGAAAGAGCCGTGGTGTGCGTTTTCGCCGGAAAACGCGTTTTCGGCCGAAAACGTGTACGTTTGCACTTCCCCGCCACAGGGAAGCTGCTAGCCGGGAATTCTCTGCCTGCTTCTACCCGCTGCCCGGAACGCTACGCAGGGCAAAAGCGATTCTCGTCCTCCGTGCTTGCTTTTTCTCAGAAAGAGCCGTGGTGTGCGTTTTCGCCGGTAAACGCGTTTTCGGCCGAAAACGTGTACGTTTGCACTTCCCGGCCACAGGGAAGCTGCTAGCCGGGAATTCTCTGCCTGGTTCTACCCGCTGCCCGGAACGCTACGCAGGGCAAAAGCGATTCTCGTCCTCCGTGCTTGCTTTTTCTCAGAAAGAGCCGTGGTGTGCGTTTTCGCCGGAAAACGCGTTTTCGGCCGAAAACGTGTACGTTTGCACTTCCCCGCCACAGGGAAGCTGCTAGCCGGGAATTCTCTGCCTGGTTCTACCCGCTGCTCGGAACGCTACGCAGGGTAAAAGCGATTCTCGTCCTCCGCGCTTGCTTTTTCTCAGAAAGAGCCGTGGTGTGCGTTTTCGCGGGAAAACGCGTTTTCGGCCGAAAACGTGTACGTTTGCACTTCCCCGCCACAGGGAAGCTGCTAGCCGGGAATTCTCTGCCTGGTTCTACCCGCTGCCCGGAACGCTACGCAGGGCAAAAGCGATTCTCGTCCTCCGTGCTTGCTTTTTCTCAGAAAGAGCCGTGGTGTGCGTTTTCGCCGGAAAACGCGTTTTCGGCCGAAAACGTGTACGTTTGCACTTCCCGGCCACAGGGAAGCTGCTAGCCGGCAATTCTCTGCCTGGTTCTACCCGCTGCCCGGAACACTACGCAGGGCAAAAGCGGTTCTCGTCCTCCGTGCTTGCTTTTTCTCAGAAAGAGCCGTGGTGTGCGTTTTCGCCGGAAAACGCGTTTTCGGCCGAAAACGTGTACGTTTGCAGTTCCCCGCCACAGGGAAGCTGCTAGCCGGGAATTCTCTGCCTGGTTCTACCCGCTGCCCGGAACGCTACGCAGGGCAAAAGCGATTCTCGTCCTCCGTGCTTGCTTTTTCTCAGAATGAGCCGTGGTGTGCGTTTTCGCCGGAAAACGCGTTTTCGGCCGAAAACGTGTACGTTTGCACTTCCCGGCCACAGGGAAGCTGCTAGCCGGGAATTCTCTGCCTGGTTCTACCCGCTGCCCGGAGCGCTACGCAGGGCAAAAGCGATTCTCGTCCTCCGTGCTTGCTTTTTCTCAGAATGAGCCGTGGTGTGCGTTTTCGCCGGAAAACGCGTTTTCGGCCGAAAACGTGTACGTTTGCACTTCCCGGCCACAGGGAAGCTGCTAGCCGGGAATTCTCTGCCTGGTTCTACCCGCTGCCCGGAGCGCTACGCAGGGCAAAAGCGATTCTCGTCCTCCGTGCTTGCTTTTTCTCAGAATGAGCCGTGGTGTGCGTTTTCGCCGGAAAACGCGTTTTCGGCCGAAAACGTGTACGTTTGCACTTCCCGGCCACAGGGAAGCTGCTAGCCGGGAATTCTCTACCTGGTTCTACCCGCTGCCCGGAACGCTACGCAGGGCAAAAGCGATTCTCGTCCTCCGTGCTTGCTTTTTCTCAGAGAGAGCCGTGGTGTGCGTTTTCGGCAGAAAACGCGTTTTCGGCCGAAAACGTGTACGTTTGCACTTCCCGGCCACAGGGAAGCTGCTAGCCGGGAATTCTCTGCCTGGTTCTACCCGCTGCCCGGAACGCTACGCAGGGCAAAAGCGATTCTCGTCCTCCGTGCTTGCTTTTTCTCAGAAAGAGCCGTGGTGTGCGTTTTCGCGGGAAAACGTGTTTTCGGCCGAAAACGTGTACGTTTGCACATCCCGGCCACAGGGAAGCTGCTAGCCGGGAATTCTCTGCCTAGTTCTACCCGCTGCCCGGAACACTACGCAGGGCAAAAGCGATTCTCGTCCTCCGTGCTTGCTTTTTCTCAGAAAGAGCCGTGGTGTGTGTTTTCGCCGGTAAACGCGTTTTCGGCCGAAAACGTGTACGTTTGCACTTCCCCGCCACAGGGAAGCTGCTAGCCGGGAATTCTCTGCCTGGTTCTACCCGCTGCCCGGAACGCTACGCAGGGCAAAAGCGATTCTCGTCCTCCGTGCTTGCTTTTTCTCAGAAAGAGCCGTGGTGTGCGTTTTCGCCGCAAAACGCGTTTTCGGCCGACAACGTGTACGTTTGCACTTCCCCGCCACAGGGAAGCTGATAGCAGGGAATTCGCTGCCTGGTTCTACCCGCTGCCCGGAACGCTACGCAGGGCAAAAGCGATTCTCGTCCTCCGTGCTTGCTTTTTCTCAGAAAGAGCCATGGTGTGCTTTTTCGCCGGAAAATGCGTTTTCGGCCGAAAACGTGTACGTTTGCACTTCCCCGACACAGGGAAGCTGCTAGCCGGCAATTCGCTGCCTGGTTCTACCCGCTGCCCGGAACGCTACGCAGGGCAAAAGCGATTCTCGTCCTCCGTGCTTGCTTTTTCTCAGAAAGAGCCGTGGTGTGCGTTTTCGCGGGAAAACGCGTTTTCGGCCGAAAACGTGTACGTTTGCACTTCCCGGCCACAGGGAGGCTGCTAGCCGGGAATTCTCTGCCTGGTTCTACCCGCTGCCCGGAACGCTACGCAGGGCAAAAGCGATTCTCGTCCTCCGTGCTTGCTTTTTCTCAGAAAGAGCCGTGGTGTGCGTTTTCGCCGGAAAACGCGTTTTCGGCCGAAAACGTGTACGTTTGCACTTCCCGGCCACAGGGATGCTGCTAGCCGGCAATTCTCTGCCTATTTCTACCCGCTGCTCAGAACGCTACGCAGGGCAAAAGCGATTCTCGTCCTCCGTGCTTGCTTTATCTCAGAAAGAGCCGTGGTCTGCGTTTTCGCCGGAAAACGCGTTTTCGGCCGAAAACGTGTACGTTTGCACTTCCCGGCCACAGGGAAGCTGCTAGCCGGGAATTCTCTGCCTGGTTCTACCCGCTGCCCGGAACGCTACGCAGGGCAAAAGCGATTCTCGTCCTCCGTGCTTGCTTTATCTCAGAAAGAGCCGTGGTGTGCGTTTTCGCCGCTAAACGCTTTTTCGGCCGAAAACGTGTACGTTTGCACTTCCCCGCCACAGGGAAGCTGCTAGACGGGAATTCTCTGCCTGGTTCTACCCGCTGCCCGGAACGCTACGCAGGGCAAAAGCGATTCTCGTCCTCCGTGCTTGCTTTTTCTCAGAAAGAGCCATGGTGTGCTTTTTCGCCGGAAAACGCGTTTTCGGCCGAAAACGTGTACGTTTGCACTTCCCCGCCACAGGGAAGCTGCTAGCCGGGAATTCTCTGCCTGGTTCTACCCGCTGCCCGGAACGCTACGCAGGGCAAAAGCGATTCTCGTCCTCCGTGCTTGCTTTTTCTCAGAAAGAGCCATGGTGTTCTTTTTCTCCGGAAAACGCGTTTTCGGCCGGAAACGTGTAGGTTTGCACTTCCCGGCCACAGGGAAGCTGCTAGCCGGCAATTCGCTGCCTATTTCTACCCGCTGCTCAGAACCATACGCAGGGCAAAAGCGATTCTCGTCCTCCGTGCTTGCTTTTTCTCAGAAAGAGCCGTGGTGTGCGTTTTCGCGGGAAAACGCGTTTTCGGCCGAAAACGTGTACGTTTGCACTTCCCCGCCACAGGGAAGCTGCTAGACGGGAATTCTCTGCCTGGTTCTACCCGCTGCCCGGAACACTACGCAGGGCAAAAGCGATTCTCGTCCTCCGTGCTTGCTTTTTCTCAGAAAGAGCCGTGGTGTGCGTTTTCACCAGAAAACGCGTTTTCGGCGAAAACGTGTACGTTTGCACTTCCCGGCCACAGGGAAGCTGCTAGCCGGGAATTCTCTGCCTGGTTCTACCCGCTGCCCGGAACGCTACGCAGGGCAAAAGCGATTCTCGTCCTCCGTGCTTGCTTTTTCTCAGAAAGAGCCGTGGTGTGCGTTTTCGCCGGTAAACGCGTTTTCGGCCGAAAACATGTACGTTTGCACTTCCCGGCCACAGGGAAGCTGCTAGACGGGAATTCTCTGCCTGGTTCTACCCGCTGCCCGGAACGCTACGCAGGGCAAAAGCGATTCTCGTCCTCCGTGCTTGCTTTTTCTCAGAAAGAGCCGTGGTGTGCGTTTTCGCCGGAAAACGTGGTTTCGGACGAAAACGTGTACGTTTGCACTTCCCGGCCACAGGGAAGCTGCTAGCCGGGAATTCTCTGCCTGGTTCTACCCGCTGCCCGGAACGCTATGCAGGGCAAAAGCGATTCTCGTCCTCCGTGCTTGCTTTTTCTCAGAAAGAGCCGTGGTGTGCGTTTTCGCGGGAAAACGCGTTTTCGGCCGAAAACGTGTACGTTTGCACTTCCCGGCCACAGGGAAGCTGCTAGCCGGGAATTCTCTGCCTGGTTCTACCCGCTGCCCGGAACGCTACGCAGGGCAAAAGCGATTCTCGTCCTCCGTGCTTGCTTTTTCTCAGAAAGAGCCGTGGTGTGCGTTTTCGCCGGAAAACGCGTTTTCGGCCGAAAACGTGTATGTTTGCACTTCCCGGCCACAGGGAAGCTGCTAGCCGGGAATTCTCTGCCTGGTTCTACCCGCTGCCAGGAACGCTACGCAGGGCAAAAGCGATTCTCGTCCTCCGTGCTTGCTTTTTCTCAGAAAGAGCCGTGGTGTGCGTTTTCGCCGGAAAACTTGTTTTCGGCCGAAAACGTGTACGTTTGCACTTCCCGGCCACAGGGAAGCTGCTAGCCGGGAATTCTCTGCCTGGTTCTACCCGCTGCCCGGAACGCTAAGCAGGGCAAAAGCGATTCTCGTCCTCCGTGCTTGCTTTTTCTCAGAAAGAGCCGTGGTGTGCGTTTTCGCCGGTAAACGCGTTTTCGGCCGAAAACGTGTACGTTTGCACTTCCCGGCCACAGGGAAGCTGCTAGCCGGGAATTCTCTGCCTGGCTCTACCCGCTGCCAGGAACGCTACGCAGGGCAAAAGCGATTCTCGTCCTCCGTGCTTGCTTTTTCTCAGAAAGAGCCATGGTGTGCTTTTTCGCCGGAAAACGCGTTTTCGGCCGAAAACGTGTACGTTTGCACTTCCCGGCCACAGGGAAGCTGCTAGACGGCAATTCGCTGCCTATTTCTACCCGCTGCCCGGAACGCTACGCAGGGCAAAAGCGATTCTCGTCCTCCGTGCTTGCTTTTTCTCAGAAAGAGCCATGGTGTGCTTTTTCGCCGGAAAACGCGTTTTCGGCCGAAAACGTGTACGTTTGCACTTCCCGGCCACTGGGAAGCTGCTAGCTGGCAATTCGCTGCCTATTTCTACCCGCTGCTCAGAACGCTACGCAGGGCAAAAGCGATTCTCGTCCTCCGTGCTTGCTTTTTCTCAGAAAGAGCCGTGGTGTGCGTTTTCGCGGGAAAACGCGTTTTCGTCCGAAAACGTGTACGTTTGCACTTCCCCGCCACAGGGAAGCTGCTAGCCGGGAATTCTCTGCCTGGTTCTACCCGCTGCCCGGAACGCTACGCAGGGCAAAAGCGATTCTCGTCCTCCGTGCTTGCTTTTTCTCAGAAAGAGCCGTGGTGTGCGTTTTCTCCGGAAAACGCGTTTTCGGACGAAAACGTGTACGTTTGCACTTCCCGGCCACAGGGAAGCTGCTAGCCGGGAATTCCCTGCCTGGTTCTACCCGCTGCCCGGAACGCTACGCAGGGCAAAAGCGATTCTCGTCCTCCGTGCTTGCTTTTTCTCAGAAAGAGCGGTGGTGTGCGTTTTCGCCAGAAAACGCGTTTTCGGCCGAAAACGTGTACGTTTGCACTTCCCGGCCACAGGGAAGCTGCTAGCCGGGAATTCTCTGCCTGGTTCTACCCGCTGCCCGGAACGCTACGCAGGGCAAAAGCGATTCTCGTCCTCCGTGCTTGCTTTTTCTCAGAAAGAGCCGTGGTGTGCGTTTTCGCCGGAAAACGCGTTTTCGGACGAAAACGTGTACGTTTGCACTTCCCGGCCACAGGGAAGCTGCTAGCCGGCAATTCGCTGCCTATTTCTACCCGCTGCTCAGAACGCTACGCAGGGCAAAAGCGATTCTCGTCCTCCGTGCTTGCTTTTTCTCAGAAAGAGCCGTGGTGTGCGTTTTCGCCGGAAAACGCGTTTTCGGCCGAAAACGTGTACGTTTGCACTTCCCCGCCACAGGGAAGCTGCTAGCCGGGAATTCTCTGCCTGGTTCTACCCGCTGCCAGGAACGCTACGCAGGGCAAAAGCGATTCTCGTCCTCCGTGCTTGCTTTTTCTCAGAAAGAGCCATGGTGTGCTTTTTCTCCGGAAAACGCGTTTTCAGCCGGAAACGTGTACGTTTGCACTTCCCGGCCACAGGGAAGCTGCTAGCCGGCAATTCGCTGCCTATTTCTACCCGCTGCTCAGAACGATACGCAGGGCAAAAGCGATTCTCGTCCTCCGTGCTTTCTTTTTCTCAGAAAGAGCCGTGGTGTGCGTTTTCGCGGGAAAACGAGTTTTCGGCCGAAAACGTGTACGTTTGCACTTCCCGGCCACAGGGAAGCTGCTAGCCGGGAATTCTCTGCCTGGTTCTACCCGCTGCCCGGAACGCTACGCAGGGCAAAAGCGATTCTCGTCCTCCGTGCTTGCTTTTTCTCAGAAAGAGCCGTGGTGTGCGTTTTCGCCAGAAAACGCTTTTTCGGGAGAAAACGTGTACGTTTGCACTTCCCCGCCACAGGGAAGCTGATAGCAGGGAATTCTCTGCCTGGTTCTACCCGCTGCCCGGAACGCTACGCAGGGCAAAAGCGATTCTCGTCCTCCGTGCTTGCTTTTTCTCAGAAAGAGCCGTGGTGTGCGTTTTCGCCAGAAAACGCGTTTTCGGCCGAAAACGTGTACGTTTGCACTTCCCGGCCACAGGGAAGCTGCTAGCCGGGAATTCTCTGCCTGGTTCTACCCGCTGCCCGGAACGCTACGCAGGGCAAAAGCGATTCTCGTCCTCCGTGCTTGCTTTTTCTCAGAAAGAGCCGTGGTGTGCGTTTTCTCCGGAAAACGCGTTTTCGGACGAAAACGTGTACGTTTGCACTTCCCGGCCACAGGGAAGCTGCTAGCCGGGAATTCCCTGCCTGGTTCTACCCGCTGCCCGGAACGCTACGCAGGGCAAAAGCGATTCTCGTCCTCCGTGCTTGCTTTTTCTCAGAAAGAGCGGTGGTGTGCGTTTTCGCCAGAAAACGCGTTTTCGGCCGAAAACGTGTACGTTTGCACTTCCCGGCCACAGGGAAGCTGCTAGCCGGGAATTCTCTGCCTGGTTCTACCCGCTGCCCGGAACGCTACGCAGGGCAAAAGCGATTCTCGTCCTCCGTGCTTGCTTTTTCTCAGAAAGAGCCGTGGTGTGCGTTTTCGCCGGAAAACGCGTTTTCGGCCGAAAACGTGTACGTTTGCACTTCCCCGCCACAGGGAAGCTGCTAGCCGGGAATTCTCTGCCTGGTTCTACCCGCTGCGCGGAACGCTACGCAGGGCAAAAGCGATTCTCGTCCTCCGTGCTTGCTTTATCTCAGAAAGAGCCGTGGTGTGCGTTTTCGCCGCAAAACGCGTTTTCGGCCGAAAACGTGTACGTTTGCACTTCCCCGCCACAGGGAAGCTGCTAGCAGGGAATTCTCTGCCTGGTTCTACCCGCTGCCCGGAACGCTACGTAGGGCAAAAGCGATTCTCGTCCTCCGTGCTTTCTTTTTCTCAGAAAGAGCCGTGGTGTGCATTTTCGCGGGAAAACGCGTTTTCGGCCGAAAACGTGTACGTTTGCACTTCCCGGCCACAGGGAAGCTGCTAGCCGGGAATTCTCTGCCTGGTTCTACCCGCTGCCCGGAACGCTACGCAGGGCAAAAGCGATTCTCGTCCTCCGTGCTTGCTTTTTCTCAGAAAGAGCCGTGGTGTGCGTTTTCTCCGGAAAACGCGTTTTCGGACGAAAACGTGTACGTTTGCACTTCCCCGCCACAGGGAAGCTGCTAGCCGGGAATTCTCTGCCTGGTTCTACCCGCTGCCCGGAACGCTACGCAGGGTAAAAGCGATTCTCGTCCTCCGCGCTTGCTTTTTCTCAGAAAGAGCCGTGGTGTGCGTTTTCGCGGGAAAACGCGTTTTCGGCCGAAAACGTGTACGTTTGCACTTCCCCGCCACAGGGAAGCTGCTAGACCGGAATTCTCTGCCTGGTTCTACCCGCTGCCCGGAACGCTACGCAGGGCAAAAGCGATTCTCGTCCTCCGTGCTTGCTTTTTCTCAGAAAGAGCGGTGGTTTGCGTTTTCGCCAGAAAACGCGTTTTCGGCCGAAAACGTGTACGTTTGCACTTCCCGGCCACAGGGAAGCTGCTAGCCGGGAATTCTCTGCCTGGTTCTACCCGCTGCCCGGAACGCTACGCAGGGCAAAAGCGATTCTCGTCCTCCGTGCTTGCTTTTTCTCAGAAAGAGCCGTGGTGTGCGTTTTCGCCGGAAAACGCGTTTTCGGCCGAAAACGTGTAGGTTTGCACTTCCCCGCCACAGGGAAGCTGCTAGCCGGGAATTCTCTGCCTGGTTCTACCCGCTGCCAGGAACGCTACGCAGGGCAAAAGCGATTCTCGTCCTCCGTGCTTGCTTTTTCTCAGAAAGAGCCATGGTGTGCTTTTTCTCCGGAAAACGCGTTTTCGGCCGGAAACGTGTACGTTTGCACTTCCCGGCCACAGGGAAGCTGCTAGCCGGCAATTCGCTGCCTATTTCTACCCGCTGCTCACAACGATACGCAGGGCAAAAGCGATTCTCGTCCTCCATGCTTTCTTTTTCTCAGAAAGAGCCGTGGTGTGCGTTTTCGCGGGAAAACGAGTTTTCGGCCGAAAACGTGTACGTTTGCACTTCCCGGCCACAGGGCAGCTGCTAGCCGGGAATTCTCTGCCTGGTTCTACCCGCTGCCCGGAACGCTACGCAGGGCAAAAGCGATTCTCGTCCTCCGTGCTTGCTTTTTCTCAGAAAGAGCCGTGGTGTGCGTTTTCGCCGGAAAACGAGTTTTCGGCCGAAAACGTGTACGTTTGCACTTCCCGGCCACAGGGAAGCTGATAGCCGGGAATTCTCTGCCTGGTTCTACCCGCTGCCCGGAACACTACGCAGGGCAAAAGCGATTCTCGTCCTCCGTGCTTGCTTTTTCTCAGAAAGAGCCGTGGTGTGCGTTTTCGCCGCAAAACGCGTTTTCGGCCGAAAACGTGTACGTTTGCACTTCCCCGCCACAGGGAAGCTGCTAGACGGGAATTCTCTGCCTGGTTCTACCCGCTGCCCGGAACGCTACGCAGGGCAAAAGCGATTCTCGTCCTCCGTGCTTGCTTTTTCTCAGAAAGAGCCGTGGTGTGCGTTTTCGCGGGAAAACGCGTTTTCGGCCGAAAACGTGTACGTTTGCACTTCCCGGCCACAGGGAGGCTGCTAGCCGGGAATTCTCTGCCTGGTTCTACCCGCTGCCCGGAACGCTACGCAGGGCAAAAGCGATTCTCGTCCTCCGTGCTTGCTTTTTCTCAGAAAGAGCCGTGGTGTGCGTTTTCGCCGGAAAACGCGTTTTCGGCCGAAAACGTGTACGTTTGCACTTCCCGGCCACAGGGCAGCTGCTAGCCGGGAATTCTCTGCCTGGTTCTACCCGCTGCCCGGAACGCTGCGCAGGGCAAAAGCGATTCTCTTCCTCCGTGCTTGCTTTTTCTCAGAAATAGCCGTGGTGTGCGTTTTCGCCGGAAAACGCGTTTTCGGCCGAAAACGTGTACGTTTGCACTTCCCGGCCACAGGGATGCTGCTAGCCGGCAATTCTCTGCCTATTTCTACCCGCTGCTCAGAACGCTACGCAGGGCAAAAGCGATTCTCGTCCTCCGTGCTTGCTTTATCTCAGAAAGAGCCGTGGTCTGCGTTTTCGCCGGAAAACGCGTTTTCGGCCGAAAACGTGTACGTTTGCACTTCCCGGCCACAGGGAAGCTGCTAGCCGGGAATTCTCTGCCTGGTTCTACCCGCTGCCCGGAACGCTACGCAGGGCAAAAGCGATTCTCGTCCTCCGTGCTTGCTTTATCTCAGAAAGAGCCGTGGTGTGCGTTTTCGCCGCTAAACGCTTTTTCGGCCGAAAACGTGTACGTTTGCACTTCCCCGCCACAGGGAAGCTGCTAGACGGGAATTCTCTGCCTGGTTCTACCCGCTGCCCGGAACGCTACGCAGGGCAAAAGCGATTCTCGTCCTCCGTGCTTGCTTTTTCTCAGAAAGAGCCATGGTGTGCTTTTTCGCCGGAAAACGCGTTTTCGGCCGAAAACGTGTACGTTTGCACTTCCCCGCCACAGGGAAGCTGCTAGCCGGGAATTCTCTGCCTGGTTCTACCCGCTGCCCGGAACGCTACGCAGGGCAAAAGCGATTCTCGTCCTCCGTGCTTGCTTTTTCTCAGAAAGAGCCATGGTGTTCTTTTTCTCCGGAAAACGCGTTTTCGGCCGGAAACGTGTAGGTTTGCACTTCCCGGCCACAGGGAAGCTGCTAGCCGGCAATTCGCTGCCTATTTCTACCCGCTGCTCAGAACCATACGCAGGGCAAAAGCGATTCTCGTCCTCCGTGCTTGCTTTTTCTCAGAAAGAGCCGTGGTGTGCGTTTTCGCGGGAAAACGCGTTTTCGGCCGAAAACGTGTACGTTTGCACTTCCCCGCCACAGGGAAGCTGCTAGACGGGAATTCTCTGCCTGGTTCTACCCGCTGCCCGGAACACTACGCAGGGCAAAAGCGATTCTCGTCCTCCGTGCTTGCTTTTTCTCAGAAAGAGCCGTGGTGTGCGTTTTCACCAGAAAACGCGTTTTCGGCGAAAACGTGTACGTTTGCACTTCCCGGCCACAGGGAAGCTGCTAGCCGGGAATTCTCTGCCTGGTTCTACCCGCTGCCCGGAACGCTACGCAGGGCAAAAGCGATTCTCGTCCTCCGTGCTTGCTTTTTCTCAGAAAGAGCCGTGGTGTGCGTTTTCGCCGGTAAACGCGTTTTCGGCCGAAAACATGTACGTTTGCACTTCCCGGCCACAGGGAAGCTGCTAGACGGGAATTCTCTGCCTGGTTCTACCCGCTGCCCGGAACGCTACGCAGGGCAAAAGCGATTCTCGTCCTCCGTGCTTGCTTTTTCTCAGAAAGAGCCGTGGTGTGCGTTTTCGCCGGAAAACGTGGTTTCGGACGAAAACGTGTACGTTTGCACTTCCCGGCCACAGGGAAGCTGCTAGCCGGGAATTCTCTGCCTGGTTCTACCCGCTGCCCGGAACGCTATGCAGGGCAAAAGCGATTCTCGTCCTCCGTGCTTGCTTTTTCTCAGAAAGAGCCGTGGTGTGCGTTTTCGCGGGAAAACGCGTTTTCGGCCGAAAACGTGTACGTTTGCACTTCCCGGCCACAGGGAAGCTGCTAGCCGGGAATTCTCTGCCTGGTTCTACCCGCTGCCCGGAACGCTACGCAGGGCAAAAGCGATTCTCGTCCTCCGTGCTTGCTTTTTCTCAGAAAGAGCCGTGGTGTGCGTTTTCGCCGGAAAACGCGTTTTCGGCCGAAAACGTGTATGTTTGCACTTCCCGGCCACAGGGAAGCTGCTAGCCGGGAATTCTCTGCCTGGTTCTACCCGCTGCCAGGAACGCTACGCAGGGCAAAAGCGATTCTCGTCCTCCGTGCTTGCTTTTTCTCAGAAAGAGCCGTGGTGTGCGTTTTCGCCGGAAAACGCGTTTTCGGCCGAAAACGTGTACGTTTGCACTTCCCGGCCACAGGGAAGCTGCTAGCCGGGAATTCTCTGCCTGGTTCTACCCGCTGCCCGGAACGCTAAGCAGGGCAAAAGCGATTCTCGTCCTCCGTGCTTGCTTTTTCTCAGAAAGAGCCGTGGTGTGCGTTTTCGCCGGTAAACGCGTTTTCGGCCGAAAACGTGTACGTTTGCACTTCCCGGCCACAGGGAAGCTGCTAGCCGGGAATTCTCTGCCTGGCTCTACCCGCTGCCAGGAACGCTACGCAGGGCAAAAGCGATTCTCGTCCTCCGTGCTTGCTTTTTCTCAGAAAGAGCCATGGTGTGCTTTTTCGCCGGAAAACGCGTTTTCGGCCGAAAACGTGTACGTTTGCACTTCCCGGCCATAGGGAAGCTGCTAGACGGCAATTCGCTGCCTATTTCTACCCGCTGCCCGGAACGCTACGCAGGGCAAAAGCGATTCTCGTCCTCCGTGCTTGCTTTTTCTCAGAAAGAGCCATGGTGTGCTTTTTCGCCGGAAAACGCGTTTTCGGCCGAAAACGTGTACGTTTGCACTTCCCGGCCACTGGGAAGCTGCTAGCTGGCAATTCGCTGCCTATTTCTACCCGCTGCTCAGAACGCTACGCAGGGCAAAAGCGATTCTCGTCCTCCGTGCTTGCTTTTTCTCAGAAAGAGCCGTGGTGTGCGTTTTCGCGGGAAAACGCGTTTTCGTCCGAAAACGTGTACGTTTGCACTTCCCCGCCACAGGGAAGCTGCTAGCCGGGAATTCTCTGCCTGGTTCTACCCGCTGCCCGGAACGCTACGCAGGGCAAAAGCGATTCTCGTCCTCCGTGCTTGCTTTTTCTCAGAAAGAGCCGTGGTGTGCGTTTTCTCCGGAAAACGCGTTTTCGGACGAAAACGTGTACGTTTGCACTTCCCGGCCACAGGGAAGCTGCTAGCCGGGAATTCCCTGCCTGGTTCTACCCGCTGCCCGGAACGCTACGCAGGGCAAAAGCGATTCTCGTCCTCCGTGCTTGCTTTTTCTCAGAAAGAGCGGTGGTGTGCGTTTTCGCTAGAAAACGCGTTTTCGGCCGAAAACGTGTACGTTTGCACTTCCCGGCCACAGGGAAGCTGCTAGCCGGGAATTCTCTGCCTGGTTCTACCCGCTGCCCGGAACGCTACGCAGGGCAAAAGCGATTCTCGTCCTCCGTGCTTGCTTTTTCTCAGAAAGAGCCGTGGTGTGCGTTTTCGCCGGAAAACGCGTTTTCGGACGAAAACGTGTACGTTTGCACTTCCCGGCCACAGGGAAGCTGCTAGCCGGCAATTCGCTGCCTATTTCTACCCGCTGCTCAGAACGCTACGCAGGGCAAAAGCGATTCTCGTCCTCCGTGCTTGCTTTTTCTCAGAAAGAGCCGTGGTGTGCGTTTTCGCCGGAAAACGCGTTTTCGGCCGAAAACGTGTACGTTTGCACTTCCCCGCCACAGGGAAGCTGCTAGCCGGGAATTCTCTGCCTGGTTCTACCCGCTGCCAGGAACGCTACGCAGGGCAAAAGCGATTCTCGTCCTCCGTGCTTGCTTTTTCTCAGAAAGAGCCATGGTGTGCTTTTTCTCCGGAAAACGCGTTTTCAGCCGGAAACGTGTACGTTTGCACTTCCCGGCCACAGGGAAGCTGCTAGCCGGCAATTCGCTGCCTATTTCTACCCGCTGCTCAGAACGATACGCAGGGCAAAAGCGATTCTCGTCCTCCGTGCTTTCTTTTTCTCAGAAAGAGCCGTGGTGTGCGTTTTCGCGGGAAAACGAGTTTTCGGCCGAAAACGTGTACGTTTGCACTTCCCGGCCACAGGGAAGCTGCTAGCCGGGAATTCTCTGCCTGGTTCTACCCGCTGCCCGGAACGCTACGCAGGGCAAAAGCGATTCTCGTCCTCCGTGCTTGCTTTTTCTCAGAAAGAGCCGTGGTGTGCGTTTTCGCCAGAAAACGCTTTTTCGGGAGAAAACGTGTACGTTTGCACTTCCCCGCCACAGGGAAGCTGATAGCAGGGAATTCTCTGCCTGGTTCTACCCGCTGCCCGGAACGCTACGCAGGGCAAAAGCGATTCTCGTCCTCCGTGCTTGCTTTTTCTCAGAAAGAGCCGTGGTGTGCGTTTTCGCCAGAAAACGCGTTTTCGGCCGAAAACGTGTACGTTTGCACTTCCCGGCCACAGGGAAGCTGCTAGCCGGGAATTCTCTGCCTGGTTCTACCCGCTGCCCGGAACGCTACGCAGGGCAAAAGCGATTCTCGTCCTCCGTGCTTGCTTTTTCTCAGAAAGAGCCGTGGTGTGCGTTTTCTCCGGAAAACGCGTTTTCGGACGAAAACGTGTACGTTTGCACTTCCCGGCCACAGGGAAGCTGCTAGCCGGGAATTCCCTGCCTGGTTCTACCCGCTGCCCGGAACGCTACGCAGGGCAAAAGCGATTCTCGTCCTCCGTGCTTGCTTTTTCTCAGAAAGAGCGGTGGTGTGCGTTTTCGCCAGAAAACGCGTTTTCGGCCGAAAACGTGTACGTTTGCACTTCCCGGCCACAGGGAAGCTGCTAGCCGGGAATTCTCTGCCTGGTTCTACCCGCTGCCCGGAACGCTACGCAGGGCAAAAGCGATTCTCGTCCTCCGTGCTTGCTTTTTCTCAGAAAGAGCCGTGGTGTGCGTTTTCGCCGGAAAACGCGTTTTCGGCCGAAAACGTGTACGTTTGCACTTCCCCGCCACAGGGAAGCTGCTAGCCGGGAATTCTCTGCCTGGTTCTACCCGCTGCGCGGAACGCTACGCAGGGCAAAAGCGATTCTCGTCCTCCGTGCTTGCTTTATCTCAGAAAGAGCCGTGGTGTGCATTTTCGCCGCAAAACGCGTTTTCGGCCGAAAACGTGTACGTTTGCACTTCCCCGCCACAGGGAAGCTGCTAGCAGGGAATTCTCTGCCTGGTTCTACCCGCTGCCCGGAACGCTACGTAGGGCAAAAGCGATTCTCGTCCTCCGTGCTTTCTTTTTCTCAGAAAGAGCCGTGGTGTGCATTTTCGCGGGAAAACGCGTTTTCGGCCGAAAACGTGTACGTTTGCACTTCCCGGCCACAGGGAAGCTGCTAGCCGGGAATTCTCTGCCTGGTTCTACCCGCTGCCCGGAACGCTACGCAGGGCAAAAGCGATTCTCGTCCTCCGTGCTTGCTTTTTCTCAGAAAGAGCCGTGGTGTGCGTTTTCTCCGGAAAACGCGTTTTCGGACGAAAACGTGTACGTTTGCACTTCCCCGCCACAGGGAAGCTGCTAGCCGGGAATTCTCTGCCTGGTTCTACCCGCTGCCCGGAACGCTACGCAGGGTAAAAGCGATTCTCGTCCTCCGCGCTTGCTTTTTCTCAGAAAGAGCCGTGGTGTGCGTTTTCGCGGGAAAACGCGTTTTCGGCCGAAAACGTGTACGTTTGCACTTCCCCGCCACAGGGAAGCTGCTAGACCGGAATTCTCTGCCTGGTTCTACCCGCTGCCCGGAACGCTACGCAGGGCAAAAGCGATTCTCGTCCTCCGTGCTTGCTTTTTCTCAGAAAGAGCGGTGGTTTGCGTTTTCGCCAGAAAACGCGTTTTCGGCCGAAAACGTGTACGTTTGCACTTCCCGGCCACAGGGAAGCTGCTAGCCGGGAATTCTCTGCCTGGTTCTACCCGCTGCCCGGAACGCTACGCAGGGCAAAAGCGATTCTCGTCCTCCGTGCTTGCTTTTTCTCAGAAAGAGCCGTGGTGTGCGTTTTCGCCGGAAAACGCGTTTTCGGCCGAAAACGTGTAGGTTTGCACTTCCCCGCCACAGGGAAGCTGCTAGCCGGGAATTCTCTGCCTGGTTCTACCCGCTGCCAGGAACGCTACGCAGGGCAAAAGCGATTCTCGTCCTCCGTGCTTGCTTTTTCTCAGAAAGAGCCATGGTGTGCTTTTTCTCCGGAAAACGCGTTTTCGGCCGGAAACGTGTACGTTTGCACTTCCCGGCCACAGGGAAGCTGCTAGCCGGCAATTCGCTGCCTATTTCTACCCGCTGCTCACAACGATACGCAGGGCAAAAGCGATTCTCGTCCTCCGTGCTTTCTTTTTCTCAGAAAGAGCCGTGGTGTGCGTTTTCGCGGGAAAACGAGTTTTCGGCCGAAAACGTGTACGTTTGCACTTCCCGGCCACAGGGAAGCTGCTAGCCGGGAATTCTCTGCCTGGTTCTACCCGCTGCCCGGAACGCTACGCAGGGCAAAAGCGATTCTCGTCCTCCGTGCTTGCTTTTTCTCAGAAAGAGCCGTGGTGTGCGTTTTCGCCGGAAAACGAGTTTTCAGCCGAAAACGTGTACGTTTGCACTTCCCGGCCACAGGGAAGCTGATAGCCGGGAATTCTCTGCCTGGTTCTACCCGCTGCCCGGAACACTACGCAGGGCAAAAGCGATTCTCGTCCTCCGTGCTTGCTTTTTCTCAGAAAGAGCCGTGGTGTGCGTTTTCGCCGCAAAACGCGTTTTCGGCCGAAAACGTGTACGTTTGCACTTCCCCGCCACAGGGAAGCTGCTAGACGGGAATTCTCTGCCTGGTTCTACCCGCTGCCCGGAACGCTACGCAGGGCAAAAGCGATTCTCGTCCTCCGTGCTTGCTTTTTCTCAGAAAGAGCCGTGGTGTGCGTTTTCGCCGGAAAACGCGTTTTCGGCCGAAAACGTGTACGTTTGCACTTCCCGGCCACAGGGAAGCTGCTAGCCGGGAATTCTCTGCCTGGTTCTACCCGCTGCCCGGAACACTACGCAGGGCAAAAGCGATTCTCGTCCTCCGTGCTTGCTTTTTCTCAGAAAGAGCCGTGGTGGGCGTTTTCGCCGGAAAACGAGTTTTCGGGCGAAAACGTGTACGTTTGCACTTCCCGGCCACAGGGCAGCTGCTAGCCGGGAATTCTCTGCCTGGTTCTACCCGCTGCCCGGAACGCTACGCAGGGCAAAAGCGATTCTCGTCCTCCGTGCTTGCTTTATCTCAGAAAGAGCCGTGGTGTGCGTTTTCGCCGCAAAACGCGTTTTCGGCCGAAAACGTGTACGTTTGCACTTCCCCGCCACAGGGAAGCTGCTAGCAGGGAATTCTCTGCCTGGTTCTACCCGCTGCCCGGAACGCTACGCAGGGCAAAAGCGATTCTCGTCCTCCGTGCTTTCTTTTTCTCAGAAAGAGCCGTGGTGTGCATTTTCGCGGGAAAACGCGTTTTCGGCCGAAAACGTGTACGTTTGCACTTCCCGGCCACAGGGAAGCTGCTAGCCGGGAATTCTCTGCCTGGTTCTACCCGCTGCCCGGAACGCTACGCAGGGCAAAAGCGATTCTCGTCCTCCGTGCTTGCTTTTTCTCAGAAAGAGCCGTGGTGTGCGTTTTCTCCGGAAAACGCGTTTTCGGCCGAAAACGTGTACGTTTGCACTTCCCCGCCACAGGGAAGCTGCTAGCCGGGAATTCTCTGCCTGCTTCTACCCGCTGCCCGGAACGCTACGCAGGGCAAAAGCGATTCTCGTCCTCCGTGCTTGCTTTTTCTCAGAAAGAGCCGTGGTGTGCGTTTTCGCCGGTAAACGCGTTTTCGGCCGAAAACGTGTACGTTTGCACTTCCCGGCCACAGGGAAGCTGCTAGACGGGAATTCTCTGCCTGGTTCTACCCGCTGCCCGGAACGCTACGCAGGGCAAAAGCGATTCTCGTCCTCCGTGCTTGCTTTTTCTCAGAAAGAGCGGTGGTGTGCGTTTTCGCCAGAAAACGCGTTTTCGGCCGAAAACGTGTACGTTTGCACTTCCCGGCCACAGGGAAGCTGATAGCCGGGAATTCTCTGCCTGGTTCTACCCGCTGCCCGGAACGCTACGCAGGGCAAAAGCGATTCTCGTCCTCCGTGCTTGCTTTTTCTCAGAAAGAGCCGTGGTGTGCGTTTTCGCCGCAAAACGCGTTTTCGGCCGAAAACGTGTACGTTTGCACTTCCCCGCCACAGGGAAGCTGCTAGCCGGGAATTCTCTGCCTGGTTCTACCCGCTGCCCGGAACGCTACGCAGGGCAAAAGCGATTCTCGTCCTCCGTGCTTGCTTTTTCTCAGAAAGAGCCGTGGTGTGCGTTTTCGCCGGAAAACGCGTTTTCGGCCGAAAACGTGTACGTTTGCACTTCCCGGCCACAGGGAAGCTGCTAGCCGGGAATTCTCTGCCTGGTTCTACCCGCTGCCCGGAACACTACGCAGGGCAAAAGCGATTCTCGTCCTCCGTGCTTGCTTTTTCTCAGAAAGAGCCGTGGTGTGCGTTTTCGCCGGAAAACGCGTTTTCGGCCGAAAACGTGTACGTTTGCACTTCCCCGCCACAGGGAAGCTGCTAGCAGGGAATTCTCTGCCTGGTTCTACCCGCTGCCCGGAACGCTACGCAGGGCAAAAGCGATTCTCGTCCTCCGTGCTTTCTTTTTCTCAGAAAGAGCCGTGGTGTGCATTTTCGCGGGAAAACGCGTTTTCGGCCGAAAACGTGTACGTTTGCACTTCCCGGCCACAGGGAAGCTGCTAGACGGGAATTCTCTGCCTGGTTCTACCCGCTGCCCGGAACGCTACGCAGGGCAAAAGCGATTCTCGTCCTCCGTGCTTGCTTTTTCTCAGAAAGAGCCGTGGTGTGCGTTTTCTCCGGAAAACGCGTTTTCGGCCGAAAACGTGTACGTTTGCACTTCCCCGCCACAGGGAAGCTGCTAGCCGGGAATTCTCTGCCTGCTTCTACCCGCTGCCCGGAACGCTACGCAGGGTAAAAGCGATTCTCGTCCTCCGCGCTTGCTTTTTCTCAGAAAGAGCCGTGGTGTGCGTTTTCGCGGGAAAACGCGTTTTCGGCCGAAAACGTGTACGTTTGCACTTCCCCGCCACAGGGAAGCTGCTAGCCGGGAATTCCCTGCCTGGTTCTACCCGCTGCCCGGAACGCTACGCAGGGCAAAAGCGATTCTCGTCCTCCGTGCTTGCTTTTTCTCAGAAAGAGCGGTGGTGTGCGTTTTCGCCAGAAAACGCGTTTTCGGCCGAAAACGTGTACGTTTGCACTTCCCGGCCACAGGGAAGCTGCTAGCCGGGAATTCTCTGCCTGGTTCTACCCGCTGCCCGGAACGCTACGCAGGGCAAAAGCGATTCTCGTCCTCCGTGCTTGCTTTTTCTCAGAAAGAGCCGTGGTGTGCGTTTTCGCCGGAAAACGCGTTTTCGGACGAAAACGTGTACGTTTGCACTTCCCGGCCACAGGGAAGCTGCTAGCCGGCAATTCGCTGCCTATTTCTACCCGCTGCTCAGAACGCTACGCAGGGCAAAAGCGATTCTCGTCCTCCGTGCTTGCTTTTTCTCAGAAAGAGCCGTGGTGTGCGTTTTCGCCGGAAAACGCGTTTTCGGCCGAAAACGTGTACGTTTGCACTTCCCCGCCACAGGGAAGCTGCTAGCCGGGAATTCTCTGCCTGGTTCTACCCGCTGCCAGGAACGCTACGCAGGGCAAAAGCGATTCTCGTCCTCCGTGCTTGCTTTTTCTCAGAAAGAGCCATGGTGTGCTTTTTCTCCGGAAAACGCGTTTTCAGCCGGAAACGTGTACGTTTGCACTTCCCGGCCACAGGGAAGCTGCTAGCCGGCAATTCGCTGCCTATTTCTACCCGCTGCTCAGAACGATACGCAGGGCAAAAGCGATTCTCGTCCTCCGTGCTTTCTTTTTCTCAGAAAGAGCCGTGGTGTACGTTTTCGCGGGAAAACGAGTTTTCGGCCGAAAACGTGTACGTTTGCACTTCCCGGCCACAGGGAAGCTGCTAGCCGGGAATTCTCTGCCTGGTTCTACCCGCTGCCCGGAACGCTACGCAGGGCAAAAGCGATTCTCGTCCTCCGTGCTTGCTTTTTCTCAGAAAGAGCCGTGGTGTGCGTTTTCGCCAGAAAACGCTTTTTCGGGAGAAAACGTGTACGTTTGCACTTCCCCGCCACAGGGAAGCTGATAGCAGGGAATTCTCTGCCTGGTTCTACCCGCTGCCCGGAACGCTACGCAGGGCAAAAGCGATTCTCGTCCTCCGTGCTTGCTTTTTCTCAGAAAGAGCCGTGGTGTGCGTTTTCGCCAGAAAACGCGTTTTCGGCCGAAAACGTGTACGTTTGCACTTCCCGGCCACAGGGAAGCTGCTAGCCGGGAATTCTCTGCCTGGTTCTACCCGCTGCCCGGAACGCTACGCAGGGCAAAAGCGATTCTCGTCCTCCGTGCTTGCTTTTTCTCAGAAAGAGCCGTGGTGTGCGTTTTCGCCGGAAAACGCGTTTTCGGACGAAAACGTGTACGTTTGCACTTCCCGGCCACAGGGAAGCTGCTAGCCGGGAATTCCCTGCCTGGTTCTACCCGCTGCCCGGAACGCTACGCAGGGCAAAAGCGATTCTCGTCCTCCGTGCTTGCTTTTTCTCAGAAAGAGCGGTGGTGTGCGTTTTCGCCAGAAAACGCGTTTTCGGCCGAAAACGTGTACGTTTGCACTTCCCGGCCACAGGGAAGCTGCTAGCCGGGAATTCTCTGCCTGGTTCTACCCGCTGCCCGGAACGCTACGCAGGGCAAAAGCGATTCTCGTCCTCCGTGCTTGCTTTTTCTCAGAAAGAGCCGTGGTGTGCGTTTTCGCCGGAAAACGCGTTTTCGGCCGAAAACGTGTACGTTTGCACTTCCCCGCCACAGGGAAGCTGCTAGCCGGGAATTCTCTGCCTGGTTCTACCCGCTGCGCGGAACGCTACGCAGGGCAAAAGCGATTCTCGTCCTCCGTGCTTGCTTTATCTCAGAAAGAGCCGTGGTGTGCGTTTTCGCCGCAAAACGCGTTTTCGGCCGAAAACGTGTACGTTTGCACTTCCCCGCCACAGGGAAGCTGCTAGCAGGGAATTCTCTGCCTGGTTCTACCCGCTGCCCGGAACGCTACGTAGGGCAAAAGCGATTCTCGTCCTCCGTGCTTTCTTTTTCTCAGAAAGAGCCGTGGTGTGCATTTTCGCGGGAAAACGCGTTTTCGGCCGAAAACGTGTACGTTTGCACTTCCCGGCCACAGGGAAGCTGCTAGCCGGGAATTCTCTGCCTGGTTCTACCCGCTGCCCGGAACGCTACGCAGGGCAAAAGCGATTCTCGTCCTCCGTGCTTGCTTTTTCTCAGAAAGAGCCGTGGTGTGCGTTTTCTCCGGAAAACGCGTTTTCGGACGAAAACGTGTACGTTTGCACTTCCCCGCCACAGGGAAGCTGCTAGCCGGGAATTCTCTGCCTGGTTCTACCCGCTGCCCGGAACGCTACGCAGGGTAAAAGCGATTCTCGTCCTCCGCGCTTGCTTTTTCTCAGAAAGAGCCGTGGTGTGCGTTTTCGCGGGAAAACGCGTTTTCGGCCGAAAACGTGTACGTTTGCACTTCCCCGCCACAGGGAAGCTGCTAGACCGGAATTCTCTGCCTGGTTCTACCCGCTGCCCGGAACGCTACGCAGGGCAAAAGCGATTCTCGTCCTCCGTGCTTGCTTTTTCTCAGAAAGAGCGGTGGTTTGCGTTTTCGCCAGAAAACGCGTTTTCGGCCGAAAACGTGTACGTTTGCACTTCCCGGCCACAGGGAAGCTGCTAGCCGGGAATTCTCTGCCTGGTTCTACCCGCTGCCCGGAACGCTACGCAGGGCAAAAGCGATTCTCGTCCTCCGTGCTTGCTTTTTCTCAGAAAGAGCCGTGGTGTGCGTTTTCGCCGGAAAACGCGTTTTCGGCCGAAAACGTGTAGGTTTGCACTTCCCCGCCACAGGGAAGCTGCTAGCCGGGAATTCTCTGCCTGGTTCTACCCGCTGCCAGGAACGCTACGCAGGGCAAAAGCGATTCTCGTCCTCCGTGCTTGCTTTTTCTCAGAAAGAGCCATGGTGTGCTTTTTCTCCGGAAAACGCGTTTTCGGCCGGAAACGTGTACGTTTGCACTTCCCGGCCACAGGGAAGCTGCTAGCCGGCAATTCGCTGCCTATTTCTACCCGCTGCTCACAACGATACGCAGGGCAAAAGCGATTCTCGTCCTCCGTGCTTTCTTTTTCTCAGAAAGAGCCGTGGTGTGCGTTTTCGCGGGAAAACGAGTTTTCGGCCGAAAACGTGTACGTTTGCACTTCCCGGCCACAGGGAAGCTGCTAGCCGGGAATTCTCTGCCTGGTTCTACCCGCTGCCCGGAACGCTACGCAGGGCAAAAGCGATTCTCGTCCTCCGTGCTTGCTTTTTCTCAGAAAGAGCCGTGGTGTGCGTTTTCGCCGGAAAACGAGTTTTCGGCCGAAAACGTGTACGTTTGCACTTCCCGGCCACAGGGAAGCTGATAGCCGGGAATTCTCTGCCTGGTTCTACCCGCTGCCCGGAACACTACGCAGGGCAAAAGCGATTCTCGTCCTCCGTGCTTGCTTTTTCTCAGAAAGAGCCGTGGTGTGCGTTTTCGCCGCAAAACGCGTTTTCGGCCGAAAACGTGTACGTTTGCACTTCCCCGCCACAGGGAAGCTGCTAGACGGGAATTCTCTGCCTGGTTCTACCCGCTGCCCGGAACGCTACGCAGGGCAAAAGCGATTCTCGTCCTCCGTGCTTGCTTTTTCTCAGAAAGAGCCGTGGTGTGCGTTTTCGCCGGAAAACGCGTTTTCGGCCGAAAACGTGTACGTTTGCACTTCCCGGCCACAGGGAAGCTGCTAGCCGGGAATTCTCTGCCTGGTTCTACCCGCTGCCCGGAACACTACGCAGGGCAAAAGCGATTCTCGTCCTCCGTGCTTGCTTTTTCTCAGAAAGAGCCGTGGTGGGCGTTTTCGCCGGAAAACGAGTTTTCGGGCGAAAACGTGTACGTTTGCACTTCCCGGCCACAGGGCAGCTGCTAGCCGGGAATTCTCTGCCTGGTTCTACCCGCTGCCCGGAACGCTACGCAGGGCAAAAGCGATTCTCGTCCTCCGTGCTTGCTTTATCTCAGAAAGAGCCGTGGTGTGCGTTTTCGCCGCAAAACGCGTTTTCGGCCGAAAACGTGTACGTTTGCACTTCCCCGCCACAGGGAAGCTGCTAGCAGGGAATTCTCTGCCTGGTTCTACCCGCTGCCCGGAACGCTACGCAGGGCAAAAGCGATTCTCGTCCTCCGTGCTTTCTTTTTCTCAGAAAGAGCCGTGGTGTGCATTTTCGCGGGAAAACGCGTTTTCGGCCGAAAACGTGTACGTTTGCACTTCCCGGCCACAGGGAAGCTGCTAGCCGGGAATTCTCTGCCTGGTTCTACCCGCTGCCCGGAACGCTACGCAGGGCAAAAGCGATTCTCGTCCTCCGTGCTTGCTTTTTCTCAGAAAGAGCCGTGGTGTGCGTTTTCTCCGGAAAACGCGTTTTCGGCCGAAAACGTGTACGTTTGCACTTCCCCGCCACAGGGAAGCTGCTAGCCGGGAATTCTCTGCCTGCTTCTACCCGCTGCCCGGAACGCTACGCAGGGCAAAAGCGATTCTCGTCCTCCGTGCTTGCTTTTTCTCAGAAAGAGCCGTGGTGTGCGTTTTCGCCGGTAAACGCGTTTTCGGCCGAAAACGTGTACGTTTGCACTTCCCGGCCACAGGGAAGCTGCTAGACGGGAATTCTCTGCCTGGTTCTACCCGCTGCCCGGAACGCTACGCAGGGCAAAAGCGATTCTCGTCCTCCGTGCTTGCTTTTTCTCAGAAAGAGCGGTGGTGTGCGTTTTCGCCAGAAAACGCGTTTTCGGCCGAAAACGTGTACGTTTGCACTTCCCGGCCACAGGGAAGCTGATAGCCGGGAATTCTCTGCCTGGTTCTACCCGCTGCCCGGAACGCTACGCAGGGCAAAAGCGATTCTCGTCCTCCGTGCTTGCTTTTTCTCAGAAAGAGCCGTGGTGTGCGTTTTCGCCGCAAAACGCGTTTTCGGCCGAAAACGTGTACGTTTGCACTTCCCCGCCACAGGGAAGCTGCTAGCCGGGAATTCTCTGCCTGGTTCTACCCGCTGCCCGGAACGCTACGCAGGGCAAAAGCGATTCTCGTCCTCCGTGCTTGCTTTTTCTCAGAAAGAGCCGTGGTGTGCGTTTTCGCCGGAAAACGCGTTTTCGGCCGAAAACGTGTACGTTTGCACTTCCCGGCCACAGGGAAGCTGCTAGCCGGGAATTCTCTGCCTGGTTCTACCCGCTGCCCGGAACACTACGCAGGGCAAAAGCGATTCTCGTCCTCCGTGCTTGCTTTTTCTCAGAAAGAGCCGTGGTGTGCGTTTTCGCCGGAAAACGCGTTTTCGGCCGAAAACGTGTACGTTTGCACTTCCCCGCCACAGGGAAGCTGCTAGCAGGGAATTCTCTGCCTGGTTCTACCCGCTGCCCGGAACGCTACGCAGGGCAAAAGCGATTCTCGTCCTCCGTGCTTTCTTTTTCTCAGAAAGAGCCGTGGTGTGCATTTTCGCGGGAAAACGCGTTTTCGGCCGAAAACGTGTACGTTTGCACTTCCCGGCCACAGGGAAGCTGCTAGACGGGAATTCTCTGCCTGGTTCTACCCGCTGCCCGGAACGCTACGCAGGGCAAAAGCGATTCTCGTCCTCCGTGCTTGCTTTTTCTCAGAAAGAGCCGTGGTGTGCGTTTTCTCCGGAAAACGCGTTTTCGGCCGAAAACGTGTACGTTTGCACTTCCCCGCCACAGGGAAGCTGCTAGCCGGGAATTCTCTGCCTGCTTCTACCCGCTGCCCGGAACGCTACGCAGGGTAAAAGCGATTCTCGTCCTCCGCGCTTGCTTTTTCTCAGAAAGAGCCGTGGTGTGCGTTTTCGCGGGAAAACGCGTTTTCGGCCGAAAACGTGTACGTTTGCACTTCCCCGCCACAGGGAAGCTGCTAGACCGGAATTCTCTGCCTGGTTCTACCCGCTGCCCGGAACGCTACGCAGGGCAAAAGCGATTCTCGTCCTCCGTGCTTGCTTTTTCTCAGAAAGAGCGGTGGTGTGCGTTTTCGCCAGAAAACGCGTTTTCGGCCGAAAACGTGTACGTTTGCACTTCCCGGCCACAGGGAAGCTGCTAGCCGGGAATTCTCTGCCTGGTTCTACCCGCTGCCCGGAACGCTACGCAGGGCAAAAGCGATTCTCGTCCTCCGTGCTTGCTTTTTCTCAGAAAGAGCCGTGGTGTGCGTTTTCTCCGGAAAACGCGTTTTCGGACGAAAACGTGTACGTTTGCACTTCCCGGCCACAGGGAAGCTGCTAGCCGGGAATTCCCTGCCTGGTTCTACCCGCTGCCCGGAACGCTACGCAGGGCAAAAGCGATTCTCGTCCTCCGTGCTTGCTTTTTCTCAGAAAGAGCGGTGGTGTGCGTTTTCGCCAGAAAACACGTTTTCGGCCGAAAACGTGTACGTTTGCACTTCCCGGCCACAGGGAAGCTGCTAGCCGGGAATTCTCTGCCTGGTTCTACCCGCTGCCCGGAACGCTACGCAGGGCAAAAGCGATTCTCGTCCTCCGTGCTTGCTTTTTCTCAGAAAGAGCCGTGGTGTGCGTTTTCGCCGGAAAACGCGTTTTCGGCCGAAAACGTGTACGTTTGCACTTCCCCGCCACAGGGAAGCTGCTAGCCGGGAATTCTCTGCCTGGTTCTACCCGCTGCCCGGAACGCTACGCAGGGCAAAAGCGATTCTCGTCCTCCGTGCTTGCTTTATCTCAGAAAGAGCCGTGGTGTGCGTTTTCGCCGCAAAACGCGTTTTCGGCCGAAAACGTGTACGTTTGCACTTCCCCGCCACAGGGAAGCTGCTAGCAGGGAATTCTCTGCCTGGTTCTACCCGCTGCCCGGAACGCTACGCAGGGCAAAAGCGATTCTCGTCCTCCGTGCTTTCTTTTTCTCAGAAAGAGCCGTGGTGTGCATTTTCGCGGGAAAACGCGTTTTCGGCCGAAAACGTGTACGTTTGCACTTCCCGGCCACAGGGAAGCTGCTAGCCGGGAATTCTCTGCCTGGTTCTACCCGCTGCCCGGAACGCTACGCAGGGCAAAAGCGATTCTCGTCCTCCGTGCTTGCTTTTTCTCAGAAAGAGCCGTGGTGTGCGTTTTCTCCGGAAAACGCGTTTTCGGACGAAAACGTGTACGTTTGCACTTCCCCGCCACAGGGAAGCTGCTAGCCGGGAATTCTCTGCCTGGTTCTACCCGCTGCCCGGAACGCTACGCAGGGTAAAAGCGATTCTCGTCCTCCGCGCTTGCTTTTTCTCAGAAAGAGCCGTGGTGTGCGTTTTCTCCGGAAAACGCGTTTTCGGCCGAAAACGTGTACGTTTGCACTTCCCCGCCACAGGGAAGCTGCTAGCCGGGAATTCTCTGCCTGGTTCTACCCGCTGCCCGGAACGCTACGCAGGGCAAAAGCGATTCTCGTCCTCCGTGCTTGCTTTTTCTCAGAAAGAGCCGTGGTGTGCGTTTTCGCCGGAAAACGCGTTTTCGGCCGAAAACGTGTACGTTTGCACTTCCCGGCCACAGGGAAGCTGCTAGCCGGGAATTCTCTGCCTGGTTCTACCCGCTGCCCGGAACACTACGCAGGGCAAAAGCGATTCTCGTCCTCCGTGCTTGCTTTTTCTCAGAAAGAGCCGTGGTGGGCGTTTTCGCCGGAAAACGAGTTTTCGGGCGAAAACGTGTACGTTTGCACTTCCCCGCCACAGGGAAGCTGCTAGCCGGGAATTCTCTGCCTGGTTCTACCCGCTGCCCGGAACGCTACGCAGGGCAAAAGCGATTCTCGTCCTCCGTGCTTGCTTTATCTCAGAAAGAGCCGTGGTGTGCGTTTTCGCCGGAAAACGCGTTTTCGGCCGAAAACGTGTACGTTTGCACTTCCCCGCCACAGGGAAGCTGCTAGCAGGGAATTCTCTGCCTGGTTCTACCCGCTGCCCTGAACGCTACGCAGGGCAAAAGCGATTCTCGTCCTCCGTGCTTTCTTTTTCTCAGAAAGAGCCGTGGTGTGCATTTTCGCGGGAAAACGCGTTTTCGGCCGAAAACGTGTACGTTTGCACTTCCCGGCCACAGGGAAGCTGCTAGCCGGGAATTCTCTGCCTGGTTCTACCCGCTGCCCGGAACGCTACGCAGGGCAAAAGCGATTCTCGTCCTCCGTGCTTGCTTTTTCTCAGAAAGATCCGTGGTGTGCGTTTTCTCCGGAAAACGCGTTTTCGGCCGAAAACGTGTACGTTTGCACTTCCCCGCCACAGGGAAGCTGCTAGCCGGGAATTCTCTGCCTGGTTCTACCCGCTGCCCGGAACGCTACGCAGGGCAAAAGCGATTCTCGTCCTCCGTGCTTGCTTTTTCTCAGAAAGAGCCGTGGTGTGCGTTTTCGCCGGAAAACGGGTTTTCGGCCGAAAACGTGTAGGTTTGCACTTCCCCGCCACAGGGAAGCTGCTAGCCGGGAATTCTCTGCCTGGTTCTACCCGCTGCCCGGAACGCTACGCAGGGCAAAAGCGATTCTCGTCCTCCGTGCTTGCTTTTTCTCAGAAAGAGCCATGGTGTCCTTTTTCTCCGGAAAACGCGTTTTCGGCTGGAAACGTGTACGTTTGCACTTCCCGGCCACAGGGAAGCTGCTAGCCGGCAATTCGCTGCCTATTTCTACCCGCTGCTCACAACGATACGCAGGGCAAAAGCGATTCTCGTCCTCCGTGCTTTCTTTTTCTCAGAAAGAGCCGTGGTGTGCGTTTTCGCGGGAAAACGAGTTTTCGGCCGAAAACGTGTACGTTTGCACTTCCCGGCCACAGGGAAGCTGCTAGCCGGGAATTCTCTGCCTGGTTCTACCCGCTGCCCGGAACGCTACGCAGGGCAAAAGCGATTCTCGTCCTCCGTGCTTGCTTTTTCTCAGAAAGAGCCGTGGTGTGCGTTTTCGCCGGAAAACGAGTTTTCGGCCGAAAACGTGTACGTTTGCACTTCCCGGCCACAGGGAAGCTGATAGCCGGGAATTCTCTGCCTGGTTCTACCCGCTGCCCGGAACGCTACGCAGGGCAAAAGCGATTCTCGTCCTCCGTGCTTGCTTTTTCTCAGAAAGAGCCGTGGTGTGCGTTTTCGCCGCAAAACGCGTTTTCGGCCGAAAACGTGTACGTTTGCACTTCCCCGCCACAGGGAAGCTGCTAGCCGGGAATTCTCTGCCTGGTTCTACCCGCTGCCCGGAACGCTACGCAGGGCAAAAGCGATTCTCGTCCTCCGTGCTTGCTTTTTCTCAGAAAGAGCCGTGGTGTGCGTTTTCGCCGGAAAACGCGTTTTCGGCCGAAAACGTGTACGTTTGCACTTCCCGGCCACAGGGAAGCTGCTAGCCGGGAATTCTCTGCCTGGTTCTACCCGCTGCCCGGAACACTACGCAGGGCAAAAGCGATTCTCGTCCTCCGTGCTTGCTTTTTCTCAGAAAGAGCCGTGGTGGGCGTTTTCGCCGGAAAACGAGTTTTCGGGCGAAAACGTGTACGTTTGCACTTCCCCGCCACAGGGAAGCTGCTAGCCGGGAATTCTCTGCCTGGTTCTACCCGCTGCCCGGAACGCTACGCAGGGCAAAAGCGATTCTCGTCCTCCGTGCTTGCTTTTTCTCAGAAAGAGCCGTGGTGTGCGTTTTCGCCGCAAAACGCGTTTTCGGCCGAAAACGTGTACGTTTGCACTTCCCCGCCACAGGGAAGCTGCTAGCAGGGAATTCTCTGCCTGGTTCTACCCGCTGCCCGGAACGCTACGCAGGGCAAAAGCGATTCTCGTCCTCCGTGCTTTCTTTTTCTCAGAAAGAGCCGTGGTGTGCATTTTCGCGGGAAAACGCGTTTTCGGCCGAAAACGTGTACGTTTGCACTTCCCGGCCACAGGGAAGCTGCTAGCCGGGAATTCTCTGCCTGGTTCTACCCGCTGCCCGGAACGCTACGCAGGGCAAAAGCGATTCTCGTCCTCCGTGCTTGCTTTTTCTCAGAAAGAGCCGTGGTGTGCGTTTTCTCCGGAAAACGCGTTTTCGGCCGAAAACGTGTACGTTTGCACTTCCCCGCCACAGGGAAGCTGCTAGCCGGGAATTCTCTGCCTGCTTCTACCCGCTGCCCGGAACGCTACGCAGGGCAAAAGCGATTCTCGTCCTCCGTGCTTGCTTTTTCTCAGAAAGAGCCGTGGTGTGCGTTTTCGCCGGTAAACGCGTTTTCGGCCGAAAACGTGTACGTTTGCACTTCCCGGCCACAGGGAAGCTGCTAGACGGGAATTCTCTGCCTGGTTCTACCCGCTGCCCGGAACGCTACGCAGGGCAAAAGCGATTCTCGTCCTCCGTGCTTGCTTTTTCTCAGAAAGAGCCGTGGTGTGCGTTTTCGCCGGAAAACGCGTTTTCGGCCGAAAACGTGTACGTTTGCACTTCCCCGCCACAGGGAAGCTGCTAGCCGGGAATTCTCTGCTTGGTTCTACCCGCTGCTCGGAACGCTACGCAGGGTAAAAGCGATTCTCGTCCTCCGCGCTTGCTTTTTCTCAGAAAGAGCCGTGGTGTGCGTTTTCGCGGGAAAACGCGTTTTCGGCCGAAAACGTGTACGTTTGCACTTCCCGGCCACAGGGAAGCTGCTAGCCGGCAATTCGCTGCCTATTTCTACCCGCTGCTCAGAACGATACGCAGGGCAAAAGCGATTCTCGTCCTCCGTGCTTGCTTTTTCTCAGAAAGAGCCGTGGTGTGCGTTTTCGCCGGAAAACGCGTTTTCGGCCGAAAACGTGTACGTTTGCACTTCCCCGCCACAGGGAAGCTGCTAGCCGGGAATTCTCTGCCTGGTTCTACCCTCTGACCGGAACGCTACGCAGGGCAAAAGCGATTCTCGTCCTCCGTGCTTGCTTTTTCTCAGAAAGAGCCGTGGTGTGCGTTTTCGCCAGTAAACGCGTTTTCGGCCGAAAACGTGTACGTTTGCACTTCCCGGCCACAGGGAAGCTGCTAGACGGGAATTCTCTGCCTGGTTCTACCCGCTGCCCGGAACGCTACGCAGGGCAAAAGCGATTCTCGTCCTCCGTGCTTGCTTTTTCTCAGAAAGAGCCGTGGTGTGCGTTTTCGCCGGAAAACGCGTTTTCGGCCGAAAACGTGTACGTTTGCACTTCCCCGCCACAGGGAAGCTGCTAGCCGGGAATTCTCTGCCTGGTTCTACCCGCTGCCCGGAACGCTACGCAGGGTAAAAGCGATTCTCGTCCTCCGCGCTTGCTTTTTCTCAGAAAGAGCCGTGGTGTGCGTTTTCGCCAGAAAACGCGTTTTCGGCCGAAAACGTGTACGTTTGCACTTCCCCGCCACAGGGCAGCTGCTAGACGGGAATTCTCTGCCTGGTTCTACCCGCTGCCCGGAACGCTACGCAGGGCAAAAGCGATTCTCGTCCTCCGTGCTTGCTTTTTCTCAGAAAGAGCCGTGGTGTGCGTTTTCGCCGGAAAACGCGTTTTCGGCCGAAAACGTGTACGTTTGCACTTCCCGGCCACAGGGAAGCTGCTAGCCGGGAATTCTCTGCCTGGTTCTACCCGCTGCCCGGAACACTACGCAGGGCAAAAGCGATTCTCGTCCTCCGTGCTTGCTTTTTCTCAGAAAGAGCCGTGGTGTGCGTTTTCGCCGGAAAACGCGTTTTCGGCCGAAAACGTGTACGTTTGCAGTTCCCCGCCACAGGGAAGCTGCTAGCCGGGAATTCTCTGCCTGGTTCTACCCGCTGCCCGGAACGCTACGCAGGGCAAAAGCGATTCTCGTCCTCCGTGCTTGCTTTTTCTCAGAATGAGCCGTGGTGTGCGTTTTCGCCGGAAAACGCGTTTTCGGCCGAAAACGTGTACGTTTGCACTTCCCGGCCACAGGGAAGCTGCTAGCCGGGAATTCTCTGCCTGGTTCTACCCGCTGCCCGGAACGCTACGCAGGGCAAAAGCGATTCTCGTCCTCCGTGCTTGCTTTTTCTCAGAAAGAGCCGTGGTGTGCGTTTTCGCCGGAAAACGCGTTTTCGGCCGAAAACGTGTACGTTTGCACTTCCCGGCCACAGGGAAGCTGCTAGACGGCAATTCGCTGCCTATTTCTACCCGCTGCTCAGAACGCTACGCAGGGCAAAAGCGATTCTCGTCCTCCGTGCTTGCTTTTTCTCAGAAAGAGCCGTGGTGTGCATTTTCGCGGGAAAACGCGTTTTCGGCCGAAAACGTGTACGTTTGCACTTCCCCGCCACAGGGAAGCTGCTAGCCGGGAATTCTCTGCCTGGTTCTACCCGCTGCCCGGAACGCTACGCAGGGCAAAAGCGATTCTCGTCCTCCGTGCTTGTTTTATCTCAGAAAGAGCCGTGGTGTGCGTTTTCGCCGCAAAACGCGTTTTTGGCCGAAAACGTGTACGTTTGCACTTCCCCGCCACAGGGAAGCTGATAGCAGGGAATTCGCTGCCTGGTTCTACCCACTGCCCGGAACGCTACGGAGGGCAAAAGCGGTTCTCGTCCTCCGTGCTTGCTTTTTCTCAGAAAGAGCCGTGGTGTGCGTTTTCGCCGGAAAACGCGTTTTCGGCCGGAAACGTGTACGTTTGCACTTCCCGGCCACAGGGAAGCTGCTAGCAGGCAATTCGCTGCCTATTTCTACCCGCTGCTCAGAACGATACGCAGGGCAAAAGCGATTCTCGTCCTCCGTGCTTTCTTTTTCTCAGAAAGAGCCGTGGTGTGCGTTTTCGCGGGAAAACGAGTTTTCGGCCGAAAACGTGTACGTTTGCACTTCCCCGCCACAGGGAAGCTGCTAGCCGGGAATTCTCTGCCTGGTTCTACCCGCTGCCCGGAACGCTACGGAGGGCAAAAGCGGTTCTCGTCCTCCGTGCTTGCTTTTTCTCAGAAAGAGCCATGGTGTGCTTTTTCTCCGGAAAACGCGTTTTCGGCCGGAAACGTGTACGTTTGCACTTCCCGGCCACAGGGAAGCTGCTAGCCGGCAATTCGCTGCCTATTTCTACCCGCTGCTCAGAACGCTACGCAGGGCAAAAGCGATTCTCGTCCTCCGTGCTTGCTTTTTCTCAGAAAGAGCCGTGGTGTGCGTTTTCGCCGGAAAACGAGTTTTCGGCCGAAAACGTGTACGTTTGCACTTCCCCGCCACAGGGAAGCTGCTAGCCGGGAATTCTCTGCCTGGTTCTACCCGCTGCCCGGAACGCTACGCAGGGCAAAAGCGATTCTCGTCCTCCGTGCTTGCTTTATCTCAGAAAGAGCCGTGGTGTGCGTTTTCGCCGCAAAAAGCGTTTTCGGCCGAAAACGTGTACGTTTGCACTTCCCCGCCACAGGGAAGCTGCTAGCAGGGAATTCTCTGCCTGGTTCTACCCGCTGCCCGGAACGCTACGCAGGGCAAAAGCGATTCTCGTCCTCCGTGCTTTCTTTTTCTCAGAAAGAGCCGTGGTGTGCATTTTCGCGGGAAAACGCGTTTTCGGCCGAAAACGTGTACGTTTGCACTTCCCGGCCACAGGGAAGCTGCTAGCCGGGAATTCTCTGCCTGGTTCTACCCGCTGCCCGGAACGCTACGCAGGGCAAAAGCGATTCTCGTCCTCCGTGCTTGCTTTTTCTCAGAAAGAGCCGTGGTGTGCGTTTTCTCCGGAAAACGCGTTTTCGGCCGAAAACGTGTACGTTTGCACTTCCCCGCCACAGGGAAGCTGCTAGCCGGGAATTCTCTGCCTGGTTCTACCCGCTGCCCGGAACGCTACGCAGGGCAAAAGCGATTCTCGTCCTCCGTGCTTGCTTTTTCTCAGAAAGAGCCGTGGTGTGCGTTTTCGCGGGAAAACGCGTTTTCGGCCGAAAACGTGTACGTTTGCACTTCCCCGCCACAGGGAAGCTGCTAGCCGGGAATTCTCTGCCTGGTTCTACCCGCTGCCCGGAACGCTACGCAGGGCAAAAGCGATTCTCGTCCTCCGTGCTTGTTTTATCTCAGAAAGAGCCGTGGTGTGCGTTTTCGCCGCAAAACGCGTTTTCGGCCGAAAACGTGTACGTTTGCACTTCCCCGCCACAGGGAAGCTGATAGCAGGGAATTCGCTGCCTGGTTCTACCCACTGCCCGGAACGCTACGGAGGGCAAAAGCGGTTCTCGTCCTCCGTGCTTGCTTTTTCTCAGAAAGAGCGGTGGTGTGCGTTTTTGCCGGAAAACGCGTTTTCGGCCGGAAACGTGTACGTTTGCACTTCCCGGCCACAGGGAAGCTGCTAGCAGGCAATTCGCTGCCTATTTCTACCCGCTGCTCAGAACGATACGCAGGGCAAAAGCGATTCTCGTCCTCCGTGCTTTCTTTTTCTCAGAAAGAGCCGTGGTGTGCGTTTTCGCGGGAAAACGAGTTTTCGGCCGAAAACGTGTACGTTTGCACTTCCCGGCCACAGGGAAGCTGCTAGCCGGGAATTCTCTGCCTGGTTCTACCCGCTGCCCGGAACGCTACGGAGGGCAAAAGCGGTTCTCGTCCTCCGTGCTTGCTTTTTCTCAGAAAGAGCCATGGTGTGCTTTTTCTCCGGAAAACGCGTTTTCGGCCGGAAACGTGTACGTTTGCACTTCCCGGCCACAGGGAAGCTGCTAGCCGGCAATTCGCTGCCTATTTCTACCCGCTGCTCAGAACGATACGCAGGGCAAAAGCGATTCTCGTCCTCCGTGCTTTCTTTTTCTCAGAAAGAGCCGTGGTGTGCGTTTTCGCGGGAAAACGAGTTTTCGGCCGAAAACGTGTACGTTTGCACTTCCCGGCCACAGGGAAGCTGCTAGCCGGGAATTCTCTGCCTGGTTCTACCCGCTGCCCGGAACGCTACGCAGGGCAAAAGCGATTCTCGTCCTCCGTGCTTGCTTTTTCTCAGAAAGAGCCGTGGTGTGCGTTTTCGCCGGAAAACGCGTTTTCGGCCGAAAACGTGTACGTTTGCACTTCCCGGCCACAGGGAAGCTGCTAGCCGGGAATTCTCTGCCTGGTTCTACCCGCTGCCCGGAACACTACGCAGGGCAAAAGCGATTCTCGTCCTCCGTGCTTGCTTTTTCTCAGAAAGAGCCGTGGTGTGCGTTTTCGCCGGAAAACGCGTTTTCGGCCGAAAACGTGTACGTTTGCACTTCCCCGCCACAGGGAAGCTGCTAGCCGGGAATTCTCTGCCTGGTTCTACCCGCTGCCAGGAACGCTACGCAGGGCAAAAGCGATTCTCGTCCTCCGTGCTTGCTTTTTCTCAGAAAGAGCCATGGTGTGCTTTTTCTCCGGAAAACGCGTTTTCGGCCGGAAACGTGTACGTTTGCACTTCCCGGCCACAGGGAAGCTGCTAGCCGGCAATTCGCTGCCTATTTCTACCCGCTGCTCACAACGATACGCAGGGCAAAAGCGATTCTCGGCCTCCGTGCTTTCTTTTTCTCAGAAAGAGCCGTGGTGTGCGTTTTCGCGGGAAAACGAGTTTTCGGCCGAAAACGTGTACGTTTGCACTTCCCGGCCACAGGGAAGCTGCTAGCCGGGAATTCTCTGCCTGGTTCTACCCGCTGCCCGGAACGCTACGCAGGGCAAAAGCGATTCTCGTCCTCCGTGCTTGCTTTTTCTCAGAAAGAGCCGTGGTGTGCGTTTTCGCCGGAAAACGAGTTTTCGGCCGAAAACGTGTACGTTTGCACTTCCCGGCCACAGGGAAGCTGCTAGCCGGGAATTCTCTGCCTCGTTCTACCCGCTGCCCGGAACACTACGCAGGGCAAAAGCGATTCTCGTCCTCCGTGCTTGCTTTTTCTCAGAAAGAGCCGTGGTGTGCGTTTTCGCCGGAAAACGCGTTTTCGGCCGAAAACGTGTACGTTTGCACTTCCCCGCCACAGGGAAGCTGCTAGCCGGGAATTCTCTGCCTGGTTCTACCCGCTGCCCGGAACGCTACGCAGGGCAAAAGCGATTCTCGTCCTCCGTGCTTGCTTTTTCTCAGAAAGAGCCGTGGTGTGCGTTTTCGCCGGAAAACACGTTTTCGGCCGAAAACGTGTACGTTTGCACTTCCCGGCCACAGGGAAGCTGCTAGCCGGCAATTCGCTGCCTATTTCTACCCGCTGCTCAGAACGCTACGCAGGGCAAAAGCGATTCTCGTCCTCCGTGCTTGCTTTTTCTCAGAAAGAGCCGTGGTGTGCGTTTTCGCCGGAAAACGAGTTTTCGGCCGAAAACGTGTACGTTTGCACTTCCCCGCCACAGGGAAGCTGCTAGCCGGGAATTCTCTGCCTGGTTCTACCCGCTGCCCGGAACGCTACGCAGGGCAAAAGCGATTCTCGTCCTCCGTGCTTGCTTTATCTCAGAAAGAGCCGTGGTGTGCGTTTTCGCCGCAAAAAGCGTTTTCGGCCGAAAACGTGTACGTTTGCACTTCCCCGCCACAGGGAAGCTGCTAGCAGGGAATTCTCTGCCTGGTTCTACCCGCTGCCCGGAACGCTACGCAGGGCAAAAGCGATTCTCGTCCTCCGTGCTTTCTTTTTCTCAGAAAGAGCCGTGGTGTGCATTTTCGCGGGAAAACGCGTTTTCGGCCGAAAACGTGTACGTTTGCACTTCCCGGCCACAGGGAAGCTGCTAGCCGGGAATTCTCTGCCTGGTTCTACCCGCTGCCCGGAACGCTACGCAGGGCAAAAGCGATTCTCGTCCTCCGTGCTTGCTTTTTCTCAGAAAGAGCCGTGGTGTGCGTTTTCTCCGGAAAACGCGTTTTCGGCCGAAAACGTGTACGTTTGCACTTCCCCGCCACAGGGAAGCTGCTAGCCGGGAATTCTCTGCCTGGTTCTACCCGCTGCCCGGAACGCTACGCAGGGCAAAAGCGATTCTCGTCCTCCGTGCTTGCTTTTTCTCAGAAAGAGCCGTGGTGTGCGTTTTCGCGGGAAAACGCGTTTTCGGCCGAAAACGTGTACGTTTGCACTTCCCCGCCACAGGGAAGCTGATAGCCGGGAATTCTCTGCCTGGTTCTACCCGCTGCCCGGAACGCTACGTAGGGCAAAAGCGATTCTCGTCCTCCGTGCTTGCTTTTTCTCAGAAAGAGCCGTGGTGTGCGTTTTCGCCGGAAAACGCGTTTTCGGACGAAAACGTGTACGTTTGCACTTCCCGGCCACAGGGAAGCTGCTAGCCGGGAATTCTCTGCCTGGTTCTACCCGCTGCCCGGAACACTACGCAGGGCAAAAGCGATTCTCGTCCTCCGTGCTTGCTTTTTCTCAGAAAGAGCCGTGGTGTGCGTTTTCGCCGGAAAACGTGTTTTCGGCCGGAAACGTGTACGTTTGCACTTCCCGGCCACAGGGAAGCTGCTAGCCGGCAATTCGCTGCCTATTTCTACCCGCTGCTCACAACGATACGCAGGGCAAAAGCGATTCTCGTCCTCCGTGCTTTCTTTTTCTCAGAAAGAGCCGTGGTGTGCGTTTTCGCGGGAAAATGAGTTTTCGGCCGAAAACGTGTACGTTTGCACTTCCCGGCCACAGGGAAGCTGCTAGCCGGGAATTCTCTGCCTGGTTCTACCCGCTGCCCGGAACGCTACGCAGGGCAAAAGCGATTCTCGTCCTCCGTGCTTGCTTTTTCTCAGAAAGAGCCGTGGTGTGCGTTTTCGCCGGAAAACGAGTTTTCGGCCGAAAACGTGTACGTTTGCACTTCCAGGCCACAGGGAAGCTGCTAGCCGGGAATTCTCTGCCTGGTTCTACCCGCTGCCCGGAACACTACGCAGGGCAAAAGCGATTCTCGTCCTCCGTGCTTGCTTTTTCTCAGAAAGAGCCGTGGTGTGCGTTTTCGCCGCAAAACGCGTTTTCGGCCGAAAACGTGTACGTTTGCACTTCCCCGCCACAGGGAAGCTGCTAGCCGGGAATTCTCTGCCTGGTTCTACCCGCTGCCCGGAACGCTACGCAGGGCAAAAGCGATTCTCGTCCTCCGTGCTTGCTTTTTCTCAGAAAGAGCCGTGGTGTGCGTTTTCGCCGGAAAACACGTTTTCGGCCGAAAACGTGTACGTTTGCACTTCCCGGCCACAGGGAAGCTGCTAGCCGGCAATTCGCTGCCTATTTCTACCCGCTGCTCAGAACGCTACGCAGGGCAAAAGCGATTCTCGTCCTCCGTGCTTGCTTTTTCTCAGAAAGAGCCGTGGTGTGCGTTTTCGCCGGAAAACGAGTTTTCGGCCGAAAACGTGTCCGTTTGCACTTCCCGGCCACAGGGAAGCTGCTAGCCGGGAATTCTCTGCCTGGTTCTACCCGCTGCCCGGAACGCTACGCAGGGCAAAAGCGATTCTCGTCCTCCGTGCTTGCTTTATCTCAGAAAGAGCCGTGGTGTGCGTTTTCGCCGCAAAAAGCGTTTTCGGCCGAAAACGTGTACGTTTGCACTTCCCCGCCACAGGGAAGCTGCTAGCAGGGAATTCTCTGCCTGGTTCTACCCGCTGCCCGGAACGCTACGCAGGGCAAAAGCGATTCTCGTCCTCCGTGCTTGCTTTTTCTCAGAAAGAGCCGTGGTGTGCATTTTCGCGGGAAAACGCGTTTTCGGCCGAAAACGTGTACGTTTGCACTTCCCGGCCACAGGGAAGCTGCTAGCCGGGAATTCTCTGCCTGGTTCTACCCGCTGCCCGGAACGCTACGCAGGGCAAAAGCGATTCTCGTCCTCCGTGCTTGCTTTTTCTCAGAAAGAGCCGTGGTGTGCGTTTTCTCCGGAAAACGCGTTTTCGGCCGAAAACGTGTACGTTTGCACTTCCCCGCCACAGGGAAGCTGCTAGCCGGGAATTCTCTGCCTGGTTCTACCCGCTGCCCGGAACGCTACGCAGGGCAAAAGCGATTCTCGTCCTCCGTGCTTGCTTTTTCTCAGAAAGAGCCGTGGTGTGCGTTTTCGCCGGAAAACGCGTTTTCGGCCGAAAACGTGTACGTTTGCACTTCCCGGCCACAGGGAAGCTGCTAGCCGGGAATTCTCTGCCTGGTTCTACCCGCTGCCCGGAACGCTACGTAGGGCAAAAGCGATTCTCGTCCTCCGTGCTTGCTTTTTCTCAGAAAGAGCCGTGGTGTGCGTTTTCGCCGGAAAACGCGTTTTCGGACGAAAACGTGTACGTTTGCACTTCCCGGCCACAGGGAAACTGCTAGCCGGGAATTCTCTGCCTGGTTCTACCCGCTGCCCGGAACACTACGCAGGGCAAAAGCGATTCTCGTCCTCCGTGCTTGCTTTTTCTCAGAAAGAGCCGTGGTGTGCGTTTTCGCCGGAAAACGCGTTTTCGGCCGAAAACGTGTACGTTTGCACATCCCCGCCACAGGGAAGCTGCTAGCCGGGAATTCTCTGCCTGGTTCTACCCGCTGCCCGGAACGCTACGCAGGGCAAAAGCGATTCTCGTCCTCCGTGCTTGCTTTTTCTCAGAAAGAGCCGTGGTGTGCGTTTTCGCCGGAAAACGCGTTTTCGGCCGAAAACGTGTACGTTTGCACTTCCCCGCCACAGGGAAGCTGCTAGCCGGGAATTCTCTGCCTGGTTCTACCCGCTGCCCGGAACGCTACGCAGGGCAAAAGCGATTCTCGTCCTCCGTGCTTGCTTTTTCTCAGAAAGAGCCGTGGTGTGCTTTTTCGCCGGAAAACGCGTTTTCGGCCGAAAACGTGTACGTTTGCACTTCCCGGCCACAGGGAAGCTGCTAGCCGGGAATTCTCTGCCTGGTTCTACCCGCTGCCCGGAACACTACGCAGGGCAAAAGCGATTCTCGTCCTCCGTGCTTGCTTTTTCTCAGAAAGAGCCGTGGTGTGCGTTTTCGCGGGAAAACGCGTTTTCGGCCGAAAACGTGTACGTTTGCAGTTCCCCGCCACAGGGAAGCTGCTAGCCGGGAATTCTCTGCCTGGTTCTACCCGCTGCCCGGAGCGCTACGCAGGGCAAAAGCGATTCTCGTCCTCCGTGCTTGCTTTTTCTCAGAATGAGCCGTGGTGTGCGTTTTCGCCGGAAAACGCGTTTTCGGCCGAAAACGTGTACGTTTGCACTTCCCGGCCACAGGGAAGCTGCTAGCCGGGAATTCTCTGCCTGGTTCTACCCGCTGCCCGGAACGCTACGCAGGGCAAAAGCGATTCTCGTCCTCCGTGCTTGCTTTTTCTCAGAAAGAGCCGTGGTGTGCGTTTTCGCCGGAAAACGCGTTTCCGGCCGAAAACGTGTACGTTTGCACTTCCCCGCCACAGGGAAGCTGCTAGCCGGGAATTCTCTGCCTGGTTCTACCCGCTGCCCGGAACGCTACGCAGGGCAAAAGCGATTCTCGTCCTCCGTGCTTGCTTTTTCTCAGAAAGAGCCGTGGTGTGCGTTTTCGCCGGAAAACGCGTTTTCGGCCGAAAACGTGTACGTTTGCACTTCCCGGCCACAGGGAAGCTGCTAGCCGGGAATTCTCTGCCTGGTTCTACCCGCTGCCCGGAACGCTACGCAGGGCAAAAGCGATTCTCGTCCTCCGTGCTTGCTTTTTCTCAGAAAGAGCCGTGGTGTGCGTTTTCGCCGGAAAACGCGTTTTCGGACGAAAACGTGTACGTTTGCACTTCCCCGCCACAGGGAAGCTGCTAGCCGGGAATTCTCTGCCTGGTTCTACCCGCTGCCCGGAACGCTACGCAGGGCAAAAGCGATTCTCGTCCTCCATGCTTGCTTTTTCTCAGAAAGAGCCGTGGTGTGCGTTTTCGCCGGAAAACGCGTTTTCGGCCGAAAACGTGTACGTTTGCACTTCCCGGCCACAGGGAAGCTGCTAGCCGGGAATTCTCTGCCTGGTTCTACCCGCTGCCCGGAACGCTACGCAGGGCAAAAGCGATTCTCGTCCTTCTGCTTGATTTTCTCAGAAAGAGCCGTGGTGTGCGTTTTCGCCGGAAAACGCGTTTTCGGCCGAAAACGTGTACGTTTGCACTTCCCGGCCACAGGGAAGCTGCTAGCTGGGAATTCTCTGCCTGGTTCTACCCGCTGCCCGGAACGCTACGCAGGGCAAAAGCGATTCTCGTCCTCCGTGCTTGCTTTTTCTCAGAAAGAGCCGTGGTGTGCGTTTTCGCGGGAAAACGCGTTTTCGGCCGAAAACGTGTACGTTTGCACTTCCCCGCCACAGGGAAGCTGCTAGCCGGGAATTCTCTGCCTGGTTCTACCCGCTGCCCGGAACGCTACGCAGGGCAAAAGCGATTCTCGTCCTCCGCGCTTGCTTTTTCTCAGAAAGAGCCGTGGTGTGCGTTTTCGCCGGAAAACGCGTTTTCGGCCGAAAACGTGTACGTTTGCACTTCCCCGCCACAGGGAAGCTGCTAGACGGGAATTCTCTGCCTGGTTCTACCCGCTGCCCGGAACGCTACGCAGGGCAAAAGCGATTCTCGTGCTCCGTGCTTGCTTTTTCTCAGAAAGAGCCGTGGTGTGCGTTTTCGCCGGAAAACGCGTTTTCGGCCGAAAACGTGTACGTTTGCACTTCCCGGCCACAGGGAAGCTGCTAGCCGGGAATTCTCTGCCTGGTTCTACCCGCTGCCCGGAACACTACGCAGGGCAAAAGCGATTCTCGTCCTCCGTGCTTGCTTTTTCTCAGAAAGAGCCGTGGTGTGCGTTTTCGCCGGAAAACGCGTTTTCGGCCGAAAACGTGTACGTTTGCACTTCCCGGCCACAGGGAAGCTGCTAGACGGGAATTCTCTGCCTGGTTCTACCCGCTGCCCGGAACGCTACGCAGGGCAAAAGCGATTCTCGTCCTCCGTGCTTGCTTTTTCTCAGAAAGAGCCGTGGTGTGCGTTTTCGCCGGAAAACGTGTTTTCGGCGAAAACGTCTACGTTTGCACTTCCCGGCCACAGGGAAGCTGCTAGCCGGGAATTCCCTGCCTGGTTCTACCCGCTGCCCGGAACGCTACGCAGGGCAAAAGCGATTCTCGTCCTCCGTGCTTGCTTTTTCTCAGAAAGAGCCGTGGTGTGCGTTTTCGCGGGAAAACGCGTTTCCGGCCGAAAACGTGTACGTTTGCACTTCCCCGCCACAGGGAAGCTGCTAGCCGGGAATTCTCTGCCTGGTTCTACCCGCTGCCCGGAACGCTACGCAGGGCAAAAGCGATTCTCGTCCTCCGTGCTTGCTTTTTCTCAGAAAGAGCCGTGGTGTGCGTTTTCGCTAGAAAACGCGTTTTCGGCCGAAAACGTGTACGTTTACACTTCCCGGCCACAGGGAAGCTGCTAGCCGGGAATTCTCTGCCTGGTTCTACCCGCTGCCCGGAACGCTACGCAGGGCAAAAGCGATTCTCGTCCTCCGTGCTTGCTTTTTCTCAGAAAGAGCCGTGGTGTGCGTTTTTGCCAGAAAACGCGTTTTCGGCCGAAAACGTGTACGTTTGCACTTCCCGGCCACAGGGAAGCTGCTAGCCGGGAATTCTCTGCCTGGTTCTACCCGCTGCCCGGAACGCTACGCAGGGCAAAAGCGATTCTCGTCCTCCGTGCTTGCTTTTTCTCAGAAAGAGCCGTGGTGTGCGTTTTCGCCGGAAAACGCGTTTTCGGCCGAAAACGTGTACGTTTGCACTTCCCGGCCACAGGGAAGCGGCTAGCCGGGAATTCTCTGCCTGGTTCTACCCGCTGCCCGTAGCGCTACGCAGGGCAAAAGCGATTCTCGTCCTCCGTGCTTGCTTTTTCTCAGAAAGAGCCGTGGTGTGCGTTTTCGCCGGAAAACGCGTTTTCGGCCGAAAACGTGTACGTTTGCACTTCCCGGCCACAGGGAAGCTGCTAGCCGGGAATTCTCTGCCTGGTTCTACCCGCTGCCCGGAACGCTACGCAGGGCAAAAGCGATTCTCGTCCTCCGTGCTTGCTTTTTCTCAGAAAGAGCCGTGGTGTGCGTTTTCGCGGGAAAACGCGTTTCCGGCCGAAAACGTGTACGTTTGCACTTCCCCGCCACAGGGAAGCTGCTAGCCGGGAATTCTCTGCCTGGTTCTACCCGCTGCCCGGAACGCTACGCAGGGCAAAAGCGATTCTCGTCCTCCGTGCTTGCTTTTTCTCAGAAAGAGCCGTGGTGTGCGTTTTCGCCGGAAAACGCGTTTTCGGCCGAAAACGTGTACGTTTGCACTTCCCTGCCACAGGGAAGCTGCTAGCCGGGAATTCTCTGCCTGGTTCTACCCGCTGCCCGGAGCGCTACGCAGGGCAAAAGCGATTCTCGTCCTCCGTGCTTGCTTTTTCTCAGAATGAGCCGTGGTGTGCGTTTTCGCCGGAAAACGCGTTTTCGGCCGAAAACGTGTACGTTTGCACTTCCCGGCCACAGGGAAGCTGCTAGCCGGGAATTCTCTGCCTGGTTCTACCCGCTGCCCGGAACGCTACGCAGGGCAAAAGCGATTCTCGTCCTTCTGCTTGCTTTTTCTCAGAAAGAGCCGTGGTGTGCGTTTTCGCCGGAAAACGCGTTTTCGGCCGAAAACGTGTACGTTTGCACTTCCCGGCCACAGGGAAGCTGCTAGCCGGGAATTCTCTGCCTGGTTCTACCCGCTGCCCGGAACACTACGCAGGGCAAAAGCGATTCTCGTCCTCCGTGCTTGCTTTTTCTCAGAAAGAGCCGTGGTGTGCGTTTTCGCCGGAAAACGCGTTTTCGGCCGAAAACGTGTACGTTTGCACTTCCCGGCCACAGGGAAGCTGCTAGCCGGGAATTCTCTGCCTGGTTCTACCCGCTGCCCGGAACGCTACGCAGGGCAAAAGCGATTCTCGTCCTCCGTGCTTGCTTTTTCTCAGAAAGAGCCGTGGTGTGCGTTTTCGCCGGAAAACGTGTTTTCGGCGAAAACGTGTACGTTTGCACTTCCCGGCCACAGGGAAGCTGCTAGCCGGGAATTCTCTGCCTGGTTCTACCCGCTGCCCGGAACGCTACGCAGGGCAAAAGCGATTCTCGTCCTCCGTGCTTGCTTTTTCTCAGAAAGAGCCGTGGTGTGCGTTTTCGCGGGAAAACGCGTTTCCGGCCGAAAACGTGTACGTTTGCACTTCCCCGCCACAGGGAAGCTGCTAGCCGGGAATTCTCTGCCTGGTTCTACCCGCTGCCCGGAACGCTACGCAGGGCAAAAGCGATTCTCGTCCTCCGTGCTTGCTTTTTCTCAGAAAGAGCCGTGGTGTGCGTTTTCGCTAGAAAACGCGTTTTCGGCCGAAAACGTGTACGTTTACACTTCCCGGCCACAGGGAAGCTGCTAGCCGGGAATTCTCTGCCTGGTTCTACCCGCTGCCCGGAACGCTACGCAGGGCAAAAGCGATTCTCGTCCTCCGTGCTTGCTTTTTCTCAGAAAGAGCCGTGGTGTGCGTTTTTGCCAGAAAACGCGTTTTCGGCCGAAAACGTGTACGTTTGCACTTCCCGGCCACAGGGAAGCTGCTAGCCGGGAATTCTCTGCCTGGTTCTACCCGCTGCCCGGAACGCTACGCAGGGCAAAAGCGATTCTCGTCCTCCGTGCTTGCTTTTTCTCAGAAAGAGCCGTGGTGTGCGTTTTCGCCGGTAAACGCGTTTTCGGCCGAAAACGTGTACGTTTGCACTTCCCGGCCACAGGGAAGCGGCTAGCCGGGAATTCTCTGCCTGGTTCTACCCGCTGCCCGGAGCGCTACGCAGGGCAAAAGCGATTCTCGTCCTCCGTGCTTGCTTTTTCTCAGAAAGAGCCGTGGTGTGCGTTTTCGCCGGAAAACGCGTTTTCGGCCGAAAACGTGTACGTTTGCACTTCCCGGCCACAGGGAAGCGGCTAGACGGGAATTCTCTGCCTGGTTCTACCCGCTGCCCGGAACGCTACGCAGGGCAAAAGCGATTCTCGTCCTCCGTGCTTGCTTTTTCTCAGAAAGAGCCGTGGTGTGCGTTTTCGCGGGAAAACGCGTTTCCGGCCGAAAACGTGTACGTTTGCACTTCCCCGCCACAGGGAAGCTGCTAGCCGGGAATTCTCTGCCTGGTTCTACCCGCTGCCCGGAACGCTATGCAGGGCAAAAGCGATTCTCGTCCTCCGTGCTTGCTTTTTCTCAGAAAGAGCCGTGGTGTGCGTTTTCGCCGGAAAACGCGTTTTCGGCCGAAAACGTGTACGTTTGCACTTCCCGGCCACAGGGAAGCTGCTAGCCGGTAATTCTCTGCCTGGTTCTACCCGCTGCCCGGAACGCTACGCAGGGCAAAAGCGATTCTCGTCCTCCGTGCTTGCTTTTTCTCAGAAAGAGCCGTGGTGTGCGTTTTCGCCGGAAAACGCGTTTTCGGCCGAAAACGTGTACGTTTGCACTTCCCCGCCACAGGGAAGCTGCTAGCCGGGAATTCTCTGCCTGGTTCTACCCGCTGCCCGGAGCGCTACGCAGGGCAAAAGCGATTCTCGTCCTCCGTGCTTGCTTTTTCTCAGAATGAGCCGTGGTGTGCGTTTTCGCCGGAAAACGCGTTTTCGGCCGAAAACGTGTACGTTTGCACTTCCCGGCCACAGGGAAGCTGCTAGCCGGGAATTCTCTGCCTGGTTCTACCCGCTGCCCGGAACGCTACGCAGGGCAAAAGCGATTCTCGTCCTTCTGCTTGCTTTTTCTCAGAAAGAGCCGTGGTGTGCGTTTTCGCCGGAAAACGCGTTTTCGGCCGAAAACGTGTACGTTTGCACTTCCCGGCCACAGGGAAGCTGCTAGACGGGAATTCTCTGCCTGGTTCTACCCGCTGCCCGGAACGCTACGCAGGGCAAAAGCGATTCTCGTCCTCCGTGCTTGCTTTTTCTCAGAAAGAGCCGTGGTGTGCGTTTTCGCGGGAAAACGCGTTTTCGGCCGAAAACGTGTACGTTTGCACTTCCCCGCCACAGGGAAGCTGCTAGCCGGGAATTCTCTGCCTGGTTCTACCCGCTGCCCGGAACGCTACGCAGGGCAAAAGCGATTCTCGTCCTCCGCGCTTGCTTTTTCTCAGAAAGAGCCGTGGTGTGCGTTTTCGCTAGAAAACGCGTTTTCGGCCGAAAACGTGTACGTTTGCACTTCCCCGCCACAGGGAAGCTGCTAGACGGGAATTCTCTGCCTGGTTCTACCCGCTGCCCGGAACGCTACGCAGGGCAAAAGCGATTCTCGTCCTCCGTGCTTGCTTTTTCTCAGAAAGAGCCGTGGTGTGCGTTTTCGCCGGAAAACGCGTTTTCGGCCGAAAACGTGTACGTTTGCACTTCCCGGCCACAGGGAAGCTGCTAGCCTTGAATTCTCTGCCTGGTTCTACCCGCTGCCCGGAACACTACGCAGGGCAAAAGCGATTCTCGTGCTCCGTGCTTGCTTTTTCTCAGAAAGAGCCGTGGTGTGCGTTTTCGCCGGAAAACGCGTTTTCGGCCGAAAACGTGTACGTTTGCACTTCCCCGCCACAGGGAAGCTGCTAGCCGGGAATTCTCTGCCTGGTTCTACCCGCTGCCCGGAACGCTACGCAGGGCAAAAGCGATTCTCGTCCTCCGTGCTTGCTTTTTCTCAGAAAGAGCCGTGGTGTGCGTTTTCGCCGGAAAACGTGTTTTCGGCGAAAACGTGTACGTTTGCACTTCCCCGCCACAGGGAAGCTGCTAGCCGGGAATTCTCTGCCTGGTTCTACCCGCTGCCCGGAACGCTACGCAGGGCAAAAGCGATTCTCGTCCTCCGTGCTTGCTTTTTCTCAGAAAGAGCCGTGGTGTGCGTTTTCGCCGGAAAACCCGTTTTCGGCCGAAAACGTGTACGTTTGCACTTCCCGGCCACAGGGAAGCTGCTAGCCGGGAATTCTCTGCCTGGTTCTACCCGCTGACCGGAGCGCTACGCAGGGCAAAAGCGATTCTCGTCCTCCGTGCTTGCTTTTTCTCAGAATGAGCCGTGGTGTGCGTTTTCGCCGGAAAACGCGTTTTCGGCCGAAAACGTGTACGTTTGCACTTCCCGGCCACAGGGAAGCTGCTAGCCGGGAATTCTCTGCCTGGTTCTACCCGCTGCCCGGAACGCTACGCAGGGCAAAAGCGATTCTCGTCCTTCTGCTTGCTTTTTCTCAGAAAGAGCCGTGGTGTGCGTTTTCGCCGGAAAACGCGTTTTCGGCCGAAAACGTGTACGTTTGCACTTCCCGGCCACAGGGAAGCTGCTAGCCGGGAATTCTCTGCCTGGTTCTACCCGCTGCCCGGAACGCTACGCAGGGCAAAAGCGATTCTCGTGCTCCGTGCTTGCTTTTTCTCAGAAAGAGCCGTGGTGTGCGTTTTCGCCGGAAAACGCGTTTTCGGCCGAAAACGTGTACGTTTGCACTTCCCGGCCACAGGGAAGCTGCTAGCCGGGAATTCTCTGCCTGGTTCTACCCGCTGCCCGGAACACTACGCAGGGCAAAAGCGATTCTCGTCCTCCGTGCTTGCTTTTTCTCAGAAAGAGCCGTGGTGTGCGTTTTCGCCGGAAAACGCGTTTTCGGCCGAAAACGTGTACGTTTGCACTTCCCGGCCACAGGGAAGCTGCTAGACGGGAATTCTCTGCCTGGTTCTACCCGCTGCCCGGAACGCTACGCAGGGCAAAAGCGATTCTCGTCCTCCGTGCTTGCTTTTTCTCAGAAAGAGCCGTGGTGTGCGTTTTCGCCGGAAAACGTGTTTTCGGCGAAAACGTGTACGTTTGCACTTCCCGGCCACAGGGAAGCTGCTAGCCGGGAATTCTCTGCCTGGTTCTACCCGCTGCCCGGAACGCTACGCAGGGATAAAGCGATTCTCGTCCTCCGTGCTTGCTTTTTCTCAGAAAGAGCCGTGGTGTGCGTTTTCGCGGGAAAACGCGTTTCCGGCCGAAAACGTGTACGTTTGCACTTCCCCGCCACAGGGAAGCTGCTAGCCGGGAATTCTCTGCCTGGTTCTACCCGCTGCCCGGAACGCTACGCAGGGCAAAAGCGATTCTCGTCCTCCGTGCTTGCTTTTTCTCAGAAAGAGCCGTGGTGTGCGTTTTCGCTAGAAAACGCGTTTTCGGCCGAAAACGTGTACGTTTACACTTCCCGGCCACAGGGAAGCTGCTAGCCGGGAATTCTCTGCCTGGTTCTACCCGCTGCCCGGAACGCTACGCAGGGCAAAAGCGATTCTCGTCCTCCGTGCTTGCTTTTTCTCAGAAAGAGCCGTGGTGTGCGTTTTTGCCAGAAAACGCGTTTTCGGCCGAAAACGTGTACGTTTGCACTTCCCGGCCACAGGGAAGCTGCTAGCCGGGAATTCTCTGCCTGGTTCTACCCACTGCCCGGAACGCTACGCAGGGCAAAAGCGATTCTCGTCCTCCGTGCTTGCTTTTTCTCAGAAAGAGCCGTGGTGTGCGTTTTCGCCGGTAAACGCGTTTTCGGCCGAAAACGTGTACGTTTGCACTTCCCGGCCACAGGGAAGCGGCTAGCCGGGAATTCTCTGCCTGGTTCTACCCGCTGCCCGGAGCGCTACGCAGGGCAAAAGCGATTCTCGTCCTCCGTGCTTGCTTTTTCTCAGAAAGAGCCGTGGTGTGCGTTTTCGCCGGAAAACGCGTTTTCGGCCGAAAACGTGTACGTTTGCACTTCCCGGCCACAGGGAAGCTGCTAGCCGGGAATTCTCTGCCTGGTTCTACCCGCTGCCCGGAACGCTACGCAGGGCAAAAGCGATTCTCGTCCTCCGTGCTTGCTTTTTCTCAGAAAGAGCCGTGGTGTGCGTTTTCGCGGGAAAACGCGTTTCCGGCCGAAAACGTGTACGTTTGCACTTCCCCGCCACAGGGAAGCTGCTAGCCGGGAATTCTCTGCCTGGTTCTACCCGCTGCCCGGAACGCTACGCAGGGCAAAAGCGATTCTCGTCCTCCGTGCTTGCTTTTTCTCAGAAAGAGCCGTGGTGTGCGTTTTCGCCGGAAAACGCGTTTTCGGCCGAAAACGTGTACGTTTGCACTTCCCGGCCACAGGGAAGCTGCTAGCCGGGAATTCTCTGCCTGGTTCTACCCGCTGCCCGGAACGCTACGCAGGGCAAAAGCGATTCTCGTCCTCCGTGCTTGCTTTTTCTCAGAAAGAGCCGTGGTGTGCGTTTTCGCCGGAAAACGCGTTTTCGGCCGAAAACGTGTACGTTTGCACTTCCCCGCCACAGGGAAGCTGCTAGCCGGGAATTCTCTGCCTGGTTCTACCCGCTGCCCGGAGCGCTACGCAGGGCAAAAGCGATTCTCGTCCTCCGTGCTTGCTTTTTCTCAGAATGAGCCGTGGTGTGCGTTTTCGCCGGAAAACGCGTTTTCGGCCGAAAACGTGTACGTTTGCACTTCCCGGCCACAGGGAAGCTGCTAGCCGGGAATTCTCTGCCTGGTTCTACCCGCTGCCCGGAACGCTACGCAGGGCAAAAGCGATTCTCGTCCTTCTGCTTGCTTTTTCTCAGAAAGAGCCGTGGTGTGCGTTTTCGCCGGAAAACGCGTTTTCGGCCGAAAACGTGTACGTTTGCACTTCCCGGCCACAGGGAAGCTGCTAGCCGGGAATTCTCTGCCTGGTTCTACCCGCTGCCCGGAACGCTACGCAGGGCAAAAGCGATTCTCGTCCTTCTGCTTGCTTTTTCTCAGAAAGAGCCGTGGTGTGCGTTTTCGCCGGAAAACGCGTTTTCGGCCGAAAACGTGTACGTTTGCACTTCCCGGCCACAGGGAAGCTGCTAGCCGGGAATTCTCTGCCTGGTTCTACCCGCTGCCCGGAACGCTACGCAGGGCAAAAGCGATTCTCGTCCTCCGTGCTTGCTTTTTCTCAGAAAGAGCCGTGGTGTGCGTTTTCGCGGGAAAACGCGTTTTCGGCCGAAAACGTGTACGTTTGCACTTCCCCGCCACAGGGAAGCTGCTAGCCGGGAATTCTCTGCCTGGTTCTACCCGCTGCCCGGAACGCTACGCAGGGCAAAAGCGATTCTCGTCCTCCGCGCTTGCTTTTTCTCAGAAAGAGCCGTGGTGTGCGTTTTCGCTAGAAAACGCGTTTTCGGCCGAAAACGTGTACGTTTGCACTTCCCCGCCACAGGGAAGCTGCTAGACGGGAATTCTCTGCCTGGTTCTACCCGCTGCCCGGAACGCTACGCAGGGCAAAAGCGATTCTCGTCCTCCGTGCTTGCTTTTTCTCAGAAAGAGCCGTGGTGTGCGTTTTCGCCGGAAAACGCGTTTTCGGCCGAAAACGTGTACGTTTGCACTTCCCGGCCACAGGGAAGCTGCTAGCCGTGAATTCTCTGCCTGGTTCTACCCGCTGCCCGGAACACTACGCAGGGCAAAAGCGATTCTCGTCCTCCGTGCTTGCTTTTTCTCAGAAAGAGCCGTGGTGTGCGTTTTCGCCGGAAAACGCGTTTTCGGCCGAAAACGTGTACGTTTGCACTTCCCCGCCACAGGGAAGCTGCTAGCCGGGAATTCTCTGCCTGGTTCTACCCGCTGCCCGGAACGCTACGCAGGGCAAAAGCGATTCTCGTCCTCCGTGCTTGCTTTTTCTCAGAAAGAGCCGTGGTGTGCGTTTTCGCCGGAAAACGTGTTTTCGGCGAAAACGTGTACGTTTGCACTTCCCCGCCACAGGGAAGCTGCTAGCCGGGAATTCTCTGCCTGGTTCTACCCGCTGCCCGGAACGCTACGCAGGGCAAAAGCGATTCTCGTCCTCCGTGCTTGCTTTTTCTCAGAAAGAGCCGTGGTGTGCGTTTTCGCCGGAAAACCCGTTTTCGGCCGAAAACGTGTACGTTTGCACTTCCCGGCCACAGGGAAGCTGCTAGCCGGGAATTCTCTGCCTGGTTCTACCCGCTGCCCGGAGCGCTACGCAGGGCAAAAGCGATTCTCGTCCTCCGTGCTTGCTTTTTCTCAGAAAGAGCCGTGGTGTGCGTTTTCGCGGGAAAACGCGTTTTCGGCCGAAAACGTGTACGTTTGCACTTCCCCGCCACAGGGAAGCTGATAGCAGGGAATTCTCTGCCTGGTTCTACCCGCTGCCCGGAACGCTACGCAGGGCAAAAGCGATTCTCGTCCTTCTGCTTGCTTTTTCTCAGAAAGAGCCGTGGTGTGCGTTTTCGCCGGAAAACGCGTTTTCGGCCGAAAACGTGTACGTTTGCACTTCCCGGCCACAGGGAAGCTGCTAGCCGGGAATTCTCTGCCTGGTTCTACCCGCTGCCCGGAACGCTACGCAGGGCAAAAGCGATTCTCGTGCTCCGTGCTTGCTTTTTCTCAGAAAGAGCCGTGGTGTGCGTTTTCGCCGGAAAACGCGTTTTCGGCCGAAAACGTGTACGTTTGCACTTCCCGGCCACAGGGAAGCTGCTAGCCGGGAATTCTCTGCCTGGTTCTACCCGCTGCCCGGAGCGCTACGCAGGGCAAAAGCGATTCTCCTCCTCCGTGCTTGCTTTTTCTCAGAATGAGCCGTGGTGTGCATTTTCGCCAGAAAACGCGTTTTCGGCCGAAAACGTGTACGTTTGCACTTCCCGGCCACAGGGAAGCTGCTAGCCGGGAATTCTCTGCCTGGTTCTACCCGCTGCCCGGAACGCTACGCAGGGCAAAAGCGATTCTCGTCCTCCGTGCTTGCTTTTTCTCAGAAAGAGCCATGGTGTGCTTTTTCGACGGAAAAAGTGTTTTCGGCCGAAACGTGTACGTTTGCACTTCCCCGCCACAGGGAAGCTGCTAGACGGGAATTCTCTGCCTGGTTCTACCCGCTGCCAGGAAGCGCTACGCAGGGCAAAAAGGATTCTCGTCCACCGTGCTTGCTTTTTCTCAGAAAGAGCCATGGTGTGCTTTTTCGCCGGAAAACGCGTTTTCGGCCGAAAACGTGTACGTTTGCACTTCCCGGCCACAGGGAAGCTGCTAGCAGGGAATTCTCTGCCTGGTTCTACCCGCTGCCCGGAACGCTACGCAGGGCAAAAGCGATTCTCGTCCTCCGTGCTTGCTTTTTCTCAGAAAGAGCCGTGGTGTGCGTTTTCGCCGGAAAACGCGTTTTCGGCCGAAAACGTGTACGTTTGCACTTCCCGGCCACAGGGAAGCTGCTAGCCGGGAATTCTCTGCCTGGTTCTACCCGCTGCCCGGAACGCTACGCAGGGCAAAAGCGATTCTCGTCCTCCGTGCTTGCTTTTTCTCAGAAAAAGCCGTGGTGTGCGTTTTCGCCAGAAAACGCGTTTTCGGCCGAAAACGTGTACGTTTGCACTTCCCCGCCACAGGGAAGCTGCTAGCCGGGAATTCTCTGCCTGGTTCTACCCGATGCCCGGAACTCTACGCAGGGCAAAAGCGATTCTCCTCCTCCGTGCTTGCTTTTTCTCAGAAAGAGCCGTGGTGTGCGTTTTCGCCGGAAAACGTGTTTTCGGCGAAAACGTGTACGTTTGCACTTCCCGGCCACAGGGAAGCTGCTAGCCGGGAATTCTCTGCCTGGTTCTACCCGCTGCCCGGAACGCTACGCAGGGCAAAAGCGATTCTCGTCCTCCGTGCTTGCTTTTTCTCAGAAAGAGCCGTGGTGTGCGTTTTCGCCGGAAAACGCGTTTTCGGCCGAAAACGTGTACGTTTGCACTTCCCCGCCACAGGGAAGCTGCTAGCCGGGAATTCTCTGCCTGGTTCTACCCGCTGCCCGGAACGCTACGCAGGGCAAAAGCGGTTCTCGTCCTCCGTGCTTGCTTTTTCTCAGAAAGAGCCGTGGTGTGCGTTTTCGCGAGAAAACGCGTTTTCGGCCGAAAACGTGTACGTTTACACTTCCCGGCCACAGGGAAGCTGCTAGCCGGGAATTCTCTACCTGGTTCTACCCGCTGCCCGGAACGCTACGCAGGGCAAAAGCGATTCTCGTCCTCCGTGCTTGCTTTTTCTCAGAAAGAGCCGTGGTGTGCGTTTTTGCCAGAAAACGCGTTTTCGGCCGAAAACGTGTACGTTTGCACTTCCCGGCCACAGGGAAGCTGCTAGCCGGGAATTCTCTGCCTGGTTCTACCCGCTGCCCGGAACGCTACGCAGGGCAAAAGCGGTTCTCGTCCTCCGTGCTTGCTTTTTCTCAGAAAGAGCCGTGGTGGGCGTTTTCGCCGGTAAACGCGTTTTCGGCCGAAAACGTGTACGTTTGCACTTCCCGGCCACAGGGAAGCTGCTAGCCGGGAATTCTCTGCCTGGTTCTACCCGCTGCCCGGAGCGCTACGCAGGGCAAAAGCGATTCTCCTCCTCCGTGCTTGCTTTTTCTCAGAATGAGCCGTGGTGTGCGTTTTCGCCGGAAAACGCGTTTTCGGCCGAAAACGTGTACGTTTGCACTTCCCGGCCACAGGGAAGCTGCTAGCCGGGAATTCTCTGCCTGGTTCTACCCGCTGCCCGGAACGCTACGCAGGGCAAAAGCGATTCTCGTCCTCCGTGCTTGCTTTTTCTCAGAAAGAGCCATGGTGTGCTTTTTCGACGGAAAAAGGGTTTTCGGCCGAAAACGTGTACGTTTGCACTTCCCGGCCACAGGGAAGCTGCTAGACGGGAATTCTCTGCCTGGTTCTACCCGCTGCCAGGAAGCGCTACGCAGGGCAAAAAGGATTCTCGTCCTCCGTGCTTGCTTTTTCTCAGAAAGAGCCATGGTGTGCTTTTTCGCCGGAAAACGCGGTTTCGGCCGAAAACGTGTACGTTTGCACTTCCCGGCCACAGGGAAGCTGCTAGCCGGGAATTCTCTGCCTGGTTCTACCCGCTGCCCGGAACGCTACGCAGGGCAAAAGCGATTCTCGTCCTCCGTGCTTGCTTTTTCTCAGAAAGAGCCGTGGTGTGCGTTTTCGCCGGAAAACGCGTTTTCGGCCGAAAACGTGTACGTTTGCACTTCCCGGCCACAGGGAAGCTGCTAGCCGGGAATTCTCTGCCTGGTTCTACCCGCTGCCCGGAACGCTACGCAGGGCAAAAGCGATTCTCGTCCTCCGTGCTTGCTTTTTCTCAGAAAGAGCCGTGGTGTGCGTTTTCGCCGGAAAACGTGTTTTCGGCGAAAACGTGTACGTTTGCACTTCCCGGCCACAGGGAAGCTGCTAGCCGGGAATTCTCTGCCTGGTTCTACCCGCTGCCCGGAACGCTACGCAGGGCAAAAGCGATTCTCGTCCTCCGTGCTTGCTTTTTCTCAGAAAGAGCCGTGGTGTGCGTTTTCGCCGCAAAACGCGTTTTCGGCCGAAAACGTGTACGTTTGCACTTCCCGGCCACAGGGAAGCTGCTAGCCGGGAATTCTCTGCCTGGTTCTACCCGCTGCCCGGAACGCTACGCAGGGCAAAAGCGATTCTCGTCCTCCGTGCTTTCTTTTTCTCAGAAAGAGCCGTGGTGTGCGTTTTCGCGGAAAACGCGTTTCCGGCCGAAAACGTGTACGTTTGCACTTCCCGGCCACAGGGAAGATGCTAGCCGGGAATTCTCTGCCTGGTTCTACCAGCTGCCCGGAACGCTATGCAGGGCAAAAGCGATTCTCGTCCTCCGTGCTTGCTTTTTTTCAGAAAGAGCCGTGGTGTGCGTTTTCGCCGGAAAACGCGTTTTTGGCCGAAAACGTGTACGTTTGCACTTCCCCGCCACAGGGAAGCTGCTAGACGGGAATTCTCTGCCTGGTTCTACCCGCTGCCCGGAACGCTACGCAGGGCAAAAGCGATTCTCGTCCTCCGTGCTTGCTTTTTCTCAGAAAGAGCCATGGTGTTCTTTTTCTCCAGAAAACGCGTTTTCGGCCGGAAACGTGTAGGTTTGCACTTCCCGGCCACAGGGAAGCTGCTAGCCGGCAATTCGCTGCCTATTTCTACCCGCTGCTCAGAACGCTACGCAGGGCAAAAGCGATTCTCGTCCTCCGTGCTTTCTTTTTCTCAGAAAGAGCCGTGGTGTGCGTTTTCGCGGGAAAACGAGTTTTCGGCCGAAAACGTGTACGTTTGCACTTCCCCGCCACAGGGAAGCTGATAGCAGGGAATTCGCTGCCTGGTTCTACCCGCTGCCCGGAACGCTACGCAGGGCAAAAGCGATTCTCGTCCTCCGTGCTTGCTTTTTCTCAGAAAGAGCCATGGTGTGCTTTTTCGCCGGAAAATGCGTTTTCGGCCGAAAACGTGTACGTTTGCACTTCCCCGCCACAGGGAAGCTGCTAGCCGGGAATTCTCTGCCTGGTTCTACCCGCTGCCCGGAACGCTACGCAGGGCAAAAGCGATTCTCGTCCTCCGTGCTTGCTTTTTCTCAGAAAGAGCCGTGGTGTGCGTTTTCGCGGGAAAACGCGTTTTCGGCCGAAAACGTGTACGTTTGCACTTCCCGGCCACAGGGAAGCTGCTAGCCGGGAATTCTCTGCCTGGTTCTACCCGCTGCCCGGAACGCTACGGAGGGCAAAAGCGATTCTCGTCCTCCGTGCTTGCTTTTTCTCAGAAAGAGCCGTGGTGTGCGTTTTCGCCGGAAAACGCGTTTTCGGCCGAAAACTTGTACGTTTGCACTTCCCGGCCACAGGGAAGCTGCTAGCCGGGAATTCTCTGCCTGGTTCTACCCGCTGCCCGGAACGCTACGCAGGGCAAAAGCGATTCTCGTCCTCCGTGCTTGCTTTTTCTCAGAAAGAGCCGTGGTGTGCGTTTTCGCCGGAAAACGCGTTTTCGGCCGAAAACGTGTACGTTTGCACTTCCCGGCCACAGGGAAGCTGCTAGCCGGGAATTCTCTGCCTGGTTCTACCCGCTGCCCGGAACGCTACGCAGGGCAAAAGCGATTCTCGTCCTCCGTGCTTGCTTTTTCTCAGAAAGAGCCATGGTGTGCTTTTTCGACGGAAAAAGTGTTTTCGGCCGAAAACGTGTACGTTTGCACTTCCCCGCCACAGGGAAGCTGCTAGACGGGAATTCTCTGCCTGGTTCTACCCGCTGCCAGGAAGCGCTACGCAGGGCAAAAAGGATTCTCGTCCTCCGTGCTTGCTTTTTCTCAGAAAGAGCCATGGTGTGCTTTTTCGCCGGAAAACGCGGTTTCGGCCGAAAACGTGTACGTTTGCACTTCCCGGCCACAGGGAAGCTGCTAGCCGGGAATTCTCTGCCTGGTTCTACCCGCTGCCCGGAACGCTACGCAGGGCAAAAGCGATTCTCGTCCTCCGTGCTTGCTTTTTCTCAGAAAGAGCCGTGGTGTGCGTTTTCGCCGGAAAACGCGTTTTCGGCCGAAAACGTGTACGTTTGCACTTCCCGGCCACAGGGAAGCTGCTAGCCGGGAATTCTCTGCCTGGTTCTACCCGCTGCCCGGAACGCTACGCAGGGCAAAAGCGATTCTCGTCCTCCGTGCTTTCTTTTTCTCAGAAAGAGCCGTGGTGTGCGTTTTCGCGGAAAACGCGTTTCCGGCCGAAAACGTGTACGTTTGCACTTCCCGGCCACAGGGAAGATGCTAGCCGGGAATTCTCTGCCTGGTTCTACCAGCTGCCCGGAACGCTATGCAGGGCAAAAGCGATTCTCGTCCTCCGTGCTTGCTTTTTTTCAGAAAGAGCCGTGGTGTGCGTTTTCGCCGGAAAACGCGTTTTTGGCCGAAAACGTGTACGTTTGCACTTCCCCGCCACAGGGAAGCTGCTAGACGGGAATTCTCTGCCTGGTTCTACCCGCTGCCCGGAACGCTACGCAGGGCAAAAGCGATTCTCGTCCTCCGTGCTTGCTTTTTCTCAGAAAGAGCCATGGTGTTCTTTTTCTCCAGAAAACGCGTTTTCGGCCGGAAACGTGTAGGTTTGCACTTCCCGGCCACAGGGAAGCTGCTAGCCGGCAATTCGCTGCCTATTTCTACCCGCTGCTCAGAACGCTACGCAGGGCAAAAGCGATTCTCGTCCTCCGTGCTTTCTTTTTCTCAGAAAGAGCCGTGGTGTGCGTTTTCGCGGGAAAACGAGTTTTCGGCCGAAAACGTGTACGTTTGCACTTCCCCGCCACAGGGAAGCTGATAGCAGGGAATTCGCTGCCTGGTTCTACCCGCTGCCCGGAACGCTACGCAGGGCAAAAGCGATTCTCGTCCTCCGTGCTTGCTTTTTCTCAGAAAGAGCCATGGTGTGCTTTTTCGCCGGAAAATGCGTTTTCGGCCGAAAACGTGTACGTTTGCACTTCCCCGCCACAGGGAAGCTGCTAGACGGGAATTCTCTGCCTGGTTCTACCCGCTGCCCGGAACGCTACGCAGGGCAAAAGCGATTCTCGTCCTCCGTGCTTGCTTTTTCTCAGAAAGAGCCGTGGTGTGCGTTTTCGCGGGAAAACGCGTTTTCGGCCGAAAACGTGTACGTTTGCACTTCCCGGCCACAGGGAAGCTGCTAGCCGGGAATTCTCTGCCTGGTTCTACCCGCTGCCCGGAACGCTACGCAGGGCAAAAGCGATTCTCGTCCTCCGTGCTTGCTTTTTCTCAGAAAGAGCCGTGGTGTGCGTTTTCGCCGGAAAACGCGTTTTCGGCCGAAAACTTGTACGTTTGCACTTCCCGGCCACAGGGAAGCTGCTAGCCGGGAATTCTCTGCCTGGTTCTACCCGCTGCCCGGAACGCTACGCAGGGCAAAAGCGATTCTCGTCCTCCGTGCTTGCTTTTTCTCAGAAAGAGCCGTGGTGTGCGTTTTCGCCGGAAAACGCGTTTTCGGCCGAAAACGTGTACGTTTGCACTTCCCGGCCACAGGGAAGCTGCTAGCCGGGAATTCTCTGCCTGGTTCTACCCGCTGCCCGGAACACTACGCAGGGCAAAAGCGATTCTCGTCCTCCGTGCTTGCTTTTTCTCAGAAAGAGCCGTGGTGTGCGTTTTCGCGGGAAAACGCGTTTTCGGCCGAAAACGTGTACGTTTGCACTTCCCCGCCACAGGGAAGCTGATAGCAGGGAATTCTCTGCCTGGTTCTACCCGCTGCCCGGAACGCTACGCAGGGCAAAAGCGATTCTCGTCCTCCGTGCTTGCTTTTTCTCAGAAAGAGCCGTGGTGTGCGTTTTCGCCGGAAAACGCGTTTTCGGCCGAAAACGTGTACGTTTGCACTTCCCGGCCACAGGGAAGCTGCTAGCCGGCAATTCTCTGCCTGGTTCTACCCGCTGCCAGGAACGCTACGCAGGGCAAAAGCGATTCTCGTCCTCCGTGCTTGCTTTTTCTCAGAAAGAGCCATGGTGTGCTTTTTCTCCGGGAAACGCGTTTTCGGCCGGAAACGTGTACGTTTGCACTTCCCGGCCACAGGGAAGCTGCTAGCCGGCAATTCGCTGCCTATTTCTACCCGCTGCTCAGAACGATACGCAGGGCAAAAGCGATTCTCGTCCTCCGTGCTTGCTTTTTCTCAGAAAGAGCCGTGGTGTGCGTTTTCGCGGGAAAACGAGTTTTCGGCCGAAAACGTGTACGTTTGCACTTCCCGGCCACAGGGAAGCTGCTAGCCGGGAATTCTCTGCCTGGTTCTACCCGCTGCCCGGAACGCTACGCAGGGCAAAAGCGATTCTCGTCCTCCGTGCTTGCTTTTTCTCAGAAAGAGCCGTGGTGTGCGTTTTCGCCGGAAAACGCGTTTCCGGCCGAAAACGTGTACGTTTGCACTTCCCGGCCACAGGGAAGCTGCTAGCCGGGAATTCTCTGCCTGGTTCTACCCGCTGCCCGGAACACTACGCAGGGCAAAAGCGATTCTCGTCCTCCGTGCTTGCTTTTTCTCAGAAAGAGCCGTGGTGTGCGTTTTCGCCGAAAACGCATTTTCGGGCGAAAACGTGTACGTTTGCACTTCCCCGCCACAGGGAAGTTGATAGCAGGGAATTCTCTGCCTGGTTCTACCCGCTGCCCGGAACGCTACGCAGGGCAAAAGCGATTCTCGTCCTCCGTGCTTGCTTTTTCTCAGAAAGAGCCATGGTGTGCTTTTTCGCCGGAAAACGCGTTTTCGGCCGAAAACGTGTACGTTTGCACTTCCCCGCCACAGGGAAGCTGCTAGCCGGGAATTCTCTGCCTGGTTCTACCCGCTGCCCGGAACGCTACGCAGGGCAAAAGCGATTTTCGTCCTCCGTGCTTGCTTTTTCTCAGAAAGAGCCGTGGTGTGCGTTTTCGCGGGAAAACGCGTTTTCGGACGAAAACGTGTACGTTTGCACTTCCCGGCCACAGGGAAGCTGCTAGACGGGAATTCTCTGCCTGGTTCTACCCGCTGCCCGGAACGATACGCAGGGCAAAAGCGATTCTCGTCCTCCGTGCTTGCTTTTTCTCAGAAAGAGCCGTGGTGTGCGTTTTCGCCGGAAAATGCGTTTTCGGCCGAAAACGTGTACGTTTGCACTACCCGGCCACAGGGAAGCTGCTAGCCGGGAATTCTCTGCCTGGTTCTACCCGCTGCCCGGAACACTACGCAGGGCAAAAGCGATTCTCGTCCTCCGTGCTTGCTTTTTCTCAGAAAGAGCCGTGGTGTGCGTTTTCGCCGGAAAACGCGTTTTCGGCCGAAAACGTGTACGTTTGCACTTCCCGGCCACAGGGAAGCTGCTAGCCGGCAATTCTCTGCCTGGTTCTACCCGCTGCCAGGAACGCTACGCAGGGCAAAAGCGATTCTCGTCCTCCGTGCTTGCTTTTTCTCAGAAAGAGCCATGGTGTGCTTTTTCTCCGGGAAACGCTTTTTCGGCCGGAAACGTGTACGTTTGCACTTCCCGGCCACAGGGAAGCTGCTAGCCGGCAATTCGCTGCCTATTTCTACCCGCTGCTCAGAACGATACGCAGGGCAAAAGCGATTCTCGTCCTCCGTGCTTGCTTTTTCTCAGAAAGAGCCGTGGTGGGCGTTTTCGCGGGAAAACGAGTTTTCGGCCGAAAACGTGTACGTTTGCACTTCCCGGCCACAGGGAAGCTGCTAGCCGGGAATTCTCTGCCTGGTTCTACCCGCTGCCCGGAACGCTACGCAGGGCAAAAGCGATTCTCGTCCTCCGTGCTTGCTTTTTCTCAGAAAGAGCCGTGGTGTGCGTTTTCGCCGGAAAACGCTTTTTCGGCCGAAAACGTGTACGTTTACACTTCCCGGCCACAGGGCAGCTGCTAGCCGGGAATTCTCTGCCTGGTTCTACCCGCTGCCCGGAACACTACGCAGGGCAAAAGCGGTTCTCGTCCTCCGTGCTTGCTTTTTCTCAGAAAGAGCCATGGTGTGCTTTTTCGCCGGAAAACGCGTTTTCGGCCGAAAACGTGTACGTTTGCACTTCCCGGCCACAGGGAAGCTGCTAGCCGGGAATTCTCTGCCTGGTTCTACCCGCTGCCCGGAACGCTACGCAGGGCAAAAGCGATTCTCGTCCTCCGTGCTTGCTTTTTCTCAGAAAGAGCCGTGGTGTGCGTTTTCGCCGGAAAACGCGTTTTCGGCCGAAAACGTGTACGTTTGCACTTCCCGGCCACAGGGAAGCTGCTAGCCGGGAATTCTCTGCCTGGTTCTACCCGCTGCCCGGAACACTACACAGGGCAAAAGCGATTCTCGTCCTCCGTGCTTGCTTTTTCTCAGAAAGAGCCGTGGTGTGCGTTTTCGCCGGAAAACGAGTTTTCGGCCGAAAACGTGTACGTTTGCACTTCCCGGCACAGGGAAGCTGCTAGCCGGGAATTCTCTGCCTGGTTCTACCCTCTGCCCGGAACGCTACGCAGGGCAAAAGCGATTTTCGTCCTCCGTGCTTGCTTTTTCTCAGAAAGAGCCATGGTGTGCTTTTTCGCCCGAAAACGCGTTTTCGGCCGAAAACGTGTACGTTTGCACTTCCCGGCCACAGGGAAGCTGCTAGCCGGGAATTCGCTGCCTATTTCTACCCGCTGCTCAGAACGCTACGCAGGGCAAAAGCGATTCTCGTCCTCCGTGCTTGCTTTTTCTCAGAAAGAGCCGTGGTGTGCGTTTTCGCGGGAAAACGCGTTTTCGGCCGAAAACGTGTACGTTTGCTCTTCCCCGCCACAGGGAAGCTGCTAGCCGGGAATTCTCTGCCTGGTTCTACCCGCTGCCCGGAACGCTACGCAGGGCAAAAGCGATTCTCGTCCTCCGTGCTTGCTTTTTCTCAGAAAGAGCCGTGGTGTGCGTTTTCGCCGGAAAACGCGTTTTCGGCCGAAAACGTGTACGTTTGCACTTCCCGGCCACAGGGAAGCTGCTAGCCGGGAATTCTCTGCCTGGTTCTACCCGCTGCCCGGAACGCTACACAGGGCAAAAGCGATTCTCGTCCTCCGTGCTTGCTTTTTCTCAGAAAGAGCCGTGGTGTGCGTTTTCGCCAGAAAACGAGTTTTCGGCCGAAAACGTGTACGTTTGCACTTCCCGGCCACAGGGAAGCTGCTAGCCGGGAATTCTCTGCCTGGTTCTACCCGCTGCCCGGAACGCTACGCAGAGCAAAAGCGATTCTCGTCCTCCGTGCTTGCTTTTTCTCAGAAAGAGCCGTGGTGTGCGTTTTCGCGGGAAAACGCGTTTTCGGCCGAAAACGTGTACGTTTGCACTTCCCGGCCACAGGGAAGCTGCTAGCCGGGAATTCTCTGCCTGGTTCTACCCGCTGCCCGGAACGCTACGCAGGGCAAAAGCGATTCTCGTCCTCCGTGCTTGCTTTTTCTCAGAAAGAGCCGTGGTGTGCGTTTTCGCCGGAAAACGCGTTTTTGGACGAAAACGTGTACGTTTGCACTTCCCGGCCACAGGGAAGCTGCTAGACGGGAATTCTCTGCCTGGTTCTACCCGCTGCCCGGAACACTACGCAGGGCAAAAGCGATTCTCGTCCTCCGTGCTTGCTTTTTCTCAGAAAGAGCCGTGGTGTGCGTTTTCGCCGGAAAACGCGTTTTCGGCCGAAAACGTGTACGTTTGCACTTCCCCGCCACAGGGAAGCTGCTAGCCGGGAATTCTCTGCCTGGTTCTACCCGCTGCCCGGAACGCTACGCAGGGCAAAAGCGATTCTCGTCCTCCGTGCTTGCTTTTTCTCAGAAAGAGCCGTGGTGTGCGTTTTCGCCGGTAAACGCGTTTTCGGCCGGAAACGTGTACGTTTGCACTTCCCGGCCACAGGGAAGCTGCTAGACGGGAATTCTCTGCCTGGTTCTACCCGCTGCCCGGAACGCTACGCAGGGCAAAAGCGATTCTCGTCCTCCGTGCTTGCTTTTTCCCAGAAAGAGCCGTGCTGTGCGTTTTCGCCGGAAAACGCGTTTTCGGCCGAAAACATGTACGTTTGCACTTCCCGGCCACAGGGAAGCTGCTAGCCGGGAATTCTCTGCCTGGTTCTACCCGCTGCCCGGAACGCTACGCAGGGCAAAAGCGATTCTCGTCCTCCGTGCTTGCTTTTTCTAAGAAAGAGCCGTGGTGTGCGTTTTCGCGGGAAAACGCGTTTTCGGCCGAAAACGTGTACGTTTGCACTTCCCGGCCACAGGGAAGCTGCTAGCCGGGAATTCTCTGCCTGGTTCTACCCGCTGCCCGGAACGCTACGCAGGGCAAAAGCGATTCTCGTCCTCCGTGCTTGCTTTTTCTCAGAAAGAGCCGTGGTGTGCGTTTTCGCCGGAAAACGCGTTTTTGGACGAAAACGTATACGTTTGCACTTCCCCGCCACAGGGAAGCTGCTAGCCGGGAATTCTCTGCCTGGTTCTACCCGCTGCCAGGAACACTACGCAGGGCAAAAGCGATTCTCGTCCTCCGTGCTTGCTTTTTCCCAGAAAGAGCCGTGCTGTGCGTTTTCGCCGGAAAACGCGTTTTCGGCCGAAAACATGTACGTTTGCACTTCCCGGCCACAGGGAAGCTGCTAGCCGGGAATTCTCTGCCTGGTTCTACCCGCTGCCCGGAACGCTACGCAGGGCAAAAGCGATTCTCGTCCTCCGTGCTTGCTTTTTCTAAGAAAGAGCCGTGGTGTGCGTTTTCGCGGGAAAACGCGTTTTCGGCCGAAAACGTGTACGTTTGCACTTCCCCGCCACAGGGAAGCTGCTAGCCGGGAATTCTCTGCCTGGTTCTACCCGCTGCCCGGAACGCTACGCAGGGCAAAAGCGATTCTTGTCCTCCGCGCTTGCTTTTTCTCAGAAAGAGCCGTGGTGTGCGTTTTCACGGGAAAACGCGTTTTCGGCCGAAAACGTGTACGTTTGCACTTCCCCGCCACAGGGAAGCTGCTAGACGGGAATTCTCTGCCTGGTTCTACCCGCTGCCCGGAACGCTACGCAGGGCAAAAGCGATTCTCGTCCTCCGTGCTTGCTTTTTCTCAGAAAGAGCCGTGGTGTGCGTTTTCGCCGGAAAACGCGTTTTCGGCCGAAAACGTGTACGTTTGCACTTCCCGGCCACAGGGAAGCTGCTAGCCGGGAATTCTCTGCCTGGTTCTACCCGCTGCCCGGAACGCTACGCAGGGCAAAAGCGATTCTCGTCCTCCGTGCTTGCTTTTTCTCAGAAAGAGCCGTGGTGTGCGTTTTCGCCGGAAAACGCGTTTTCGGACGAAAACGTGTACGTTTGCACTTCCCCGCCACAGGGAAGCTGCTAGCCGGGAATTCTCTGCCTGGTTCTACCCGCTGCCCGGAACACTACGCAGGGCAAAAGCGATTCTCGTCCTCCGTGCTTGCTTTTTCTCAGAAAGAGCCGTGGTGTGCGTTTTCGCCGGAAAACGCGTTTTCGGCCGAAAACGTGTACGTTTGCACTTCCCGGCCACAGGGAAGCTGCTAGCCGGGAATTCTCTGCCTGGTTCTACCCGCTGCCCGGAACGCTACGCAGGGCAAAAGCGATTCTCGTCCTCCGTGCTTGCTTTTTCTCAGAAAGAGCCGTGGTGTGCGTTTTCGCCGGAAAACGTGTTTTCGGCGAAAACGTGTACGTTTGCACTTCCCGGCCACAGGGAAGCTGCTAGCCGGGAATTCTCTGCCTGGTTCTACCCGCTGCCCGGAACGCTACGCAGGGCAAAAGCGATTCTCGTCCTCCGTGCTTGCTTTTTCTCAGAAAGAGCCGTGGTGTGCGTTTTCGCGGGAAAACGAGTTTTCGGCCGAAAACGTGTACGTTTGCACTTCCCGGCCACAGGGAAGCTGCTAGACGGGAATTCTCTGCCTGGTTCTACCCGCTGCCCGGAACGCTACGCAGGGCAAAAGCGATTCTCGTCCTCCGTGCTTGCTTTTTCTCAGAAAGAGCCGTGGTGTGCGTTTTCGCGAGAAAACGCGTTTTCGGCCGAAAACGTGTACGTTTGCACTTCCCGGCCACAGGGAAGCTGCTAGCCGGGAATTCTCTGCCTGGTTCTACCCGCTGCCCGGAACGCTACACAGGGCAAAAGCGATTCTCGTCCTCCGTGCTTGCTTTTTCTCAGAAAGAGCCGTGGTGTGCGTTTTCGCCGGAAAACGCGTTTTCGGCCGAAAACGTGTACGTTTGCACTTCCCGGCCACAGGGAAGCTGCTAGCCGGGAATTCTCTGCCTGGTTCTACCCGCTGCCCGGAACACTACGCAGGGCAAAAGCGATTCTCGTCCTCCGCGCTTGCTTTTTCTCAGAAAGAGCCGTGGTGTGCGTTTTCACGGGAAAACGCGTTTTCGGCCGAAAACGTGTACGTTTGCACTTCCCCGCCACAGGGAAGCTGCTAGCCGGGAATTCTCTGCCTGGTTCTACCCGCTGCCCGGAACGCTACGCAGGGCAAAAGCGATTCTCGTCCTCCGTGCTTGCTTTTTCTCAGAAAGAGCCGTGGTGTGCGTTTTCGCGGGAAAACGCGTTTTCGGCCGAAAACGTGTACGTTTGCACTTCCCGGCCACAGGGAAGCTGCTAGCCGGGAATTCTCTGCCTGGTTCTACCCGCTGCCCGGAACGCTACGCAGGGCAAAAGCGATTCTCGTCCTCCGTGCTTGCTTTTTCTCAGAAAGAGCCGTGGTGTGCGTTTTCGCCGGAAAACGCGTTTTCGGACGAAAACGTATACGTTTGCACTTCCCCGCCACAGGGAAGCTGCTAGCCGGGAATTCTCTGCCTGGTTCTACCCGCTGCCCGGAACACTACGCAGGGCAAAAGCGATTCTCGTCCTCCGTGCTTGCTTTTTCTCAGAAAGAGCCGTGGTGTGCGTTTTCTCCGGAAAACGCGTTTTCGGCCGAAAACGTGTACGTTTGCACTTCCCGGCCACAGGGAAGCTGCTAGCCGGGAATTCTCTGCCTGGTTCTACCCGCTGCCCGGAACGCTACGCAGGGCAAAAGCGATTCTCGTCCTCCGTGCTTGCTTTTTCTCAGAAAGAGCCGTGGTGTGCGTTTTCGCCGGAAAACGTGTTTTCGGCGAAAACGTGTACGTTTGCACTTCCCGGCCACAGGGAAGCTGCTAGCCGGGAATTCTCTGCCTGGTTCTACCCGCTGCCCGGAACGCTACGCAGGGCAAAAGCGATTCTCGTCCTCCGTGCTTGCTTTTTCTCAGAAAGAGCCGTGGTGTGCGTTTTCGCGGGAAAACGCGTTTTCGGCCGAAAACGTGTACGTTTGCACTTCCCGGCCACAGGGAAGCTGCTAGACGGGAATTCTCTGCCTGGTTCTACCCGCTGCCCGGAACGCTACGCAGGGCAAAAGCGATTCTCGTCCTCCGTGCTTGCTTTTTCTCAGAAAGAGCCGTGGTGTGCGTTTTCGCGAGAAAACGCGTTTTCGGCCGAAAACGTGTACGTTTGCACTTCCCGGCCACAGGGAAGCTGCTAGCCGGGAATTCTCTGCCTGGTTCTACCCGCTGCCCGGAACGCTACACAGGGCAAAAGCGATTCTCGTCCTCCGTGCTTGCTTTTTCTCAGAAAGAGCCGTGGTGTGCGTTTTCGCCGGAAAACGCGTTTTCGGCCGAAAACGTGTACGTTTGCACTTCCCGGCCACAGGGAAGCTGCTAGCCGGGAATTCTCTGCCTGGTTCTACCCGCTGCCCGGAACGCTACGCAGGGCAAAAGCGATTCTCGTCCTCCGTGCTTGCTTTTTCTCAGAAAGAGCCGTGGTGTGCATTTTTGCCAGAAAACGCGTTTTCGGCCGAAAACTTGTACGTTTGCACTTCCCGGCCACAGGGAAGCTGCTAGCCGGGAATTCTCTGCCTGGTTCTACCCGCTGCCCGGAACGCTACGCAGGGCAAAAGCGATTCTCGTCCTCCGTGCTTGCTTTTTCTCAGAAAGAGCCGTGGTGTGCGTTTTCGCCGGTAAATGCGTTTTCGGCCGAAAACGTGTACGTTTGCACTTCCCCGCCACAGGGAAGCTGCTAGCCGGGAATTCTCTGCCTGGTTCTACCCGCTGCCCGGAGCGCTACGCAGGGCAAAAGCGATTCTCGTCCTCCGTGCTTGCTTTTTCTCAGAATGAGCCGTGGTGTGCTTTTTCGCCGGAAAACGCGTTTTCGGCCGAAAACGTGTACGTTTGCACTTCCCGGCCACAGGGAAGCTGCTAGCCGGGAATTCTCTGCCTGGTTCTACCCGCTGCCCGGAACGCTACGCAGGGCAAAAGCGATTCTCGTCCTCCGTGCTTGCTTTTTCTCAGAAAGAGCCGTGGTGTGCGTTTTCGCCGGAAAACGTGTTTTCGGCGAAAACGTGTACGTTTGCACTTCCCGGCCACAGGGAAGCTGCTAGCCGGGAATTCTCTGCCTGGTTCTACCCGCTGCCCGGAACGCTACGCAGGGCAAAAGCGATTCTCGTCCTCCGTGCTTGCTTTTTCTCAGAAAGAGCCGTGGTGTGCGTTTTCGCCGGTAAACGCGTTTTCGGCCGAAAACGTGTACGTTTGCACTTCCCGGCCACAGGGAAGCTGCTAGACGGGAATTCTCTGCCTGGTTCTACCCGCTGCCCGGAACGCTACGCAGGGCAAAAGCGATTCTCGTCCTCCGTGCTTGCTTTTTCTCAGAAAGAGCCGTGGTGTGCGTTTTCGCCGGAAAACGTGTTTTCGGCGAAAACGTGTACGTTTGCACTTCCCGGCCACAGGGAAGCTGCTAGCCGGGAATTCTCTGCCTGGTTCTACCCGCTGCCCGGAACGCTACGCAGGGCAAAAGCGATTCTCGTCCTCCGTGCTTGCTTTATCTCAGAAAGAGCCGTGGTGTGCGTTTTCGCCAGAAAACGCTTTTTCGGGCGAAAACGTGTACGTTTGCACTTCCCGGCCACAGGGAAGCTGCTAGCCGGGAATTCTCTGCCTGGTTCTACCCGCTGCCCGGAACGCTATGCAGGGCAAAAGCGATTCTCGTCCTCCGTGCTTGCTTTTTCTCAGAAAGAGCCGTGGTGTGCGTTTTCGCCGGAAAACGCGTTTTCGGCCGAAAACGTGTACGTTTGCACTTCCCCGCCACAGGGAAGCTGCTAGACGGGAATTCTCTGCCTGGTTCTACCCTCTGCCCGGAACGCTACGCAGGGCAAAAGCGATTCTCGTCCTCCGTGCTTGCTTTTTCTCAGAAAGAGCCATGGTGTTCTTTTTCTCCGGAAAACGCGTTTTCGGCCGGAAACGTGTAGGTTTGCACTTCCCGGCCACAGGGAAGCTGCTAGCCGGCATTTCGCTGCCTATTTCTACCCGCTGCTCAGAACCATACGCAGGGCAAAAGCGATTCTCGTCCTCCGTGCTTTCTTTTTCTCAGAAAGAGCCGTGGTGTGCGTTTTCGCTGGAAAACGCGTTTTCGGCCGAAAACGTGTACGTTTGCACTTCCCGGCCACAGGGAAGCTGCTAGCCGGGAATTCTCTGCCTGGTTCTACCCGCTGCCCGGAACGCTACGCAGGGCAAAAGCGATTCTCGTCCTCCGTGCTTGCTTTTTCTCAGAAAGAGCCGTGGTGTGCGTTTTCGCCGGAAAACGCGTTTTCGGCCGAAAACGTGTACGTTTGCACTTCCCGGCCACAGGGAAGCTGCTAGCCGGGAATTCTCTGCCTGGTTCTACCCGCTGCCCGGAACGCTACGCAGGGCAAAAGCGATTCTCGTCCTCCGTGCTTGCTTTTTCTCAGAAAGAGCCGTGGTGTGCGTTTTCGCCGGAAAACGCGTTTTCGGCCGAAAACGTGTACGTTTGCACTTCCCGGCCACAGGGAAGCTGCTAGCCGGGAATTCTCTGCCTGGTTCTACCCGCTGCCCGGAACGCTACGCAGGGCAAAAGCGATTCTCGTCCTCCGTGCTTGCTTTTTCTCAGAAAGAGCCGTGGTGTGCGTTTTCGCCGGAAAACGCGTTTTCGGCCGAAAACGTGTACGTTTGCACTTCCCCGCCACAGGGAAGCTGCTAGCCGGGAATTCTCTGCCTGGTTCTACCCGCTGCACGGAACGCTACGCAGGGCAAAAGCGATTCTCGTCCTCCGTGCTTGCTTTTTCTCAGAAAGAGCCATGGTGTGCGTTTTCGCCGGAAAACGCGTTTTCGGCTGGAAACGTGTACGTTTGCACTTCCCGGCCACAGGGAAGCTGCTAGCCGGCAATTCGCTGCCTATTTCTACCCGCTGATCAGAACGCTACGCAGGGCAAAAGCGATTCTCGTCCTCCGTGCTTGTTTTTTCTCAGAAAGAGCCGTGGTGTGCGTTTTCGCCGCAAAACGCGTTTTCGGCCGAAAACCTGTACGTTTGCACTTCCCCGCCACAGGGAAGCTGCTATCAGGGAATTCTCTGCCTGGTTCTACCCCCTGCCCGGAACGCTACGCAGGGCAAAAGCGATTCTCGTCCTCCATGCTTGCTTTTTCTCAGAAAGAGCCGTGGTGTGCGTTTTCGCGGGAAAACGCGTTTTCGGCCGAAAACGTGTACGTTTGCACTTCCCGGCCACAGGGAAGCTGCTAGCCGGGAATTCTCTGCCTGGTTCTACCCGCTGCCCGGAACGCTACGCAGGGCAAAAGCGATTCTCGTCCTCCGTGCTTGCTTTTTCTCAGAAAGAGCCGTGGTGTGCGTTTTCGCCGGAAAACGCGTTTTCGGCCGAAAACGTGTACGTTTGCACTTCCCCGCCACAGGGAAGCTGCTAGCCGGGAATTCTCTGCCTGGTGCTACCCGCTGCCCGGAACGCTACGCAGGGCAAAAGCGATTCTCGTCCTCCGTGCTTGCTTTTTCTCAGAAAGAGCCGTGGTGTGCGTTTTCGCCGGAAAACGCGTTTTCGGCCGAAAACGTGTACGTTTGCACTTCCCGGCCACAGGGAAGCTGCTAGCCGGCAATTCGCTGCCTATTTCTACCCGCTGCTCAGAACGCTACGCAGGGCAAAAGCGATTCTCGTCCTCCGTGCTTGCTTTTTCTCAGAAAGAGCCGTGGTGTGCGTTTTCGCCAGAAAACGCTTTTTCGGGCGAAAACGTGTACGTTTGCACTTCCCGGCCACAGGGAAGCTGCTAGCCGGGAATTCTCTGCCTGGTTCTACCCGCTGCCAGGAACGCTACGCAGGGCAAAAGCGATTCTCGTCCTCCGTGCTTGCTTTTTCTCAGAAAGAGCCGTGGTGTGCGTTTTTGCCAGAAAACGCGTTTTCGGCCGAAAACGTGTACGTTTGCACTTCCCGGCCACAGGGAAGCTGCTAGCCGGGAATTCTCTGCCTGGTTCTACCCGCTGCCCGGAACGCTACGCAGGGCAAAAGCGATTCTCGTCCTCCGTGCTTGCTTTTTCTCAGAAAGAGCCGTGGTGTGCGTTTTCGCCGGAAAACGCGTTTTCGGACGAAAACGTGTACGTTTGCACTTCCCGGCCACAGGGAAGCTGCTAGCCGGGAATTCTCTGCCTGGTTCTACCCGCTGCCCGGAACGCTACGCAGGGCAAAAGCGATTCTCGTCCTCCGTGCTTGCTTTTTCTCAGAAAGAGCCGTGGTGTGCGTTTTCGCCGGTAAACGCGTTTTCGGCCGAAAACGTGTACGTTTGCACTTCCCGGCCACAGGGAAGCTGCTAGCCGGGAATTCTCTGCCTGGTTCTACCCTCTGCCCGGAACGCTACGCAGGGCAAAAGCGATTTTCGTCCTCCGTGCTTGCTTTTTCTCAGAAAGAGCCATGGTGTGCTTTTTCGCCGGAAAACACGTTTTCGGCCGAAAACGTGTACGTTTGCACTTCCCGGCCACAGGGAAGCTGCTAGCCGGCAATTCGCTGCCTATTTCTACCCGCTGCTCAGAACCATACGCAGGGCAAAAGCGATTCTCGTCCTCCGTGCTTGCTTTTTCTCAGAAAGAGCCGTGGTGTGCGTTTTCGCCGGAAAACGCGTTTTCGGCCGAAAACGTGTACGTTTGCACTTCCCCGCCACAGGGAAGCTGCTAGACGGGAATTCTCTGCCTGGTTCTACCCGCTGCCCGGAACGATACGCAGGGCAAAAGCGATTCTCGTCCTCCGTGCTTGCTTTTTCTCAGAAAGAGCCATGGTGGTCTTTTTCTCCGGAAAACGCGTTTTCGGCCGGAAACGTGTAGGTTTGCACTTCCCGGCCACAGGGAAGCTGCTAGCCGGCATTTCGCTGCCTATTTCTACCCGCTGCTCAGAACCATACGCAGGGCAAAAGCGATTCTCGTCCTCCGTGCTTTCTTTTTCTCAGAAAGAGCCGTGGTGTGCGTTTTCGCGGGAAAACGCGTTTTCGGCCGAAAACGTGTACGTTTGCACTTCCCGGCCACAGGGAAGCTGCTAGCCGGGAATTCTCTGCCTGGTTCTACCCGCTGCCCGGAACGCTACGCAGGGCAAAAGCGATTCTCGTCCTCCGTGCTTGCTTTTTCTCAGAAAGAGCCGTGGTGTGCGTTTTCGCCGGAAAACGCGTTTTCGGCCGAAAACGTGTACGTTTGCACTTCCCGGCCACAGGGAAGCTGCTAGCCGGGAATTCTCTGCCTGGTTCTACCCGCTGCCCGGAACGCTACGCAGGGCAAAAGCGATTCTCGTCCTCCGTGCTTGCTTTTTCTCAGAAAGAGCCGTGGTGTGCGTTTTCGCCGGAAAACGCGTTTTCGGCCGAAAACGTGTACGTTTGCACTTCCCCGCCACAGGGAAGCTGCTAGACGGGAATTCTCTGCCTGGTTCTACCCGCTGCCCGGAACGATACGCAGGGCAAAAGCGATTCTCGTCCTCCGTGCTTGCTTTTTCTCAGAAAGAGCCATGGTGTTCTTTTTCTCCGGAAAACGCGTTTTCGGCCGGAAACGTGTAGGTTTGCACTTCCCGGCCACAGGGAAGCTGCTAGCCGGCATTTCGCTGCCTATTTCTACCCGCTGCTCAGAACCATACGCAGGGCAAAAGCGATTCTCGTCCTCCGTGCTTTCTTTTTCTCAGAAAGAGCCGTGGTGTGCGTTTTCGCGGGAAAACGCGTTTTCGGCCGAAAACGTGTACGTTTGCACTTCCCGGCCACAGGGAAGCTGCTAGCCGGGAATTCTCTGCCTGGTTCTACCCGCTGCCCGGAACGCTACGCAGGGCAAAAGCGATTCTCGTCCTCCGTGCTTGCTTTTTCTCAGAAAGAGCCGTGGTGTGCGTTTTCGCCGGAAAACGCGTTTTCGGCCGAAAACGTGTACGTTTGCACTTCCCGGCCACAGGGAAGCTGCTAGCCGGGAATTCTCTGCCTGGTTCTACCCGCTGCCCGGAACGCTACGCAGGGCAAAAGCGATTCTCGTCCTCCGTGCTTGCTTTTTCTCAGAAAGAGCCGTGGTGTGCGTTTTCGCCGGAAAACGCGTTTTCGGCCGAAAACGTGTACGTTTGCACTTCCCGGCCACAGGGAAGCTGCTAGCCGGGAATTCTCTGCCTGGTTCTACCCGCTGCCCGGAACGCTACGCAGGGCAAAAGCGATTCTCGTCCTCCGTGCTTGCTTTTTCTCAGAAAGAGCCGTGGTGTGCGTTTTCGCCGGAAAACGCGTTTTCGACCGAAAACGTGTACGTTTGCACTTCCCCGCCACAGGGAAGCTGCTAGCCGGGAATTCTCTGCCTGGTTCTACCCGCTGCACGGAACGCTACGCAGGGCAAAAGCGATTCTCGTCCTCCGTGCTTGCTTTTTCTCAGAAAGAGCCATGGTGTGCGTTTTCGCCGGAAAACGCTTTTTCGGGCGAAAACGTGTACGTTTGCACTTCCCGGCCACAGGGAAGCTGCTAGCCGGCAATTCGCTGCCTATTTCTACCCGCTGCTCAGAACGCTACGCAGGGCAAAAGCGATTCTCGTCCTCCGTGCTTGTTTTTTCTCAGAAAGAGCCGTGGTGTGCGTTTTCGCCGCAAAACGCTTTTTCGGCCGAAAACCTGTACGTTTGCACTTCCCCGCCACAGGGAAGCTGCTAGCCGGGAATTCTCTGCCTGGTTCTACCCCCTGCCCGGAACGCTACGCAGGGCAAAAGCGATTCTCGTCCTCCATGCTTGCTTTTTCTCAGAAAGAGCAGTGGTGTGCGTTTTCGCGGGAAAACGCGTTTTCGGCCGAAAACGTGTACGTTTGCACTACCCGGCCACAGGGAAGCTGCTAGCCGGGAATTCTCTGCCTGGTTCTACCCGCTGCCCGGAACGCTACGCAGGGCAAAAGCGATTCTCGTCCTCCGTGCTTGCTTTTTCTCAGAAAGAGCCGTGGTGTGCGTTTTCGCCGGAAAACGCGTTTTCGGCCGAAAACGTGTACGTTTGCACTTCCCCGCCACAGGGAAGCTGCTAGCCGGGAATTCTCTGCCTGGTGCTACCAGCTGCCCGGAACGCTACGCAGGGCAAAAGCGATTCTCGTCCTCCGTGCTTGCTTTTTCTCAGAAAGAGCCGTGGTGTGCGTTTTCGCCGGAAAACGCGTTTTCGGCCGAAAACGTGTACGTTTGCACTTCCCGGCCACAGGGAAGCTGCTAGCCGGCAATTCGCTGCCTATTTCTACCCGCTGCTCAGAACGCTACGCAGGGCAAAAGCGATTCTCGTCCTCCGTGCTTGCTTTTTCTCAGAAAGAGCCGTGGTGTGCGTTTTCGCCAGAAAACGCTTTTTCGGGCGAAAACGTGTACGTTTGCACTTCCCGGCCACAGGGAAGCTGCTAGCCGGGAATTCTCTGCCTGGTTCTACCCGCTGCCCGGAACGCTACGCAGGGCAAAAGCGATTCTCGTCCTCCGTGCTTGCTTTTTCTCAGAAAGAGCCGTGGTGTGCGTTTTCGCCGGAAAACGCGTTTTCGGCCGAAAACGTGTACGTTTGCACATCCCGGCCACAGGGAAGCTGCTAGCCGGCAATTCTCTGCCTGGTTCTACCCGCTGCCCGGAACGCTACGCAGGGCAAAAGCGATTCTCGTCCTCCGTGCTTGCTTTTTCTCAGAAAGAGCCGTGGTGTGCGTTTTTGCCGGAAAAAGGGGTTTTCGGCCGAAAACGTGTACGTTTGCACTTCCCGGCCACAGGGAAGCTGCTAGCCGGGAATTCTCTGCCTGGTTCTACCCGCTGCCCGGAACGCTACGCAGGGCAAAAGCGATTCTCGTCCTCCGTGCTTGCTTTTTCTCAGAAAGAGCCATGGTGTGCTTTTTCGACGGAAAAAGGGTTTTCGGCCGAAAACGTGTACGTTTGCACTTCCCCGCCACAGGGAAGCTGCTAGACGGGAATTCTCTGCCTGGTTCTACCCGCTGCCAGGAAGCGCTACGCAGGGCAAAAGCGATTCTCGTCCTCCGTGCTTGCTTTTTCTCAGAAAGAGCCGTGGTGTGCTTTTTCGCCGGAAAACGCGTTTTCGGCCGAAAACGTGTACGTTTGCACTTCCCGGCCACAGGGAAGCTGCTAGCCGGGAATTCTCTGCCTGGTTCTACCCGCTGCCCGGAACGCTACGCACGGCAAAAGCGATTCTCGTCCTCCGTGCTTGCTTTTTCTCAGAAAGAGCCGTGGTGTGCGTTTTCGCCGGAAAACGCGTTTTCGGCCGAAAACGTGTACGTTTGCACTTCCCGGCCACAGGGAAGCTGCTAGCCGGGAATTCTCTGCCTGGTTCTACCCGCTGCCCGGAACGCTACGCAGGGCAAAAGCGATTCTCGTCCTCCGTGCTTGCTTGTTCTCAGAAAGAGCCGTGGTGTGCGTTTTCGCCGCAAAACGCGTTTTCGGCCGAAAACGTGTACGTTTGCACTTCCCGGCCACAGGGAAGCTGCTAGCCGGGAATTTTCTGCCTGGTTCTACCCGCTGCCCGGAACGCTACGCAGGGCAAAAGCGATTCTCGTCCTCCGTGCTTGCTTTTTCTCAGAAAGAGCCGTGGTGTGCGTTTTCGCCGGAAAACGCGTTTCCGGCCGAAAACGTGTACGTTTGCACTTCCCGGCCACAGGGAAGCTGCTAGCCGGGAATTCTCTGCCTGGTTCTACCCGCTGCCCGGAACGCTACGCAGGGCAAAAGCGATTCTCGTCCTCCGTGCTTGCTTTTTCTCAGAAAGAGCCGTGGTCTGCGTTTTCGCCGGAAAACGCGTTTTCGGCCGAAAACGTGTACGTTTGCACTTCCCGGCCACAGGGAAGCTGCTAGCCGGGAATTCTCTGCCTGGTTCTACCCGCTGCCCGGAACGCTACGCAGGGCAAAAGCGATTCTCGTCCTCCGTGCTTGCTTTTTCTCAGAAAGAGCCATGGTGTTCTTTTTCTCCGGAAAACGCGTTTTCGGCCGGAAACGTGTAGGATTGCACTCCCCGGCCACAGGGAAGCTGCTAGGCGGCAATTCGCTGCCTATTTCTACCCGCTGCTCAGAACCATACGCAGGGCAAAAGCGATTCTCGTCCTCCGTGCTTTCTTTTTCTCAGAAAGAGCCGTGGTGTGCGTTTTCGCGGGAAAACGAGTTTTCGGCCGAAAACGTGTACGTTTGCACTTCCCGGCCACAGGGAAGCTGCTAGCCGGGAATTCTCTGCCTGGTTCTACCCGCTGCCCGGAACGCTACGCAGGGCAAAAGCGATTCTCGTCCTCCGTGCTTGCTTTTTCTCAGAAAGAGCCGTGGTGTGCTTTTTCGCCAGAAAACGCTTTTTCGGCCGAAAACGTGTACGTTTGCACTTCCCCGCCACAGGGAAGCTGCTAGACGGGAATTATCTGCCTGGTTCTACCCGCTGCCAGGAACACTACGCAGGGCAAAAGCGATTCTCATCCTCCGTGCTTGCTTTTTCTCAGAAAGAGCCGTGGTGTGCGTTTTCGCCAGAAAACGCTTTTTCGGGCGAAAACGTGTACGTTTGCACTTCCCGGCCACAGGGAAGCTGCTAGCCGGGAATTCTCTGCCTGGTTCTACCCGCTGCCCGGAACGCTACGCAGGGCAAAAGCGATTCTCGTCCTCCGTGCTTGCTTTTTCTCAGAAAGAGCCGTGGTGTGCGTTTTCGCCGGAAAACGCGTTTTCGGCCGAAAACGTGTACGTTTGCACTTCCCCGCCACAGGGAAGCTGCTAGCCGGGAATTCTCTGCCTGGTTCGACCCGCTGCCCGGAACGCTACGCAGGGCAAAAGCGATTCTCGTCCTCCGTGCTTGCTTTTTCTCAGAAAGAGCCGTGGTGTGCGTTTTCGCCGGAAAACGCGTTTTCGGCCGACAACGTGTACGTTTGCACTTCCCCGCCACAGGGAAGCTGCTAGCCGGGAATTCTCTGCCTGGTTCTACCCGCTGCCCGGAACGCTACGCAGGGCCAAAGCGATTCTCGTCCTCCGTGCTTGCTTTTTCTCAGAAAGAGCTGTGGTGTGCGTTTTCGCTGGAAAACGCGTTTTCGGCCGAAAACGTGTACGTTTGCACTTCCCGGCCACAGGGAAGCTGCTAGCCGGGAATTCTCTGCCTGGTTCTACCCGCTGCCCGGAACGCTACGCAGGGCAAAAGCGATTCTCGTCCTCCGTGCTTGCTTTTTCTCAGAAAGAGCCGTGGTGTGCGTTTTCGCCGGAAAACGCGTTTTCGGACGAAAACGTGTACGTTTGCACTTCCCGGCCACAGGGAAGCTGCTAGCCGGGAATTCTCTGCCTGGTTCTACCCGCTGCCCGGAACGCTACGCAGGGCAAAAGCGATTCTCGTCCTCCGTGCTTGCTTTTTCTCAGAAAGAGCCATGGTGTGCGTTTTCGCCGGAAAACGCGTTTTCGGCCGGAAACGTGTACGTGTGCACTTCCCGGCCACAGGGAAGCTGCTAGCCGGCAATTCGCTGCCTATTTCTACCCGCTGCTCAGAACGCTACGCAGGGCAAAAGCGATTCTCGTCCTCCGTGCTTGTTTTTTCTCAGAAAGAGCCGTGGTGTGCGTTTTCGCCGCAAAACGCGTTTTCGGCCGAAAACCTGTACGTTTGCACTTCCCCGCCACAGGGAAGCTGCTATCAGGGAATTCTCTGCCTGGTTCTACCCCCTGCCCGGAACGCTACGCAGGGCAAAAGCGATTCTCGTCCTCCATGCTTGCTTTTTCTCAGAAAGAGCAGTGGTGTGCGTTTTCGCGGGAAAACGCGTTTTCGGCCGAAAACGTGTACGTTTGCACTTCCCGGCCACAGGGAAGCTGCTAGCCGGGAATTCTCTGCCTGGTTCTACCCGCTGCCCGGAACGCTACGCAGGGCAAAAGCGATTCTCGTCCTCCGTGCTTGCTTTTTCTCAGAAAGAGCCGTGGTGTGCGTTTTCGCCGGAAAACGCGTTTTCGGCCGAAAACGTGTACGTTTGCACTTCCCCGCCACAGGGAAGCTGCTAGCCGGGAATTCTCTGCCTGGTGCTACCCGCTGCCCGGAACGCTACGCAGGGCAAAAGCGATTCTCGTCCTCCGTGCTTGCTTTTTCTCAGAAAGAGCCGTCGTGTGCGTTTTCGCCGGAAAACGCGTTTTCGGCCGAAAACGTGTACGTTTGCACTTCCCGGCCACAGGGAAGCTGCTAGCCGGCAATTCGCTGCCTATTTCTACCCGCTGCTCAGAACGCTACGCAGGGCAAAAGCGATTCTCGTCCTCCGTGCTTGCTTTTTCTCAGAAAGAGCCGTGGTGTGCGTTTTCGCCAGAAAACGCTTTTTCGGGCGAAAACGTGTACGTTTGCACTTCCCGGCCACAGGGAAGCTGCTAGACGGGAATTCTCTGCCTGGTTCTACCCGCTGCCCGGAACGCTACGCAGGGCAAAAGCGATTCTCGTCCTCCGTGCTTGCTTTTTCTCAGAAAGAGCCGTGGTGTGCGTTTTTGCCAGAAAACGCGTTTTCGGCCGAAAACGTGTACGTTTGCACTTCCCCGCCACAGGGAAGCTGCTAGCCGGGAATTCTCTGCCTGGTTCTACCCGCTGCCCGGAACGCTACGCAGGGCAAAAGCGATTCTCGTTCTCCGTGCTTGCTTTTTCTCAGAAAGAGCCGTGGTGTGCGTTTTCGCCGGAAAACGCGTTTTCGGCCGAAAACGTGTACGTTTGCACTTCCCGGCCACAGGGAAGCTGCTAGCCGGGAATTCTCTGCCTGGTTCTACCCGCTGCCCGGAACGCTACGCAGGGCAAAAGCGATTCTCGTCCTCCGTGCTTGCTTTTTCTCAGAAAGAGCCGTGGTGTGCGTTTTCGCCGGTAAACGCGTTTTCGGCCGAAAACGTGTACGTTTGCACTTCCCGGCCACAGGGAAGCTGCTAGCCGGGAATTCTCTGCCTGGTTCTACCCTCTGCCCGGAACGCTACGCAGGGCAAAAGCGATTTTCGTCCTCCGTGCTTGCTTTTTCTCAGAAAGAGCCATGGTGTGCTTTTTCGCCGGAAAACATGTTTTCGGCCGAAAACGTGTACGTTTGCACTTCCCGGCCACAGGGAAGCTGCTAGCCGGCAATTCGCTGCCTATTTCTACCCGCTGCTCAGAACGCTACGCAGGGCAAAAGCGATTCTCGTCCTCCGTGCTTTCTTTTTCTCAGAAAGAGCCGTGGTGTGCGTTTTCGCCGGAAAACGCGTTTTCGGCCGAAAACGTGTACGTTTGCACTTCCCGGCCACAGGGAAGCTGCTAGCCGGGAATTCTCTGCCTGGTTCTACCCGCTGCCCGGAACGCTACGCACGGCAAAAGCGATTCTCGTCCTCCGTGCTTGCTTTTTCTCAGAAAGAGCCGTGGTGTGCGTTTTCGCCGGAAAACGCGTTTCCGGCCGAAAACGTGTACGTTTGCACTTCCCGGCCACAGGGAAGCTGCTAGCCGGGAATTCTCTGCCTGGTTCTACCCGCTGCCCGGAACGCTACGCAGGGCAAAAGCGATTCTCGTCCTCCGTGCTTGCTTTTTCTCAGAAAGAGCCGTGGTGTGCGTTTTCGCCGGAAAACGCGTTTTCGGCCGAAAACGTGTACGTTTGCACTTCCCGGCCACAGGGAAGCTGCTAGCCGGGAATTCTCTGCCTGGTTCTACCCGCTGCCCGGAACGCTACGCAGGGCAAAAGCGATTCTCGTCCTCCGTGCTTGCTTTTTCTCAGAAAGAGCCGTGGTGTGCGTTTTCGCCAGAAAACGCTTTTTCGGGCGAAAACGTGTACGTTTGCACTTCCCGGCCACAGGGAAGCTGCTAGACGGGAATTCTCTGCCTGGTTCTACCCGCTGCCCGGAACGCTACGCAGGGCAAAAGCGATTCTCGTCCTCCGTGCTTGCTTTTTCTCAGAAAGAGCCGTGGTGTGCGTTTTTGCCAGAAAACGCGTTTTCGGCCGAAAACGTGTACGTTTGCACTTCCCCGCCACAGGGAAGCTGCTAGCCGGGAATTCTCTGCCTGGTTCTACCCGCTGCCCGGAACGCTACGCAGGGCAAAAGCGATTCTCGTCCTCCGTGCTTGCTTTTTCTCAGAAAGAGCCGTGGTGTGCGTTTTCGCCGGAAAACGCGTTTTCGGCCGAAAACGTGTACGTTTGCACTTCCCGGCCACAGGGAAGCTGCTAGCCGGGAATTCTCTGCCTGGTTCTACCCGCTGCCCGGAACGCTACGCAGGGCAAAAGCGATTCTCGTCCTCCGTGCTTGCTTTTTCTCAGAAAGAGCCGTGGTGTGCGTTTTCGCCGGTAAACGCGTTTTCGGCCGAAAACGTGTACGTTTGCACTTCCCGGCCACAGGGAAGCTGCTAGCCGGGAATTCTCTGCCTGGTTCTACCCTCTGCCCGGAACGCTACGCAGGGCAAAAGCGATTTTCGTCCTCCGTGCTTGCTTTTTCTCAGAAAGAGCCATGGTGTGCTTTTTCGCCGGAAAACACGTTTTCGGCCGAAAACGTGTACGTTTGCACTTCCCGGCCACAGGGAAGCTGCTAGCCGGCAATTCGCTGCCTATTTCTACCCGCTGCTCAGAACGCTACGCAGGGCAAAAGCGATTCTCGTCCTCCGTGCTTGCTTTTTCTCAGAAAGAGCCGTGGTGTGCGTTTTCGCCGGAAAACGCGTTTTCGGCCGAAAACGTGTACGTTTGCACTTCCCCGCCACAGGGAAGCTGCTAGACGGGAATTCTCTGCCTGGTTCTACCCGCTGCCCGGAACGCTACGCAGGGCAAAAGCGATTCTCGTCCTCCGTGCTTGCTTTTTCTCAGAAAGAGCCGTGGTGTGCGTTTTCGCGGGAAAACGCGTTTTCGGCCGAAAACGTGTATGTTTGCACTTCCCCGCCACAGGGAAGCTGCTAGACGGGAATTATCTGCCTGGTTCTACCCGCTGCCAGGAACACTACGCAGGTCAAAAGCGATTCTCATCCTCCGTGCTTGCTTTTTCTCAGAAAGAGCCGTGGTGTGCGTTTTCGCCGGTAAACGCGTTTTCGGCCGAAAACGTGTACGTTTGCACTTCCCGGCCACAGGGAAGCTGCTAGCCGGGAATTCTCTGCCTGGTTCTACCCGCTGCCCGGAACGCTACGCAGGGCAAAAGCGATTCTCGTCCTCCGTGCTTGCTTTTTCTCAGAAAGAGCCGTGGTGTGCGTTTTCGCCGGAAAACGCGTTTTCGGCTGAAAACGTGTACGTTTGCACTTCCCCGCCACAGGGAAGCTGCTAGCCGGGAATTCTCTGCCTGGTTCTACCCGCTGCCCGGAACGCTACGCAGGGCAAAAGCGATTCTCGTCCTCCGTGCTTGCTTTTTCTCAGAAAGAGCCGTGGTGTGCGTTTTCGCCGGAAAACGCGTTTTCGGCCGAAAACGTGTACGTTTGCACTTCCCGGCCACAGGGAAGCTGCTAGCCGGGAATTCTCTGCCTGGTTCTACCCGCTGCCCGGAACGCTACGCAGGGCAAAAGCGATTCTCGTCCTCCGTGCTTGCTTTTTCTCAGAAAGAGCCGTGGTGTGCGTTTTCGCCGGAAAACGCGTTTTCGGACGAAAACGTGTACGTTTGCACTTCCCGGCCACAGGGAAGCTGCTAGCCGGGAATTCTCTGCCTGGTTCTACCCGCTGCCCGGAACGCTACGCAGGGCAAAAGCGATTCTCGTCCTCCGTGCTTGCTTTTTCTCAGAAAGAGCCGTGGTGTGCGTTTTCGCCGGAAAACGCGTTTTCGGACGAAAACGTGTACGTTTGCACTTCCCGGCCACAGGGAAGCTGCTAGCCGGGAATTCTCTGCCTGGTTCTACCCGCTGCCCGGAACGCTACGCAGGGCAAAAGCGATTCTCGTCCTCCGTGCTTGCTTTTTCTCAGAAAGAGCCGTGGTGTGCGTTTTCGCGGGAAAACGCGTTTTCGGCCGAAAACGTGTACGTTTGCACTTCCCCGCCACAGGGAAGCTGCTAGACGGGAATTATCTGCCTGGTTCTACCCGCTGCCAGGAACACTACGCAGGGCAAAAGCGATTCTCATCCTCCGTGCTTGCTTTTTCTCAGAAAGAGCCGTGGTGTGCGTTTTCGCCAGAAAACGCTTTTTCGGGCGAAAACGTGTACGTTTGCACTTCCCGGCCACAGGGAAGCTGCTAGCCGGGAATTCTCTGCCTGGTTCTACCCGCTGCCCGGAACGCTACGCAGGGCAAAAGCGATTCTCGTCCTCCGTGCTTGCTTTTTCTCAGAAAGAGCCGTGGTGTGCGTTTTCGCCGGAAAACGCGTTTTCGGCCGAAAACGTGTACGTTTGCACTTCCCCGCCACAGGGAAGCTGCTAGCCGGGAATTCTCTGCCTGGTTCTACCCGCTGCCCGGAACGCTACGCAGGGCAAAAGCGATTCTCGTCCTCCGTGCTTGCTTTTTCTCAGAAAGAGCCGTGGTGTGCGTTTTCGCCGGAAAACGCGTTTTCGGCCGAAAACGTGTACGTTTGCACTTCCCGGCCACAGGGAAGCTGCTAGCCGGGAATTCTCTGCCTGGTTCTACCCGCTGCCCGGAACGCTACGCAGGGCAAAAGCGATTCTCGTCCTCCGTGCTTGCTTTTTCTCAGAAAGAGCCGTGGTGTGCGTTTTCGCCGGAAAACGCGTTTTCGGACGAAAACGTGTACGTTTGCACTTCCCGGCCACAGGGAAGCTGCTAGCCGGGAATTCTCTGCCTGGTTCTACCCGCTGCCCGGAACGCTACGCAGGGCAAAAGCGATTCTCGTCCTCCGTGCTTGCTTTTTCTCAGAAAGAGCCATGGTGTGCGTTTTCTCCGGAAAACGCGTTTTCGGCCGGAAACGTGTACGTTTGCACTTCCCGGCCACAGGGAAGCTGCTAGCCGGCAATTCGCTGCCTATTTCTACCCGCTGCTCAGAACGCTACGCAGGGCAAAAGCGATTCTCGTCCTCCGTGCTTGTTTTTTCTCAGAAAGAGCCGTGGTGTGCGTTTTCGCCGCAAAACGCGTTTTCGGCCGAAAACCTGTACGTTTGCACTTCCCCGCCACAGGGAAGCTGCTATCAGGGAATTCTCTGCCTGGTTCTACCCCCTGCCCGGAACGCTACGCAGGGCAAAAGCGATTCTCGTCCTCCATGCTTGCTTTTTCTCAGAAAGAGCAGTGGTGTGCGTTTTCGCGGGAAAACGCGTTTTCGGCCGAAAACGTGTACGTTTGCACTTCCCGGACACAGGGAAGCTGCTAGCCGGGAATTCTCTGCCTGGTTCTACCCGCTGCCCGGAACGCTACGCAGGGCAAAAGCGATTCTCGTCCTCCGTGCTTGCTTTTTCTCAGAAAGAGCCGTGGTGTGCGTTTTCGCCGGAAAACGCGTTTTCGGCCGAAAACGTGTACGTTTGCACTTCCCCGCCACAGGGAAGCTGCTAGCCGGGAATTCTCTGCCTGGTGCTACCCGCTGCCCGGAACGCTACGCAGGGCAAAAGCGATTCTCGTCCTCCGTGCTTGCTTTTTCTCAGAAAGAGCCGTGGTGTGCGTTTTCGCCGGAAAACGCGTTTTCGGCCGAAAACGTGTACGTTTGCACTTCCCGGCCACAGGGAAGCTGCTAGCCGGCAATTCGCTGCCTATTTCTACCCGCTGCTCAGAACGCTACGCAGGGCAAAAGCGATTCTCGTCCTCCGTGCTTGCTTTTTCTCAGAAAGAGCCATGGTGTTCTTTTTCTCCGGAAAACGCGTTTTCGGCCGGAAACGTGTAGGTTTGCACTCCCCGGCCACAGGGAAGCTGCTAGCCGGCAATTCGCTGCCTATTTCTACCCGCTGCTCAGAACCATACGCAGGGCAAAAGCGATTCTCGTCCTCCGTGCTTTCTTTTTCTCAGAAAGAGCCGTGGTGTGCGTTTTCGCGGGAAAACGAGTTTTCGGCCGAAAACGTGTACCTTTGCACTTCCCGGCCACAGGGCAGCTGCTAGCCGGGAATTCTCTGCCTGGTTCTACCCGCTGCCCGGAACGCTACGCAGGGCAAAAGCGATTCTCGTCCTCCGTGCTTGCTTTTTCTCAGAAAGAGCCGTGGTCTGCGTTTTCGCCGGAAAACGCGTTTTCGGCCGAAAACGTGTACGTTTGCACTTCCCGGCCACAGGGAAGCTGCTAGCCGGGAATTCTCTGCCTGGTTCTACCCGCTGCCCGGAACGCTACGCAGGGCAAAAGCGATTCTCGTCCTCCGTGCTTGCTTGTTCTCAGAAAGAGCCGTGGTGTGCGTTTTCGCCGGTAAACGCGTTTTCGGCCGAAAACGTGTACGTTTGCACTTCCCGGCCACAGGGAAGCTGCTAGCCGGGAATTCTCTGCCTGGTTCTACCCGCTGCCCGGAACGCTACGCAGGGCAAAAGCGATTCTCGTCCTCCGTGCTTGCTTGTTCTCAGAAAGAGCCGTGGTGTGCGTTTTCGCCGGTAAACGCGTTTTCGGCCGAAAACGTGTACGTTTGCACTTCCCGGCCACAGGGAAGCTGCTAGCCGGGAATTCTCTGCCTGGTTCTACCCGCTGCCCGGAACGCTACGCAGGGCAAAAGCGATTCTCGTCCTCCGTGCTTGCTTTTTCTCAGAAAGAGCCGTGGTGTGCGTTTTCGCCGTAAAACGCGTTTCCGGCCGAAAACGTGTACGTTTGCACTTCCCGGCCACAGGGAAGCTGCTAGCCGGGAATTCTCTGCCTGGTTCTACCCGCTGCCCGGAACGCTACGCAGGGCAAAAGCGATTCTCGTCCTCCGTGCTTGCTTTTTCTCAGAAAGAGCCGTGGTGTGCGTTTTCGCCGGAAAACGCGTTTTCGGCCGAAAACGTGTACGTTTGCACTTCCCGGCCACAGGGAAGCTGCTAGCCGGGAATTCTCTGCCTGGTTCTACCCGCTGCCCGGAACGCTACGCAGGGCAAAAGCGATTCTCGTCCTCCGTGCTTGCTTTTTCTCAGAAAGAGCCGTGGTGTGCGTTTTCGCCAGAAAACGCGTTTTCGGCCGAAAACGTGTACGTTTGCACTTCCCGGCCACAGGGAAGCTGCTAGCCGGGAATTCTCTGCCTGGTTCTACCCGCTGCCCGGAACGCTACGCAGGGCAAAAGCGATTCTCGTCCTCCGTGCTTGCTTTTTCTCAGAAAGAGCCGTGGTGTGCTTTTTCGCCAGAAAACGCTTTTTCGGCCGAAAACGTGTACGTTTGCACTTCCCCGCCACAGGGAAGCTGCTAGACGGGAATTATCTGCCTGGTTCTACCCGCTGCCAGGAACACTACGCAGGGCAAAAGCGATTCTCATCCTCCGTGCTTGCTTTTTCTCAGAAAGAGCCGTGGTGTGCGTTTTCGCCAGAAAACGCTTTTTCGGGCGAAAACGTGTACGTTTGCACTTCCCGGCCACAGGGAAGCTGCTAGCCGGGAATTCTCTGCCTGGTTCTACCCGCTGCCCGGAACGCTACGCAGGGCAAAAGCGATTCTCGTCCTCCGTGCTTGCTTTTTCTCAGAAAGAGCCGTGGTGTGCGTTTTCGCCGGAAAACGCGTTTTCGGCCGAAAACGTGTACGTTTGCACTTCCCCGCCACAGGGAAGCTGCTAGCCGGGAATTCTCTGCCTGGTTCGACCCGCTGCCCGGAACGCTACGCAGGGCAAAAGCGATTCTCGTCCTCCGTGCTTCCTTTTTCTCAGAAAGAGCCGTGGTGTGCGTTTTCGCCGGAAAACGCGTTTTCGGCCGAAAACGTGTACGTTTGCACTTCCCCGCCACAGGGAAGCTGCTAGCCGGGAATTCTCTGCCTGGTTCTACCCGCTGCCCGGAACGCTACGCAGGGCAAAAGCGATTCTCGTCCTCCGTGCTTGCTTTTTCTCAGAAAGAGCCGTGGTGTGCGTTTTCGCCGGAAAACGCGTTTTCGGCCGAAAACGTGTACGTTTGCACTTCCCGGCCACAGGGAAGCTGCTAGCCGGGAATTCTCTGCCTGGTTCTACCCGCTGCCCGGAACGCTACGCAGGGCAAAAGCGATTCTCGTCCTCCGTGCTTGCTTTTTCTCAGAAAGAGCCGTGGTGTGCGTTTTCGCCGGAAAACGCGTTTTCGGCCGAAAACGTGTACGTTTGCACTTCCCGGCCACAGGGAAGCTGCTAGCCGGGAATTCTCTGCCTGGTTCTACCCTCTGCCCGGAACGCTACGCAGGGCAAAAGCGATTTTCGTCCTCCGTGCTTGCTTTTTCTCAGAAAGAGCCATGGTCTGCTTTTTCGCCGGAAAACGCGTTTTCGGCCGAAAACGTGTACATTTGCACTTCCCGGCCACAGGGAAGCTGCTAGCCGGCAATTCGCTGCCTATTTCTACCCGCTGCTCAGAACGCTACGCAGGGCAAAAGCGATTCTCGTCCTCCGTGCTTGCTTTTTCTCAGAAAGAGCCGTGGTGTGCGTTTTTGCCAGAAAACGCGTTTTCGGCCGAAAACGTGTACGTTTGCACTTCCCGGCCACAGGGAAGCTGCTAGCCGGGAATTCTCTGCCTGGTTCTACCCGCTGCCCGGAACGCTACGCAGGGCAAAAGCGATTCTCGTCCTCCGTGCTTGCTTTTTCTCAGAAAGAGCCATGGTGTGCTTTTTCGCCGGAAAAAGGGTTTTCGGCCGAAAACGTGTACGTTTGCACTTCCCCGCCACAGGGAAGCTGCTAGACGGGAATTCTCTGCCTGGTTCTACCCGCTGCCAGGAAGCGCTACGCAGGGCAAAAAGGATTCTCGTCCTCCGTGCTTGCTTTTTCTCAGAAAGAGCCATGGTGTGCTTTTTCGCCGGAAAACGCGTTTTCGGCCGAAAACGTGTACGTTTGCACTTCCCGGCCACAGGGAAGCTGCTAGCCGGGAATTCTCTGCCTGGTTCTACCCGCTGCCCGGAACGCTACGCAGGGCAAAAGCGAATCTCGTCCTCCGTGCTTGCTTTTTCTCAGAAAGAGCCGTGGTCTGCGTTTTCGCCGGAAAACGCGTTTTCGGCCGAAAACGTGTACGTTTGCACTTCCCGGCCACAGGGAAACTGCTAGCCGGGAATTCTCTGCCTGGTTCTACCCGCTGCCCGGAACGCTACGCAGGGCAAAAGCGATTCTCGTCCTCCGTGCTTGCTTGTTCTCAGAAAGAGCCATGGTGTGCGTTTTCGCCGGTAAACGCGTTTTCGGCCGAAAACGTGTACGTTTGCACTTCCCGGCCACAGGGAAGCTGCTAGCCGGGAATTCTCTGCCTGGTTCTACCCGCTGCCCGGAACGCTACGCAGGGCAAAAGCGATTCTCGTCCTCCGTGCTTGCTTTTTCTCAGAAAGAGCCGTGGTGTGCGTTTTCGCCGGAAAACGCGTTTCCGGCCGAAAACGTGTACGTTTGCACTTCCCGGCCACAGGGAAGCTGCTAGCCGGGAATTCTCTGCCTGGTTCTACCCGCTGCCCGGAACGCTACGCAGGGCAAAAGCGATTCTCGTCCTCCGTGCTTGCTTTTTCTCAGAAAGAGCCGTGGTGTGCGTTTTCGCCGGAAAACGCGTTTTCGTCCGAAAACGTGTACGTTTGCACTTCCCGGCCACAGGGAAGCTGCTAGCCGGGAATTCTCTGCCTGGTTCTACCCGCTGCCCGGAACGCTACGCAGGGCAAAAGCGATTCTCGTCCTCCGTGCTTGCTTTTTCTCAGAAAGAGCCATGGTGTTCTTTTTCTCCAGAAAACACGTTTTCGGCCGGAAACGTGTAGGTTTGCACTCCCCGGCCACAGGGAAGCTGCTAGCCGGCAATTCGCTGCCTATTTCTACCCGCTGCTCAGAACCATACGCAGGGCAAAAGCGATTCTCGTCCTCCGTGCTTGCTTTTTCTCAGAAAGAGCCGTGGTGTGCGTTTTCGTCGGAAAACGCGTTTTCGGCCGAAAACGTGTACGTTTGCACATCCCGGCCACAGGGAAGCTGTAGACGGGAATTCTCTGCCTGGTTCTACCCGCTGCCCGGAACGCTACACAGGGCAAAAGCGATTCTCGTCCTCCGTGCTTGCTTTTTCTCAGAAAGAGCCGTGGTGTGCGTTTTCGCCGGAAAACGCGTTTTCGGCTGAAAACGTGTACGTTTGCACTTCCCCGCCACAGGGAAGCTGCTAGACGGGAATTCTCTGCCTGGTTCTACCCGCTGCCCGGAACACTACGCAGGGCAAAAGCGATTCTCGTCCTCCGTGCTTGCTTTTTCTCAGAAAGAGCCGTGGTGTGCGTTTTCGCCGGAAAACGCGTTTTCGGCCGAAAACGTGTACGTTTGCACTTCCCCGCCACAGGGAAGCTGCTAGCCGGGAATTCTCTGCCTGGTTCTACCCGCTGCCCGGAACGCTACGCAGGGCAAAAGCGATTCTCGTCCTCCGTGCTTGCTTTTTCTCAGAAAGAGCCGTGGTGTGCGTTTTCGCCGGAAAACGTGTTTTCGGCGAAAACGTGTACGTTTGCACTTCCCGGCCACAGGGAAGCTGCTAGCCGGGAATTCTCTGCCTGGTTCTACCCGCTGCCCGGAACGCTACGCAGGGCAAAAGCGATTCTCGTCCTCCGTGCTTTCTTTTTCTCAGAAAGAGCCGTGGTGTGCGTTTTCGCGGGAAAACGCGTTTTCGGCCGAAAACGTGTACGTTTGCACTTCCCGGCCACAGGGAAGCTGCTAGCCGGGAATTCTCTGCCTGGTTCTACCCGCTGCCCGGAACGCTACGCAGGGCAAAAGCGATTCTCGTCCTCCGTGCTTGCTTTTTCTCAGAAAGAGCCGTGGTGTGCGTTTTCGCCGGAAAACGTGTTTTCGGCGAAAACGTGTACGTTTGCACTTCCCGTCCACAGGGAAGCTGCTAGACGGGAATTCTCTGCCTGGTTCTACCCGCTGCCCGGAACGCTACGCAGGGCAAAAGCGATTCTCGTCCTCCGTGCTTGCTTTTTCTCAGAAAGAGCCGTGGTGTGCGTTTTCGCCGGAAAACGTGTTTTCGGCGAAAACGTGTACGTTTGCACTTCCCGGCCACAGGGAAGCTGCTAGCCGGGAATTCTCTGCCTGGTTCTACCCGCTGCCCGGAACGCTACGCAGGGCAAAAGCGATTCTCGTCCTCCGTGCTTGCTTTTTCTCAGAAAGAGCCGTGGTGGGCGTTTTCGCCGGAAAACGCGTTTTCGGCCGAAAACGTGTACGTTTGCACTTCCCCGCCACAGGGAAGCTGCTAGACGGGAATTCTCTGCCTGGTTCTACCCGCTGCCCGGAACGCTACGCAGGGCAAAAGCGATTCTCGTCCTCCGTGCTTGCTTTTTCTCAGAATGAGCCGTGGTGTGCGTTTTCGCCGGAAAACGCGTTTTCGGCCGAAAACGTGTACGTTTGCACTTCCCGGCCACAGGGAAGCTGCTAGACGGGAATTCTCTGCCTGGTTCTACCCGCTGCCAGGAACGCTACGCAGGGCAAAAGCGATTCTCGTCCTCCGTGCTTGCTTTATCTCAGAAAGAGCCGTGGTGTGCGTTTTCGCCGCAAAACGCGTTTTCGGCCGAAAACGTGTACGTTTGCACTTCCCCGCCACAGGGAAGCTGATAGCAGGGAATTCTCTGCCTGGTTCTATACGCTGCCCGGAACGCTACGCAGGGCAAAAGCGATTCTCGTCCTCCGTGCTTGCTTTTTCTCAGAAAGAGCCATGGTGTGCTTTTTCGCCGGAAAATGCGTTTTCGGCCGAAAACGTGTACGTTTGCACTTCCCGGCCACAGGGAAGCTGCTAGCCGGGAATTCTCTGCCTGGTTCTTCCCGCTGACCGGAACGCTACGCAGGGCAAAAGCGATTCTCGTCCTCCGTGCTTTCTTTTTCTCAGAAAGAGCCGTGGTGTGCATTTTCGCGGGAAAACGCGTTTTCGGCCGAAAACGTGTACGTTTGCACTTCCCGGCCACAGGGAAGCTGCTAGCCGGGAATTCTCTGCCTGGTTCTACCCGCTGCCCGGAACGCTACGCAGGGCAAAAGCGATTCTCGTCCTCCGTGCTTGCTTTTTCTCAGAAAGAGCCGTGGTGTGCGTTTTCGCCGGAAAACGCGTTTTCGGCCGAAAACGTGTACGTTTGCACTTCCCCGCCACAGGGAAGCTGCTAGCCGGGAATTCTCTGCCTGGTTCTACCCTCTGCCCGGAGCGCTACGCAGGACAAAAGCGATTCTCGTCCTCCGTGCTTGCTTTTTCTCAGAATGAGCCGTGGTGTGCGTTTTCGCCGGAAAACGCGTTTTCGGCCGAAAACGTGTACGTTTGCACTTCCCGGCCACAGGGAAGGTGCTAGACGGGAATTCTCTGCCTGGTTCTACCCGCTGCCCGGAACGCTACGCAGGGCAAAAGCGATTCTCGTCCTCCGTGCTTGCTTTTTCTCAGAAAGAGCCGTGGTGTGCGTTTTCGCCGCAAAACGCGTTTTAGGCCGAAAACGTGTACGTTTGCACTTCCCCGCCACAGGGAAGCTGATAGCAGGGAATTCGCTGCCTGGTTCTACCCGCTGCCCGGAACGCTACGCAGGGCAAAAGCGATTCTCGTCCTCCGTGCTTGCTTTTTCTCAGAAAGAGCCATGGTGTGCCTTTTCGCCGGAAAATGCGTTTTCGGCCGAAAACGTGTACGTTTGCACTTCCCCGCCACAGGGAAGCTGCTAGCCGGGAATTCTCTGCCTGGTTCTACCCGCTGCCCGGAACGCTACGCAGGGCAAAAGCGATTCTCGTCCTCCGTGCTTTCTTTTTCTCAGAAAGAGCCGTGGTGTGCGTTTTCGCGGGAAAACGCGTTTTCGGCCGAAAACGTGTACGTTTGCACTTCCCGGCCACAGGGAAGCTGCTAGCCGGGAATTCTCTGCCTGGTTCTACCCGCTGCCCGGAACGCTACGCAGGGCAAAAGCGATTCTCGTCCTCCGTGCTTGCTTTTTCTCAGAAAGAGCCGTGGTGTGCGTTTTCGCCGGAAAACGCGTTTTCGGACGAAAACGTGTACGTTTGCACTTCCCGGCCACAGGGAAGCTGCTAGCCGGGAATTCTCTGCCTGGTTCTACCCGCTGCCCGGAACGCTACGCAGGGCAAAAGCGATTCTCGTCCTCCGTGCTTGCTTTTTCTCAGAAAGAGCCGTGGTCTGCGTTTTCGCCGGAAAACGCGTTTTCGGCCGAAAACGTGTACGTTTGCACTTCCCGGCCACAGGGAAGCTGCTAGCCGGGAATTCTCTGCCTGGTTCTACCCGCTGCCCGGAACGCTACGCAGGGCAAAAGCGATTCTCGTCCTCCGTGCTTGCTTTTTCTCAGAAAGAGCCGTGGTGTGCGTTTTCGCCAGAAAACGCGTTTTCGGCCGAAAACGTGTACGTTTGCACTTCCCGGCCACAGGGAAGCTGCTAGCCGGGAATTCTCTGCCTGGTTCTACCCGCTGCCCGGAACGCTATGCAGGGCAAAAGCGATTCTCGTCCTCCGTGCTTGCTTTTTCTCAGAAAGAGCCGTGGTGTGCGTTTTCGCCGGAAAACGCGTTTTCGGCCGAAAACGTGTACGTTTGCACTTCCCCGCCACAGGGAAGCTGCTAGACGGGAATTCTCTGCCTGGTTCTACCCTCTGCCCGGAGCGTTACGCAGGGCAAAAGCGATTCTCGTCCTCCGTGCTTGCTTTTTCTCAGAATGAGCCGTGGTGTGCGTTTTCGCCGGAAAACGCGTTTTCGGCCGAAAACGTGTACGTTTGCACTTCCCGGCCACAGGGAAGCTGCTAGCCGGGAATTCTCTGCCTGGTTCTACCCGCTGCCCGGAACGCTACGCAGGGCAAAAGCGATTCTCGTCCTCCGTGCTTGCTTTTTCTCAGAAAGAGCCATGGTGTGCTTTTTCGCCGGAAAATGCGTTTTCGGCCGAAAACGTGTACGTTTGCACTTCCCCGCCACAGGGAAGCTGCTAGCCGGGAATTCTCTGCCTGGTTCTACCCGCTGCCCGGAACGCTACGCAGGGCAAAAGCGATTCTCGTCCTCCGTGCTTGCTTTTTCTCAGAAAGAGCCGTGGTGTGCGTTTTCGCCGGAAAACGCGTTTTCGGCCGAAAACGTGTACGTTTGCACTTCCCGGCCACATGGAAGCTGCTAGCCGGGAATTCTCTGCCTGGTTCTACCCGCTGCCCGGAACGCTACGCAGGGCAAAAGCGATTCTCGTCCTCCGTGCTTGCTTTTTCTCAGAAAGAGCCGTGGTGTGCGTTTTCGCCGCAAAACGCGTTTTAGGCCGAAAACGTGTACGTTTGCACTTCCCCGCCACAGGGAAGCTGATAGCAGGGAATTCGCTGCCTGGTTCTACCCGCTGCCCGGAACGCTACGCAGGGCAAAAGCGATTCTCGTCCTCCGTGCTTGCTTTTTCTCAGAAAGAGCCATGGTGTGCCTTTTCGCCGGAAAATGCGTTTTCGGCCGAAAACGTGTACGTTTGCACTTCCCCGCCACAGGGAAGCTGCTAGCCGGGAATTCTCTGCCTGGTTCTACCCGCTGCCCGGAACGCTACGCAGGGCAAAAGCGATTCTCGTCCTCCGTGCTTGCTTTTTCTCAGAAAGAGCCGTGGTGTGCGTTTTCGCCGGAAAACGCGTTTTCGGCCGAAAACGTGTACGTTTGCACTTCCCGGCCACAGGGAAGCTGCTAGCCGGGAATTCTCTGCCTGGTTCTACCCTCTGCCCGGAACGCTACGCAGGGCAAAAGCGATTTTCGTCCTCCGTGCTTGCTTTTTCTCAGAAAGAGCCATGGTCTGCTTTTTCGCCGGAAAACGCGTTTTCGGCCGAAAACGTGTACATTTGCACTTCCCGGCCACAGGGAAGCTGCTAGCCGGCAATTCGCTGCCTATTTCTACCCGCTGCTCAGAACGCTACGCAGGGCAAAAGCGATTCTCGTCCTCCGTGCTTGCTTTTTCTCAGAAAGAGCCGTGGTGTGCGTTTTTGCCAGAAAACGCGTTTTCGGCCGAAAACGTGTACGTTTGCACTTCCCGGCCACAGGGAAGCTGCTAGCCGGGAATTCTCTGCCTGGTTCTACCCGCTGCCCGGAACGCTACGCAGGGCAAAAGCGATTCTCGTCCTCCGTGCTTGCTTTTTCTCAGAAAGAGCCATGGTGTGCTTTTTCGCCGGAAAATGCGTTTTCGGCCGAAAACGTGTACGTTTGCACTTCCCCGCCACAGGGAAGCTGCTAGACGGGAATTCTCTGCCTGGTTCTACCCGCTGCCAGGAAGCGCTACGCAGGGCAAAAAGGATTCTCGTCCTCCGTGCTTGCTTTTTCTCAGAAAGAGCCATGGTGTGCGTTTTCGCCGGAAAACGCGTTTTCGGCCGAAAACGTGTACGTTTGCACTTCCCGGCCACAGGGAAGCTGCTAGCCGGGAATTCTCTGCCTGGTTCTACCCGCTGCCCGGAACGCTACGCAGGGCAAAAGCGAATCTCGTCCTCCGTGCTTGCTTTTTCTCAGAAAGAGCCGTGGTCTGCGTTTTCGCCGGAAAACGCGTTTTCGGCCGAAAACGTGTACGTTTGCACTTCCCGGCCACAGGGAAACTGCTAGCCGGGAATTCTCTGCCTGGTTCTACCCGCTGCCCGGAACGCTACGCAGGGCAAAAGCGATTCTCGTCCTCCGTGCTTGCTTGTTCTCAGAAAGAGCCATGGTGTGCGTTTTCGCCGGTAAACGCGTTTTCGGCCGAAAACGTGTACGTTTGCACTTCCCGGCCACAGGGAAGCTGCTAGCCGGGAATTCTCTGCCTGGTTCTACCCGCTGCCCGGAACGCTACGCAGGGCAAAAGCGATTCTCGTCCTCCGTGCTTGCTTTTTCTCAGAAAGAGCCGTGGTGTGCGTTTTCGCCGGAAAACGCGTTTCCGGCCGAAAACGTGTACGTTTGCACTTCCCGGCCACAGGGAAGCTGCTAGCCGGGAATTCTCTGCCTGGTTCTACCCGCTGCCCGGAACGCTACGCAGGGCAAAAGCGATTCTCGTCCTCCGTGCTTGCTTTTTCTCAGAAAGAGCCGTGGTGTGCGTTTTCGCCGGAAAACGCGTTTTCGTCCGAAAACGTGTACGTTTGCACTTCCCGGCCACAGGGAAGCTGCTAGCCGGGAATTCTCTGCCTGGTTCTACCCGCTGCCCGGAACGCTACGCAGGGCAAAAGCGATTCTCGTCCTCCGTGCTTGCTTTTTCTCAGAAAGAGCCATGGTGTTCTTTTTCTCCAGAAAACACGTTTTCGGCCGGAAACGTGTAGGTTTGCACTCCCCGGCCACAGGGAAGCTGCTAGCCGGCAATTCGCTGCCTATTTCTACCCGCTGCTCAGAACCATACGCAGGGCAAAAGCGATTCTCGTCCTCCGTGCTTGCTTTTTCTCAGAAAGAGCCGTGGTGTGCGTTTTCGTCGGAAAACGCGTTTTCGGCCGAAAACGTGTACGTTTGCACATCCCGGCCACAGGGAAGCTGTAGACGGGAATTCTCTGCCTGGTTCTACCCGCTGCCCGGAACGCTACACAGGGCAAAAGCGATTCTCGTCCTCCGTGCTTGCTTTTTCTCAGAAAGAGCCGTGGTGTGCGTTTTCGCCGGAAAACGCGTTTTCGGCTGAAAACGTGTACGTTTGCACTTCCCCGCCACAGGGAAGCTGCTAGACGGGAATTCTCTGCCTGGTTCTACCCGCTGCCCGGAACACTACGCAGGGCAAAAGCGATTCTCGTCCTCCGTGCTTGCTTTTTCTCAGAAAGAGCCGTGGTGTGCGTTTTCGCCGGAAAACGCGTTTTCGGCCGAAAACGTGTACGTTTGCACTTCCCCGCCACAGGGAAGCTGCTAGCCGGGAATTCTCTGCCTGGTTCTACCCGCTGCCCGGAACGCTACGCAGGGCAAAAGCGATTCTCGTCCTCCGTGCTTGCTTTTTCTCAGAAAGAGCCGTGGTGTGCGTTTTCGCCGGAAAACGTGTTTTCGGCGAAAACGTGTACGTTTGCACTTCCCGGCCACAGGGAAGCTGCTAGCCGGGAATTCTCTGCCTGGTTCTACCCGCTGCCCGGAACGCTACGCAGGGCAAAAGCGATTCTCGTCCTCCGTGCTTTCTTTTTCTCAGAAAGAGCCGTGGTGTGCGTTTTCGCGGGAAAACGCGTTTTCGGCCGAAAACGTGTACGTTTGCACTTCCCGGCCACAGGGAAGCTGCTAGCCGGGAATTCTCTGCCTGGTTCTACCCGCTGCCCGGAACGCTACGCAGGGCAAAAGCGATTCTCGTCCTCCGTGCTTGCTTTTTCTCAGAAAGAGCCGTGGTGTGCGTTTTCGCCGGAAAACGTTTTTTCGGCGAAAACGTGTACGTTTGCACTTCCCGTCCACAGGGAAGCTGCTAGACGGGAATTCTCTGCCTGGTTCTACCCGCTGCCCGGAACGCTACGTAGGGCAAAAGCGATTCTCGTCCTCCGTGCTTGCTTTTTCTCAGAAAGAGCCGTGGTGTGCGTTTTCGCCGGAAAACGTGTTTTCGGCGAAAACGTGTACGTTTGCACTTCCCGGCCACAGGGAAGCTGCTAGCCGGGAATTCTCTGCCTGGTTCTACCCGCTGCCCGGAACGCTACGCAGGGCAAAAGCGATTCTCGTCCTCCGTGCTTGCTTTTTCTCAGAAAGAGCCGTGGTGGGCGTTTTCGCCGGAAAACGCGTTTTCGGCCGAAAACGTGTACGTTTGCACTTCCCCGCCACAGGGAAGCTGCTAGACGGGAATTCTCTGCCTGGTTCTACCCGCTGCCCGGAACGCTACGCAGGGCAAAAGCGATTCTCGTCCTCCGTGCTTGCTTTTTCTCAGAATGAGCCGTGGTGTGCGTTTTCGCCGGAAAACGCGTTTTCGGCCGAAAACGTGTACGTTTGCACTTCCCGGCCACAGGGAAGCTTCTAGACGGGAATTCTCTGCCTGGTTCTACCCGCTGCCAGGAACGCTACGCAGGGCAAAAGCGATTCTCGTCCTCCGTGCTTGCTTTATCTCAGAAAGAGCCGTGGTGTGCGTTTTCGCCGCAAAACGCGTTTTCGGCCGAAAACGTGTACGTTTGCACTTCCCCGCCACAGGGAAGCTGATAGCAGGGAATTCTCTGCCTGGTTCTATACGCTGCCCGGAACGCTACGCAGGGCAAAAGCGATTCTCGTCCTCCGTGCTTGCTTTTTCTCAGAAAGAGCCATGGTGTGCTTTTTCGCCGGAAAATGCGTTTTCGGCCGAAAACGTGTACGTTTGCACTTCCCGGCCACAGGGAAGCTGCTAGCCGGGAATTCTCTGCCTGGTTCTTCCCGCTGACCGGAACGCTACGCAGGGCAAAAGCGATTCTCGTCCTCCGTGCTTTCTTTTTCTCAGAAAGAGCCGTGGTGTGCATTTTCGCGGGAAAACGCGTTTTCGGCCGAAAACGTGTACGTTTGCACTTCCCGGCCACAGGGAAGCTGCTAGCCGGGAATTCTCTGCCTGGTTCTACCCGCTGCCCGGAACGCTACGCAGGGCAAAAGCGATTCTCGTCCTCCGTGCTTGCTTTTTCTCAGAAAGAGCCGTGGTGTGCGTTTTCGCCGGAAAACGCGTTTTCGGCCGAAAACGTGTACGTTTGCACTTCCCCGCCACAGGGAAGCTGCTAGCCGGGAATTCTCTGCCTGGTTCTACCCTCTGCCCGGAGCGCTACGCAGGACAAAAGCGATTCTCGTCCTCCGTGCTTGCTTTTTCTCAGAATGAGCCGTGGTGTGCGTTTTCGCCGGAAAACGCGTTTTCGGCCGAAAACGTGTACGTTTGCACTTCCCGGCCACAGGGAAGGTGCTAGACGGGAATTCTCTGCCTGGTTCTACCCGCTGCCCGGAACGCTACGCAGGGCAAAAGCGATTCTCGTCCTCCGTGCTTGCTTTTTCTCAGAAAGAGCCGTGGTGTGCGTTTTCGCCGCAAAACGCGTTTTAGGCCGAAAACGTGTACGTTTGCACTTCCCCGCCACAGGGAAGCTGATAGCAGGGAATTCGCTGCCTGGTTCTACCCGCTGCCCGGAACGCTACGCAGGGCAAAAGCGATTCTCGTCCTCCGTGCTTGCTTTTTCTCAGAAAGAGCCATGGTGTGCCTTTTCGCCGGAAAATGCGTTTTCGGCCGAAAACGTGTACGTTTGCACTTCCCCGCCACAGGGAAGCTGCTAGCCGGGAATTCTCTGCCTGGTTCTACCCGCTGCCCGGAACGCTACGCAGGGCAAAAGCGATTCTCGTCCTCCGTGCTTTCTTTTTCTCAGAAAGAGCCGTGGTGTGCGTTTTCGCGGGAAAACGCGTTTTCGGCCGAAAACGTGTACGTTTGCACTTCCCGGCCACAGGGAAGCTGCTAGCCGGGAATTCTCTGCCTGGTTCTACCCGCTGCCCGGAACGCTACGCAGGGCAAAAGCGATTCTCGTCCTCCGTGCTTGCTTTTTCTCAGAAAGAGCCGTGGTGTGCGTTTTCGCCGGAAAACGCGTTTTCGGACGAAAACGTGTACGTTTGCACTTCCCGGCCACAGGGAAGCTGCTAGCCGGGAATTCTCTGCCTGGTTCTACCCGCTGCCCGGAACGCTACGCAGGGCAAAAGCGATTCTCGTCCTCCGTGCTTGCTTTTTCTCAGAAAGAGCCGTGGTCTGCGTTTTCGCCGGAAAACGCGTTTTCGGCCGAAAACGTGTACGTTTGCACTTCCCGGCCACAGGGAAGCTGCTAGCCGGGAATTCTCTGCCTGGTTCTACCCGCTGCCCGGAACGCTACGCAGGGCAAAAGCGATTCTCGTCCTCCGTGCTTGCTTTTTCTCAGAAAGAGCCGTGGTGTGCGTTTTCGCCAGAAAACGCGTTTTCGGCCGAAAACGTGTACGTTTGCACTTCCCGGCCACAGGGAAGCTGCTAGCCGGGAATTCTCTGCCTGGTTCTACCCGCTGCCCGGAACGCTATGCAGGGCAAAAGCGATTCTCGTCCTCCGTGCTTGCTTTTTCTCAGAAAGAGCCGTGGTGTGCGTTTTCGCCGGAAAACGCGTTTTCGGCCGAAAACGTGTACGTTTGCACTTCCCCGCCACAGGGAAGCTGCTAGACGGGAATTCTCTGCCTGGTTCTACCCTCTGCCCGGAGCGTTACGCAGGGTAAAAGCGATTCTCGTCCTCCGTGCTTGCTTTTTCTCAGAATGAGCCGTGGTGTGCGTTTTCGCCGGAAAACGCGTTTTCGGCCGAAAACGTGTACGTTTGCACTTCCCGGCCACAGGGAAGCTGCTAGCCGGGAATTCTCTGCCTGGTTCTACCCGCTGCCCGGAACGCTACGCAGGGCAAAAGCGATTCTCGTCCTCCGTGCTTGCTTTTTCTCAGAAAGAGCCATGGTGTGCTTTTTCGCCGGAAATGCGTTTTCGGCCGAAAACGTGTACGTTTGCACTTCCCCGCCACAGGGAAGCTGCTAGCCGGGAATTCTCTGCCTGGTTCTACCCGCTGCCCGGAACGCTACGCAGGGCAAAAGCGATTCTCGTCCTCCGTGCTTGCTTTTTCTCAGAAAGAGCCGTGGTGTGCTTTTTCGCCGGAAAACGCGTTTTCGGCCGAAAACGTGTACGTTTGCACTTCCCGGCCACATGGAAGCTGCTAGCCGGGAATTCTCTGCCTGGTTCTACCCGCTGCCCGGAACGCTACGCAGGGCAAAAGCGATTCTCGTCCTCCGTGCTTGCTTTTTCTCAGAAAGAGCCGTGGTGTGCGTTTTCGCCGCAAAACGCGTTTTAGGCCGAAAACGTGTACGTTTGCACTTCCCCGCCACAGGGAAGCTGATAGCAGGGAATTCGCTGCCTGGTTCTACCCGCTGCCCGGAACGCTACGCAGGGCAAAAGCGATTCTCGTCCTCCGTGCTTGCTTTTTCTCAGAAAGAGCCATGGTGTGCCTTTTCGCCGGAAAATGCGTTTTCGGCCGAAAACGTGTACGTTTGCACTTCCCCGCCACAGGGAAGCTGCTAGCCGGGAATTCTCTGCCTGGTTCTACCCGCTGCCCGGAACGCTACGCAGGGCAAAAGCGATTCTCGTCCTCCGTGCTTTCTTTTTCTCAGAAAGAGCCGTGGTGTGCGTTTTCGCGGGAAAACGCGTTTTCGGCCGAAAACGTGTACGTTTGCACTTCCCGGCCACAGGGAAGCTGCTAGCCGGGAATTCTCTGCCTGGTTCTACCCGCTGCCCGGAACGCTACGCAGGGCAAAAGCGATTCTCGTCCTCCGTGCTTGCTTTTTCTCAGAAAGAGCCGTGGTGTGCGTTTTCGCCGGAAAACGCGTTTTCGGACGAAAACGTGTACGTTTGCACTTCCCGGCCACAGGGAAGCTGCTAGCCGGGAATTCTCTGCCTGGTTCTACCCGCTGCCCGGAACGCTACGCAGGGCAAAAGCGATTCTCGTCCTCCGTGCTTGCTTTTTCTCAGAAAGAGCCGTGGTCTGCGTTTTCGCCGGAAAACGCGTTTTCGGCCGAAAACGTGTACGTTTGCACTTCCCGGCCACAGGGAAGCTGCTAGCCGGGAATTCTCTGCCTGGTTCTACCCGCTGCCCGGAACGCTACGCAGGGCAAAAGCGATTCTCGTCCTCCGTGCTTGCTTTTTCTCAGAAAGAGCCGTGGTGTGCGTTTTCGCCAGAAAACGCGTTTTCGGCCGAAAACGTGTACGTTTGCACTTCCCGGCCACAGGGAAGCTGCTAGCCGGGAATTCTCTGCCTGGTTCTACCCGCTGCCCGGAACGCTATGCAGGGCAAAAGCGATTCTCGTCCTCCGTGCTTGCTTTTTCTCAGAAAGAGCCGTGGTGTGCGTTTTCGCCGGAAAACGCGTTTTCGGCCGAAAACGTGTACGTTTGCACTTCCCCGCCACAGGGAAGCTGCTAGACGGGAATTCTCTGCCTGGTTCTACCCTCTGCCCGGAGCGTTACGCAGGGCAAAAGCGATTCTCGTCCTCCGTGCTTGCTTTTTCTCAGAATGAGCCGTGGTGTGCGTTTTCGCCGGAAAACGCGTTTTCGGCCGAAAACGTGTACGTTTGCACTTCCCGGCCACAGGGAAGCTGCTAGCCGGGAATTCTCTGCCTGGTTCTACCCGCTGCCCGGAACGCTACGCAGGGCAAAAGCGATTCTCGTCCTCCGTGCTTGCTTTTTCTCAGAAAGAGCCATGGTGTGCTTTTTCGCCGGAAAATGCGTTTTCGGCCGAAAACGTGTACGTTTGCACTTCCCCGCCACAGGGAAGCTGCTAGCCGGGAATTCTCTGCCTGGTTCTACCCGCTGCCCGGAACGCTACGCAGGGCAAAAGCGATTCTCGTCCTCCGTGCTTGCTTTTTCTCAGAAAGAGCCGTGGTGTGCGTTTTCGCCGGAAAACGCGTTTTCGGCCGAAAACGTGTACGTTTGCACTTCCCGGCCACATGGAAGCTGCTAGCCGGGAATTCTCTGCCTGGTTCTACCCGCTGCCCGGAACGCTACGCAGGGCAAAAGCGATTCTCGTCCTCCGTGCTTGCTTTTTCTCAGAAAGAGCCATGGTGTGCTTTTTCGCCGGAAAATGCGTTTTCGGCCGAAAACGTGTACGTTTGCACTTCCCCGCCACAGGGAAGCTGCTAGCCGGGAATTCTCTGCCTGGTTCTACCCGCTGCACGGAACGCTACGCAGGGCAAAAGCGATTCTCGTCCTCCGTGCTTGCTTTTTCTCAGAAAGAGCCGTGGTGTGCGTTTTCGCCGGAAAACGCGTTTTCGGCCGAAAACGTGTACGTTTGCACTTCCCGGCCACAGGGAAGCTGCTAGCCGGGAATTCTCTGCCTGGTTCTACCCGCTGCCCGGAACGCTACGCAGGGCAAAAGCGATTCTCGTCCTCCGTGCTTGCTTTTTCTCAGAAAGAGCCGTGGTGTGCGTTTTCGCGGGAAAACGCGTTTTCGGCCGAAAACGTGTACGTTTGCACTTCCCGGCCACAGGGAAGCTGCTAGCCGGGAATTCTCTGCCTGGTTCTACCCGCTGCCCGGAACGCTACGCAGGGCAAAAGCGATTCTCGTCCTCCGTGCTTGCTTTTTCTCAGAAAGAGCCGTGGTGTGCGTTTTCGCCGGAAAACGCGTTTTCGGCCGAAAACGTGTACGTTTGCACTTCCCCGCCACAGGGAAGCTGCTAGACGGGAATTCTCTGCCTGGTTCTACCCGCTGCCCGGAGCGTTACGCAGGGCAAAAGCGATTCTCGTCCTCCGTGCTTGCTTTTTCTCAGAATGAGCCGTGGTGTGCGTTTTCGCGGGAAAACGCGTTTTCGGCCGAAAACGTGTACGTTTGCACTTCCCGGCCACAGGGAAGCTGCTAGCCGGGAATTCTCTGCCTGGTTCTACCCGCTGCCCGGAACGCTACGCAGGGCAAAAGCGATTCTCGTCCTCCGTGCTTGCTTTTTCTCAGAAAGAGCCGTGGTGTGCGTTTTCGCCGCAAAACGCGTTTTAGGCCGAAAACGTGTACGTTTGCACTTCCCCGCCACAGGGAAGCTGATAGCAGGGAATTCGCTGCCTGGTTCTACCCGCTGCCCGGAACGCTACGCAGGGCAAAAGCGATTCTCGTCCTCCGTGCTTGCTTTTTCTCAGAAAGAGCCATGGTGTGCCTTTTCGCCGGAAAATGCGTTTTCGGCCGAAAACGTGTACGTTTGCACTTCCCCGCCACAGGGAAGCTGCTAGCCGGGAATTCTCTGCCTGGTTCTACCCGCTGCCCGGAACGCTACGCAGGGCAAAAGCGATTCTCGTCCTCCGTGCTTTCTTTTTCTCAGAAAGAGCCGTGGTGTGCGTTTTCGCGGGAAAACGCGTTTTCGGCCGAAAACGTGTACGTTTGCACTTCCCGGCCACAGGGAAGCTGCTAGCCGGGAATTCTCTGCCTGGTTCTACCCGCTGCCCGGAACGCTACGCAGGGCAATAGCGATTCTCGTCCTCCGTGCTTGCTTTTTCTCAGAAAGAGCCGTGGTCTGCGTTTTCGCCGGAAAACGCGTTTTCGGACGAAAACGTGTACGTTTGCACTTCCCGGCCACAGGGAAGCTGCTAGCCGGGAATTCTCTGCCTGGTTCTACCCGCTGCCCGGAACGCTACGCAGGGCAAAAGCGATTCTCGTCCTCCGTGCTTGCTTTTTCTCAGAAAGAGCCGTGGTCTGCGTTTTCGCCGGAAAACGCGTTTTCGGCCGAAAACGTGTACGTTTGCACTTCCCGGCCACAGGGAAGCTGCTAGCCGGGAATTCTCTGCCTGGTTCTACCCGCTGCCCGGAACGCTACGCAGGGCAAAAGCGATTCTCGTCCTCCGTGCTTGCTTTTTCTCAGAAAGAGCCGTGGTGTGCGTTTTCGCCAGAAAACGCGTTTTCGGCCGAAAACGTGTACGTTTGCACTTCCCGGCCACAGGGAAGCTGCTAGCCGGGAATTCTCTGCCTGGTTCTACCCGCTGCCCGGAACGCTACGCAGGGCAAAAGCGATTCTCGTCCTCCGTGCTTGCTTTTTCTCAGAAAGAGCCGTGGTGTGCGTTTTCGCCGGAAAACGCGTTTTCAGCCGAAAACGTGTACGTTTGCACTTCCCCGCCACAGGGAAGCTGCTAGACGGGAATTCTCTGCCTGGTTCTACCCTCTGCCCGGAGCGTTACGCAGGGAAAAAGCGATTCTCGTCCTCCGTGCTTGCTTTTTCTCAGAATGAGCCGTGGTGTGCGTTTTCGCCGGAAAACGCGTTTTCGGCCGAAAACGTGTACGTTTGCACTTCCCGGCCACAGGGAAGCTGCTAGACGGGAATTCTCTGCCTGGTTCTACCCGCTGCCCGGAACGCTACGCAGGGCAAAAGCGATTCTCGTCCTCCGTGCTTGCTTTATCACAGAAAGAGCCGTGGTGTGCGTTTTCGCGGCAAAACCCGTTTTCAGTCGAAAACGTGTACGTTTGCACTTCCCCGCCACAGGGAAGCTGCTAGCCGGGAATTCTCTGCCTGGTTCTACCCGCTGCCCGGAACGCTACGCAGGGCAAAAGCGATTCTCGTCCTCCGTGCTTGCTTATTCTCAGAAAGAGCCATGGTGTGCTTTTTCGCCGGAAAATGCGTTTTCGGCCGAAAACGTGTACGTTTGCACTTCCCCGCCACAGGGAAGCTGCTAGCCGGGAATTCTCTGCCTGGTTCTACCCGCTGCCCGGAACGCTACGCAGGGCAAAAGCGATTCTCGTCCTCCGTGCTTGCTTTTTCTCAGAAAGAGCCGTGGTGTGCGTTTTCGCCGGAAAACGCGTTTTCGGCCGAAAACGTGTACGTTTGCACTTCCCGGCCACAGGGAAGCTGCTAGCCGGGAATTCTCTGCCTGGTTCTACCCGCTGCCCGGAACGCTACGCAGGGCAAAAGCGATTCTCGTCCTCCGTGCTTGCTTTTTCTCAGAAAGAGCCGTGGTGTGCGTTTTCGCCGGAAAACGCGTTTTCGGCCGAAAACGTGTACGTTTGCACTTCCCGGCCACAGGGAAGCTGATAGACGGGAATTCTCTGCCTGGTTCTACCCGCTGCCCGGAACACTACGCAGGGCAAAAGCGATTCTCGTCCTCCGTGCTTGCTTTTTCTCAGAAAGAGCCGTGGTGTGCGTTTTCGCCGGAAAACGCGTTTTCGGCCGAAAACGTGTACGTTTGCACTTCCCGGCCACAGGGAAGCTGCTAGACGGGAATTCTCTGCCTGGTTCTACCCGCTGCCCGGAACGCTACGCAGGGCAAAAGCGATTCTCGTCCTCCGTGCTTGCTTTTTCTCAGAAAGAGCCGTGGTGTGCGTTTTCGCCGGAAAACGTGTTTTCGGCGAAAACGTGTACGTTTGCACTTCCCGGCCACAGGGAAGCTGCTAGCCGGGAATTCTCTGCCTGGTTCTACCCGCTGCCCGGAACGCTACGCAGGGCAAAAGCGATTCTCGTCCTCCGTGCTTGCTTTTTCTCAGAAAGAGCCGTGGTGTGCGTTTTCGCCGGAAAACGCGTTTTCGGCCGAAAACGTGTACGTTTGCACTTCCCCGCCACAGGGAAGCTGCTAGACGGGAATTCTCTGCCTGGTTCTACCCGCTGCCCGGAACGCTACGCAGGGCAAAAGCGATTCTCGTCCTCCGTGCTTGCTTTTTCTCAGAAAGAGCCGTGGTGTGCGTTTTCGCCGGAAAACGCGTTTTCGGCCGAAAACGTGTACGTTTGCACTTCCCCGCCACAGGGAAGCAGCTAGACGGGAATTCTCTGCCTGGTTCTACCCTCTGCCCGGAGCGTTACGCAGGGCAAAAGCGATTCTCGTCCTCCGTGCTTGCTTTTTCTCAGAATGAGCCGTGGTGTGCGTTTTCGCCGGAAAACGCGTTTTCGGCCGAAAACGTGTACGTTTGCACTTCCCGGCCACAGGGAAGCTGCTAGACGGGAATTCTCTGCCTGGTTCTACCCGCTGCCCGGAACGCTACGCAGGGCAAAAGCGATTCTCGTCCTCCGTGCTTGCTTTATCTCAGAAAGAGCCGTGGTGTGCGTTTTCGCGGCAAAACCCGTTTTCAGTCGAAAACGTGTACGTTTGCACTTCCCCGCCACAGGGAAGCTGCTAGCCGGGAATTCTCTGCCTGGTTCTACCCGCTGCCCGGAACGCTACGCAGGGCAAAAGCGATTCTCGTCCTCCGTGCTTGCTTTTTCTCAGAAAGAGCCATGGTGTGCTTTTTCGCCGGAAAATGCGTTTTCGGCCGAAAACGTGTACGTTTGCACTTCCCCGCCACAGGGAAGCTGCTAGCCGGGAATTCTCTGCCTGGTTCTACCCGCTGCCCGGAACGCTACGCAGGGCAAAAGCGATTCTCGTCCTCCGTGCTTGCTTTTTCTCAGAAAGAGCCATGGTGTGCTTTTTCGCCGGAAAATGCGTTTTCGGCCGAAAACGTGTACGTTTGCACTTCCCCGCCACAGGGAAGCTGCTAGCCGGGAATTCTCTGCCTGGTTCTACCCGCTGCCCGGAACGCTACGCAGGGCAAAAGCGATTCTCGTCCTCCGTGCTTGCTTTTTCTCAGAAAGAGCCGTGGTGTGCGTTTTCGCCGGAAAACGCGTTTTCGGCCGAAAACGTGTACGTTTGCACTTCCCGGCCACAGGGAAGCTGCTAGCCGGGAATTCTCTGCCTGGTTCTACCCGCTGCCCGGAACGCTACGCAGGGCAAAAGCGATTCTCGTCCTCCGTGCTTGCTTTTTCTCAGAAAGAGCCGTGGTGTGCGTTTTCGCCGGAAAACGCGTTTTCGGCCGAAAACGTGTACGTTTGCACTTCCCGGCCACAGGGAAGCTGATAGACGGGAATTCTCTGCCTGGTTCTACCCGCTGCCCGGAACACTACGCAGGGCAAAAGCGATTCTCGTCCTCCGTGCTTGCTTTTTGTCAGAAAGAGCCGTGGTGTGCGTTTTCGCCGGAAAACGCGTTTTCGGCCGAAAACGTGTACGTTTGCACTTCCCGGCCACAGGGAAGCTGCTAGACGGGAATTCTCTGCCTGGTTCTACCCGCTGCCCGGAACGCTACGCAGGGCAAAAGCGATTCTCGTCCTCCGTGCTTGCTTTTTCTCAGAAAGAGCCGTGGTGTGCGTTTTCGCCGGAAAACGTGTTTTCGGCGAAAACGTGTACGTTTGCACTTCCCGGCCACAGGGAAGCTGCTAGCCGGGAATTCTCTGCCTGGTTCTACCCGCTGCCCGGAACGCTACGCAGGGCAAAAGCGATTCTCGTCCTCCGTGCTTGCTTTTTCTCAGAAAGAGCCGTGGTGTGCGTTTTCGCGGGAAAACGCGTTTTCGGCCGAAAACGTGTACGTTTGCACTTCCCCGCCACAGGGAAGCTGCTAGCCGGGAATTCTCTGCCTGGTTCTACCCGCTGCCCGGAACGCTACGCAGGGCAAAAGCGATTCTCGTCCTCCGTGCTTGCTTTTTCTCAGAAAGAGCCGTGGTGTGCGTTTTCGCCGGAAAACGCGTTTTCGGCCGAAAACGTGTACGTTTGCACTTCCCCGCCACAGGGAAGCAGCTAGACGGGAATTCTCTGCCTGGTTCTACCCTCTGCCCGGAGCGTTACGCAGGGCAAAAGCGATTCTCGTCCTCCGTGCTTGCTTTTTCTCAGAATGAGCCGTGGTGTGCGTTTTCGCCGGAAAACGCGTTTTCGGCCGAAAACGTGTACGTTTGCACTTCCCGGCCACAGGGAAGCTGCTAGCCGGGAATTTTCTGCCTGGTTCTACCCGCTGCCCGGAACGCTACGCAGGGCAAAAGCGATTCTCGTCCTCCGTGCTTGCTTTATCTCAGAAAGAGCCGTGGTGTGCGTTTTCGCGGCAAAACCCGTTTTCAGTCGAAAACGTGTACGTTTGCACTTCCCGGCCACAGGGAAGCTGCTAGCCGGGAATTCTCTGCCTGGTTCTACCCGCTGCCCGGAACGCTACGCAGGGCAAAAGCGATTCTCGTCCTCCGTGCTTGCTTTTTCTCAGAAAGAGCCATGGTGTGCTTTTTCGCCGGAAAATGCGTTTTCGGCCGAAAACGTGTACGTTTGCACTTCCCCGCCACAGGGAAGCTGCTAGCCGGGAATTCTCTGCCTGGTTCTACCCGCTGCCCGGAACGCTACGCAGGGCAAAAGCGATTCTCGTCCTCCGTGCTTGCTTTTTCTCAGAAAGAGCCGTGGTGTGCGTTTTCGCCGGAAAACGCGTTTTCGGCCGAAAACGTGTACGTTTGCACTTCCCGGCCACAGGGAAGCTGCTAGCCGGGAATTCTCTGCCTGGTTCTACCCGCTGCCCGGAACGCTACGCAGGGCAAAAGCGATTCTCGTCCTCCGTGCTTGCTTTATCTCAGAAAGAGCCGTGGTGTGCGTTTTCGCGGCAAAACCCGTTTTCGGCCGAAAACGTGTACGTTTGCACTTCCCCGCCACAGGGAAGCTGCTAGCCGGGAATTCTCTGCCTGGTTCTACCCGCTGCCCGGAACGCTACGCAGGGCAAAAGCGATTCTCGTCCTCCGTGCTTGCTTTTTCTCAGAAAGAGCCATGGTGTGCTTTTTCGCCGGAAAATGCGTTTTCGGCCGAAAACGTGTACGTTTGCACTTCCCCGCCACAGGGAAGCTGCTAGCCGGGAATTCTCTCCCTGGTTCTACCCGCTGCCCGGAACGCTACGCAGGACAAAAGCGATTCTCGTCCTCCGTGCTTGCTTTATCTCAGAAAGAGCCGTGGTGTGCGTTTTCGCGGCAAAACCCGTTTTCGGCCGAAAACGTGTACGTTTGCACTTCCCGGCCACAGGGAAGCTGCTAGACGGGAATTCTCTGCCTGGTTCTACCCGCTGCCCGGAACGCTACGCAGGGCAAAAGCGATTCTCGTCCTCCGTGCTTGCTTTTTCTCAGAAAGAGCCATGGTGTACTTTTTCGCCGGAAAATGCGTTTTCGGCCGAAAACGTGTACGTTTGCACTTCCCCGCCACAGGGAAGCTGCTAGCCGGGAATTCTCTGCCTGGTTCTACCCGCTGCCCGGAACGCTACGCAGGGCAAAAGCGATTCTCGTCCTCCGTGCTTGCTTTTTCTCAGAAAGAGCCGTGGTGTGCGTTTTCGCCAGAAAACGCGTTTTCGGCCGAAAACGTGTACGTTTGCACTTCCCGGCCACAGGGAAGCTGCTAGACGGGAATTCTCTGCCTGGTTCTACCCGCTGCCCGGAACGCTACGCAGGGCAAAAGCGATTCTCGTCCTCCGTGCTTGCTTTTTCTCAGAAAGAGCCGTGGTGTGCGTTTTCGCCGGAAAACGCGTTTTCGGCCGAAAACGTGTACGTTTGCACTTCCCGGCCACAGGGAAGCTGCTAGACGGGAATTCTCTGCCTGGTTCTACCCGCTGCCCGGAACACTACGCAGGGCAAAAGCGATTCTCGTCCTCCGTGCTTGCTTTTTCTCAGAAAGAGCCGTGGTGTGCGTTTTCGCCAGAAAACCCGTTTTCGGCCGAAAACGTGTACGTTTGCACTTCCCCGCCACAGGGAAGCTGCTATCAGGGAATTCTCTGCCTGGTTCTACCCCCTGCCCGGAACGCTACGCAGGGCAAAAGCGATTCTCGTCCTCCATGCTTGCTTTTTCTCAGAAAGAGCAGTGGTGTGCGTTTTCGCGGGAAAACGCGTTTTCGGCTGAAAACGTGTACGTTTGCACTTCCCCGCCACAGGGAAGCTGCTAGACGGGAATTCTCTGCCTGGTTCTACCCGCTGCCCGGAACACTACGCAGGGCAAAAGCGATTCTCGTCCTCCGTGCTTGCTTTTTCTCAGAAAGAGCCGTGGTGTGCGTTTTCGCCGGAAAACGCGTTTTCGGCCGAAAACGTGTACGTTTGCACTTCCCGGCCACAGGGAAGCTGCTAGCCGGGAATTCTCTGCCTGGTTCTACCCGCTGCCCGGAACGCTACGCAGGGCAAAAGCGATTCTCGTCCTCCGTGCTTGCTTTATCTCAGAAAGAGCCGTGGTGTGCGTTTTCGCGGCAAAACCCGTTTTCGGCCGAAAACGTGTACGTTTGCACTTCCCCGCCACAGGGAAGCTGCTAGCCGGGAATTCTCTGCCTGGTTCTACCCGCTGCCCGGAACGCTACGCAGGGCAAAAGCGATTCTCGTCCTCCGTGCTTGCTTTTTCTCAGAAAGAGCCATGGTGTGCTTTTTCGCCGGAAAATGCGTTTTCGGCCGAAAACGTGTACGTTTGCACTTCCACGCCACAGGGAAGCTGCTAGCCGGGAATTCTCTGCCTGGTTCTACCCGCTGCCCGGAACGCTACGCAGGGCAAAAGCGATTCTCGTCCTCCATGCTTGCTTTTTCTCAGAAAGAGCCGTGGTGTGCGTTTTCGCCAGAAAACGCGTTTTCGGCCGAAAACGTGTACGTTTGCACTTCCCGGCCACAGGGAAGCTGCTAGCCGGGAATTCTCTGCCTGGTTCTACCCGCTGCCCGGAACGCTACGCAGGGCAAAAGCGATTCTCGTCCTCCGTGCTTGCTTTTTCTCAGAAAGAGCCGTGGTGTGCGTTTTTGCCAGAAAACGCGTTTTCGGCCGAAAACGTGTACGTTTGCACTTCCCGGCCACAGGGAAGCTGCTAGCCGGGAATTCTCTGCCTGGTTCTACCCGCTGCCCGGAACGCTACACAGGGCAAAAGCGATTCTCGTCCTCCGTGCTTGCTTTTTCTCAGAAAGAGCCGTGGTGTGCGTTTTCGCCGGAAAACGCGTTTTCGGCCGAAAACCTGTACGTTTGCACTTCCCCGCCACAGGGAAGCTGCTAGACGGGAATTCTCTGCCTGGTTCTACCCGCTGCCCGGAACGCTACGCAGGGCAAAAGCGATTCTCGTCCTCCGTGCTTGCTTTTTCTCAGAAAGAGCCGTGGTGTGCGTTTTCGCCGGAAAACGTGTTTTCGGCGAAAACGTGTACGTTTGCACTTCCCGGCCACAGGGAAGCTGCTAGCCGGGAATTCTCTGCCTGGTTCTACCCGCTGCCCGGAACGCTACGCAGGGCAAAAGCGATTCTCGTCCTCCGTGCTTGCTTTTTCTCAGAAAGAGCCGTGGTGTGCGTTTTCGCGGGAAAACGCGTTTTCGGCCGAAAACGTGTACGTTTGCACTTCCCGGCCACAGGGAAGCTGCTAGCCGGGAATTCTCTGCCTGGTTCTACCCGCTGCCCGGACGCTACGCAGGGCAAAAGCGATTCTCGTCCTCCGTGCTTGCTTTTTCTCAGAAAGAGCCGTGGTGTGCGTTTTCGCGGGAAAACGCGTTTTCGGCCGAAAACGTGTACGTTTGCACTTCCCGGCCACAGGGAAGCTGCTAGCCGGGAATTCTCTGCCTGGTTCTACCCGCTGCCCGGAACGCTACGCAGGGCAAAAGCGATTCTCGTCCTCCGTGCTTGCTTTTTCTCAGAAAGAGCCGTGGTGTACGTTTTCGCCGGAAAACGCGTTTTCGGCCGAAAACGTGTACGTTTGCACTTCCCGGCCACAGGGAAGCTGCTAGCCGGGAATTCTCTGCCTGGTTCTACCCGCTGCCCAGAACGCTACGCAGGGCAAAAGCGATTCTCGTCCTCCGTGCTTGCTTTTTCTCAGAAAGAGCCATGGTGTACTTTTTCGCCGGAAAATGCGTTTTCGGCCGAAAACGTGTACGTTTGCACTTCCCCGCCACAGGGAAGCTGCTAGCCGGGAATTCTCTGCCTGGTTCTACCCGCTGCCCGGAACGCTACGCAGGGCAAAAGCGATTCTCGTCCTCCGTGCTTGCTTTTTCTCAGAAAGAGCCGTGGTGTGCGTTTTCGCGGGAAAACGCGTTTTCGGCCGAAAACGTGTACGTTTGCACTTCCCGGCCACAGGGAAGCTGCTAGCCGGGAATTCTCTGCCTGGTTCTACCCGCTGCCCGGAACGCTACGCAGGGCAAAAGCGATTCTCGTCCTCCGTGCTTGCTTTTTCTCAGAAAGAGCCGTGGTGTGCGTTTTCGCCGGAAAACGCGTTTTCGGACGAAAACGTGTACGTTTGCACTTCCCGGCCACAGGGAAGCTGCTAGACGGGAATTCTCTGCCTGGTTCTACCCGCTGCCCGGAACACTACGCAGGGCAAAAGCGATTCTCGTCCTCCGTGCTTGCTTTTTCTCAGAAAGAGCCGTGGTGTGCGTTTTCGCCAGAAAACGCGTTTTCGGCCGAAAACGTGTACGTTTGCACTTCCCCGCCACAGGGAAGCTGCTATCAGGGAATTCTCTGCCTGGTTCTACCCCCTGCCCGGAACGCTACGCAGGGCAAAAGCGATTCTCGTCCTCCATGCTTGCTTTTTCTCAGAAAGAGCAGTGGTGTGCGTTTTCGCGGGAAAACGCGTTTTCGGCTGAAAACGTGTACGTTTGCACTTCCCCGCCACAGGGAAGCTGCTAGACGGGAATTCTCTGCCTGGTTCTACCCGCTGCCCGGAACACTACGCAGGGCAAAAGCGATTCTCGTCCTCCGTGCTTGCTTTTTCTCAGAAAGAGCCGTGGTGTGCGTTTTCGCCGGAAAACGCGTTTTCGGCCGAAAACGTGTACGTTTGCACTTCCCGGCCACAGGGAAGCTGCTAGCCGGGAATTCTCTGCCTGGTTCTACCCGCTGCCCGGAACGCTACGCAGGGCAAAAGCGATTCTCGTCCTCCGTGCTTGCTTTATCTCAGAAAGAGCCGTGGTGTGCGTTTTCGCGGCAAAACCCGTTTTCGGCCGAAAACGTGTACGTTTGCACTTCCCCGCCACAGGGAAGCTGCTAGCCGGGAATTCTCTGCCTGGTTCTACCCGCTGCCCGGAACGCTACGCAGGGCAAAAGCGATTCTCGTCCTCCGTGCTTGCTTTTTCTCAGAAAGAGCCATGGTGTGCTTTTTCGCCGGAAAATGCGTTTTCGGCCGAAAACGTGTACGTTTGCACTTCCCCGCCACAGGGAAGCTGCTAGCCGGGAATTCTCTGCCTGGTTCTACCCGCTGCCCGGAACGCTACGCAGGGCAAAAGCGATTCTCGTCCTCCGTGCTTGCTTTTTCTCAGAAAGAGCCGTGGTGTGCGTTTTCGCCAGAAAACGCGTTTTCGGCCGAAAACGTGTACGTTTGCACTTCCCGGCCACAGGGAAGCTGCTAGCCGGGAATTCTCTGCCTGGTTCTACCCGCTGCCCGGAACGCTACGCAGGGCAAAAGCGATTCTCGTCCTCCGTGCTTGCTTTTTCTCAGAAAGAGCCGTGGTGTGCGTTTTCGCCAGAAAACGCGTTTTCGGCCGAAAACGTGTACGTTTGCACTTCCCGGCCACAGGGAAGCTGCTAGCCGGGAATTCTCTGCCTGGTTCTACCCGCTGCCCGGAACGCTACGCAGGGCAAAAGCGATTCTCGTCCTCCGTGCTTGCTTTTTCTCAGAAAGAGCCGTGGTGTGCGTTTTCGCCGGAAAACGCGTTTTCGGCCGAAAACCTGTACGTTTGCACTTCCCCGCCACAGGGAAGCTGCTAGACGGGAATTCTCTGCCTGGTTCTACCCGCTGCCCGGAACGCTACGCAGGGCAAAAGCGATTCTCGTCCTCCGTGCTTGCTTTTTCTCAGAAAGAGCCGTGGTGTGCGTTTTCGCCGGAAAACGTGTTTTCGGCGAAAACGTGTACGTTTGCACTTCCCGGCCACAGGGAAGCTGCTAGCCGGGAATTCTCTGCCTGGTTCTACCCGCTGCCCGGAACGCTACGCAGGGCAAAAGCGATTCTCGTCCTCCGTGCTTGCTTTTTCTCAGAAAGAGCCGTGGTGTGCGTTTTCGCGGGAAAACGCGTTTTCGGCCGAAAACGTGTACGTTTGCACTTCCCGGCCACAGGGAAGCTGCTAGCCGGGAATTCTCTGCCTGGTTCTACCCGCTGCCCGGAACGCTACGCAGGGCAAAAGCGATTCTCGTCCTCCGTGCTTGCTTTTTCTCAGAAAGAGCCGTGGTGTGCGTTTTCGCGGGAAAACGCGTTTTCGGCCGAAAACGTGTACGTTTGCACTTCCCGGCCACAGGGAAGCTGCTAGCCGGGAATTCTCTGCCTGGTTCTACCCGCTGCCCGGAACGCTACGCAGGGCAAAAGCGATTCTCGTCCTCCGTGCTTGCTTTTTCTCAGAAAGAGCCGTGGTGTGCGTTTTCGCCGGAAAACGCGTTTTCGGCCGAAAACGTGTACGTTTGCACTTCCCCGCCACAGGGAAGCTGCTAGACGGGAATTCTCTGCCTGGTTCTACCCTCTGCCCGGAGCGCTACGCAGGGCAAAAGCGATTCTCGTCCTCCGTGCTTGCTTTTTCTCAGAATGAGCCGTGGTGTGCGTTTTCGCCGGAAAACGCGTTTTCGGCCGAAAACGTGTACGTTTGCACTTCCCGGCCACAGGGAAGCTGCTAGCCGGGAATTCTCTGCCTGGTTCTACCCGCTGCCCGGAACGCTACGCAGGGCAAAAGCGATTCTCGTCCTCCGTGCTTGCTTTATCTCAGAAAGAGCCGTGGTGTGCGTTTTCGCCGCAAAACGCGTTTTCGGCCGAAAACGTGTACGTTTGCACTTCCCCGCCACAGGGAAGCTGATAGCAGGGAATTCTCTGCCTGGTTCTACCCGCTGCCCGGAACGCTACGCAGGGCAAAAGCGATTCTCGTCCTCCGTGCTTGCTTTTTCTCAGAAAGAGCCATGGTGTGCTTTTTCGCCGGAAAATGCGTTTTCGGCCGAAAACGTGTACGTTTGCACTTCCCCGCCACAGGGAAGCTGCTAGTCGGGAATTCTCTGCCTGGTTCTACCCGCTGCCCGGAACGCTACGCAGGGCAAAAGCGATTCTTGTCCTCCGTGCTTTCTTTTTCTCAGAAAGAGCCGTGGTGTGCATTTTCACGGGAAAACGCGTTTTCGGCCGAAAACGTGTACGTTTGCACTTCCCGGCCACAGGGAAGCTGCTAGCCGGGAATTCTCTGCCTGGTTCTACCCGCTGCCCGGAACGCTACGCAGGGCAATAGCGATTCTCGTCCTCCGTGCTTGCTTTTTCTCAGAAAGAGCCGTGGTGTGCGTTTTCGCGGGAAAACGCGTTTTCGGCCGAAAACGTGTACGTTTGCACTTCCCGGCCACAGGGAAGCTGCTAGCCGGGAATTCTCTGCCTGGTTCTACCCGCTGCCCGGAACGCTACGCAGGGCAAAAGCGATTCTCGTCCTCCGTGCTTGCTTTTTCTCAGAAAGAGCCGTGGTGTGCGTTTTCGCCGGAAAACGCGTTTTCGGACGAAAACGTGTACGTTTGCACTTCCCGGCCACAGGGAAGCTGCTAGACGGGAATTCTCTGCCTGGTTCTACCCGCTGCCCGGAACACTACGCAGGGCAAAAGCGATTCTCGTCCTCCGTGCTTGCTTTTTCTCAGAAAGAGCCGTGGTGTGCGTTTTCGCCAGAAAACGCGTTTTCGGCCGAAAACGTGTACGTTTGCACTTCCCCGCCACAGGGAAGCTGCTATCAGGGAATTCTCTGCCTGGTTCTACCCCCTGCCCGGAACGCTACGCAGGGCAAAAGCGATTCTCGTCCTCCATGCTTGCTTTTTCTCAGAAAGAGCAGTGGTGTGCGTTTTCGCGGGAAAACGCGTTTTCGGCTGAAAACGTGTACGTTTGCACTTCCCCGCCACAGGGAAGCTGCTAGACGGGAATTCTCTGCCTGGTTCTACCCGCTGCCCGGAACACTACGCAGGGCAAAAGCGATTCTCGTCCTCCGTGCTTGCTTTTTCTCAGAAAGAGCCGTGGTGTGCGTTTTCGCCGGAAAACGCGTTTTCGGCCGAAAACGTGTACGTTTGCACTTCCCGGCCACAGGGAAGCTGCTAGCCGGGAATTCTCTGCCTGGTTCTACCCGCTGCCCGGAACGCTACGCAGGGCAAAAGCGATTCTCGTCCTCCGTGCTTGCTTTATCTCAGAAAGAGCCGTGGTGTGCGTTTTCGCGGCAAAACCCGTTTTCGGCCGAAAACGTGTACGTTTGCACTTCCCCGCCACAGGGAAGCTGCTAGCCGGGAATTCTCTGCCTGGTTCTACCCGCTGCCCGGAACGCTACGCAGGGCAAAAGCGATTCTCGTCCTCCGTGCTTGCTTTTTCTCAGAAAGAGCCATGGTGTGCTTTTTCGCCGGAAAATGCGTTTTCGGCCGAAAACGTGTACGTTTGCACTTCCCCGCCACAGGGAAGCTGCTAGCCGGGAATTCTCTGCCTGGTTCTACCCGCTGCCCGGAACGCTACGCAGGGCAAAAGCGATTCTCGTCCTCCGTGCTTGCTTTTTCTCAGAAAGAGCCGTGGTGTGCGTTTTCGCCAGAAAACGCGTTTTCGGCCGAAAACGTGTACGTTTGCACTTCCCGGCCACAGGGAAGCTGCTAGCCGGGAATTCTCTGCCTGGTTCTACCCGCTGCCCGGAACGCTACGCAGGGCAAAAGCGATTCTCGTCCTCCGTGCTTGCTTTTTCTCAGAAAGAGCCGTGGTGTGCGTTTTCGCCAGAAAACGCGTTTTCGGCCGAAAACGTGTACGTTTGCACTTCCCGGCCACAGGGAAGCTGCTAGCCGGGAATTCTCTGCCTGGTTCTACCCGCTGCCCGGAACGCTACGCAGGGCAAAAGCGATTCTCGTCCTCCGTGCTTGCTTTTTCTCAGAAAGAGCCGTGGTGTGCGTTTTCGCCGGAAAACGCGTTTTCGGCCGAAAACCTGTACGTTTGCACTTCCCCGCCACAGGGAAGCTGCTAGACGGGAATTCTCTGCCTGGTTCTACCCGCTGCCCGGAACGCTACGCAGGGCAAAAGCGATTCTCGTCCTCCGTGCTTGCTTTTTCTCAGAAAGAGCCGTGGTGTGCGTTTTCGCCGGAAAACGTGTTTTCGGCGAAAACGTGTACGTTTGCACTTCCCGGCCACAGGGAAGCTGCTAGCCGGGAATTCTCTGCCTGGTTCTACCCGCTGCCCGGAACGCTACGCAGGGCAAAAGCGATTCTCGTCCTCCGTGCTTGCTTTTTCTCAGAAAGAGCCGTGGTGTGCGTTTTCGCGGGAAAACGCGTTTTCGGCCGAAAACGTGTACGTTTGCACTTCCCGGCCACAGGGAAGCTGCTAGCCGGGAATTCTCTGCCTGGTTCTACCCGCTGCCCGGAACGCTACGCAGGGCAAAAGCGATTCTCGTCCTCCGTGCTTGCTTTTTCTCAGAAAGAGCCGTGGTGTGCGTTTTCGCGGGAAAACGCGTTTTCGGCCGAAAACGTGTACGTTTGCACTTCCCGGCCACAGGGAAGCTGCTAGCCGGGAATTCTCTGCCTGGTTCTACCCGCTGCCCGGAACGCTACGCAGGGCAAAAGCGATTCTCGTCCTCCGTGCTTGCTTTTTCTCAGAAAGAGCCGTGGTGTGCGTTTTCGCCGGAAAACGCGTTTTCGGCCGAAAACGTGTACGTTTGCACTTCCCCGCCACAGGGAAGCTGCTAGACGGGAATTCTCTGCCTGGTTCTACCCTCTGCCCGGAGCGCTACGCAGGGCAAAAGCGATTCTCGTCCTCCGTGCTTGCTTTTTCTCAGAATGAGCCGTGGTGTGCGTTTTCGCCGGAAAACGCGTTTTCGGCCGAAAACGTGTACGTTTGCACTTCCCGGCCACAGGGAAGCTGCTAGCCGGGAATTCTCTGCCTGGTTCTACCCGCTGCCCGGAACGCTACGCAGGGCAAAAGCGATTCTCGTCCTCCGTGCTTGCTTTATCTCAGAAAGAGCCGTGGTGTGCGTTTTCGCCGCAAAACGCGTTTTCGGCCGAAAACGTGTACGTTTGCACTTCCCCGCCACAGGGAAGCTGATAGCAGGGAATTATCTGCCTGGTTCTACCCGCTGCCCGGAACGCTACGCAGGGCAAAAGCGATTCTCGTCCTCCGTGCTTGCTTTTTCTCAGAAAGAGCCATGGTGTGCTTTTTCGCCGGAAAATGCGTTTTCGGCCGAAAACGTGTACGTTTGCACTTCCCCGCCACAGGGAAGCTGCTAGTCGGGAATTCTCTGCCTGGTTCTACCCGCTGCCCGGAACGCTACGCAGGGCAAAAGCGATTCTTGTCCTCCGTGCTTTCTTTTTCTCAGAAAGAGCCGTGGTGTGCATTTTCACGGGAAAACGCGTTTTCGGCCGAAAACGTGTACGTTTGCACTTCCCGGCCACAGGGAAGCTGCTAGCCGGGAATTCTCTGCCTGGTTCTACCCGCTGCCCGGAACGCTACGCAGGGCAATAGCGATTCTCGTCCTCCGTGCTTGCTTTTTCTCAGAAAGAGCCGTGGTGTGCGTTTTCGCCGGAAAACGCGTTTTCGGCCGAAAACGTGTACGTTTGCACTTCCCCGCCACAGGGAAGCTGCTAGACGGGAATTCTCTGCCTGGTTCTACCCTCTGCCCGGAGCGCTACGCAGGGCAAAAGCGATTCTCGTCCTCCGTGCTTGCTTTTTCTCAGAATGAGCCGTGGTGTGCGTTTTCGCCGGAAAACGCGTTTTCGGCCGAAAACGTGTACGTTTGCACTTCCCGGCCACAGGGAAGCTGCTAGACGGGAATTCTCTGCCTGGTTCTACCCGCTGCCCGGAACGCTACGCAGGGCAAAAGCGATTCTCGTCCTCCGTGCTTGCTTTTTCTCAGAAAGAGCCGTGGTGTGCGTTTTCGCCGGTAAACGCGTTTTCGGACGAAAACGTGTACGTTTGCACTTCCCGGCCACAGGGAAGCTGCTAGCCGGGAATTCTCTGCCTGGTTCTACCCGCTGCCCGGAACGCTACGCAGGGCAAAAGCGATTCTCGTCCTCCGTGCTTGCTTTTTCTCAGAAAGAGCCGTGGTGTGCGTTTTCGCCGGAAAACGCGTTTTCGGCCGAAAACGTGTACGTTTGCACTTCCCGGCCACAGGGAAGCTGCTAGCCGGGAATTCTCTGCCTGGTTCTACCCGCTGCCCGGAACGCTACGCAGGGCAAAAGCGATACTCGTCCTCCGTGCTTTCTTTTTCTCAGAAAGAGCCGTGGTGTGCGTTTTCGCGGGAAAACGCGTTTTCGGCCGAAAACGTGTACGTTTGCACTTCCCGGCCACAGGGAAGCTGCTAGCCGGGAATTCTCTGACTGGTTCTACCCGCTGCCCGGAACGCTACGCAGGGCAAAAGCGATTCTCGTCCTCCGTGCTTGCTTTTTCTCAGAAAGAGCCGTGGTGTGCGTTTTCGCCGGAAAACGCGTTTTCGGCCGAAAACGTGTACGTTTGCACTTCCCGGCCACAGGGAAGCTGCTAGCCGGGAATTCTCTGCCTGGTTCTACCCGCTGCCCGGAACACTACGCAGGGCAAAAGCGATTCTTGTCCTCCGTGCTTGCTTTTTCTCAGAAAGAGCCGTGGTGTGCGTTTTCGCCAGAAAACGCGTTTTCGGCCGAAAACGTGTACGTTTGCACTTCCCCGCCACAGGGAAGCTGCTAGCCGGGAATTCTCTGCCTGGTTCTACCCGCTGCCCGGAACGCTACGCAGGGCAAAAGCGATTCTCGTCCTCCGTGCTTGCTTTATCTCAGAAAGAGCCGTGGTGTGCGTTTTCGCGGGAAAACGCGTTTTCGGCCGAAAACGTGTACGTTTGCACTTCCCCGCCACAGGGAAGCTGCTAGCCGGGAATTCTCTGCCTGGTTCTACCCGCTGCCCGGAACGCTACGCAGGGCAAAAGTGATTCTCGTCCTCCGTGCTTGCTTTTTCTCAGAAAGAGCCATGGTGTGCTTTTTCGCCGGAAAATGCGTTTTCGGCCGAAAACGTGTACGTTTGCACTTCCCCGCCACAGGGAAGCTGCTAGCCGGGAATTCTCTGCCTGGTTCTACCCGCTGCCCGGAACGCTACGCAGGGCAAAAGCGATTCTCGTCCTCCGTGCTTGCTTTTTCTCAGAAAGAGCCGTGGTGTGCGTTTTCGCTAGAAAACGCGTTTTCGGCCGAAAACGTGTACGTTTGCACTTCCCGGCCACAGGGAAGCTGCTAGACGGGAATTCTGTGCCTGGTTCTACCCGCTGCCCGGAACACTACGCAGGGCAAAAGCGATTCTCGTCCTCCGTGCTTGCTTTTTCTCAGAAAGAGCCGTGGTGTGCGTTTTCGCCAGAAAACGCGTTTTCGGCCGAAAACGTGTACATTTGCACTTCCCCGCCACAGGGAAGCTGCTAGCCGGGAATTCTCTGCCTGGTTCTACCCGCTGCCCGGAACGCTACGCAGGGCAAAAGCGATTCTCGTCCTCCGTGCTTGCTTTTTCTCAGAAAGAGCCGTGGTGTGCGTTTTCGCCGGAAAACGCGTTTTCGGCCGAAAACGTGTACGTTTGCACTTCCCGGCCACAGGGAAGCTGCTAGACGGGAATTCTCTGCCTGGTTCTACCCGCTGCCCGGAACGCTACGCAGGGCAAAAGCGATTCTCGTCCTCCGTGCTTGCTTTTTCTCAGAAAGAGCCGTGGTGTGCGTTTTCGCCGGAAAACGCGTTTTCGGCGAAAACGTGTACGTTTGCACTTCCCGGCCACAGGGAAGCTGCTAGCCGGGAATTCTCTGCCTGGTTCTACCCGCTGCCCGGAACGCTACGCAGGGCAAAAGCGATTCTCGTCCTCCGTGCTTGCTTTTTCTCAGAAAGAGCCGTGGTGTGCGTTTTCGCCGGAAAACGCGTTTTCGGCCGAAAACGTGTACGTTTGCACTTCCCCGCCACAGGGAAGCTGCTAGACGGGAATTCTCTGCCTGGTTCTACCCTCTGCCCGGAGCGCTACGCAGGGCAAAAGCGATTCTCGTCCTCCGTGCTTGCTTTTTCTCAGAATGAGCCGTGGTGTGCGTTTTCGCCGGAAAACGCGTTTTCGGCCGAAAACGTGTACGTTTGCACTTCCCGGCCACAGGGAAGCTGCTAGACGGGAATTCTCTGCCTGGTTCTACCCGCTGCCAGGAACGCTACGCAGGGCAAAAGCGATTCTCGTCCTCCGTGCTTGCTTTATCTCAGAAAGAGCCGTGGTGTGCGTTTTCGCCGCAAAACGCGTTTTCGGCCGAAAACGTGTACGTTTGCACTTCCCCGCCACAGGGAAGCTGATAGCAGGGAATTCTCTGCCTGGTTCTACCCGCTGCCCGGAACGCTACGCAGGGCAAAAGCGATTCTCGTCCTCCGTGCTTGCTTTTTCTCAGAAAGAGCCATGGTATGCTTTTTCGCCGGAAAATGCGTTTTCGGCCGAAAACGTGTACGTTTGCACTTCCCCGCCACAGGGAAGCTGCTAGCCGGGAATTCTCTGCCTGGTTCTACCCGCTGCCCGGAACGCTACGCAGGGTAAAAGCGATTCTCGTCCTCCGTGCTTGCTTTTTCTCAGAAAGAGCCGTGGTGTGCATTTTCGCGGGAAAACGCGTTTTCGGCCGAAAACGTGTACGTTTGCACTTCCCGGCCACAGGGAAGCTGCTAGCCGGGAATTCTCTGCCTGGTTCTACCCGCTGCCCGGAACGCTACGCAGGGCAAAAGCGATTCTCGTCCTCCGTGCTTGCTTTTTCTCAGAAAGAGCCGTGGTGTGCGTTTTCGCCGGAAAACGCGTTTTCGGCCGAAAACGTGTACGTTTGCACTTCCCGGCCACAGGGAAGCTGCTAGCCGGGAATTCTCTGCCTGGTTCTACCCGCTGCCCGGAACGCTACGCAGGGCAAAAGCGATTCTCGTCCTCCGTGCTTGCTTTTTCTCAGAAAGAGCCGTGGTGTGCTTTTTCGCCGGAAAACGCGTTTTCGGCCGAAAACGTGTACGTTTGCACTTCCCGGCCACAGGGAAGCTGCTAGCCGGGAATTCTCTGCCTGGTTCTACCCGCTGCCCGGAACGCTACGCAGGGCAAAAGCGATTCTCGTCCTCCGTGCTTGCTTTTTCTCAGAAAGAGCCGTGGTGTGCGTTTTCGCCAGAAAACGCGTTTTCGGCCGAAAACGTGTACGTTTGCACTTCCCGGCCACAGGGAAGCTGCTAGCCGGGAATTCTCTGCCTGGTTCTACCCGCTGCCCGGAACGCTACGCAGGGCAAAAGCGATTCTCGTCCTCCGTGCTTGCTTTTTCTCAGAAAGAGCCGTGGTGTGCGTTTTCGCCGGAAAACGCGTTTTCGGACGAAAACGTGTACGTTTGCACTTCCCGGCCACAGGGAAGCTGCTAGCCGGGAATTCTCTGCCTGGTTCTACCCGCTGCCCGGAACGCTACGCAGGGCAAAAGCGATTCTCGTCCTCCGTGCTTGCTTTTTCTCAGAAAGAGCCGTGGTGTGCGTTTTCGCGGGAAAACGCGTTTTCGGCCGAAAACGTGTACGTTTGCACTTCCCGGCCACAGGGAAGCTGCTAGCCGGGAATTCTCTGCCTGGTTCTACCCGCTGCCCGGAACGCTACGCAGGGCAAAAGCGATTCTCGTCCTCCGTGCTTGCTTTTTCTCAGAAAGAGCCGTGGTGTGCGTTTTCGCCGGAAAACGCGTTTTCGGCGAAAACGTGTACGTTTGCACTTCCCGGCCACAGGGAAGCTGCTAGCCGGGAATTCTCTGCCTGGTTCTACCCGCTGCCCGGAACGCTACGCAGGGCAAAAGCGATTCTCGTCCTCCGTGCTTGCTTTTTCTCAGAAAGAGCCGTGGTGTGCGTTTTCGCGGGAAAACGCGTTTTCGGCCGAAAACGTGTACGTTTGCACTTCCCGGCCACAGGGAAGCTGCTAGCCGGGAATTCTCTGCCTGGTTCTACCCGCTGCCCGGAACGCTACGCAGGGCAAAAGCGATTCTCGTCCTCCGTGCTTGCTTTTTCTCAGAAAGAGCCGTGGTGTGCGTTTTCGCGGGAAAACGCGTTTTCGGCCGAAAACGTGTACGTTTGCACTTCCCCGCCACAGGGAAGCTGATAGCAGGGAATTCTCTGCCTGGTTCTACCCGCTGCCCGGAACGCTACGCAGGGCAAAAGCGATTCTCGTCCTCCGTGCTTGCTTTTTCTCAGAAAGAGCCGTGGTGTGCGTTTTCGCCGGAAAACGCGTTTTCGGCCGAAAACGTGTACGTTTGCAATTCCCCGCCACAGGGAAGCTGCTAGACGGGAATTCTCTGCCTGGTTCTACCCTCTGCCCGGAGCGCTACGCAGGGCAAAAGCGATTCTCGTCCTCCGTGCTTGCTTTTTCTCAGAATGAGCCGTGGTGTGCGTTTTCGCCGGAAAACGCGTTTTCGGCCGAAAACGTGTACGTTTGCACTTCCCGGCCACAGGGAAGCTGCTAGCCGGGAATTCTCTGCCTGGTTCTACCCGCTGCCCGGAACGCTACGCAGGGCAAAAGCGATTCTCGTCCTCCGTGCTTGCTTTTTCTCAGAAAGAGCCATGGTGTGCTTTTTCGCCGGAAAATGCGTTTTCGGCCGAAAACGTGTACGTTTGCACTTCCCGGCCACAGGGAAGCTGCTAGCCGGGAATTCTCTGCCTGGTTCTACCCGCTGCCCGGAACGCTACGCAGGGCAAAAGCGATTCTCGTCCTCCGTGCTTTCTTTTTCTCAGAAAGAGCCGTGGTGTGCATTTTCGCGGGAGAACGCGTTTTCGGCCGAAAACGTGTACGTTTGCACTTCCCCGCCACAGGGAAGCTGCTAGCCGGGAATTCTCTGCCTGGTTCTACCCGCTGCCCGGAACGCTACGCAGGGCAAAAGCGATTCTCGTCCTCCGTGCTTGCTTTTTCTCAGAAAGAGCCGTGGTGTGCGTTTTCGCCGGAAAACGCATTTTCGGCCGAAAACGTGTACGTTTGCACTTCCCGGCCACAGGGAAGCTGCTAGACGGGAATTCTCTGCCTGGTTCTACCCTCTGCCCGGAGCGCTACGCAGGGCAAAAGCGATTCTTGTCCTCCGTGCTTGCTTTTTCTCAGAATGAGCCGTGGTGTGCGTTTTCGCCGGAAAACGCGTTTTCGGCCGAAAACGTGTACGTTTGCACTTCCCGGCCACAGGGAAGCTGCTAGACGGGAATTCTCTGCCTGGTTCTACCCGCTGCCAGGAACGCTACGCAGGGCAAAAGCGATTCTCGTCCTCCGTGCTTGCTTTATCTCAGAAAGAGCCGTGGTGTGTGTTTTCGCCGGAAAACGCGTTTTCGGCCGAAAACGTGTACGTTTGCACTTCCCCGCCACAGGGAAGCTGATAGCAGGGAATTCTCTGCCTGGTTCTACCCGCTGCCCGGAACGCTACGCAGGGCAAAAGCGATTCTCGTCCTCCGTGCTTGCTTTTTCTCAGAAAGAGCCATGGTGTGCTTTTTCGCCGGAAAATGCGTTTTCGGCCGAAAACGTGTACGTTTGCACTTCCCGGCCACAGGGAAGCTGCTAGCCGGGAATTCTCTGCCTGGTTCTACCCGCTGCCCGGAACGCTACGCAGGGCAAAATCGATTCTCGTCCTCCGTGCTTTCTTTTTCTCAGAAAGAGCCGTGATGTGCATTTTCGCGGGAAAACGCGTTTTCGGCCGAAAACGTGTACGTTTGCACTTCCCGGCCACAGGGAAGCTGCTAGCCGGGAATTCTCTGCCTGGTTCTACCCGCTGCCCGGAACGCTACGCAGGGCAAAAGCGATTCTCGTCCTCCGTGCTTGCTTTTTCTCAGAAAGAGCCGTGGTGTGCGTTTTCGCCGGAAAACGCGTTTTCGGCCGAAAACGTGTACGTTTGCACTTCCCCGCCACAGGGAAGCTGCTAGACGGGAATTCTCTGCCTGGTTCTACCCTCTGCCCGGAGCGCTACGCAGGGCAAAAGCGATTCTCGTCCTCCGTGCTTGCTTTTTCTCAGAATGAGCCGTGGTGTGCGTTTTCGCCGGAAAACGCGTTTTCGGCCGAAAACGTGTACGTTTGCACTTCCCGGCCACAGGGAAGCTGCTAGACGGGAATTCTCTGCCTGGTTCTACCCGCTGCCCGGAACGCTACGCAGGGCAAAAGCGATTCTCGTCCTCCGTGCTTGCTTTTTCTCAGAAAGAGCCGTGGTGTGCGTTTTCGCCGGAAAACGCGTTTTCGGACGAAAACGTGTACGTTTGCACTTCCCGGCCACAGGGAAGCTGCTAGCCGGGAATTCTCTGCCTGGTTCTACCCGCTGCCCGGAAGGCTACGCAGGGCAAAAGCGATTCTCGTCCTCCGTGCTTGCTTTTTCTCAGAAAGAGCCGTGGTGTGCGTTTTCGCCGGAAAACGCGTTTTCGGCCGAAAACGTGTACGTTTGCACTTCCCGGCCACAGGGAAGCTGCTAGCCGGGAATTCTCTGCCTGGTTCTACCCGCTGCCCGGAACGCTACGCAGGGCAAAAGCGATTCTCGTCCTCCGTGCTTGCTTTTTCTCAGAAAGAGCCGTGGTGTGCGTTTTCGCGGGAAAACGCGTTTTCGGCCGAAAACGTGTACGTTTGCACTTCCCGGCCACAGGGAAGCTGCTAGCCGGGAATTCTCTGCCTGGTTCTACCCGCTGCCCGGAACGCTACGCAGGGCAAAAGCGATTCTCGTCCTCCGTGCTTGCTTTTTCTCAGAAAGAGCCGTGGTCTGCGTTTTCGCCAGAAAACGCGTTTTCGGCCGAAAACGTGTACGTTTGCACTTCCCCGCCACAGGGAAGCTGCTAGCCGGGAATTCTCTGCCTGGTTCTACCCGCTGCCCGGAACGCTACGCAGGGCAAAAGCGATTCTCGTCCTCCGTGCTTTCTTTTTCTCAGAAAGAGCCGTGGTGTGCGTTTTCGCGGGAAAACGCGTTTTCGGCCGAAAACGTGTACGTTTGCACTTCCCGGCCACAGGGAAGCTGCTAGCCGGGAATTCTCTGCCTGGTTCTACCCGCTGCCCGGAACACTACGCAGGGCAAAAGCGATTCTTGTCCTCCGTGCTTGCTTTTTCTCAGAAAGAGCCGTGGTGTGTGTTTTCGCCAGAAAACGCGTTTTCGGCCGAAAACGTGTACGTTTGCACTTCCCCGCCACAGGGAAGCTGCTAGCCGGGAATTCTCTGCCTGGTTCTACCCGCTGCCCGGAACGCTACGCAGGGCAAAAGCGATTCTCGTCCTCCGTGCTTGCTTTTTCTCAGAAAGAGCCATGGTGTGCTTTTTCCCCGGAAAATGCGTTTTCGGCCGAAAACGTGTACGTTTGCACTTCCCCGCCACAGGGAAGCTGCTAGCCGGGAATTCTCTGCCTGGTTCTACCCGCTGCCCGGAACGCTACGCAGGGCAAAAGCGATTCTCGTCCTCCGTGCTTGCTTTTTCTCAGAAAGAGCCGTGGTGTGCGTTTTCGCCAGAAAACGCGTTTTCGGCCGAAAACGTGTACGTTTGCACTTCCCGGCCACAGGGAAGCTGCTAGAAGGGAATTCTCTGCCTGGTTCTACCCGCTGCCCGGAACGCTACGCAGGGCAAAAGCGATTCTCGTCCTCCGTGCTTGCTTTTTCTCAGAAAGAGCCATGGTGTGCTTTTTCGCCGGAAAATGCGTTTTCGGCCGAAAACGTGTACGTTTGCACTTCCCCGCCACAGGGAAGCTGCTAGCCGGGAATTCTCTGCCTGGTTCTACCCGCTGCCCGGAACGCTACGCAGGGCAAAAGCGATTCTCGTCCTCCGTGCTTTCTTTTTCTCAGAAAGAGCCGTGGTGTGCATTTTCGCGGGAGAACGCGTTTTCGGTCGAAAACGTGTACGTTTGCACTTCCCGGCCACAGGGAAGCTGCTAGCCGGGAATTCTCTGCCTGGTTCTACCCGCTGCCCGGAACGCTACGCAGGGCAAAAGCGATTCTCGTCCTCCGTGCTTGCTTTTTCTCAGAAAGAGCCGTGGTGTGCGTTTTCGCCGGAAAACGCGTTTTCGGCCGAAAACGTGTACGTTTGCACTTCCCGGCCACAGGGAAGCTGCTAGCCGGGAATTCTCTGCCTGGTTCTACCCGCTGCCCGGAACGCTACGCAGGGCAAAAGCGATTCTCGTCCTCCGTGCTTGCTTTATCTCAGAAAGAGCCGTGGTGTGCGTTTTCGCCGCAAAACGCGTTTTCGGCCGAAAACGTGTACGTTTGCACTTCCCCGCCACAGGGAAGCTGATAGCAGGGAATTCGCTGCCTGGTTCTACCCGCTGCCCGGAACGCTACGCAGGGCAAAAGCGATTCTCGTCCTCCGTGCTTGCTTTTTCTCAGAAAGAGCCATGGTGTGCTTTTTCGCCGGAAAATGCGTTTTCGGCCGAAAACGTGTACGTTTGCACTTCCCCGCCACAGGGAAGCTGCTAGCCGGGAATTCTCTGCCTGGTTCTACCCGCTGCCCGGAACGCTACGCAGGGCAAAAGCGATTCTCGTCCTCCGTGCTTTCTTTTTCTCAGAAAGAGCCGTGGTGTGCGTTTTCGCGGGAAAAAGCGTTTTCGGCCGAAAACGTGTACGTTTGCACTTCCCGGCCACAGGGAAGCTGCTAGCCGGGAATTCTCTGCCTGGTTCTACCCGCTGCCCGGAACGCTACGCAGGGCAAAAGCGATTCTCGTCCTCCGTGCTTGCTTTTTCTCAGAAAGAGCCGTGGTGTGCGTTTTCGCCGGAAAACGCGTTTTCGGCCGAAAACGTGTACGTTTGCACTTCCCGGCCACAGGGAAGCTGCTAGCCGGGAATTCTCTGCCTGGTTCTACCCGCTGCCCGGAACGCTACGCAGGGCAAAAGCGATTCTCGTCCTCCGTGCTTGCTTTTACTCAGAAGGAGCCGTGGTGTGCGTTTTCGCCGGAAAACGCGTTTTCGGTCGAAAACGTGTACGTTTGCACTTCCCGGCCACAGGGAAGCTGCTAGCCGGGAATTCTCTGCCTGGTTCTACCCGCTGCCCGGAACGCTACGCAGGGCAAAAGCGATTCTCGTCCTCCGTGCTTGCTTTTTCTCAGAAAGAGCCGTGGTGTGCGTTTTCGCCGGAAAACGCGTTTTCGGCCGAAAACGTGTACGTTTGCACTTCCCGGCCACAGGGAAGCTGCTAGCCGGGAATTCTCTGCCTGGTTCTACCCGCTGCCCGGAACGCTACGCAGGGCAAAAGCGATTCTCGTCCTCCGTGCTTGCTTTTTCTCAGAAAGAGCCGTGGTGTGCGTTTTCGCCGGTAAACGCGTTTTCGGCCGAAAACGTGTACGTTTGCACTTCCCCGCCACAGGGAAGCTGCTAGACGGGAATTCTCTGCCTGCTTCTACCCGCTGCCCGGAGCGTTACGCAGGGCAAAAGCGATTCTCGTCCTCCGTGCTTGCTTTTTCTCAGAATGAGCCGTGGTGTGCGTTTTCGCCGGAAAACGCGTTTTCGGCCGAAAACGTGTACGTTTGCACTTCCCGGCCACAGGGAAGCTGCTAGACGGGAATTCTCTGCCTGGTTCTACCCGCTGCCCGGAACGCTACGCAGGGCAAAAGCGATTCTCGTCCTCCGTGCTTGCTTTATCTCAGAAAGAGCCGTGGTGTGCGTTTTCGCCGCAAAACGCGTTTTCGGCCGAAAACGTGTACGTTTGCACTTCCCCGCCACAGGGAAGCTGATAGCAGGGACTTCGCTGCCTGGTTCTACCCGCTGCCCGGAAAGCTACGCAGGGCAAAAGCGATTCTCGTCCTCCGTGCTTGCTTTTTCTCAGAAAGAGCCGTGGTGTGCGTTTTCGCCGGAAAACGCGTTTTCGGCCGAAAACGTGTACGTTTGCACATCCCCGCCACAGAGAAGCTGCTAGCCGGGAATTCTCTGCCTGGTTCTACCCGCTGCCCGGAACGCTACGCAGGGCAAAAGCGATTCTCGTCCTCCGTGCTTTCTTTTTCTCAGAAAGAGCCGTGGTGTGCGTTTTCGCGGGAAAACGCGTTTTCGGCCGAAAACGTGTACGTTTGCACTTCCCGGCCACAGGGAAGCTGCTAGCCGGGAATTCTCTGCCTGGTTCTACCCGCTGCCCGGAACGCTACGCAGGGCAAAAGCGATTCTCGTCCTCCGTGCTTGCTTTTTCTCAGAAAGAGCCGTGGTGTGCGTTTTCGCCGGAAAACGCGTTTTCGGACGAAAACGTGTACGTTTGCACTTCCCGGCCACAGGGAAGCTGCTACCCGGGAATTCTCTGCCTGGTTCTACCCGCTGCCCGGAACGCTACGCAGGGCAAAAGCGATTCTCGTCCTCCGTGCTTGCTTTTTCTCAGAAAGAGCCGTGGTGTGCGTTTTCGCCGGAAAACGCGTTTTCGGCCGAAAACGTGTACGTTTGCACTTCCCCGCCACAGGGAAGCTGCTAGCCGGGAATTCTCTGCCTGGTTCTACCCGCTGCCCGGAACGCTACGCAGGGCAAAAGCGATTCTCGTCCTCCGTGCTTGCTTTTTCTCAGAAAGAGCCGTGGTGTGCGTTTTCGCCGGTAAACGCTTTTTCGACCGAAAACGTGTACGTTTGCACTTCCCGGCCACAGGGAAGCTGCTAGCCGGGAATTCTCTGCCTGGTTCTACCCGCTGCACGGAACGCTACGCAGGGTAAAAGCGATTCTCGTCCTCCGTGCTTGCTTTTTCTCAGAAAGAGCCGTGGTGTGCGTTTTCGCCGGTAAACGCGTTTTCGGCGAAAACGTGTACGTTTGCACTTCCCGGCCACAGGGAAGCTGCTAGCTGGGAACTCTCTGCCTGGTTCTACCCGCTGCCCGGAACGCTACGCAGGGCAAAAGCGATTCTCGTCCTCCGTGCTTGCTTTTTCTCAGAAAGAGCCGTGGTGTGCGTTTTCGCCGGAAAACGCGTTTTCGGCCGAAAACGTGTACGTTTGCACTTCCCGGCCACAGGGAAGCTGCTAGCCGGGAATTCTCTGCCTGGTTCTACCCGCTGCCCGGAACGCTACGCAGGGCAAAAGCGATTCTCGTCCTCCGTGCTTGCTTTTTCTCAGAAAGAGCCGTGGTGTGCGTTTTCGCCGGAAAACGCGTTTTCGGCCGAAAACGTGTACGTTTGCACTTCCCGGCCACAGGGAAGCTGCTAGCCGGGAATTCTCTGCCTGGTTCTACCCGCTGCCCGGAACGCTACGCAGGGCAAAAGCGATTCTCGTCCTCCGTGCTTGCTTTTTCTCAGAAAGAGCCGTGGTGTGCGTTTTCGCCGGAAAACGCGTTTTCGGCGAAAACGTGTACGTTTGCACTTCCCGGCCACAGGGAAGCTGCTAGCCGGGAATTCTCTGCCTGGTTCTACCCGCTGCCCGGAACGCTACGCAGGGCAAAAGCGATTCTCGTCCTCCGTGCTTGCTTTTTCTCAGAAAGAGCCGTGGTGTGCGTTTTCGCGGGAAAACGCGTTTTTGGCCGAAAACGTGTACGTTTGCACTTCCCCGCCACAGGGAAGCTGCTAGCCGGGAATTCTCTGCCTGGTTCTACCCGCTGCCCGGAACGCTACGCAGGGCAAAAGCGATTCTCGTCCTCCGTGCTTGCTTTTTCTCAGAAAGAGCCGTGGTGTGCGTTTTCGCCGGTAAACGCCTTTTCGGCCGAAAACGTGTACGTTTGCACTTCCCCGCCACAGGGAAGCTGCTAGCCGGGAATTCTCTGCCTGGTTCTACCCGCTGCCCGGAAGGCTACGCAGGGCAAAAGCGATTCTCGTCCTCCGTGCTTGCTTTTTCTCAGAAAGAGCCGTGGTGTGCGTTTTCGCCGGAAAACGCGTTTTCGGCCGAAAACGTGTACGTTTGCACTTCCCGGCCACAGGGAAGCTGCTAGCCGGGAATTCTCTGCCTGGTTCTACCCGCTGCCCGGAACGCTACGCAGGGCAAAAGCGATTCTCGTCCTCCGTGCTTGCTTTTACTCAGAAAGAGCCGTGGTGTGCGTTTTCGCCGGAAAACGCGTTTTCGGTCGAAAACGTGTACGTTTGCACTTCCCCGCCACAGGGAAGCTGCTAGCCGGGAATTCTCTGCCTGGTTCTACCCGCTGCCCGGAACGCTACGCAGGGCAAAAGCGATTCTCGTCCTCCGTGCTTGCTTTTTCTCAGAAAGAGCCGTGGTGTGCGTTTTCGCCGGAAAACGCGTTTTCGGCCGAAAACGTGTACGTTTGCACTTCCCGGCCACAGGGAAGCTGCTAGCCGGGAATTCTCTGCCTGGTTCTACCCGCTGCCCGGAATGCTACGCAGGGCAAAAGCGATTCTCGTCCTCCGTGCTTGCTTTTTCTCAGAAAGAGCCGTGGTGTGCGTTTTCGCCGGAAAACGCGTTTTCGGCCGAAAACGTGTACGTTTGCACTTCCCCGCCACAGGGAAGCTGCTAGACGGGAATTCTCTGCCTGCTTCTACCCTCTGCCCGGAGCGTTACGCAGGGCAAAAGCGATTCTCGTCCTCCGTGCTTGCTTTTTCTCAGAATGAGCCGTGGTGTGCGTTTTCGCCGGAAAACGCGTTTTCGGCCGAAAACGTGTACGTTTGCACTTCCCGGCCACAGGGAAGCTGATAGCAGGGACTTCGCTGCCTGGTTCTACCCGCTGCCCGGAAAGCTACGCAGGGCAAAAGCGATTCTCGTCCTCCGTGCTTGCTTTTTCTCAGAAAGAGCCGTGGTGTGCGTTTTCGCCGGAAAACGCGTTTTCGGCCGAAAACGTGTACGTTTGCACTTCCCCGCCACAGAGAAGCTGCTAGCCGGGAATTCTCTGCCTGGTTCTACCCGCTGCCCGGAACGCTACGCAGGGCAAAAGCGATTCTCGTCCTCCGTGCTTTCTTTTTCTCAGAAAGAGCCGTGGTGTGCGTTTTCGCGGGAAAACGCGTTTTCGGAAGAAAACGTGTACGTTTGCACTTCCGGCCACAGGGAAGCTGCTAGACGGGAATTCTCTGCCTGGTTCTACCCGCTGCCCGGAACGCTACGCAGGGCAAAAGCGATTCTCGTCCTCCGTGCTTGCTTTTTCTCAGAAAGAGCCGTGGTGTGCGTTTTCGCCGGAAAACGCGTTTTCGGACGAAAACGTGTACGTTTGCACTTCCCGGCCACAGGGAAGCTGCTAGCCGGGAATTCTCTGCCTGGTTCTACCCGCTGCCCGGAACACTACGCAGGGCAAAAGCGATTCTCGTCCTCCGTGCTTGCTTTTTCTCAGAAAGAGCCGTGGTGTGTGTTTTCGCCAGAAAACGCGTTTTCGGCCGAAAACGTGTACGTTTGCACTTCCCCGCCACAGGGAAGCTGCTAGCCGGGAATTCTCTGCCTGGTTCTACCCGCTGCCCGGAACGCTACGCAGGGCAAAAGCGATTCTCGTCCTCCGTGCTTGCTTTTTCTCAGAAAGAGCCGTGGTGTGCGTTTTCGCCGGAAAACGCGTTTTCGGCCGAAAACGTGTACGTTTGCACTTCCCGGCCACAGGGAAGCTGCTAGCCGGGAATTCTCTGCCTGGTTCTACCCGCTGCCCGGAACGCTACGCAGGGCAAAAGCGATTCTCGTCCTCCGTGCTTGCTTTTTCTCAGAAAGAGCCGTGGTGTGCGTTTTCGCCGGTAAACGCGTTTTCGACCGAAAACGTGTACGTTTGCACTTCCCGGCCACAGGGAAGCTGCTAGCCGGGAATTCTCTGCCTGGTTCTACCCGCTGCACGGAACGCTACGCAGGGTAAAAGCGATTCTCGTCCTCCGTGCTTGCTTTTTCTCAGAAAGAGCCGTGGTGTGCGTTTTCGCCGGTAAACGCTTTTTCGACCGAAAACGTGTACGTTTGCACTTCCCGGCCACAGGGAAGCTGCTAGCCGGGAATTCTCTGCCTGGTTCTACCCGCTGCCCGGAACGCTACGCAGGGCAAAAGCGATTCTCGTCCTCCGTGCTTGCTTTTTCTCAGAAAGAGCCGTGGTGTGCGTTTTCGCCGGAAAACGCGTTTTCGGCCGAAAACGTGTACGTTTGCACTTCCCGGCCACAGGGAAGCTGCTAGCCGGGAATTCTCTGCCTGGTTCTACCCGCTGCCCGGAACGCTACGCAGGGCAAAAGCGATTCTCGTCCTCCGTGCTTGCTTTTTCTCAGAAAGAGCCGTGGTGTGCGTTTTCGCCGGAAAACGCGTTTTCGGCGAAAACGTGTACGTTTGCACTTCCCGGCCACAGGGAAGCTGCTAGCCGGGAATTCTCTGCCTGGTTCTACCCGCTGCCCGGAACGCTACGCAGGGCAAAAGCGATTCTCGTCCTCCGTGCTTGCTTTTTCTCAGAAAGAGCCGTGGTGTGCGTTTTCGCGGGAAAACGCGTTTTCGGCCGAAAACGTGTACGTTTGCACTTCCCCGCCACAGGGAAGCTGCTAGCCGGGAATTCTCTGCCTGGTTCTACCCGCTGCCCGGAACGCTACGCAGGGCAAAAGCGATTCTCGTCCTCCGTGCTTGCTTTTTCTCAGAAAGAGCCGTGGTGTGCGTTTTCGCCGGTAAACGCCTTTTCGGCCGAAAACGTGTACGTTTGCACTTCCCCGCCACAGGGAAGCTGATAGCAGGGACTTCGCTGCCTGGTTCTACACGCTGCCCGGAAAGCTACGCAGGGCAAAAGCGATTCTCGTCCTCCGTGCTTGCTTTTTCTCAGAAAGAGCCGTGGTGTGCGTTTTCGCCGGAAAACGCGTTTTCGGACGAAAACGTGTACGTTTGCACTTCCCCGCCACAGAGAAGCTGCTAGCCGGGAATTCTCTGCCTGGTTCTACCCGCTGCCCGGAACGCTACGCAGGGCAAAAGCGATTCTCGTCCTCCGTGCTTTCTTTTTCTCAGAAAGAGCCGTGGTGTGCGTTTTCGCGGGAAAACGCGTTTTCGGAAGAAAACGTGTACGTTTGCACTTCCCCGCCACAGGGAAGCTGCTAGACGGGAATTCTCTGCCTGGTTCTACCCTCTGCCCGGAGCGCTACGCAGGGCAAAAGCGATTCTCGTCCTCCGTGCTTGCTTTTTCTCAGAATGAGCCGTGGTGTGCGTTTTCGCCGGAAAACGCGTTTTCGGCCGAAAACGTGTACGTTTGCACTTCCCGGCCACAGGGAAGCTGCTAGACGGGAATTCTCTGCCTGGTTCTACCCGCTGCCCGGAACGCTACGCAGGGCAAAAGCGATTCTCGTCCTCCGTGCTTGCTTTTTCTCAGAAAGAGCCATGGTGTGCTTTTTCGCCGGAAAATGCGTTTTCGGCCGAAAACGTGTACGTTTGCACTTCCCCGCCACAGGGAAGCTGCTAGCCGGGAATTCTCTGCCTGGTTCTACCCGCTGCCCGGAACGCTACGCAGGGCAAAAGCGATTCTCGTCCTCCGTGCTTTCTTTTTCTCAGAAAGAGCCGTGGTGTGCATTTTCGCGGGAGAACGCGTTTTCGGCCGAAAACGTGTACGTTTGCACTTCCCGGCCACAGGGAAGCTGCTAGCCGGGAATTCTCTGCCTGGTTCTACCCGCTGCCCGGAACGCTACGCAGGGCAAAAGCGATTCTCGTCCTCCGTGCTTGCTTTTTCTCAGAAAGAGCCGTGGTGTGCGTTTTCGCCGGAAAACGCGTTTTCGGCCGAAATCTTGTACGTTTGCACTTCCCGGCCACAGGGAAGCTGCTAGACGGGAATTCTCTGCCTGGTTCTACCCGCTGCCCGGAACGCTACGCAGGGCAAAAGCGATTCTCGTCCTCCGTGCTTGCTTTTCTCAGAAAGAGCCGTGGTGTGCGTTTTCGCCGGAAAACGCGTTTTCGGCCGAAAACGTGTACGTTTGCACTTCCCGGCCACAGGGAAGCTGCTAGCCGGGAATTCTCTGCCTGGTTCTACCCGCTGCCCGGAACGCTACGCAGGGCAAAAGCGATTCTCCTCCTCCGTGCTTGCTTTTTCTCAGAAAGAGCCGTGGTGTGCGTTTTCGCCGGAAAACGCGTTTTCGGCCGAAAACGTGTACGTTTGCACTTCCCGGCCACAGGGAAGCTGCTAGCCGGGAATTCTCTGCCTGGTTCTACCCGCTGCCCGGAACGCTACGCAGGGCAAAAGCGATTCTCGTCCTCCGTGCTTGCTTTTTCTCAGAAAGAGCCGTGGTGTGCGTTTTCACCGGTAAACGCGTTTTCGGCCGAAAACGTGTACGTTTGCACTTCCCGGCCACAGGGAAGCTGCTAGACGGGAATTCTCTGCCTGGTTCTACCCGCTGCCCGGAACGCTACGCAGGGCAAAAGCGATTCTCGTCCTCCGTGCTTGCTTTATCTCAGAAAGAGCCGTGGTGTGCGTTTTCGCCGGAAAACGCGTTTTCGGCCGAAAACGTGTACGTTTGCACTTCCCGGCCACAGGGAAGCTGCTAGCCGGGAATTCTCTGCCTGGTTCTACCCGCTGCCCGGAACGCTACGCAGGGCAAAAGCGATTCTCGTCCTCCGTGCTTGCTTTTTCTCAGAAAGAGCCGTGGTGTGCGTTTTCGCCGGAAAACGCGTTTTCGGCCGAAAACGTGTACGTTTGCACTTCCTGGCCACAGGGAAGCTGCTAGCCGGGAATTCTCTGCCTGGTTCTACCCGCTGCCCGGAACGCTACGCAGGGCAAAAGCGATTCTCGTCCTCCGTGCTTGCTTTTTCTCAGAAAGAGCCGTGGTGTGCGTTTTCGCCGGAAAACGCGTTTTCGGCCGAAAACGTGTACGTTTGCACTTCCCGGCCACAGGGAAGCTGCTAGCCGGGAATTCTCTGCCTGGTTCTACCCGCTGCCCGGAACGCTACGCAGGGCAAAAGCGATTCTCGTCCTCCGTGCTTGCTTTTTCTCAGAAAGAGCCGTGGTGTGCGTTTTAGCCAGAAAACGCGTTTTCGGCCGAAAACGTGTACGTTTGCACTTCCCGGCCACAGGGAAGCTGCTAGCCGGGAATTCTCTGCCTGGTTCTACCCGCTGCCCGGAACGCTACGCAGGGCAAAAGCGATTCTCGTCCTCCGTGCTTGCTTTTTCTCAGAAAGAGCCGTGGTGTGCGTTTTCGCGGGAAAACGCGTTTTCGGCCGAAAACGTGTACGTTTGCACTTCCCCGCCACAGGGAAGCTGATAGCAGGGACTTCGCTGCCTGGTTCTACCCGCTGCCCGGAAAGCTACGCAGGGCAAAAGCGATTCTCGTCCTCCGTGCTTGCTTTTTCTCAGAAAGAGCCGTGGTGTGCGTTTTCGCGGGAAAACGCGTTTTCGGCCGAAAACGTGTACGTTTGCACTTCCCGGCCACAGAGAAGCTGCTAGCCGGGAATTCTCTGCCTGGTTCTACCCGCTGCCCGGAACGCTACGCAGGGCAAAAGCGATTCTCGTCCTCCGTGCTTGCTTTTTCTCAGAAAGAGCCGTGGTGTGCGTTTTCGCCGGAAAACGCGTTTTCGGACGAAAACTTGTACGTTTGCACTTCCCGGCCACAGGGAAGCTGCTAGCCGGGAATTCTCTGCCTGGTTCTACCCGCTGCCCGGAACACTACGCAGGGTAAAAGCGATTCTCGTCCTCCGTGCTTGCTTTTTCTCAGAAAGAGCCGTGGTGTGCGTTTTCGCCGGAAAACGCGTTTTCGGCCGAAAACGTGTACGTTTGCACTTCCCGGCCACAGGGAAGCTGCTAGCCGGGAATTCTCTGCCTGGTTCTACCCGCTGCCCGGAACGCTACGCAGGGCAAAAGCGATTCTCGTCCTCCGTGCTTGCTTTTTCTCAGAAAGAGCCGTGGTGTGCGTTTTCGCCGGAAAACGCGTTTTCGAACGAAAACGTGTACGTTTGCACTTCCCGGCCACAGGGAAGCTGCTAGCCGGGAATTCTCTGCCTGGTTCTACCCGCTGCCCGGAACGCTACGCAGGGTAAAAGCGATTCTCGTCCTCCGTGCTTGCTTTTTCTCAGAAAGAGCCGTGGTGTGCGTTTTCGCCGGTAAACGCGTTTTCGGCGAAAACGTGTACGTTTGCACTTCCCGGCCACAGGGAAGCTGCTAGCCGGGAACTCTCTGCCTGGTTCTACCCGCTGCCCGGAACGCTACGCAGGGCAAAAGCGATTCTCGTCCTCCGTGCTTGCTTTTTCTCAGAAAGAGCCGTGGTGTGCGTTTTCGCGGGAAAACGCGTTTTCGGCCGAAAACGTGTACGTTTGCACTTCCCGGCCACAGGGAAGCTGCTAGACGGGAATTCTCTGCCTGGTTCTACCCGCTGCCCGGAACGCTACGCAGGGCAAAAGCGATTCTCGTCCTCCGTGCTTGCTTTTTCTCAGAAAGAGCCGTGGTGTGCGTTTTCGCCAGAAAACGCGTTTTCGGCCGAAAACGTGTACGTTTGCACTTCCCGGCCACAGGGAAGCTGCTAGCCGGGAATTCTCTGCCTGGTTCTACCCGCTGCCCGGAACGCTACGCAGGGCAAAAGCGATTCTCGTCCTCCGTGCTTGCTTTTTCTCAGAAAGAGCCGTGGTGTGCGTTTTCGCCGGAAAACGCGTTTTCGGCGAAAACGTGTACGTTTGCACTTCCCGGCCACAGGGAAGCTGCTAGCCGGGAATTCTCTGCCTGGTTCTACCCGCTGCCCGGAACACTACGCAGGGCAAAAGCGATTCTCGTCCTCCGTGCTTGCTTTTTCTCAGAAAGAGCCGTGGTGTGCGTTTTCGCGGGAAAACGCGTTTTCGGCCGAAAACGTGTACGTTTGCACTTCCCCGCCACAGGGAAGCTGCTAGCCGGGAATTCTCTGCCTGGTTCTACCCGCTGCCCGGAACGCTACGCAGGGCAAAAGCGATTCTCGTCCTCCGTGCTTGCTTTTTCTCAGAAAGAGCCGTGGTGTGCGTTTTCGCCGGTAAACGCCTTTTCGGCCGAAAACGTGTACGTTTGCACTTCCCCGCCACAGGGAAGCTGCTAGCCGGGAATTCTCTGCCTGGTTCTACCCGCTGCCCGGAACGCTACGCAGGGCAAAAGCGATTCTCGTCCTCCGTGCTTGCTTTTTCTCAGAAAGAGCCGTGGTGTGCTTTTTCGCCGGAAAACGCGTTTTCGGCCGAAAACGTGTACGTTTGCACTTCCCCGCCACAGGGAAGCTGCTAGCCGGGAATTCTCTGCCTGGTTCTACCCGCTGCCCGGAACGCTACGCAGGGCAAAAGCGATTCTCGTCCTCCGTGCTTGCTTTTCTCAGAAAGAGCCGTGGTGTGCGTTTTCGCCGGAAAACGCGTTTTCGGCCGAAAACGTGTACGTTTGCACTTCCCGGCCACAGGGAAGCTGCTAGACGGGAATTCTCTGCCTGGTTCTACCCGCTGCCCGGAACGCTACGCAGGGCAAAAGCGATTCTCGTCCTCCGTGCTTGCTTTTTCTCAGAAAGAGCCGTGGTGTGCGTTTTCGCCGGAAAACGCGTTTTCGGCCGAAAACGTGTACGTTTGCACTTCCCGGCCACAGGGAAGCTGCTAGCCGGGAATTCTCTGCCTGGTTCTACCCGCTGCCCGGAACCCTACGCAGGGCAAAAGCGATTCTCGTCCTCCGTGCTTGCTTTTTCTCAGAAAGAGCCGTGGTGGGCGTTTTCGCCGGAAAACGCGTTTTCGGCCGAAAACGTGTACGTTTGCACTTCCCCGCCACAGGGAAGCTGCTAGACGGGAATTCTCTGCCTGGTTCTACCCGCTGCCCGGAACGCTACGCAGGGCAAAAGCGATTCTCGTCCTCCGTGCTTGCTTTTTCTCAGAAAGAGCCGTGGTGTTCGTTTTCGCCGGAAAACGCGTTTTCGGCCGAAAACGTGTACGTTTGCACTTCCCTGCCACAGGGAAGCTGCTAGCCGGGAATTCTCTGCATGGTTCTACCCGCTGCCCGGAACGCTACGCAGGGCAAAAGCGATTCTCGTCCTCCGTGCTTGCTTTTTCTCAGAAAGAGCCGTGGTGTGCGTTTTCGCCGGAAAACGCGTTTTCGGCCGAAAACGTGTACGTTTGCACTTCCCCGCCACAGGGAAGCTGCTAGCCGGGAATTCTCTGCCTGGTTCTACCCGCTGCCCGGAACGCTACGCAGGGCAAAAGCGATTCTCGTCCTCCGTGCTTGCTTTTTCTCAGAAAGAGCCGTGGTGTGCGTTTTCGCCGGAAAACGCGTTTTCGGCCGAAAACGTGTACGTTTGCACTTCCCGGCCACAGGGAAGCTGCTAGCCGGGAATTCTCTGCCTGTTTCTACCCGCTGCCCGGAACGCTACGCAGGGCAAAAGCGATTCTCGTCCTCCGTGCTTGCTTTTTCTCAGAAAGAGCCGTGGTGTGCGTTTTAGCCAGAAAACGCGTTTTTGGCCGAAAACGTGTACGTTTGCACTTCCCGGCCACAGGGAAGCTGCTAGCCGGGAATTCTCTGCCTGGTTCTACCCGCTGCCCGGAACGCTACGCAGGGCAAAAGCGATTCTCGTCCTCCGTGCTTGCTTTTTCTCAGAAAGAGCCGTGGTGTGCGTTTTCGCCGGAAAACGCGTTTTCGGCCGAAAACGTGTACGTTTGCACTTCCCCGCCACAGGGAAGCTGCTAGACGGGAATTCTCTGCCTGGTTCTACCCTCTGCCCGGAGCGTTACGCAGGGCAAAAGCGATTCTCGTCCTCCGTGCTTGCTTTTTCTCAGAATGAGCCGTGGTGTGCGTTTTCGCCGGAAAACGCGTTTTCGGCCGAAAACGTGTACGTTTGCACTTCCCGGCCACAGGGAAGCTGCTAGACGGGAATTCTCTGCCTGGTTCTACCCTCTGCCCGGAGCGCTACGCAGGGCAAAAGCGATTCTCGTCCTCCGTGCTTGCTTTTTCTCAGAATGAGCCGTGGTGTGCGTTTTCGCCGGAAAACGCGTTTTCGGCCGAAAACGTGTACGTTTGCACTTCCCGGCCACAGGGAAGCTGCTAGACGGGAATTCTCTGCCTGGTTCTACCCGCTGCCCGGAACGGTACGCAGGGCAAAAGCGATTCTCGTCCTCCGTGCTTGCTTTTTCTCAGAAAGAGCCGTGGTGTGCGTTTTCGCCGGAAAACGCGTTTTCGGACGAAAACGTGTACGTTTGCACTTCCCGGCCACAGGGAAGCTGCTAGCCGGGAATTCTCTGCCTGGTTCTACCCGCTGCCCGGAACGCTACGCAGGGCAAAAGCGATTCTCGTCCTCCGTGCTTGCTTTTTCTCAGAAAGAGCCGTGGTGTGCGTTTTCGCCGGAAAACGCGTTTTCGGCCGAAAACGTGTACGTTTGCACTTCCCCGCCACAGGGAAGCTGCTAGCCGGGAATTCTCTGCCTGGTTCTACCCGCTGCCCGGAACGCTACGCAGGGCAAAAGCGATTCTCGTCCTCCGTGCTTGCTTTTTCTCAGAAAGAGCCGTGGTGTGCGTTTTCGCGGGAAAACGCGTTTTCGGCCGAAAACGTGTACGTTTGCACTTCCCGGCCACAGGGAAGCTGCTATCCGGGAATTCTCTGCCTGGTTCTACCCGCTGCCCGGAACGCTACGCAGGGCAAAAGCGATTCTCGTCCTCCGTGCTTGCTTTTTCTCAGAAAGAGCCGTGGTGTGCGTTTTCGCCGGAAAACGCGTTTTCGGCCGAAAACGTGTACGTTTGCACTTCCCCGCCACAGGATAGCTCCTAGCCGGGAATTCTCTGCCTGGTTCTACCCGCTGCCCGGAACGCTACGCAGGGCAAAAGCGATTCTCGTCCTCCGTGCTTGCTTTTTCTCAGAAAGAGCCGTGGTGTGCGTTTTCGCGGGAAAACGCGTTTTCGGCCGAAAACGTGTACGTTTGCACTTCCCGGCCACAGGGAAGCTGCTAGACGGGAATTCTCTGCCTGGTTCTACCCGCTGCCCGGAACGCTACGCAGGGCAAAAGCGATTCTCGTCCTCCGTGCTTGCTTTTTCTCAGAAAGAGCCGTGGTGTGCGTTTTCGCCGGAAAACGCGTTTTCGGCCGAAAACGTGTACGTTTGCACTTCCCCGCCACAGGGAAGCTGCTAGCCGGGAATTCTCTGCCTGGTTCTACCCGCTGCCCGGAACGCTACGCAGGGCAAAAGCGATTCTCGTCCTCCGTGCTTGCTTTTTCTCAGAAAGAGCCATGGTGTGCTTTTTCGCCGGAAAATGCGTTTTCGGCCGAAAACGTGTACGTTTGCACTTCCCCGCCACAGGGAAGCTGCTAGCCGGGAATTCTCTGCCTGGTTCTACCCGCTGCCCGGAACGCTACGCAGGGCAAAAGCGATTCTCGTCCTCCGTGCTTGCTTTTTCTCAGAAAGAGCCGTGGTGTGCGTTTTCGCCAGAAAACGGGTTTTCGGCCGAAAACGTGTACGTTTGCACTTCCCGGCCACAGGGAAGCTGCTAGCCGGGAATTCTCTGCCTGGTTCTACCCGCTGCCCGGAACGCTACGCAGGGCAAAAGCGATTCTCGTCCTCCGTGCTTGCTTTTTCTCAGAAAGAGCCGTGGTGTGCGTTTTCGCCGGAAAACGCGTTTTCGGACGAAAACGTGTACGTTTGCACTTCCCGGCCACAGGGAAGCTGCTAGACGGGAATTCTCTGCCTGGTTCTACCCGCTGCCCGGAACGCTACGCAGGGCAAAAGCGATTCTCGTCCTCCGTGCTTGCTTTATCTCAGAAAGAGCCGTGGTGTGCGTTTTCGCGGCAAAACCCGTTTTCGGCCGAAAACGTGTACGTTTGCACTTCCCCGCCACAGGGAAGCTGCTAGCCGGGAATTCTCTGCCTGGTTCTACCCGCTGCCCGGAACGCTACGCAGGGCAAAAGCGATTCTCGTCCTCCGTGCTTGCTTTTTCTCAGAAAGAGCCGTGGTGTGCGTTTTCGCCAGAAAACGCGTTTTCGGCCGAAAACGTGTACGTTTGCACTTCCCGGCCACAGGGAAGCTGCTAGCCGGGAATTCTCTGCCTGGTTCTACCCGCTGCCCGGAACGCTACGCAGGGCAAAAGCGATTCTCGTCCTCCGTGCTTGCTTTTTCTCAGAAAGAGCCGTGGTGTGCGTTTTCGCCGGAAAACGCGTTTTCGGCCGAAAACGTGTACGTTTGCACTTCCCGGCCACAGGGAAGCTGCTAGACGGGAATTCTCTGCCTGGTTCTACCCGCTGCCCGGAACACTACGCAGGGCAAAAGCGATTCTTGTCCTCCGTGCTTGCTTTTTCTCAGAAAGAGCCGTGGTGTGCGTTTTCGCGGGAAAACGCGTTTTCGGCCGAAAACGTGTACGTTTGCACTTCCCCGCCACAGGGAAGCTGCTAGCCGGGAATTCTCTGCCTGGTTCTACCCGCTGCCCGGAACGCTACGCAGGGCAAAAGCGATTCTCGTCCTCCGTGCTTGCTTTTTCTCAGAAAGAGCCGTGGTGTACGTTTTCGCCGGAAAACGCGTTTTCGGCCGAAAACGTGTACGTTTGCACTTCCCGGCCACAGGGAAGCTGCTAGCCGGGAATTCTCTGCCTGGTTCTACCCGCTGCCCGGAACGCTACGCAGGGCAAAAGCGATTCTCGTCCTCCGTGCTTGCTTTTTCTCAGAAAGAGCCGTGGTGTGCGTTTTCGCCAGAAAACGCGTTTTCGGCCGAAAACGTGTACGTTTGCACTTCCCGGCCACAGGGAAGCTGCTAGCCGGGAATTCTCTGCCTGGTTCTACCCGCTGCCCGGAACGCTACGCAGGGCAAAAGCGATTCTCGTCCTCCGTGCTTGCTTTTTCTCAGAAAGAGCCGTGGTGTGCGTTTTCGCCGGAAAACGCGTTTTCGGCCGAAAACGTGTACGTTTGCACTTCCCGGCCACAGGGAAGCTGCTAGCCGGGAATTCTCTGCCTGGTTCTACCCGCTGCCCGGAACGCTACGCAGGGCAAAAGCGATTCTCGTCCTCCGTGCTTGCTTTTTCTCAGAAAGAGCCGTGGTGTGCGTTTTCGCTAGAAAACGCGTTTTCGGCCGAAAACGTGTACGTTTGCTCTTCCCCGCCACAGGGAAGCTGCTAGCCGGGAATTCTCTGCCTGGTTCTACCCGCTGCCCGGAACGCTACGCAGGGCAAAAGCGATTCTCGTCCTCCGTGCTTGCTTTTTCTCAGAAAGAGCCGTGGTGTGCGTTTTCGCCGGTAAACGCGTTTTCGGCCGAAAACGTGTACGTTTGCACTTCCCGGCCACAGGGAAGCTGCTAGACGGGAATTCTCTGCCTGGTTCTACCCGCTGCCCGGAACACTACGCAGGGCAAAAGCGATTCTCGTCCTCCGTGCTTGCTTTTTCTCAGAAAGAGCCGTGGTGTGCGTTTTCGCGAGAAAACGCGTTTTCGGCCGAAAACGTGTACGTTTGCACTTCCCGGCCACAGGGAAGCTGCTAGCCGGGAATTCTCTGCCTGGTTCTACCCGCTGCCCGGAACGCTACGCAGGGCAAAAGCGGTTCTCGTCCTCCGTGCTTGCTTTTTCTCAGAAAGAGCCGTGGTGTGCGTTTTCGCCAGAAAACGCGTTTTCGGCCGAAAACGTGTACGTTTGCACTTCCCCGCCACAGGGAAGCTGCTAGCCGGGAATTCTCTGCCTGGTTCTACCCGCTGCCCGGAACGCTACGCAGGGCAAAAGCGATTCTCGTCCTCCGTGCTTGCTTTTTCTCAGAAAGAGCCGTGGTGTGCGTTTTCGCCGGAAAACGCGTTTTCGGCCGAAAACGTGTACGTTTGCACTTCCCCGCCACAGGGAAGCTGCTAGACGGGAATTCTCTGCCTGGTTCTACCCGCTGCCAGGAACGCTACGCAGGGCAAAAGCGATTCTCGTCCTCCGTGCTTGCTTTTTCTCAGAAAGAGCCGTGGTGTGCGTTTTCGCTGGAAAACGCGTTTTTGGCCGAAAACGTGTACGTTTGCACTTCCCGGCCACAGGGAAGCTGCTAGCCGGGAATTCTCTGCCTGGTTCTACCCGCTGCCCGGAACGCTACGCAGGGCAAAAGCGATTCTCGTCCTCCGTGCTTGCTTTTTCTCAGAAAGAGCCGTGGTGTGCGTTTTCGCCGGAAAACGCGTTTTCGGCCGAAAACGTGTACGTTTGCACTTCCCCGCCACAGGGAAGCTGCTAGCCGGGAATTCTCTGCCTGGTTCTACCCGCTGCCCGGAACGCTACGCAGGGCAAAAGCGATTCTCGTCCTCCGTGCTTGCTTTTTCTCAGAAAGAGCCGTGGTGTGCGTTTTCGCCGGAAAACGCGTTTTCGGACGAAAACGTGTACGTTTGCACTTCCCCGCCACAGGGAAGCTGCTAGACGGGAATTCTCTGCCTGGTTCTACCCGCTGCCAGGAACGCTACACAGGGCAAAAGCGATTCTCGTCCTCCGTGCTTGCTTTTTCTCAGAAAGAGCCATGGTGTGCTTTTTCGCCGGAAAACACGTTTTCGGCCGAAAACGTGTACGTTTGCACTTCCCCGCCACAGGGCAGCTGCTAGCCGGGAATTCTCTGCCTGGTTCTACCCGCTGCCCGGAACGCTACGCAGGGCAAAAGCGATTCTCGTCCTCCGTGCTTGCTTTTTCTCAGAAAGAGCCGTGGTGTGCGTTTTCGGCCGAAAACGTGTACGTTTGCACTTCCCGGCCACAGGGAAGCTGCTAGCCGGGAATTCTCTGCCTGGTTCTACCCGCTGCCCGGAACGCTACGCAGGGCAAAAGCGATTCTCGTCCTCCGTGCTTGCTTTTTCTCAGAAAGAGCCGTGGTGTGCGTTTTCGCCGGAAAACGCGTTTTCGGCCGAAAACGTGTACGTTTGCACTTCCCCGCCACAGGGAAGCTGCTAGCCGGGAATTCTCTGCCTGGTTCTACCCGCTGCCCGGAACGCTACGCAGGGCAAAAGCGATTCTCGTCCTCCGTGCTTGCTTTTTCTCAGAAAGAGCCGTGGTGTGCGTTTTCGGCCGAAAACGTGTACGTTTGCACTTCCCGGCCACAGGGAAGCTGCTAGCCGGGAATTCTCTGCCTGGTTCTACCCGCTGCCCGGAACGCTACGCAGGGCAAAAGCGATTCTCGTCCTCCGTGCTTTCTTTTTCTCAGAAAGAGCCGTGGTGTGCGTTTTCGCCGGTAAACGCGTTTTCGGCCGAAAACGTGTACGTTTGCAATTCCCGGCCACAGGGAAGCTGCTAGCCGGGAATTCTCTGCCTGGTTCTACCCGCTGCCCGGAACGCTACGCAGGGCAAAAGCGATTCTCGTCCTCCGTGCTTGCTTTTTCTCAGAAAGAGCCGTGGTGTGCGTTTTCGCGGGAAAACGCGTTTTCGGCCGAAAACGTGTACGTTTGCACTTCCCCGCCACAGGGAAGCTGCTAGCCGGGAATTCTCTGCCTGGTTCTACCCGCTGCCAGGAACGCTACGCAGGGCAAAAACGATTCTCGTCCTCCGTGCTTGCTTTTTCTCAGAAAGAGCCATGGTGTGCTTTTTCGCCGGAAAACGCGTTTTCGGCCGAAAACGTGTACGTTTGCACTTCCCGGCCACAGGGAAGCTGCTAGCCGGCAATTCGCTGCCTATTTCTACCCGCTGCTCAGAACGCTACGCAGGGCAAAAGCGATTCTCGTCCTCCGTGCTTGCTTTTTCTCAGAAAGAGCCGTGGTGTGCGTTTTCGCCGGAAAACGTGTTTTCGGCGAAAACGTGTACGTTTGCACTTCCCGGCCACAGGGAAGCTGCTAGCCGGGAATTCTCTGCCTGGTTCTACCCGTTGCCCGGAACGCTACGCAGGGCAAAATCGATTCTCGTCCTCCGTGCTTGCTTTTTCTCAGAAAGAGCCGTGGTGTGCGTTTTCGCGGGAAAACGCGTTTTCGGCCGAAAACGTGTACGTTTGCACTTCCCGGCCACAGGGAAGCTGCTAGCCGGGAATTCTCTGCCTGGTTCTACCCGCTGCCCGGAACGCTACGCAGGGCAAAAGCGATTCTCGTCCTCCGTGCTTGCTTTTTCTCAGAAAGAGCCGTGGTGTGCGTTTTCGCCGGAAAACGCGTTTTCGGCCGAAAACGTGTACGTTTGCACTTCCCGGCCACAGGGAAGCTGCTAGCCGGGAATTCTCTGCCTGGTTCTACCCGCTGCCCGTAACACTACGCAGGGCAAAAGCGATTCTCGTCCTCCGTGCTTGCTTTTTCTCAGAAAGAGCCGTGGTGTGCGTTTTCGCGGGAAAACGCGTTTTCGGCCGAAAACGTGTACGTTTGCACTTCCCGGCCACAGGGAAGCTGCTAGCCGGGAATTCTCTGCCTGGTTCTACCCGCTGCCCGGAACGCTACGCAGGGCAAAAGCGATTCTCGTCCTCCGTGCTTGCTTTTTCTCAGAAAGAGCCGTGGTGTGCGTTTTCGCCGGAAAACGCGTTTTCGGCCGAAAACGTGTACGTTTGCTCTTCCCCGCCACAGGGAAGCTGCTAGCCGGGAATTGTCTGCCTGGTTCTACCCGCTGCCCGGAACGCTACGCAGGGCAAAAGCGATTCTCGTCCTCCGTGCTTGCTTTTTCTCAGAAAGAGCCGTGGTGTGCGTTTTCGCCGGAAAACGCGTTTTCGGCCGAAAACGTGTACGTTTGCACTTCCCCGCCACAGGGAAGCTGCTAGACGGGAATTCTCTGCCTGGTTCTACCCGCTGCCAGGAACGCTACGCAGGGCAAAAGCGATTCTCGTCCTCCGTGCTTGCTTTTTCTCAGAAAGAGCCATGTTGTGCTTTTTCGCCGGAAAACGCGTTTTCGGCCGAAAACGTGTACGTTTGCACTTCCCCGCCACAGGGTAGCTGCTAGCCGGGAATTCTCTGCCTGGTTCTACCCGCTGCCCGGAACGCTACGCAGGGCAAAAGCGATTCTCGTCCTCCGTGCTTGCTTTTTCTCAGAAAGAGCCGTGGTGTGCGTTTTCGCCGGAAAACGCGTTTTCGGCCGAAAACGTGTACGTTTGCACTTCCCCGCCACAGGGAAGCTGCTAGCCGGGAATTCTCTGCCTGGTTCTACCCGCTGCCCGGAACGCTACGCAGGGCAAAAGCGATTCTCGTCCTCCGTGCTTGCTTTTTCTCAGAAAGAGCCGTGGTGTGCGTTTTCGGCCGAAAACGTGTAGGTTTGCACTTCCCGGCCACAGGGAAGCTGCTAGCCGGGAATTCTCTGCCTGGTTCTACCCGCTGCCCGGAACGCTACGCAGGGCAAAAGCGATTCTCGTCCTCCGTGCTTGCTTTTTCTCAGAAAGTGCCGTGGTGTGCGTTTTCGCCGGTAAACGCGTTTTCGGCCGAAAACGTGTACGTTTGCACTTCCCGGCCACAGGGAAGCTGCTAGCCGGGAATTCTCTGCCTGGTTCTACCCGCTGCCCGGAACGCTACGCAGGGCAAAAGCGATTCTTGTCCTCCGTGCTTGCTTTTTCTCAGAAAGAGCCGTGGTGTGCGTTTTCGCCGGAAAACGCGTTTTCGGCCGAAAACGTGTACGTTTGCACTTCCCGGCCACAGGGAAGCTGCTAGCCGGGAATTCTCTGCCTGGTTCTACCCGCTGCCCGGAACGCTACGCAGGGCAAAAGCGATTCTCGTCCTCCGTGCTTGCTTTTTCTCAGAAAGAGCCGTGGTGTGCGTTTTCGCGGGAAAACGCGTTTTCGGCCGAAAACGTGTACGTTTGCACTTCCCCGCCACAGGGAAGCTGCTAGCCGGGAATTCTCTGCCTGGTTCTACCCGCTGCCCGGAACGCTACGCAGGGCAAAAGCGATTCTCGTCCTCCGTGCTTGCTTTTTCTCAGAAAGAGCCGTGGTGTGCGTTTTCGCCGGAAAACGCGTTTTCGGCCGAAAACGTGTACGTTTGCACTTCCCGGCCACAGGGAAGCTGCTAGCCGGGAATTCTCTGCCTGGTTCTACCCGCTGCCCGGAACGCTACGCAGGGCAAAAGCGATTCTCGTCCTCCGTGCTTGCTTTTTCTCAGAAAGAGCCGTGGTGTGCTTTTTCGCCGGAAAACGCGTTTTCGGCCGAAAACGTGTACGTTTGCACTTCCCCGCCACAGGGAAGCTGCTAGACGGGAATTCTCTGCCTGGTTCTACCCGCTGCCCGGAACGCTACGCAGGGCAAAAGCGATTCTCGTCCTCCGTGCTTGCTTTTTCCCAGAAAGAGCCGTGGTGTGCGTTTTCGCCGGAAAACGCGTTTTCGGCCGAAAACGTGTACGTTTGCACTTCCCCGCCACAGGGAAGCTGCTAGCCGGGAATTCTCTGCCTGGTTCTACCCGCTGCCCGGAACGCTACGCAGGGCAAAAGCGATTCTCGTCCTCCGTGCTTGCTTTTTCTCAGAAAGAGCCGTGGTGTGCGTTTTCGGCCGAAAACGTGTAGGTTTGCACTTCCCGGCCACAGGGAAGCTGCTAGCCGGGAATTCTCTGCCTGGTTCTACCCGCTGCCCGGAACGCTACGCAGGGCAAAAGCGATTCTCGTCCTCCGTGCTTGCTTTTTCTCAGAAAGTGCCGTGGTGTGCGTTTTCGCCGGTAAACGCGTTTTCGGCCGAAAACGTGTACGTTTGCACTTCCCGGCCACAGGGAAGCTGCTAGCCGGGAATTCTCTGCCTGGTTCTACCCGCTGCCCGGAACGCTACGCAGGGCAAAAGCGATTCTCGTCCTCCGTGCTTGCTTTTTCTCAGAAAGAGCCGTGGTGTGCGTTTTCGGCCGAAAACGTGTAGGTTTGCACTTCCCGGCCACAGGGAAGCTGCTAGCCGGGAATTCTCTGCCTGGTTCTACCCGCTGCCCGGAACGCTACGCAGGGCAAAAGCGATTCTCGTCCTCCGTGCTTGCTTTTTCTCAGAAAGTGCCGTGGTGTGCGTTTTCGCCGGTAAAAGCGTTTTCGGCCGAAAACGTGTACGTTTGCACTTCCCGGCCACAGGGAAGCTGCTAGCCGGGAATTCTCTGCCTGGTTCTACCCGCTGCCCGGAACGCTACGCAGGGCAAAAGCGATTCTTGTCCTCCGTGCTTGCTTTTTCTCAGAAAGAGCCGTGGTGTGCGTTTTCGCCGGAAAACGCGTTTTCGGCCGAAAACGTGTACGTTTGCACTTCCCGGCCACAGGGAAGCTGCTAGCCGGGAATTCTCTGCCTGGTTCTACCCGCTGCCCGGAACGCTACGCAGGGCAAAAGCGATTCTCGTCCTCCGTGCTTGCTTTTTCTCAGAAAGAGCCGTGGTGTGCGTTTTCGCGGGAAAACGCGTTTTCGGCCGAAAACGTGTACGTTTGCACTTCCCCGCCACAGGGAAGCTGCTAGCCGGGAATTCTCTGCCTGGTTCTACCCGCTGCCCGGAACGCTACGCAGGGCAAAAGCGATTCTCGTCCTCCGTGCTTGCTTTTTCTCAGAAAGAGCCGTGGTGTGCGTTTTCGCCGGAAAACGCGTTTTCGGCCGAAAACGTGTACGTTTGCACTTCCCGGCCACAGGGAAGCTGCTAGCCGGGAATTCTCTGCCTGTTTCTACCCGCTGCCCGGAACGCTACGCAGGGCAAAAGCGATTCTCGTCCTCCGTGCTTGCTTTTTCTCAGAAAGAGCCGTGGTGTGCGTTTTAGCCAGAAAACGCGTTTTTGGCCGAAAACGTGTACGTTTGCACTTCCCGGCCACAGGGAAGCTGCTAGCCGGGAATTCTCTGCCTGGTTCTACCCGCTGCCCGGAACGCTACGCAGGGCAAAAGCGATTCTCGTCCTCCGTGCTTGCTTTTTCTCAGAAAGAGCCGTGGTGTGCGTTTTCGCCGGAAAACGCGTTTTCGGCCGAAAACGTGTACGTTTGCACTTCCCCGCCACAGGGAAGCTGCTAGACGGGAATTCTCTGCCTGGTTCTACCCTCTGCCCGGAGCGTTACGCAGGGCAAAAGCGATTCTCGTCCTCCGTGCTTGCTTTTTCTCAGAATGAGCCGTGGTGTGCGTTTTCGCCGGAAAACGCGTTTTCGGCCGAAAACGTGTACGTTTGCACTTCCCGGCCACAGGGAAGCTGCTAGACGGGAATTCTCTGCCTGGTTCTACCCTCTGCCCGGAGCGCTACGCAGGGCAAAAGCGATTCTCGTCCTCCGTGCTTGCTTTTTCTCAGAATGAGCCGTGGTGTGCGTTTTCGCCGGAAAACGCGTTTTCGGCCGAAAACGTGTACGTTTGCACTTCCCGGCCACAGGGAAGCTGCTAGACGGGAATTCTCTGCCTGGTTCTACCCGCTGCCCGGAACGGTACGCAGGGCAAAAGCGATTCTCGTCCTCCGTGCTTGCTTTTTCTCAGAAAGAGCCGTGGTGTGCGTTTTCGCCGGAAAACGCGTTTTCGGACGAAAACGTGTACGTTTGCACTTCCCGGCCACAGGGAAGCTGCTAGCCGGGAATTCTCTGCCTGGTTCTACCCGCTGCCCGGAACGCTACGCAGGGCAAAAGCGATTCTCGTCCTCCGTGCTTGCTTTTTCTCAGAAAGAGCCGTGGTGTGCGTTTTCGCCGGAAAACGCGTTTTCGGCCGAAAACGTGTACGTTTGCACTTCCCCGCCACAGGGAAGCTGCTAGCCGGGAATTCTCTGCCTGGTTCTACCCGCTGCCCGGAACGCTACGCAGGGCAAAAGCGATTCTCGTCCTCCGTGCTTGCTTTTTCTCAGAAAGAGCCGTGGTGTGCGTTTTCGCGGGAAAACGCGTTTTCGGCCGAAAACGTGTACGTTTGCACTTCCCGGCCACAGGGAAGCTGCTATCCGGGAATTCTCTGCCTGGTTCTACCCGCTGCCCGGAACGCTACGCAGGGCAAAAGCGATTCTCGTCCTCCGTGCTTGCTTTTTCTCAGAAAGAGCCGTGGTGTGCGTTTTCGCCGGAAAACGCGTTTTCGGCCGAAAACGTGTACGTTTGCACTTCCCCGCCACAGGATAGCTCCTAGCCGGGAATTCTCTGCCTGGTTCTACCCGCTGCCCGGAACGCTACGCAGGGCAAAAGCGATTCTCGTCCTCCGTGCTTGCTTTTTCTCAGAAAGAGCCGTGGTGTGCGTTTTCGCGGGAAAACGCGTTTTCGGCCGAAAACGTGTACGTTTGCACTTCCCGGCCACAGGGAAGCTGCTAGACGGGAATTCTCTGCCTGGTTCTACCCGCTGCCCGGAACGCTACGCAGGGCAAAAGCGATTCTCGTCCTCCGTGCTTGCTTTTTCTCAGAAAGAGCCGTGGTGTGCGTTTTCGCGGGTAAACGAGTTTTCGGCCGAAAACGTGTACGTTTGCACTTCCCCGCCACAGGGAAGCTGCTAGCCGGGAATTCTCTGCCTGGTTCTACCCGCTGCCCGGAACGCTACGCAGGGCAAAAGCGATTCTCGTCCTCCGTGCTTGCTTTTTCTCAGAAAGAGCCATGGTGTGCTTTTTCGCCGGAAAATGCGTTTTCGGCCGAAAACGTGTACGTTTGCACTTCCCCGCCACAGGGAAGCTGCTAGCCGGGAATTCTCTGCCTGGTTCTACCCGCTGCCCGGAACGCTACGCAGGGCAAAAGCGATTCTCGTCCTCCGTGCTTGCTTTTTCTCAGAAAGAGCCGTGGTGTGCGTTTTCGCCAGAAAACGGGTTTTCGGCCGAAAACGTGTACGTTTGCACTTCCCGGCCACAGGGAAGCTGCTAGCCGGGAATTCTCTGCCTGGTTCTACCCGCTGCCCGGAACGCTACGCAGGGCAAAAGCGATTCTCGTCCTCCGTGCTTGCTTTTTCTCAGAAAGAGCCGTGGTGTGCGTTTTCGCCGGAAAACGCGTTTTCGGACGAAAACGTGTACGTTTGCACTTCCCGGCCACAGGGAAGCTGCTAGACGGGAATTCTCTGCCTGGTTCTACCCGCTGCCCGGAACGCTACGCAGGGCAAAAGCGATTCTCGTCCTCCGTGCTTGCTTTATCTCAGAAAGAGCCGTGGTGTGCGTTTTCGCGGCAAAACCCGTTTTCGGCCGAAAACGTGTACGTTTGCACTTCCCCGCCACAGGGAAGCTGCTAGCCGGGAATTCTCTGCCTGGTTCTACCCGCTGCCCGGAACGCTACGCAGGGCAAAAGCGATTCTCGTCCTCCGTGCTTGCTTTTTCTCAGAAAGAGCCGTGGTGTGCGTTTTCGCCAGAAAACGCGTTTTCGGCCGAAAACGTGTACGTTTGCACTTCCCGGCCACAGGGAAGCTGCTAGCCGGGAATTCTCTGCCTGGTTCTACCCGCTGCCCGGAACGCTACGCAGGGCAAAAGCGATTCTCGTCCTCCGTGCTTGCTTTTTCTCAGAAAGAGCCGTGGTGTGCGTTTTCGCCGGAAAACGCGTTTTCGGCCGAAAACGTGTACGTTTGCACTTCCCGGCCACAGGGAAGCTGCTAGACGGGAATTCTCTGCCTGGTTCTACCCGCTGCCCGGAACACTACGCAGGGCAAAAGCGATTCTTGTCCTCCGTGCTTGCTTTTTCTCAGAAAGAGCCGTGGTGTGCGTTTTCGCGGGAAAACGCGTTTTCGGCCGAAAACGTGTACGTTTGCACTTCCCCGCCACAGGGAAGCTGCTAGCCGGGAATTCTCTGCCTGGTTCTACCCGCTGCCCGGAACGCTACGCAGGGCAAAAGCGATTCTCGTCCTCCGTGCTTGCTTTTTCTCAGAAAGAGCCGTGGTGTACGTTTTCGCCGGAAAACGCGTTTTCGGCCGAAAACGTGTACGTTTGCACTTCCCGTCCACAGGGAAGCTGCTAGCCGGGAATTCTCTGCCTGGTTCTACCCGCTGCCCGGAACGCTACGCAGGGCAAAAGCGATTCTCGTCCTCCGTGCTTGCTTTTTCTCAGAAAGAGCCGTGGTGTGCGTTTTCGCCAGAAAACGCGTTTTCGGCCGAAAACGTGTACGTTTGCACTTCCCGGCCACAGGGAAGCTGCTAGCCGGGAATTCTCTGCCTGGTTCTACCCGCTGCCCGGAACGCTACGCAGGGCAAAAGCGATTCTCGTCCTCCGTGCTTGCTTTTTCTCAGAAAGAGCCGTGGTGTGCGTTTTCGCCGGAAAACGCGTTTTCGGCCGAAAACGTGTACGTTTGCACTTCCCGGCCACAGGGAAGCTGCTAGCCGGGAATTCTCTGCCTGGTTCTACCCGCTGCCCGGAACGCTACGCAGGGCAAAAGCGATTCTCGTCCTCCGTGCTTGCTTTTTCTCAGAAAGAGCCGTGGTGTGCGTTTTCGCTAGAAAACGCGTTTTCGGCCGAAAACGTGTACGTTTGCTCTTCCCCGCCACAGGGAAGCTGCTAGCCGGGAATTCTCTGCCTGGTTCTACCCGCTGCCCGGAACGCTACGCAGGGCAAAAGCGATTCTCGTCCTCCGTGCTTGCTTTTTCTCAGAAAGAGCCGTGGTGTGCGTTTTCGCCGGTAAACGCGTTTTCGGCCGAAAACGTGTACGTTTGCACTTCCCGGCCACAGGGAAGCTGCTAGACGGGAATTCTCTGCCTGGTTCTACCCGCTGCCCGGAACACTACGCAGGGCAAAAGCGATTCTCGTCCTCCGTGCTTGCTTTTTCTCAGAAAGAGCCGTGGTGTGCGTTTTCGCGAGAAAACGCGTTTTCGGCCGAAAACGTGTACGTTTGCAGTTCCCGGCCACAGGGAAGCTGCTAGCCGGGAATTCTCTGCCTGGTTCTACCCGCTGCCCGGAACGCTACGCAGGGCAAAAGCGGTTCTCGTCCTCCGTGCTTGCTTTTTCTCAGAAAGAGCCGTGGTGTGCGTTTTCGCCAGAAAACGCGTTTTCGGCCGAAAACGTGTACGTTTGCACTTCCCCGCCACAGGGAAGCTGCTAGCCGGGAATTCTCTGCCTGGTTCTACCCGCTGCCCGGAACGCTACGCAGGGCAAAAGCGATTCTCGTCCTCCGTGCTTGCTTTTTCTCAGAAAGAGCCGTGGTGTGCGTTTTCGCCGGAAAACGCGTTTTCGGCCGAAAACGTGTACGTTTGCACTTCCCCGCCACAGGGAAGCTGCTAGACGGGAATTCTCTGCCTGGTTCTACCCGCTGCCAGGAACGCTACGCAGGGCAAAAGCGATTCTCGTCCTCCGTGCTTGCTTTTTCTCAGAAAGAGCCGTGGTGTGCGTTTTCGCTGGAAAACGCGTTTTTGGCCGAAAACGTGTACGTTTGCACTTCCCGGCCACAGGGAAGCTGCTAGCCGGGAATTCTCTGCCTGGTTCTACCCGCTGCCCGGAACGCTACGCAGGGCAAAAGCGATTCTCGTCCTCCGTGCTTGCTTTTTCTCAGAAAGAGCCGTGGTGTGCGTTTTCGCCGGAAAACGCGTTTTCGGCCGAAAACGTGTACGTTTGCACTTCCCCGCCACAGGGAAGCTGCTAGCCGGGAATTCTCTGCCTGGTTCTACCCGCTGCCCGGAACGCTACGCAGGGCAAAAGCGATTCTCGTCCTCCGTGCTTGCTTTTTCTCAGAAAGAGCCGTGGTGTGCGTTTTCGCCGGAAAACGCGTTTTCGGCCGAAAACGTGTACGTTTGCACTTCCCCGCCACAGGGAAGCTGCTAGACGGGAATTCTCTGCCTGGTTCTACCCGCTGCCAGGAACGCTACACAGGGCAAAAGCGATTCTCGTCCTCCGTGCTTGCTTTTTCTCAGAAAGAGCCATGGTGTGCTTTTTCGCCGGAAAACACGTTTTCGGCCGAAAACGTGTACGTTTGCACTTCCCCGCCACAGGGCAGCTGCTAGCCGGGAATTCTCTGCCTGGTTCTACCCGCTGCCCGGAACGCTACGCAGGGCAAAAGCGATTCTCGTCCTCCGTGCTTGCTTTTTCTCAGAAAGAGCCGTGGTGTGCGTTTTCGGCCGAAAACGTGTACGTTTGCACTTCCCGGCCACAGGGAAGCTGCTAGCCGGGAATTCTCTGCCTGGTTCTACCCGCTGCCCGGAACGCTACGCAGGGCAAAAGCGATTCTCGTCCTCCGTGCTTGCTTTTTCTCAGAAAGAGCCGTGGTGTGCTTTTTCGCCGGAAAACGCGTTTTCGGCCGAAAACGTGTACGTTTGCACTTCCCCGCCACAGGGAAGCTGCTAGCCGGGAATTCTCTGCCTGGTTCTACCCGCTGCCCGGAACGCTACGCAGGGCAAAAGCGATTCTCGTCCTCCGTGCTTGCTTTTTCTCAGAAAGAGCCGTGGTGTGCGTTTTCGGCCGAAAACGTGTACGTTTGCACTTCCCGGCCACAGGGAAGCTGCTAGCCGGGAATTCTCTGCCTGGTTCTACCCGCTGCCCGGAACGCTACGCAGGGCAAAAGCGATTCTCGTCCTCCGTGCTTTCTTTTTCTCAGAAAGAGCCGTGGTGTGCGTTTTCGCCGGTAAACGCGTTTTCGGCCGAAAACGTGTACGTTTGCAATTCCCGGCCACAGGGAAGCTGCTAGCCGGGAATTCTCTGCCTGGTTCTACCCGCTGCCCGGAACGCTACGCAGGGCAAAAGCGATTCTCGTCCTCCGTGCTTGCTTTTTCTCAGAAAGAGCCGTGGTGTGCGTTTTCGCGGGAAAACGCGTTTTCGGCCGAAAACGTGTACGTTTGCACTTCCCCGCCACAGGGAAGCTGCTAGCCGGGAATTCTCTGCCTGGTTCTACCCGCTGCCAGGAACGCTACGCAGGGCAAAAACGATTCTCGTCCTCCGTGCTTGCTTTTTCTCAGAAAGAGCCATGGTGTGCTTTTTCGCCGGAAAACGCGTTTTCGGCCGAAAACGTGTACGTTTGCACTTCCCGGCCACAGGGAAGCTGCTAGCCGGCAATTCGCTGCCTATTTCTACCCGCTGCTCAGAACGCTACGCAGGGCAAAAGCGATTCTCGTCCTCCGTGCTTGCTTTTTCTCAGAAAGAGCCGTGGTGTGCGTTTTCGCCGGAAAACGTGTTTTCGGCGAAAACGTGTACGTTTGCACTTCCCGGCCACAGGGAAGCTGCTAGCCGGGAATTCTCTGCCTGGTTCTACCCGTTGCCCGGAACGCTACGCAGGGCAAAATCGATTCTCGTCCTCCGTGCTTGCTTTTTCTCAGAAAGAGCCGTGGTGTGCGTTTTCGCGGGAAAACGCGTTTTCGGCCGAAAACGTGTACGTTTGCACTTCCCGGCCACAGGGAAGCTGCTAGCCGGGAATTCTCTGCCTGGTTCTACCCGCTGCCCGGAACGCTACGCAGGGCAAAAGCGATTCTCGTCCTCCGTGCTTGCTTTTTCTCAGAAAGAGCCGTGGTGTGCGTTTTCGCCGGAAAACGCGTTTTCGGCCGAAAACGTGTACGTTTGCACTTCCCGGCCGCAGGGAAGCTGCTAGCCGGGAATTCTCTGCCTGGTTCTACCCGCTGCCCGTAACACTACGCAGGGCAAAAGCGATTCTCGTCCTCCGTGCTTGCTTTTTCTCAGAAAGAGCCGTGGTGTGCGTTTTCGCGGGAAAACGCGTTTTCGGCCGAAAACGTGTACGTTTGCACTTCCCGGCCACAGGGAAGCTGCTAGCCGGGAATTCTCTGCCTGGTTCTACCCGCTGCCCGGAACGCTACGCAGGGCAAAAGCGATTCTCGTCCTCCGTGCTTGCTTTTTCTCAGAAAGAGCCGTGGTGTGCGTTTTCGCCGGAAAACGCGTTTTCGGCCGAAAACGTGTACGTTTGCTCTTCCCCGCCACAGGGAAGCTGCTAGCCGGGAATTGTCTGCCTGGTTCTACCCGCTGCCCGGAACGCTACGCAGGGCAAAAGCGATTCTCGTCCTCCGTGCTTGCTTTTTCTCAGAAAGAGCCGTGGTGTGCGTTTTCGCCGGAAAACGCGTTTTCGGCCGAAAACGTGTACGTTTGCACTTCCCCGCCACAGGGAAGCTGCTAGACGGGAATTCTCTGCCTGGTTCTACCCGCTGCCAGGAACGCTACGCAGGGCAAAAGCGATTCTCGTCCTCCGTGCTTGCTTTTTCTCAGAAAGAGCCATGTTGTGCTTTTTCGCCGGAAAACGCGTTTTCGGCCGAAAACGTGTACGTTTGCACTTCCCCGCCACAGGGTAGCTGCTAGCCGGGAATTCTCTGCCTGGTTCTACCCGCTGCCCGGAACGCTACGCAGGGCAAAAGCGATTCTCGTCCTCCGTGCTTGCTTTTTCTCAGAAAGAGCCGTGGTGTGCGTTTTCGCCGGAAAACGCGTTTTCGGCCGAAAACGTGTACGTTTGCACTTCCCCGCCACAGGGAAGCTGCTAGCCGGGAATTCTCTGCCTGGTTCTACCCGCTGCCCGGAACGCTACGCAGGGCAAAAGCGATTCTCGTCCTCCGTGCTTGCTTTTTCTCAGAAAGAGCCGTGGTGTGCGTTTTCGGCCGAAAACGTGTAGGTTTGCACTTCCCGGCCACAGGGAAGCTGCTAGCCGGGAATTCTCTGCCTGGTTCTACCCGCTGCCCGGAACGCTACGCAGGGCAAAAGCGATTCTCGTCCTCCGTGCTTGCTTTTTCTCAGAAAGTGCCGTGGTGTGCGTTTTCGCCGGTAAACGCGTTTTCGGCCGAAAACGTGTACGTTTGCACTTCCCGGCCACAGGGAAGCTGCTAGCCGGGAATTCTCTGCCTGGTTCTACCCGCTGCCCGGAACGCTACGCAGGGCAAAAGCGATTCTTGTCCTCCGTGCTTGCTTTTTCTCAGAAAGAGCCGTGGTGTGCGTTTTCGCCGGAAAACGCGTTTTCGGCCGAAAACGTGTACGTTTGCACTTCCCGGCCACAGGGAAGCTGCTAGCCGGGAATTCTCTGCCTGGTTCTACCCGCTGCCCGGAACGCTACGCAGGGCAAAAGCGATTCTCGTCCTCCGTGCTTGCTTTTTCTCAGAAAGAGCCGTGGTGTGCGTTTTCGCGGGAAAACGCGTTTTCGGCCGAAAACGTGTACGTTTGCACTTCCCCGCCACAGGGAAGCTGCTAGCCGGGAATTCTCTGCCTGGTTCTACCCGCTGCCCGGAACGCTACGCAGGGCAAAAGCGATTCTCGTCCTCCGTGCTTGCTTTTTCTCAGAAAGAGCCGTGGTGTGCGTTTTCGCCGGAAAACGCGTTTTCGGCCGAAAACGTGTACGTTTGCACTTCCCGGCCACAGGGAAGCTGCTAGCCGGGAATTCTCTGCCTGGTTCTACCCGCTGCCCGGAACGCTACGCAGGGCAAAAGCGATTCTCGTCCTCCGTGCTTGCTTTTTCTCAGAAAGAGCCGTGGTGTGCTTTTTCGCCGGAAAACGCGTTTTCGGCCGAAAACGTGTACGTTTGCACTTCCCCGCCACAGGGAAGCTGCTAGACGGGAATTCTCTGCCTGGTTCTACCCGCTGCCCGGAACGCTACGCAGGGCAAAAGCGATTCTCGTCCTCCGTGCTTGCTTTTTCCCAGAAAGAGCCGTGGTGTGCATTTTCGCCGGAAAACGCGTTTTCGGCCGAAAACGTGTACGTTTGCACTTCCCCGCCACAGGGAAGCTGCTAGCCGGGAATTCTCTGCCTGGTTCTACCCGCTGCCCGGAACGCTACGCAGGGCAAAAGCGATTCTCGTCCTCCGTGCTTGCTTTTTCTCAGAAAGAGCCGTGGTGTGCGTTTTCGGCCGAAAACGTGTAGGTTTGCACTTCCCGGCCACAGGGAAGCTGCTAGCCGGGAATTCTCTGCCTGGTTCTACCCGCTGCCCGGAACGCTACGCAGGGCAAAAGCGATTCTCGTCCTCCGTGCTTGCTTTTTCTCAGAAAGTGCCGTGGTGTGCGTTTTCGCCGGTAAACGCGTTTTCGGCCGAAAACGTGTACGTTTGCACTTCCCGGCCACAGGGAAGCTGCTAGCCGGGAATTCTCTGCCTGGTTCTACCCGCTGCCCGGAACGCTACGCAGGGCAAAAGCGATTCTCGTCCTCCGTGCTTGCTTTTTCTCAGAAAGAGCCGTGGTGTGCGTTTTCGGCCGAAAACGTGTAGGTTTGCACTTCCCGGCCACAGGGAAGCTGCTAGCCGGGAATTCTCTGCCTGGTTCTACCCGCTGCCCGGAACGCTACGCAGGGCAAAAGCGATTCTCGTCCTCCGTGCTTGCTTTTTCTCAGAAAGTGCCGTGGTGTGCGTTTTCGCCGGTAAAAGCGTTTTCGGCCGAAAACGTGTACGTTTGCACTTCCCGGCCACAGGGAAGCTGCTAGCCGGGAATTCTCTGCCTGGTTCTACCCGCTGCCCGGAACGCTACGCAGGGCAAAAGCGATTCTTGTCCTCCGTGCTTGCTTTTTCTCAGAAAGAGCCGTGGTGTGCGTTTTCGCCGGAAAACGCGTTTTCGGCCGAAAACGTGTACGTTTGCACTTCCCGGCCACAGGGAAGCTGCTAGCCGGGAATTCTCTGCCTGGTTCTACCCGCTGCCCGGAACGCTACGCAGGGCAAAAGCGATTCTCGTCCTCCGTGCTTGCTTTTTCTCAGAAAGAGCCGTGGTGTGCGTTTTCGCGGGAAAACGCGTTTTCGGCCGAAAACGTGTACGTTTGCACTTCCCCGCCACAGGGAAGCTGCTAGCCGGGAATTCTCTGCCTGGTTCTACCCGCTGCCCGGAACGCTACGCAGGGCAAAAGCGATTCTCGTCCTCCGTGCTTGCTTTTTCTCAGAAAGAGCCGTGGTGTGCGTTTTCGCCGGAAAACGCGTTTTCGGCCGAAAACGTGTACGTTTGCACTTCCCGGCCACAGGGAAGCTGCTAGCCGGGAATTCTCTGCCTGGTTCTACCCGCTGCCCGGAACGCTACGCAGGGCAAAAGCGATTCTCGTCCTCCGTGCTTGCTTTTTCTCAGAAAGAGCCGTGGTGTGCTTTTTCGCCGGAAAACGCGTTTTCGGCCGAAAACGTGTACGTTTGCACTTCCCCGCCACAGGGAAGCTGCTAGACGGGAATTCTCTGCCTGGTTCTACCCGCTGCCCGGAACGCTACGCAGGGCAAAAGCGATTCTCGTCCTCCGTGCTTGCTTTTTCCCAGAAAGAGCCGTGGTGTGCATTTTCGCCGGAAAACGCGTTTTCGGCCGAAAACGTGTACGTTTGCACTTCCCCGCCACAGGGAAGCTGCTAGCCGGGAATTCTCTGCCTGGTTCTACCCGCTGCCCGGAACGCTACGCAGGGCAAAAGCGATTCTCGTCCTCCGTGCTTGCTTTTTCTCAGAAAGAGCCGTGGTGTGCGTTTTCGGCCGAAAACGTGTAGGTTTGCACTTCCCGGCCACAGGGAAGCTGCTAGCCGGGAATTCTCTGCCTGGTTCTACCCGCTGCCCGGAACGCTACGCAGGGCAAAAGCGATTCTCGTCCTCCGTGCTTGCTTTTTCTCAGAAAGTGCCGTGGTGTGCGTTTTCGCCGGTAAACGCGTTTTCGGCCGAAAACGTGTACGTTTGCACTTCCCGGCCACAGGGAAGCTGCTAGCCGGGAATTCTCTGCCTGGTTCTACCCGCTGCCCGGAACGCTACGCAGGGCAAAAGCGATTCTCGTCCTCCGTGCTTGCTTTTTCTCAGAAAGAGCCGTGGTGTGCGTTTTCGGCCGAAAACGTGTAGGTTTGCACTTCCCGGCCACAGGGAAGCTGCTAGCCGGGAATTCTCTGCCTGGTTCTACCCGCTGCCCGGAACGCTACGCAGGGCAAAAGCGATTCTCGTCCTCCGTGCTTGCTTTTTCTCAGAAAGTGCCGTGGTGTGCGTTTTCGCCGGTAAAAGCGTTTTCGGCCGAAAACGTGTACGTTTGCACTTCCCGGCCACAGGGAAGCTGCTAGCCGGGAATTCTCTGCCTGGTTCTACCCGCTGCCCGGAACGCTACGCAGGGCAAAAGCGATTCTTGTCCTCCGTGCTTGCTTTTTCTCAGAAAGAGCCGTGGTGTGCGTTTTCGCCGGAAAACGCGTTTTCGGCCGAAAACGTGTACGTTTGCACTTCCCGGCCACAGGGAAGCTGCTAGCCGGGAATTCTCTGCCTGGTTCTACCCGCTGCCCGGAACGCTACGCAGGGCAAAAGCGATTCTCGTCCTCCGTGCTTGCTTTTTCTCAGAAAGAGCCGTGGTGTGCGTTTTCGCGGGAAAACGCGTTTTCGGCCGAAAACGTGTACGTTTGCACTTCCCCGCCACAGGGAAGCTGCTAGCCGGGAATTCTCTGCCTGGTTCTACCCGCTGCCCGGAACGCTACGCAGGGCAAAAGCGATTCTCGTCCTCCGTGCTTGCTTTTTCTCAGAAAGAGCCGTGGTGTGCGTTTTCGCCGGAAAACGCGTTTTCGGCCGAAAACGTGTACGTTTGCACTTCCCGGCCACAGGGAAGCTGCTAGCCGGGAATTCTCTGCCTGGTTCTACCCGCTGCCCGGAACGCTACGCAGGGCAAAAGCGATTCTCGTCCTCCGTGCTTGCTTTTTCTCAGAAAGAGCCGTGGTGTGCTTTTTCGCCGGAAAACGCGTTTTCGGCCGAAAACGTGTACGTTTGCACTTCCCCGCCACAGGGAAGCTGCTAGACGGGAATTCTCTGCCTGGTTCTACCCGCTGCCCGGAACGCTACGCAGGGCAAAAGCGATTCTCGTCCTCCGTGCTTGCTTTTTCCCAGAAAGAGCCGTGGTGTGCATTTTCGCCGGAAAACGCGTTTTCGGCCGAAAACGTGTACGTTTGCACTTCCCCGCCACAGGGAAGCTGCTAGCCGGGAATTCTCTGCCTGGTTCTACCCGCTGCCCGGAACGCTACGCAGGGCAAAAGCGATTCTCGTCCTCCGTGCTTGCTTTTTCTCAGAAAGAGCCGTGGTGTGCGTTTTCGCCGGAAAACGCGTTTTCGGCCGAAAACGTGTACGTTTGCACTTCCCGGCCACAGGGAAGATGCTAGCCGGGAATTCTCTGCCTGGTTCTACCCGCTGCCCGGAACGCTACGCAGGGCAAAAGCGATTTTCGTCCTTCGTGCTTGCTTTTTCTCAGAAAGAGCCATGGTGTGCTTTTTCGCCAGAAAACGCTTTTTCGGCCGAAAACGTGTACGTTTGCACTTCCCCGCCACAGGGAAGCTGCTAGCCGGGAATTCTCTGCCTGGTTCTACCCGCTGCTCAGAACGCTACGCAGGGCAAAAGCGATTCTCGTCCTCCGTGCTTGCTTTTTCTCAGAAAGAGCCGTGGTGTGCGTTTTCGCCGGAAAACGCGTTTTCGGCCGAAAACGTGTACGTTTGCACTTCCCGGCCACAGGGAAGCTGCTAGCCGGGAATTCTCTGCCTGGTTCTACCCGCTGCCCGGAACGCTACGCAGGGCAAAAGCGATTCTCGTCCTCCGTGCTTGCTTTTTCTCAGAAAGAGCCGTGGTGTGCGTTTTCGCCGGAAAACGCGTTTTCGGCCGAAAACGTGTACGTTTGCACTTCCCGGCCACAGGGAAGCTGCTAGCCGGGAATTCTCTGCCTGGTTCTACCCGCTGCCCGGAACGCTACGCAGGGCAAAAGCGATTCTCGTCCTCCGTGCTTGCTTTTTCTCAGAAAGAGCCGTGGTGTGCGTTTTCGCGGTAAAACGCGTTTTCGGCCAAAAACGTGTACGTTTGCACTTCCCGGCCACAGGGAAGCTGCTAGCCGGGAATTTTCTGCCTGGTTCTACCCGCTGCCCGGAACGCTACGCAGGGCAAAAGCGATTCTCGTCCTCCGTGCTTGCTTTTTCTCAGAAAGAGCCGTGGTGTGCGTTTTCGCCGGAAAATGCGTTTTCGGCGAAAACGTGTACGTTTGCACTTCCCGGCCACAGGGAAGCTGCTAGCCGGGAATTCTCTGCCTGGTTCTACCCGCTGCCCGGAACACTACGCAGGGCAAAAGCGATTCTCGTCCTCCGTGCTTGCTTTTTCTCAGAAAGAGCCGTGGTGTGCGTTTTCGCCAGAAAATGCGTTTTCGGCCGAAAACGTGTACGTTTGCACTTCCCGGCCACAGGGAAGCTGCTAGCCGGGAATTCTCTGCCTGGTTCTACCCGCTGCCCGGAACGCTACGCAGGGCAAAAGCGATTCTCGTCCTCCGTGCTTGCTTTTTCTCAGAAAGAGCCGTGGTGTGCGTTTTCGCCGGAAAACGCGTTTTCGGCCGAAAACGTGTACGTTTGCACTTCCCCGCCACAGGGAAGCTGCTAGACGGGAATTCTCTGCCTGGTTCTACCCGCTGCCAGGAACGCTACGCAGGGCAAAAGCGATTCTCGTCCTCCGTGCTTGCTTTTTCTCAGAAAGAGCCGTGGTGTGCTTTTTCGCCGGAAAACGCGTTTTCGGCCGAAAACGTGTACGTTTGCACTTCCCGGCCACAGGGAAGCTGCTAGCCGGCAACTCGCTGCCTATTTCTACCCGCTGTTCAGAACGCTACGCAGGGCAAAAGCGATTCTCGTTCTCCGTGCTTGCTTTTTCTCAGAAAGAGCCATGGTGTGCTTTTTCGCCGGAAAACGCGTTTTCGGCCGAAAACGTGTACGTTTGCACTTCCCGGCCACAGGGAAGCTGCTAGCCGGCAATTAGCTGCCTATTTCTACCCGCTGCTCAGAACGCTACGCAGGGCAAAAGCGATTCTCGTCCTCCGTGCTTGCTTTTTCTCAGAAAGAGCCGTGGTGTGCGTTTTCGCCGGAAAACGCGTTTTCGGCCGAAAACGTGTACGTTTGCACTTCCCCGCCACAGGGAAGCTGCTAGCCGGGAATTCTCTGCCTGGTTCTACCCGCTGCCCGGAACGCTACGCAGGGCAAAAGCGATTCTCGTCCTCCGTGCTTGCTTTTTCCCAGAAAGAGCCGTGGTGTGCGTTTTCGCCAGAAAACGCGTTTTCGGCCGAAAACGTGTACGTTTGCACTTCCCGGCCACAGGGAAGCTGCTAGCCGGGAATTCTCTGCCTGGTTCTACCCGCTGCCCGGAACGCTACGCAGGGCAAAAGCGATTCTCGTCCTCCGTGCTTGCTTTTTCTCAGAAAGAGCCGTGGTGTGCGTTTTCGCCGGAAAACGCGTTTTCGGCCGAAAACGTGTACGTTTGCACTTCCCGGCCACAGGGAAGCTGCTAGCCGGGAATTCTCTGCCTCGTTCTACCCGCTGCCCGGAACGCTACGCAGGGCAAAAGCGATTCTCGTCCTCCGTGCTTGCTTTTTCTCAGAAAGAGCCGTGGTGTGCGTTTTCGCGGGAAAACGCGTTTTCGGCCGAAAACGTGTACGTTTGCACTTCCCGGCCACAGGGAAGCTGCTAGCCGGGAATTCTCTGCCTGGTTCTACCCGCTGCCAGGAACGCTACGCAGGGCAAAAACGATTCTCGTCCTCCGTGCTTGCTTTTTCTCAGAAAGAGCCATGGTGTGCTTTTTCGCCGGAAAACGCGTTTTCGGCCGAAAACGTGTACGTTTGCACTTCCCGGCCACAGGGAAGCTGCTAGCCGGCAATTCGCTGCCTATTTCTACCCGCTGCTCAGAACGCTACGCAGGGCAAAAGCGATTCTCGTCCTCCGTGCTTGCTTTTTCTCAGAAAGAGCCGTGGTGTGCGTTTTCGCCGGAAAACGTGTTTTCGGCGAAAACGTGTACGTTTGAACTTCCCGGCCACAGGGAAGCTGCTAGCCGGGAATTCTCTGCCTGGTTCTACCCGTTGCCCGGAACGCTACGCAGGGCAAAAGCGATTCTCGTCCTCCGTGCTTGCTTTTTCTCAGAAAGAGCCGTGGTGTGCGTTTTCGCGGGAAAACGCGTTTTCGGCCGAAAACGTGTAGGTTTGCACTTCCCGGCCACAGGGAAGCTGCTAGCCGGGAATTCTCTGCCTGGTTCTACCCGCTGCCCGGAACGCTACGCAGGGCAAAAGCGATTCTCGTCCTCCGTGCTTGCTTTTTCTCAGAAAGAGCCATGGTGTGCTTTTTCGCCGGAAAAAGCGTTTTCGGCCGAAAACGTGTACGTTTGCACTTCCCCGCCACAGGGAAGCTGCTAGACGGGAATTATCTGCCTGGTTCTACCCGCTGCCAGGAACGCTACGCAGGGCAAAAGCGATTCTCGTCCTCCGTGCTTGCTTTTTCTCAGAAAGAGCCGTGGTGTGCGTTTTCGCCGGAAAACGCGTTTTCGGCCGAAAACGTGTACGTTTGCACTTCCCGGCCACAGGGAAGCTGCTAGCCGGCAATTCGCTGCCTATTTCTACCCGCTGCTCAGAACGCTACGCAGGGCAAAAGCGATTCTCGTCCTCCGTGCTTGCTTTTTCTCAGAAAGAGCCGTGGTGTGCGTTTTCGCCGGAAAACGCGTTTTCGGCCGAAAACGTGTACGTTTGCACTTCCCCGCCACAGGGAAGCTGCTAGCCGGGAATTCTCTGCCTGGTTCTACCCGCTGCCCGGAACGCTACGCAGGGCAAAAGCGATTCTCGTCCTCCGTGCTTGCTTTTTCTCAGAAAGAGCCGTGGTGTGCGTTTTCGCCGGAAAACGCGTTTTCGGCCGAAAACGTGTACGTTTGCACTTCCCGGCCACAGGGAAGCTGCTAGCCGGGAATTCTCTGCCTGATTCTACCCGCTGCCCGGAACGCTACGCAGGGCAAAAGCGATTCTCGTCCTCCGTGCTTGCTTTTTCTCAGAAAGAGCCGTGGTGTGCGTTTTCGCCGGAAAACGCGTTTTCGGCCGAAAACGTGTACGTTTGCACTTCCCCGCCACAGGGAAGATGCTAGCCGGGAATTCTCTGCCTGGTTCTACCCGCTGCCCGGAACGCTACGCAGGGCAAAAGCGATTCTCGTCCTCCGTGCTTGCTTTTTCCCAGAAAGAGCCGTGGAGTGCGTTTTCGCCGGAAAACGCGTTTTCGGCCGAAAACGTGTACGTTTGCACTTCCCGGCCACAGGGAAGCTGCTAGCCGGGAATTCTCTGCCTGGTTCTACCCGCTGCCCGGAACGCTACGCAGGGCAAAAGCGATTCTCGTCCTCCGTGCTTGCTTTTTCTCAGAAAGAGCCGTGGTGTGCTTTTTCTCCGGAAAACGCGTTTTCGGCCGCAAACGTGTACGTTTGCACTTCCCGGCCACAGGGAAGCTGCTAGCCGGCAATTCGCTGCCTATTTCTACCCGCTGCTCAGAACGCTACGCAGGGCAAAAGCGATTCTCGTCCTCCGTGCTTGCTTTTTCTCAGAAAGAGCCGTGGTGTGCGTTTTCGCCGGAAAACGCGTTTTCGGCCGAAAACGTATACGTTTGCACTTCCCGGCCACAGGGAAGCTGCTAGCCGGGAATTCTCTGCCTGGTTCTACCCGCTGCCCGGAACGCTACGCAGGGCAAAAGCGATTCTCGTCCTCCGTGCTTGCTTTTTCTCAGAAAGAGCCGTGGTGTGCGTTTTCGCCGGAAAACGCGTTTTCGGCCGAAAACGTGTACGTTTGCACTTCCCGGCCACAGGGAAGCTGCTAGCCGGGAATTCTCTGCCTGGTTCTACCCGCTGCCCGGAACGCTACGCAGGGCAAAAGCGATTCTCGTCCTCCGTGCTTGCTTTTTCTCAGAAAGAGCCGTGGTGTGCGTTTTCGCCGGAAAACGTGTTTTCGGCGAAAACGTGTACGTTTGCAATTCCCGGCCACAGGGAAGCTGCTAGCCGGGAATTCTCTGCCTGGTTCTACCCGCTGCCCGGAACGCTACGCAGGGCAAAGCGATTCTCGTCCTCCGTGCTTGCTTTTTCTCAGAAAGAGCATTGGTGTGCGTTTTCGCGGGAAAACGCGTTTTCGGCCGAAAACGTGTACGTTTGCACTTCCCGGCCACAGGGAAGCTGCTAGCCGGGAATTCTCTGCCTGGTTCTACCCGCTGCCCGGAACGCTACGCAGGGCAAAAGCGATTCTCGTCCTCCGTGCTTGCTTTTTCTCAGAAAGAGCCGTGGTGTGCGTTATCGCCGGAAAACGCGTTTTCGGCCGAAAACATGTACGTTTGCACTTCCCGGCCACAGGGAAGCTGCTAGCCGGGAATTCTCTGCCTGGTTCTACCCGCTGCCCGGAACGCTACGCAGGGCAAAAGCGATTCTCGTCCTCCGTGCTTGCTTTTTCTCAGAAAGAGCCGTGGTGTGCTTTATCGCCGGAAAACGCGTTTTCGGCCGAAAACGTGTACGTTTGCACTTCCCGGCCACAGGGAAGCTGCTAGCCGGGAATTCTCTGCCTGGTTCTACCCGCTGCCCGGAACACTACGCAGGGCAAAAGCGATTCTCGTCCTCCGTGCTTGCTTTTTCACAGAAAGAGCCATGGTGTGCTTTTTCGCCGGAAAACGCGTTTTCGGCCGAAAACGTGTACGTTTGCACTTCCCGGCCACAGGGAAGCTGCTAGCCGGGAATTCTCTGCCTGGTTCTACCCGCTGCCCGGAACGCTACGCAGGGCAAAAGCGATTCTCGTCCTCCGTGCTTGCTTTTTCTCAGAAAGAGCCGTGGTGTGCGTTTTCGCCGGAAAACGCGTTTTCGGCCGAAAACGTGTACGTTTGCACTTCCCGGCCACAGGGAAGCTGCTAGCCGGGAATTCTCTGCCTGGTTCTACCCGCTGCCCGGAACGCTACGCAGGGCAAAAGCGATTCTCGTCCTCCGTGCTTGCTTTTTCTCAGAAAGAGCCGTGGTGTGCGTTTTCGCCGGAAAACGCGTTTTCGGCCGAAAACGTGTACGTTTGCACTTCCCGGCCACAGGGAAGCTGCTAGCCGGGAATTCTCTGCCTGGTTCTACCCACTGCCCGGAACGCTACGCAGGGCAAAAGCGATTCTCGTCCTCCGTGCTTGCTTTTTCTCAGAAAGAGCCGTGGTGTGCTTTTTCGCCGGAAAACGCGTTTTCGGCCGAAAACGTGTACGTTTGCACTTCCCGGCCACAGGGCAGCTGCTAGCCGGGAATTCTCTGCCTGGTTCTACCCGCTGCCCGGAACGCTACGCAGGGCAAAAGCGATTCTCGTCCTCCGTGCTTGCTTTTTCTCAGAAAGAGCCGTGGTGTGCGTTTTCGCCGGAAAACGCGTTTTCGGCCGAAAACGTGTACGTTTGCACTTCCCCGCCACAGGGAAGCTGCTAGCCGGGAATTCTTTGCCTGGTTCTACCCGTTGCCCGGAACGCTACGCAGGGCAAAAGCGATTCTCGTCCTCCGTGCTTGCTTTTTCTCAGAAAGAGCCGTGGTGTGCGTTTTCGCGGGAAAACGCGTTTTCGGCCGAAAACGTGTACGTTTGCACTTCCCGGCCACAGGGAAGCTGCTAGCCGGGAATTCTCTGCCTGGTTCTACCCGCTGCCCGGAACGCTACGCAGGGCAAAAGCGATTCTCGTCCTCCGTGCTTGCTTTTTCTCAGAAAGAGCCGTGGTGTGCGTTTTCGCCGGAAAACGCATTTTCGGCCGAAAACGTGTACGTTTGCACTTCCCCGCCACAGGGAAGCTGCTAGCCGGCAATTCGCTGCCTATTTCTACCCGCTGCTCAGAACGCTACGCAGGGCAAAAGCGATTCTCGTCCTCCGTGCTTGCTTTTTCTCAGAAAGAGCCGTGGTGTGCGTTTTCGCCGGAAAACGCGTTTTCGGCCGAAAACGTGTACGTTTGCACTTCCCCGCCACAGGGAAGCTGCTAGCCGGGAATTCTCTGCCTGGTTCTACCCGCTGCCCGGAACGCTACGCAGGGCAAAAGCGATTCTCGTCCTCCGTGCTTGCTTTTTCTCAGAAAGAGCCGTGGTGTGCGTTTTCGCCGGAAAACGCGTTTTCGGCCGAAAACGTGTACGTTTGCACTTCCCGGCCACAGGGAAGCTGCTAGCCAGGAATTCTCTGCCTGGTTCTACCCGCTGCCAGGAACGCTACGCAGGGCAAAAGCGATTCTCGTCCTCCGTGCTTGCTTTTTCTCAGAAAGAGCCGTGGTGTGCGTTTTCGCCGGAAAACGCGTTTTCGGCCGAAAACGTGTACGTTTGCACTTCCCGGCCACAGGGAAGCTGCTAGCCGGGAATTCTCTGCCTGGTTCTACCCGCTGCACGGAACGCTACGCAGGGCAAAAGCGATTCTCGTCCTCCGTGCTTGCTTTTTCTCAGAAAGAGCCATGGTGTGCTTTTTCGCCGGAAAACGCGTTTTCGGCCGAAAACGTGTACGTTTGCACTTCCCGGCCACAGGGAAGCTGCTAGCCGGTAATTCGCTGCCTATTTCTACCCGCTGCTCAGAACGCTACGCAGGGCAAAAGCGATTCTCGTCCTCCGTGCTTGCTTTTTCTCAGAAAGAGCCGTGGTGTGCGTTTTCGCCGGAAAACGCGTTTTCGGCCGAAAACGTGTACGTTTGCACTTCCCGGCCACAGGGAAGCTGCTAGCCGGGAATTCTCTGCCTGGTTCTACCGACTGCTCAGAACACTACGCAGGGCAAAAGCGATTCTCGTCCTCCGTGCTTGCTTTTTCTCAGAAAGAGCCGTGGTGTGCGTTTTCGCCAGAAAACGCGTTTTCGGCCGAAAACGTGTACGTTTGCACTTCCCGGCCACAGGGAAGCTGCTAGCCGGGAATTCTCTGCCTGGTTCTACCCGCTGCACGGAACGCTACGCAGGGCAAAAGCGATTCTCGTCCTCCGTGCTTGCTTTTTCTCAGAAAGAGCCATGGTGTGCTTTTTCGCCGGAAAACGCGTTTTCGGCCGAAAACGTGTACGTTTGCACTTCCCGGCCACAGGGAAGCTGCTAGCCGGCAATTCGCTGCCTATTTCTACCCGCTGCTCAGAACGCTACGCAGGGCAAAAGCGATTCTCGTCCTCCGTGCTTGCTTTTTCTCAGAAAGAGCCGTGGTGTGCGTTTTCGCCGGAAAACGCGTTTTCGGCCGAAAACGTGTACGTTTGCACTTCCCGGCCACAGGGAAGCTGCTAGCCGGGAATTCTCTGCCTGGTTCTACCGACTGCTCAGAACACTACGCAGGGCAAAAGCGATTCTCGTCCTCCGTGCTTGCTTTTTCTCAGAAAGAGCCGTGGTGTGCGTTTTCGCCAGAAAACGCGTTTTCGGCCGAAAACGTGTACGTTTGCACTTCCCGGCCACAGGGAAGCTGCTAGACGGGAATTCTCTGCCTGGTTCTACCCGCTGCCCGGAACGCTACGCAGGGCAAAAGCGATTCTCGTCCTCCGTGCTTGCTTTTTCCCAGAAAGAGCCGTGGTGTGCGTTTTCGCCGGAAAACGCATTTTCGCCCGAAAACGTGTACGTTTGCACTTCCCGGCCACAGGGAAGCTGCTAGCCGGGAATTCTCTGCCTGGTTCTACCCGCTGCCCGGAACGCTACGCAGGGCAAAAGCGATTCTCGTCCTCCGTGCTTGCTTTTTCTCAGAAAGAGCCGTGGTGTGCGTTTTCGCCGGTAAACGCGTTTTCGGCCGAAAACGTGTACGTTTGCACTTCCCGGCCACAGGGAAGCTGCTAGCCGGGAATTCTCTGCCTGGTTCTACCCGCTGCCCGGAACGCTACGCAGGGCAAAAGCGATTCTCGTCCTCCGTGCTTGCTTTTTCTCAGAAAGAGCCGTGGTGTGCGTTTTCGCCGGAAAACGCGTTTTCGGCCGAAAACGTGTACGTTTGCACTTCCCGGCCACAGGGAAGCTGCTAGCCGGGAATTCTCTGCCTGGTTCTACCCGCTGCCCGGAACGCTACGCAGGGCAAAAGCGATTCTCGTCCTCCGTGCTTGCTTTTTCTCAGAAAGAGCCGTGGTGTGAGTTTTCGCGGGAAAACGCGTTTTCGGCCGAAAACCTGTACGTTTGCACTTCCCGGCCACAGGGAAGCTGCTAGCCGGGAATTCTCTGCCTGGTTCTACCCGCTGCCCGGAACGCTACGCAGGGCAAAAGCGATTCTCGTCCTCCGTGCTTGCTTTTTCTCAGAAAGAGCCGTGGTGTGCGTTTTCACCGGAAAACGCGTTTTCGGCCGAAAACGTGTACGTTTGCACTTCCCGGCCACAGGGAAGCTGTTAGCCGGGAATTCTCTGCCTGGTTCTACCCGCTGCCCGGAACGCTACGCAGGGCAAAAGCGATTCTCGTCCTCCGTGCTTGCTTTTTCTCAGAAAGAGCCGTGGTGTGCGTTTTCGCCGGAAAACGCGTTTTCGGCCGAAAACGTGTACGTTTGCACTTCCCGGCCACAGGGAAGCTGCTAGCCGGGAATTCTCTGCCTGGTTCTACCCACTGCCCGGAACGCTACGCAGGGCAAAAGCGATTCTCGTCCTCCGTGCTTGCTTTTTCTCAGAAAGAGCCGTGGTGTGCGTTTTCGCCGGAAAACGCGTTTTCGGCCGAAAACGTGTACGTTTGCACTTCCCCGCCACAGGGAAGCTGCTAGCTGGGAATTCTCTGCCTGGTTCTACCCGCTGCCCGGAACGCTACGCAGGGCAAAAGCGATTCTCGTCCTCCGTGCTTGCTTTTTCTCAGAAAGAGCCGTGGTGTGCTTTTTCGCCGGAAAACGCGTTTTCGGCCGAAAACGTGTACGTTTGCACTTCCCGGCCACAGGGCAGCTGCTAGCCGGGAATTCTCTGCCTGGTTCTACCCGCTGCCTGGAACGCTACGCAGGGCAAAAGCGATTCTCGTCCTCCGTGCTTGCTTTTTCTCAGAAAGAGCCGTGGTGTGCGTTTTCGCCGGAAAACGCATTTTCGCCCGAAAACGTGTACGTTTGCACTTCCCGGCCACAGGGCAGCTGCTAGCCGGGAATTCTCTGCCTGGTTCTACCCGCTGCCTGGAACGCTACGCAGGGCAAAAGCGATTCTCGTCCTCCGTGCTTGCTTTTTCTCAGAAAGAGCCGTGGTGTGCGTTTTCGCCGGAAAACGCGTTTTCGGCCGAAAACGTGTACGTTTGCACTTCCCGGCCACAGGGAAGCTGCTAGCCGGGAATTCTCTGCCTGGTTCTACCCGTTGCCCGGAACGCTACGCAGGGCAAAAGCGATTCTCGTCCTCCGTGCTTGCTTTTTCTCAGAAAGAGCCGTGGTGTGCGTTTTCGCGGGAAAACGCGTTTTCGGCCGAAAACATGTACGTTTGCACTTCCCGGCCACAGGGAAGCTGCTAGCCGGGAATTCTCTGCCTGGTTCTACCCGCTGCCCGGAACGCTACGCAGGGCAAAAGCGATTCTCGTCCTCCGTGCTTGCTTTTTCTCAGAAAGAGCCGTGGTGTGCTTTATCGCCGGAAAACGCGTTTTCGGCCGAAAACGTGTACGTTTGCACTTCCCGGCCACAGGGAAGCTGCTAGCCGGGAATTCTCTGCCTGGTTCTACCCGCTGCCCGGAACACTACGCAGGGCAAAAGCGATTCTCGTCCTCCGTGCTTGCTTTTTCTCAGAAAGAGCCATGGTGTGCTTTTTCGCCGGAAAACGCGTTTTCGGCCGAAAACGTGTACGTTTGCACTTCCCGGCCACAGGGAAGCTGCTAGCCGGGAATTCTCTGCCTGGTTCTACCCGCTGCCCGGAACGCTACGCAGGGCAAAAGCGATTCTCGTCCTCCGTGCTTGCTTTTTCTCAGAAAGAGCCGTGGTGTGCGTTTTCGCCGGAAAACGCGTTTTCGGCCGAAAACGTGTACGTTTGCACTTCCCGGCCACAGGGAAGCTGCTAGCCGGGAATTCTCTGCCTGGTTCTACCCGCTGCCCGGAACGCTACGCAGGGCAAAAGCGATTCTCGTCCTCCGTGCTTGCTTTTTCTCAGAAAGAGCCGTGGTGTGCGTTTTCGCCGGAAAACGCGTTTTCGGCCGAAAACGTGTACGTTTGCACTTCCCGGCCACAGGGAAGCTGCTAGCCGGGAATTCTCTGCCTGGTTCTACCCGCTGCCCGGAACGCTACGCAGGGCAAAAGCGATTCTCGTCCTCCGTGCTTGCTTTTTCTCAGAAAGAGCCGTGGTGTGCGTTTTCGCCGGAAAACGCGTTTTCGGCCGAAAACGTGTACGTTTGCACTTCCCGGCCACAGGGAAGCTGCTAGCCGGGAATTCTCTGCCTGGTTCTACCCGCTGCCCGGAACGCTACGCAGGGCAAAAGCGATTCTCGTCCTCCGTGCTTGCTTTTTCCCAGAAAGAGCCGTGGTGTGCGTTTTCGCCGGAAAACGCATTTTCGCCCGAAAACGTGTACGTTTGCACTTCCCGGCCACAGGGAAGCTGCTAGCCGGGAATTCTCTGCCTGGTTCTACCCGCTGCCCGGAACGCTACGCAGGGCAAAAGCGATTCTCGTCCTCCGTGCTTGCTTTTTCTCAGAAAGAGCCGTGGTGTGCGTTTTCGCCGGTAAACGCGTTTTCGGCCGAAAACGTGTACGTTTGCACTTCCCGGCCACAGGGAAGCTGCTAGCCGGGAATTCTCTGCCTGGTTCTACCCGCTGCCCGGAACGCTACGCAGGGCAAAAGCGATTCTCGTCCTCCGTGCTTGCTTTTTCTCAGAAAGAGCCGTGGTGTGCGTTTTCGCCGGAAAACGCGTTTTCGGCCGAAAACGTGTACGTTTGCACTTCCCGGCCACAGGGAAGCTGCTAGCCGGGAATTCTCTGCCTGGTTCTACCCGTTGCCCGGAACGCTACGCAGGGCAAAAGCGATTCTCGTCCTCCGTGCTTGCTTTTTCTCAGAAAGAGCCGTGGTGTGCGTTTTCGCGGGAAAACGCGTTTTCGGCCGAAAACATGTACGTTTGCACTTCCCGGCCACAGGGAAGCTGCTAGCCGGGAATTCTCTGCCTGGTTCTACCCGCTGCCCGGAACGCTACGCAGGGCAAAAGCGATTCTCGTCCTCCGTGCTTGCTTTTTCTCAGAAAGAGCCGTGGTGTGCTTTATCGCCGGAAAACGCGTTTTCGGCCGAAAACGTGTACGTTTGCACTTCCCGGCCACAGGGAAGCTGCTAGCCGGGAATTCTCTGCCTGGTTCTACCCGCTGCCCGGAACACTACGCAGGGCAAAAGCGATTCTCGTCCTCCGTGCTTGCTTTTTCTCAGAAAGAGCCATGGTGTGCTTTTTCGCCGGAAAACGCGTTTTCGGCCGAAAACGTGTACGTTTGCACTTCCCGGCCACAGGGAAGCTGCTAGCCGGGAATTCTCTGCCTGGTTCTACCCGCTGCCCGGAACGCTACGCAGGGCAAAAGCGATTCTCGTCCTCCGTGCTTGCTTTTTCTCAGAAAGAGCCGTGGTGTGCGTTTTCGCCGGAAAACGCGTTTTCGGCCGAAAACGTGTACGTTTGCACTTCCCGGCCACAGGGAAGCTGCTAGCCGGGAATTCTCTGCCTGGTTCTACCCGCTGCCCGGAACGCTACGCAGGGCAAAAGCGATTCTCGTCCTCCGTGCTTGCTTTTTCTCAGAAAGAGCCGTGGTGTGCGTTTTCGCCGGAAAACGCGTTTTCGGCCGAAAACGTGTACGTTTGCACTTCCCGGCCACAGGGAAGCTGCTAGCCGGGAATTCTCTGCCTGGTTCTACCCACTGCCCGGAACGCTACGCAGGGCAAAAGCGATTCTCGTCCTCCGTGCTTGCTTTTTCTCAGAAAGAGCCGTGGTGTGCGTTTTCGCCGGAAAACGCGTTTTCGGCCGAAAACGTGTACGTTTGCACTTCCCCGCCACAGGGAAGCTGCTAGCTGGGAATTCTCTGCCTGGTTCTACCCGCTGCCCGGAACGCTACGCAGGGCAAAAGCGATTCTCGTCCTCCGTGCTTGCTTTTTCTCAGAAAGAGCCGTGGTGTGCTTTTTCGCCGGAAAACGCGTTTTCGGCCGAAAACGTGTACGTTTGCACTTCCCGGCCACAGGGCAGCTGCTAGCCGGGAATTCTCTGCCTGGTTCTACCCGCTGCCCGGAACGCTACGCAGGGCAAAAGCGATTCTCGTCCTCCGTGCTTGCTTTTTCTCAGAAAGAGCCGTGGTGTGCGTTTTCGCCGGAAAACGCGTTTTCGGCCGAAAACGTGTACGTTTGCACTTCCCGGCCACAGGGAAGCTGCTAGCCGGGAATTCTCTGCCTGGTTCTACCCGTTGCCCGGAACGCTACGCAGGGCAAAAGCGATTCTCGTCCTCCGTGCTTGCTTTTTCTCAGAAAGAGCCGTGGTGTGCGTTTTCGCGGGAAAACGCGTTTTCGGCCGAAAACGTGTACGTTTGCACTTCCCGGCCACAGGGAAGCTGCTAGCCGGGAATTCTCTGCCTGGTTCTACCCGCTGCCCGGAACGCTACGCAGGGCAAAAGCGATTCTCGTCCTCCGTGCTTGCTTTTTCTCAGAAAGAGCCGTGGTGTGCGTTTTCGCCGGAAAACGCGTTTTCGGCCGAAAACGTGTACGTTTGCACTTCCCGGCCACAGGGAAGCTGCTAGCCGGCAATTCGCTGCCTATTTCTACCCGCTGCTCAGAACGCTACGCAGGGCAAAAGCGATTCTCGTCCTCCGTGCTTGCTTTTTCTCAGAAAGAGCCGTGGTGTGCGTTTTCGCCGGAAAACGCGTTTTCGGCCGAAAACGTGTACGTTTGCACTTCCCCGCCACAGGGAAGCTGCTAGCCGGGAATTCTCTGCCTGGTTCTACCCGCTGCCCGGAACGCTACGCAGGGCAAAAGCGATTCTCGTCCTCCGTGCTTGCTTTTTCTCAGAAAGAGCCGTGGTGTGCGTTTTCGCCGGAAAACGCGTTTTCGGCCGAAAACGTGTACGTTTGCACTTCCCGGCCACAGGGAAGCTGCTAGCCGGGAATTCTCTGCCTGGTTCTACCCGCTGCCCGGAACGCTACGCAGGGCAAAAGCGATTCTCGTCCTCCGTGCTTGCTTTTTCTCAGAAAGAGCCGTGGTGTGCGTTTTCGCCGGAAAACGCGTTTTCGGCCGAAAACGTGTACGTTTGCACTTCCCGGCCACAGGGAAGCTGCTAGCCGGGAATTCTCTGCCTGGTTCTACCCGCTGCACGGAACGCTACGCAGGGCAAAAGCGATTCTCGTCCTCCGTGCTTGCTTTTTCTCAGAAAGAGCCATGGTGTGCTTTTTCGCCGGAAAACGCGTTTTCGGCCGAAAACGTGTACGTTTGCACTTCCCGGCCACAGGGAAGCTGCTAGCCGGCAATTCGCTGCCTATTTCTACCCGCTGCTCAGAACGCTACGCAGGGCAAAAGCGATTCTCGTCCTCCGTGCTTGCTTTTTCTCAGAAAGAGCCGTGGTGTGCGTTTTCGCCGGAAAACGCGTTTTCGGCCGAAAACGTGTACGTTTGCACTTCCCGGCCACAGGGAAGCTGCTAGCCGGGAATTCTCTGCCTGGTTCTACCCGCTGCCCGGAACACTACGCAGGGCAAAAGCGATTCTCGTCCTCCGTGCTTGCTTTTTCTCAGAAAGAGCCGTGGTGTGCGTTTTCGCCAGAAAACGCGTTTTCGGCCGAAAACGTGTACGTTTGCACTTCCCGGCCACAGGGAAGCTGCTAGCCGGGAATTCTCTGCCTGGTTCTACCCGCTGCCCGGAACGCTACGCAGGGCAAAAGCGATTCTCGTCCTCCGTGCTTGCTTTTTCCCAGAAAGAGCCGTGGTGTGCGTTTTCGCCGGAAAACGCATTTTCGCCCGAAAACGTGTACGTTTGCACTTCCCGGCCACAGGGAAGCTGCTAGCCGGGAATTCTCTGCCTGGTTCTACCCGCTGCCCGGAACGCTACGCAGGGCAAAAGCGATTCTCGTCCTCCGTGCTTGCTTTTTCTCAGAAAGAGCCGTGGTGTGCGTTTTCGCCGGTAAACGCGTTTTCGGCCGAAAACGTGTACGTTTGCACTTCCCGGCCACAGGGAAGCTGCTAGCCGGGAATTCTCTGCCTGGTTCTACCCGCTGCCCGGAACGCTACGCAGGGCAAAAGCGATTCTCGTCCTCCGTGCTTGCTTTTTCTCAGAAAGAGCCGTGGTGTGAGTTTTCGCGGGAAAACGCGTTTTCGGCCGAAAACGTGTACGTTTGCACTTCCCGGCCACAGGGAAGCTGCTAGCCGGGAATTCTCTGCCTGGTTCTACCCGCTGCCCGGAACGCTACGCAGGGCAAAAGCGATTCTCGTCCTCCGTGCTTGCTTTTTCTCAGAAAGAGCCGTGGTGTGCGTTTTCGCCGGAAAACGCGTTTTCGGCCGAAAACGTGTACGTTTGCACTTCCCGGCCACAGGGAAGCTGCTAGCCGGGAATTCTCTGCCTGGTTCTACCCGCTGCCCGGAACGCTACGCAGGGCAAAAGCGATTCTCGTCCTCCGTGCTTGCTTTTTCTCAGAAAGAGCCGTGGTGTGCGTTTTCGCCGGAAAACGCGTTTTCGGCCGAAAACGTGTACGTTTGCACTTCCCGGCCACAGGGAAGCTGCTAGCCGGGAATTCTCTGCCTGGTTCTACCCACTGCCCGGAACGCTACGCAGGGCAAAAGCGATTCTCGTCCTCCGTGCTTGCTTTTTCTCAGAAAGAGCCGTGGTGTGCGTTTTCGCCGGAAAACGCGTTTTCGGCCGAAAACGTGTACGTTTGCACTTCCCCGCCACAGGGAAGCTGCTAGCTGGGAATTCTCTGCCTGGTTCTACCCGCTGCCCGGAACGCTACGCAGGGCAAAAGCGATTCTCGTCCTCCGTGCTTGCTTTTTCTCAGAAAGAGCCGTGGTGTGCTTTTTCGCCGGAAAACGCGTTTTCGGCCGAAAACGTGTACGTTTGCACTTCCCGGCCACAGGGCAGCTGCTAGCCGGGAATTCTCTGCCTGGTTCTACCCGCTGCCCGGAACGCTACGCAGGGCAAAAGCGATTCTCGTCCTCCGTGCTTGCTTTTTCTCAGAAAGAGCCGTGGTGTGCGTTTTCGCGGGAAAACGCGTTTTCGGCCGAAAACGTGTACGTTTGCACTTCCCGGCCACAGGGAAGCTGCTAGCCGGGAATTCTCTGCCTGGTTCTACCCGTTGCCCGGAACGCTACGCAGGGCAAAAGCGATTCTCGTCCTCCGTGCTTGCTTTTTCTCAGAAAGAGCCGTGGTGTGCGTTTTCGCGGGAAAACGCGTTTTCGGCCGAAAACGTGTACGTTTGCACTTCCCGGCCACAGGGAAGCTGCTAGCCGGGAATTCTCTGCCTGGTTCTACCCGCTGCCCGGAACGCTACGCAGGGCAAAAGCGATTCTCGTCCTCCGTGCTTGCTTTTTCTCAGAAAGAGCCGTGGTGTGCGTTTTCGCCGGAAAACGCGTTTTCGGCCGAAAACGTGTACGTTTGCACTTCCCGGCCACAGGGAAGCTGCTAGCCGGGAATTCTCTGCCTGGTTCTACCCGCTGCACGGAACGCTAAGCAGGGCAAAAGCGATTCTCGTCCTCCGTGCTTGCTTTTTCTCAGAAAGAGCCGTGGTGTGCGTTTTCGCCGGAAAACGCGTTTTCGGCCGAAAACGTGTACGTTTGCACTTCCCCGCCACAGGGAAGCTGCTAGCCGGGAATTCTCTGCCTGGTTCTACCCGCTGCCCGGAACGCTACGCAGGGCAAAAGCGATTCTCGTCCTCCGTGCTTGCTTTTTCTCAGAAAGAGCCGTGGTGTGCGTTTTCGCCGGAAAACGCGTTTTCGGCCGAAAACGTGTACGTTTGCACTTCCCGGCCACAGGGAAGCTGCTAGCCGGGAATTCTCTGCCTGGTTCTACCCGCTGCCAGGAACGCTACGCAGGGCAAAAGCGATTCTCGTCCTCCGTGCTTGCTTTTTCTCAGAAAGAGCCGTGGTGTGCGTTTTCGCCGGAAAACGCGTTTTCGGCCGAAAACGTGTACGTTTGCACTTCCCGGCCACAGGGAAGCTGCTAGCCGGGAATTCTCTGCCTGGTTCTACCCGCTGCACGGAACGCTACGCAGGGCAAAAGCGATTCTCGTCCTCCGTGCTTGCTTTTTCTCAGAAAGAGCCATGGTGTGCTTTTTCGCCGGAAAACGCGTTTTCGGCCGAAAACGTGTACGTTTGCACTTCCCGGCCACAGGGAAGCTGCTAGCCGGCAATTCGCTGCCTATTTCTACCCGCTGCTCAGAACGCTACGCAGGGCAAAAGCGATTCTCGTCCTCCGTGCTTGCTTTTTCTCAGAAAGAGCCGTGGTGTGCGTTTTCGCCGGAAAACGCGTTTTCGGCCGAAAACGTGTACGTTTGCACTTCCCGGCCACAGGGAAGCTGCTAGCCGGGAATTCTCTGCCTGGTTCTACCGACTGCTCAGAACACTACGCAGGGCAAAAGCGATTCTCGTCCTCCGTGCTTGCTTTTTCTCAGAAAGAGCCGTGGTGTGCGTTTTCGCCAGAAAACGCGTTTTCGGCCGAAAACGTGTACGTTTGCACTTCCCGGCCACAGGGAAGCTGCTAGCCGGGAATTCTCTGCCTGGTTCTACCCGCTGCCCGGAACGCTACGCAGGGCAAAAGCGATTCTCGTCCTCCGTGCTTGCTTTTTCCCAGAAAGAGCCGTGGTGTGCGTTTTCGCCGGAAAACGCATTTTCGCCCGAAAACGTGTACGTTTGCACTTCCCGGCCACAGGGAAGCTGCTAGCCGGGAATTCTCTGCCTGGTTCTACCCGCTGCCCGGAACGCTACGCAGGGCAAAAGCGATTCTCGTCCTCCGTGCTTGCTTTTTCTCAGAAAGAGCCGTGGTGTGCGTTTTCGCCGGTAAACGCGTTTTCGGCCGAAAACGTGTACGTTTGCACTTCCCGGCCACAGGGAAGCTGCTAGCCGGGAATTCTCTGCCTGGTTCTACCCGCTGCCCGGAACGCTACGCAGGGCAAAAGCGATTCTCGTCCTCCGTGCTTGCTTTTTCTCAGAAAGAGCCGTGGTGTGCGTTTTCGCCGGAAAACGCGTTTTCGGCCGAAAACGTGTACGTTTGCACTTCCCGGCCACAGGGAAGCTGCTAGCCGGGAATTCTCTGCCTGGTTCTACCCGCTGCCCGGAACGCTACGCAGGGCAAAAGCGATTCTCGTCCTCCGTGCTTGCTTTTTCTCAGAAAGAGCCGTGGTGTGAGTTTTCGCGGGAAAACGCGTTTTCGGCCGAAAACCTGTACGTTTGCACTTCCCGGCCACAGGGAAGCTGCTAGCCGGGAATTCTCTGCCTGGTTCTACCCGCTGCCCGGAACGCTACGCAGGGCAAAAGCGATTCTCGTCCTCCGTGCTTGCTTTTTCTCAGAAAGAGCGGTGGTGTGCGTTTTCGCCAGAAAACGTGTTTTCGGCCGAAAACGTGTACGTTTGCACTTCCCGGCCACAGGGAAGCTGCTAGCCGGGAATTCTCTGCCTGGTTCTACCCGCTGCCCGGAACGCTACGCAGGGCAAAAGCGATTCTCGTCCTCCGTGCTTGCTTTTTCTCAGAAAGAGCCGTGGTGTGCGTTTTCGCCGGAAAACGCGTTTTCGGCGAAAACGTGTACGTTTGCACTTCCCGGCCACAGGGAAGCTGCTAGCCGGGAATTCTCTGCCTGGTTCTACCCGCTGCCCGGAACACTACGCAGGGCAAAAGCGATTCTCGTCCTCCGTGCTTGCTTTTTCTCAGAAAGAGCCGTGGTGTGCGTTTTCGCCAGAAAACGCGTTTTCGGCCGAAAACGTGTACGTTTGCACTTCCCCGCCACAGGGAAGCTGCTAGCCGGGAATTCTCTGCCTGGTTCTACCCGCTGCCCGGAACGCTACGCAGGGCAAAAGCGATTCTCGTCCTCCGTGCTTGCTTTTTCTCAGAAAGAGCCATGGTGTGCTTTTTCGCCGGAAAACGCATTTTCGGCCGAAAACGTGTACGTTTGCACTTCCCGGCCACAGGGAAGCTGCTAGCCGGCAATTCGCTGCCTATTTCTACCCGCTGCTCAGAACGCTACGCAGGGCAAAAGCGATTCTCGTCCTCCGTGCTTGCTTTTTCTCAGAAAGAGCCGTGGTGTGCGTTTTCGCCGGAAAACGCGTTTTCGGCCGAAAACGTGTACGTTTGCACTTCCCGGCCACAGGGAAGCTGCTAGCCGGGAATTCTCTGCCTGGTTCTACCCGCTGCCCGGAACGCTACGCAGGGCAAAAGCGATTCTCGTCCTCCGTGCTTGCTTTTTCCCAGAAAGAGCCGTGGTGTGCGTTTTCGCCGGAAAACGCGTTTTCGGACGAAAACGTGTACGTTTGCACTTCCCGGCCACAGGGAAGCTGCTAGCCGGGAATTCTCTGCCTGGTTCTACCCGCTGCCCGGAACGCTACGCAGGGCAAAAGCGATTCTCGTCCTCCGTGCTTGCTTTTTCTCAGAAAGAGCGGTGGTGTGCGTTTTCGCCGGAAAACGCGTTTTCGGCCGAAAACGTGTACGTTTGCACTTCCCGGCCACAGGGAAGCTGCTAGCCGGGAATTCTCTGCCTGGTTCTACCCGCTGCCCGGAACGCTACGCAGGGCAAAAGCGATTCTCGTCCTCCGTGCTTGCTTTTTCTCAGAAAGAGCCGTGGTGTGCGTTTTCGCCGGAAAACGCGTTTTCGGCCGAAAACGTGTACGTTTGCACTTCCCGGCCACAGGGAAGCTGCTAGCCGGGAATTCTCTGCCTGGTTCTACCCGCTGCCCGGAACGCTACGCAGGGCAAAAGCGATTCTCGTCCTCCGTGCTTGCTTTTTCTCAGAAAGAGCCGTGGTGTGCGTTTTCGCCGGAAAACGCGTTTTCGGCCGAAAACGTGTACGATTGCACTTCCCGGCCACAGGGAAGCTGCTAGCCGGGAATTCTCTGCCTGGTTCTACCCGCTGCCCGGAACACTACGCAGGGCAAAAGCGATTCTCGTCCTCCGTGCTTGCTTTTTCTCAGAAAGAGCCGTGGTGTGAGTTTTCGCGGGAAAACGCGTTTTCGGCCGAAAACCTGTACGTTTGCACTTCCCGGCCACAGGGAAGCTGCTAGCCGGGAATTCTCTGCCTGGTTCTACCCGCTGCCCGGAACGCTACGCAGGGCAAAAGTGATTCTCGTCCTCCGTGCTTGCTTTTTCTCAGAAAGAGCCGTGGTGTGCGTTTTCGCCGGAAAACGCGTTTTCGGCCGAAAACGTGTACGTTTGCACTTCCCGGCCACAGGGAAGCTGCTAGCCGGGAATTCTCTGCCTGGTTCTACCCGCTGCCCGGAACGCTACGCAGGGCAAAAGCGATTCTCGTCCTCCGTGCTTGCTTTTTCTCAGAAAGAGCCGTGGTGTGCGTTTTCGCCGGAAAACGCGTTTTCGGCCGAAAACGTGTACATTTGCACTTCCCGGCCACAGGGAAGCTGCTAGCCGGGAATTCTCTGCCTGGTTCTACCCGCTGCCCGGAACGCTACGCAGGGCAAAAGCGATTCTCGTCCTCCGTGCTTGCTTTTTCTCAGAAAGAGCCGTGGTGTGCGTTTTCGCCAGAAAACGCGTTTTCGGCCGAAAACGTGTACGTTTGCACTTCCCCGCCACAGGGAAGCTGCTAGCCGGGAATTCTCTGCCTGGTTCTACCCGCTGCCCGGAACGCTACGCAGGGCAAAAGCGATTCTCGTCCTCCGTGCTTACTTTTTCTCAGAAAGAGCCATGGTGTGCTTTTTCGCCGGAAAACGCGTTTTCGGCCGAAAACGTGTACGTTTGCACTTCCCGGCCACAGGGAAGCTGCTAGCCGGCAATTCGCTGCCTATTTCTACCCGCTGCTCGGAACGCTACGCAGGGCAAAAGCGATTCTCGTCCTCCGTGCTTGCTTTTTCTCAGAAAGAGCCGTGGTGTGCGTTTTCGCCAAAAAACGCGTTTTCGGCCGAAAACGTGTACGTTTGCACTTCCCGGCCACAGGGAAGCTGCTAGCCGGGAATTCTCTGCCTGGTTCTACCCGCTGCCCGGAACGCTACGCAGGGCAAAAGCGATTCTCGTCCTCCGTGCTTGCTTTTTCTCAGAAAGAGCCGTGGTGTGCGTTTTCGCCGGAAAACACGTTTTCGGCCGAAAACGTGTACGTTTGCACTTCCCGGCCACAGGGAAGCTGCTAGCCGGGAATTCTCTGCCTGGTTCTACCCACTGCTCAGAACACTACGCAGGGCAAAAGCGATTCTCGTCCTCCGTGCTTGCTTTTTCTCAGAAAGAGCCGTGGTGTGCGTTTTCGCCGGAAACCGCGTTTTCGGCCGAAAACGTGTACGTTTGCACTTCCCGGCCACAGGGAAGCTGCTAGACGGGAATTCTCTGCCTGGTTCTACCCGCTGCCCGGAACGCTACGCAGGGCAAAAGCGATTCTCGTCCTCCGTGCTTGCTTTTTCCCAGAAAGAGCCGTGGTGTGCGTTTTCGCCGGAAAACGCGTTTTCGGCCGAAAACATGTACGTTTGCACTTCCCGGCCACAGGGAAGCTGCTAGCCGGGAATTCTCTGCCTGGTTCTACCCGCTGCCCGGAACGCTACGCAGGGCAAAAGCGATTCTCGTCCTCCGTGCTTGTTTTTTCTCAGAAAGAGCCGTGGTGTGCGTTTTCGCCGGAAAACGCGTTTTTGGCCGAAAACGTGTACGTTTGCACTTCCCGGCCACAGGGAAGCTGCTAGCCGGGAATTCTCTGCCTGGTTCTACCCGCTGCCCGGAACGCTACGCAGGGCAAAAGCGATTCTCGTCCTCCGTGCTTGCTTTTTCTCAGAAAGAGCCGTCGTGTGCGTTTTCGCCGGAAAACGCGTTTTCGGCCGAAAACGTGTACATTTGCACTTCCCGGCCACAGGGAAGCTGCTAGACGGGAATTCTCTGCCTGGTTCTACCCGCTGCCCGGAACACTACACAGGGCAAAAGCGATTCTCGTCCTCCGTGCTTGCTTTTTCTCAGAAAGAGCCGTGGTGTGCGTTTTCGCCGGAAAACGCGTTTTCGGCCGAAAACGTGTACGTTTGCACTTCCCCGCCACAGGGAAGCTGCTAGCCGGGAATTCTCTGCCTGGTTCTACCCGCTGCCCGGAACGCTACGCAGGGCAAAAGCGATTCTCGTCCTCCGTGCTTGCTTTTTCTCAGAAAGAGCCGTGGTGTGCGTTTTCGCTAGAAAACGCGTTTTCGGCCGAAAACGTGTACGTTTGCACTTCCCCGCCACAGGGAAGCTGCTAGCCGGGAATTCTCTGCCTGGTTCTACCCGCTGCCCGGAACGCTACGCAGGGCAAAAGCGATTCTCGTCCTCCGTGCTTGCTTTTTCTCAGAAAGAGCCGTGGTGTGCGTTTTCGCCGGAAAACGCGTTTTCGGCCGAAAACGTGTACGTTTGCACTTCCCCGCCACAGGGAAGCTGCTAGCCGGGAATTCTCTGCCTGGTTCTACCCGCTGCCCGGAACGCTACGCAGGGCAAAAGCGATTCTCGTCCTCCGTGCTTGCTTTTTCTCAGAAAGAGCCGTGGTGTGCGTTTTCGCCGGAAAACGCGTTTTCGGCCGAAAACGTGTACGTTTGCACTTCCCGGCCACAGGGAAGCTGCTAGCCGGGAATTCTCTGCCTGGTTCTACCCGCTGCCCGGAACGCTACGCAGGGCAAAAGCGATTCTCGTCCTCCGTGCTTGCTTTTTCTCAGAAAGAGCCGTGGTGTGCGTTTTCGACGGAAAACGCGTTTTCGGCGAAAACGTGTACGTTTGCACTTCCCGGCCACAGGGAACCTGCTAGCCGGGAATTCTCTGCCTGGTTCTACCCGCTGCCCGGAACACTACGCAGGGCAAAAGCGATTCTCGTCCTCCGTGCTTGCTTTTTCTCAGAAAGAGCCGTGGTGTGCATTTTCGCCACAAAACGCGTTTTCGGCCGAAAACGTGTACGTTTGCACTTCCCCGCCACAGGGAAGCTGCTAGCCGGGAATTCTCTGCCTGGTTCTACCCGCTGCCCGGAACGCTACGCAGGGCAAAAGCGATTCTCGTCCTCCGTGCTTGCTTTTTCTCAGAAAGAGCCGTGGTGTGCGTTTTCGCCGGAAAACGCGTTTTCGGCCGAAAACCTGTACGTTTGCACTTCCCCGCCACAGGGAAGCTGCTAGCCGGGAATTCTCTGCCTGGTTCTACCCGCTGCCCGGAACGCTACGCAGGGCAAAAGCGATTCTCGTCCTCCGTGCTTGCTTTTTCTCAGAAAGAGCCGTGGTGTGCGTTTTCGCCGGAAAACGCGTTTTCGGCCGAAAACGTGTACGTTTGCACTTCCCGGCCACAGGGAAGCTGCTAGCCGGGAATTCTCTGCCTGGTTCTACCCGCTGCCCGGAACGCTACGCAGGGCAAAAGCGATTCTCGTCCTCCGTGCTTGCTTTTTCTCAGAAAGAGCCGTGGTGTGCGTTTTCGACGGAAAACGCGTTTTCGGCGAAAACGTGTACGTTTGCACTTCCCGGCCACAGGGAACCTGCTAGCCGGGAATTCTCTGCCTGGTTCTACCCGCTGCCCGGAACACTACGCAGGGCAAAAGCGATTCTCGTCCTCCGTGCTTGCTTTTTCTCAGAAAGAGCCGTGGTGTGCATTTTCGCCACAAAACGCGTTTTCGGCCGAAAACGTGTACGTTTGCACTTCCCCGCCACAGGGAAGCTGCTAGCCGGGAATTCTCTGCCTGGTTCTACCCGCTGCCCGGAACGCTACGCAGGGCAAAAGCGATTCTCGTCCTCCGTGCTTGCTTTTTCTCAGAAAGAGCCGTGGTGTGCGTTTTCGCCGGAAAACGCGTTTTCGGCCGAAAACCTGTACGTTTGCACTTCCCGGCCACAGGGAAGCTGCTATCCGGCAATTCGCTGCCTATTTCTACCCGCTGCTCAGAACGCTACGCAGGGCAAAAGCGATTCTCGTCCTCCGTGCTTGCTTTTTCTCAGAAAGAGCCGTGGTGTGCGTTTTCGCCGGAAAACGCGTTTTCGGCCGAAAACGTGTACGTTTGCACTTCCCGGCCACAGGGAAGCTGCTAGCCGGGAATTCTCTGCCTGGTTCTACCCGCTGCCCGGAACGCTACGCAGGGCAAAAGCGATTCTCGTCCTCCTTGCTTGCTTTTTCTCAGAAAGAGCCGTGGTGTGCGTTTTCGCCAGAAAACGCGTTTTCGGCCGAAAACGTGTACGTTTGCACTTCCCGGCCACAGGGAAGCTGCTAGCCGGGAATTCTCTGCCTGGTTCTACCCACTGCTCAGAACACTACGCAGGGCAAAAGCGATTCTCGTCCTCCGTGCTTGCTTTTTCTCAGAAAGAGCCGTGGTGTGCGTTTTCGCCGGAAAACGCGTTTTTGGCCGAAAACGTGTACGTTTGCACTTCCCGGCCACAGGGAAGCTGCTAGACGGGAATTCTCTGCCTGGTTCTACCCGCTGCCCGGAACGCTACGCAGGGCAAAAGCGATTCTCGTCCTCCGTGCTTGCTTTTTCCCAGAAAGAGCCGTGGTGTGCGTTTTCGCCGGAAAACGCGTTTTCGGCCGAAAACATGTACGTTTGCACTTCCCGGCCACAGGGAAGCTGCTAGCCGGGAATTCTCTGCCTGGTTCTACCCGCTGCCCGGAACGCTACGCAGGGCAAAAGCGATTCTCGTCCTCCGTGCTTGCTTTTTCTCAGAAAGAGCCGTGGTGTGCGTTTTCGCCGGAAAACGCGTTTTCGGCGAAAACGTGTACATTTGCACTTCCCGGCCACAGGGAAGCTGCTAGCCGGGAATTCTCTGCCTGGTTCTACCCGCTGCCCGGAACACTACGCAGGGCAAAAGCGATTCTCGTCCTCCGTGCTTGCTTTTTCTCAGAAAGAGCCGTGGTGTGCGTTTTCGCCAGAAAACGCGTTTTCGGCCGAAAACGTGTACGTTTGCACTTCCCCGCCACAGGGAAGCTGCTAGCCGGGAATTCTCTGCCTGGTTCTACCCGCTGCCCGGAACGCTACGCAGGGCAAAAGCGATTCTCGTCCTCCGTGCTTACTTTTTCTCAGAAAGAACCATGGTGTGCTTTTTCGCCGGAAAACGCGTTTTCGGCCGAAAACGTGTACGTTTGCACTTCCCGGCCACAGGGAAGCTGCTAGCCGGCAATTCGCTGCCTATTTCTACCCGCTGCTCAGAACGCTACGCAGGGCAAAAGCGATTCTCGTCCTCCGTGCTTGCTTTTTCTCAGAAAGAGCCGTGGTGTGCGTTTTCGCCAGAAAACGCGTTTTCGGCCGAAAACGTGTACATTTGCACTTCCCGGCCACAGGGAAGCTGCTAGCCGGGAATTCTCTGCCTGGTTCTACCCGCTGCCCGGAACGCTACGCAGGGCAAAAGCGATTCTCGTCCTCCGTGCTTGCTTTTTCTCAGAAAGAGCCGTGGTGTGCGTTTTCGCCGGAAAACGAGTTTTCGGCCGAAAACGTGTACGTTTGCACTTCCCGGCCACAGGGAAGCTGCTAGCCGGGAATTCTCTGCCTGGTTCTACCCGCTGCCCGGAACGCTACGCAGGGCAAAAGCGATTCTCGTCCTCCGTGCTTGCTTTTTCCCAGAAAGAGCCGTGGTGTGCGTTTTCGCCGGAAAACGCGTTTTCGGCCGAAAACATGTACGTTTGCACTTCCCGGCCACAGGGAAGCTGCTAGCCGGGAATTCTCTGCCTGGTTCTACCCGCTGCCCGGAACGCTACGCAGGGCAAAAGCGATTCTCGTCCTCCGTGCTTGCTTTTTCTCAGAAAGAGCCGTGGTGTGCGTTTTCGCCGGAAAACGCGTTTTCGGCCGAAAACGTGTACGTTTGCACTTCCCGGCCACAGGGAAGCTGCTAGCCGGGAATTCTCTGCCTGGTTCTACCCGCTGCCCGGAACGCTACGCAGGGCAAAAGCGATTCTCGTCCTCCGTGCTTGCTTTTTCTCAGAAAGAGCCGTGGTGTGCGTTTTCGCCGGAAAACGCGTTTTCGGCCGAAAACGTGTACGTTTGCACTTCCCGGCCACAGGGAAGCTGCTAGCCGGGAATTCTCTGCCTGGTTCTACCCGCTGCCCGGAACGCTACGCAGGGCAAAAGCGATTCTCGTCCTCCGTGCTTGCTTTTTCTCAGAAAGAGCCGTGGTGTGAGTTTTCGCCGGAAAACGCGTTTTCGGCCGAAAACCTGTACGTTTGCACTTCCCGGCCACAGGGAAGCTGCTAGCCGGGAATTCTCTGCCTGGTTCTACCCGCTGCCCGGAACGCTACGCAGGGCAAAAGCGATTCTCGTCCTCCGTGCTTGCTTTTTCTCAGAAAGAGCCGTGGTGTGCGTTTTCGCCGGAAAACGCGTTTTCGGCCGAAAACGTGTACGATTGCACTTCCCGGCCACAGGGAAGCTGCTAGCCGGGAATTCTCTGCCTGGTTCTACCCGCTGCCCGGAACACTACGCAGGGCAAAAGCGATTCTCGTCCTCCGTGCTTGCTTTTTCTCAGAAAGAGCCGTGGTGTGCGTTTTCGCCAGAAAACGCGTTTTTGGCCGAAAACGTGTACGTTTGCACTTCCCGGCCACAGGGAAGCTGCTAGCCGGGAATTCTCTGCCTGGTTCTACCCGCTGCCCGGAACGCTACGCAGGGCAAAAGCGATTCTCGTCCTCCGTGCTTGCTTTTTCTCAGAAAGAGCCGTCGTGTGCGTTTTCGCCGGAAAACGCGTTTTCGGCCGAAAACGTGTACATTTGCTCTTCCCGGCCACAGGGAAGCTGCTAGACGGGAATTCTCTGCCTGGTTCTACCCGCTGCCCGGAACACTACACAGGGCAAAAGCGATTCTCGTCCTCCGTGCTTGCTTTTTCTCAGAAAGAGCCGTGGTGTGCGTTTTCGCCGGAAAACGCGTTTTCGGCCGAAAACGTGTACGTTTGCACTTCCCCGCCACAGGGAAGCTGCTAGCCGGGAATTCTCTGCCTGGTTCTACCCGCTGCCCGGAACGCTACGCAGGGCAAAAGCGATTCTCGTCCTCCGTGCTTGCTTTTTCTCAGAAAGAGCCGTGGTGTGCGTTTTCGCCAGAAAACGCGTTTTCAGCCGAAAACGTGTACGTTTGCACTTCCCCGCCACAGGGAAGCTGCTAGCCGGGAATTCTCTGCCTGGTTCTACCCGCTGCCCGGAACGCTACGCAGGGCAAAAGCGATTCTCGTCCTCCGTGCTTGCTTTTTCTCAGAAAGAGCCGTGGTGTGCGTTTTCGCCGGAAAACGCGTTTTCGGCGAAAACGTGTACGTTTGCACTTCCCGGCCACAGGGAACCTGCTAGCCGGGAATTCTCTGCCTGGTTCTACCCGCTGCCCGGAACACTACGCAGGGCAAAAGCGATTCTCGTCCTCCGTGCTTGCTTTTTCTTAGAAAGAGCCGTGGTGTGCGTTTTCGCCACAAAACGCCTTTTCGGCCGAAAACGTGTACGTTTGCACTTCCCCGCCACAGGGAAGATGCTAGCCGGGAATTCTCTGCCTGGTTCTACCCGCTGCCCGGAACGCTACGCAGGGCAAAAGCGATTCTCGTCCTCCGTGCTTGCTTTTTCTCAGAAAGAGCCGTGGTGTGCGTTTTCGCCGGAAAACGCGTTTTCGGCCGAAAACGTGTACGTTTGCACTTCCCCGCCACAGGGAAGCTGCTAGCCGGGAATTCTCTGCCTGGTTCTACCCGCTGCCCGGAACGCTACGCAGGGCAAAAGCGATTCTCGTCCTCCGTGCTTGCTTTTTCTCAGAAAGAGCCGTGGTGTGCGTTTTCGCCGGAAAACGCGTTTTCGGCCGAAAACGTGTACGTTTGCACTTCCCGGCCACAGGGAAGCTGCTAACCGGGAATTCTCTGCCTGGTTCTACCCGCTGCCCGGAACGCTACGCAGGGCAAAAGCGATTCTCGTCCTCCGTGCTTGCTTTTTCTCAGAAAGAGCCGTGGTGTGAGTTTTCGCCGGAAAACGCGTTTTCGGCCGAAAACCTGTACGTTTGCACTTCCCGGCCACAGGGAAGCTGCTAGCCGGGAATTCTCTGCCTGGTTCTACCCGCTGCCCGGAACGCTACGCAGGGCAAAAGCGATTCTCGTCCTCCGTGCTTGCTTTTTCTCAGAAAGAGCCGTGGTGTGCGTTTTCGCCGGAAAACGCGTTTTCGGCCGAAAACGTGTACGATTGCACTTCCCGGCCACAGGGAAGCTGCTAGACGGGAATTCTCTGCCTGGTTCTACCCGCTGCCCGGAACACTACGCAGGGCAAAAGCGATTCTCGTCCTCCGTGCTTGCTTTTTCTCAGAAAGAGCCGTGGTGTGCGTTTTCGCCAGAAAACGCGTTTTTGGCCGAAAACGTGTACGTTTGCACTTCCCGGCCACAGGGAAGCTGCTAGCCGGGAATTCTCTGCCTGGTTCTACCCGCTGCCCGGAACGCTACGCAGGGCAAAAGCGATTCTCGTCCTCCGTGCTTGCTTTTTCTCAGAAAGAGCCGTCGTGTGCGTTTTCGCCGGAAAACGCGTTTTCGGCCGAAAACGTGTACATTTGCACTTCCCGGCCACAGGGAAGCTGCTAGACGGGAATTCTCTGCCTGGTTCTACCCGCTGCCCGGAACACTACACAGGGCAAAAGCGATTCTCGTCCTCCGTGCTTGCTTTTTCTCAGAAAGAGCCGTGGTGTGCGTTTTCGCCGGAAAACGCGTTTTCGGCCGAAAACGTGTACGTTTGCACTTCCCCGCCACAGGGAAGCTGCTAGCCGGGAATTCTCTGCCTGGTTCTACCCGCTGCCCGGAACGCTACGCAGGGCAAAAGCGATTCTCGTCCTCCGTGCTTGCTTTTTCTCAGAAAGAGCCGTGGTGTGCGTTTTCGCCAGAAAACGCGTTTTCAGCCGAAAACGTGTACGTTTGCACTTCCCCGCCACAGGGAAGCTGCTAGCCGGGAATTCTCTGCCTGGTTCTACCCGCTGCCCGGAACGCTACGCAGGGCAAAAGCGATTCTCGTCCTCCGTGCTTGCTTTTTCTCAGAAAGAGCCGTGGTGTGCGTTTTCGCCGGAAAACGCGTTTTCGGCCGAAAACGTGTACGTTTGCACTTCCCCGCCACAGGGAAGCTGCTAGCCGGGAATTCTCTGCCTGGTTCTACCCGCTGCCCGGAACGCTACGCAGGGCAAAAGCGATTCTCGTCCTCCGTGCTTGCTTTTTCTCAGAAAGAGCCGTGGTGTGCGTTTTCGACGGAAAACGCGTTTTCGGCGAAAACGTGTACGTTTGCACTTCCCGGCCACAGGGAACCTGCTAGCCGGGAATTCTCTGCCTGGTTCTACCCGCTGCCCGGAACACTACGCAGGGCAAAAGCGATTCTCGTCCTCCGTGCTTGCTTTTTCTTAGAAAGAGCCGTGGTGTGCATTTTCGCCACAAAACGCCTTTTCGGCCGAAAACGTGTACGTTTGCACTTCCCCGCCACAGGGAAGATGCTAGCCGGGAATTCTCTGCCTGGTTCTACCCGCTGCCCGGAACGCTACGCAGGGCAAAAGCGATTCTCGTCCTCCGTGCTTGCTTTTTCTCAGAAAGAGCCGTGGTGTGCGTTTTCGCCGGAAAACGCGTTTTCGGCCGAAAACGTGTACGTTTGCACTTCCCGGCCACAGGGAAGCTGCTAGCCGGGAATTCTCTGCCTGGTTCTACCCGCTGCCCGGAACGCTACGCAGGGCAAAAGCGATTCTCGTCCTCCGTGCTTGCTTTTTCTCAGAAAGAGCCGTGGTGTGCGTTTTCGCCGGAAAACGCGTTTTCGGCCGAAAACGTGTACGTTTGCACTTCCCGGCCACAGGGAAGCTGCTAGCCGGGAATTCTCTGCCTGGTTCTACCCGCTGCCCGGAACGCTACGCAGGGCAAAAGCGATTCTCGTCCTCCGTGCTTGCTTTTTCTCAGAAAGAGCCGTGGTGTGCGTTTTCGCCGGAAAACGCGTTTTCGGCCGAAAACCTGTACGTTTGCACTTCCCGGCCACAGGGAAGCTGCTAGCCGGGAATTCTCTGCCTGGTTCTACCCGCTGCCCGGAACGCTACGCAGGGCAAAAGCGATTCTCGTCCTCCGTGCTTGCTTTTTCTCAGAAAGAGCCGTGCTGTGCGTTTTCGCCGGAAAACGCGTTTTCGGCCGAAAACGTGTACGATTGCACTTCCCGGCCACAGGGAAGCTGCTAGCCGGGAATTCTCTGCCTGGTTCTACCCGCTGCCCGGAACACTACGCAGGGCAAAAGCGATTCTCGTCCTCCGTGCTTGCTTTTTCTCAGAAAGAGCCGTGGTGTGCGTTTTCGCCAGAAAACGCGTTTTTGGCCGAAAACGTGTACGTTTGCACTTCCCGGCCACAGGGAAGCTGCTAGCCGGGAATTCTCTGCCTGGTTCTACCCGCTGCCCGGAACGCTACGCAGGGCAAAAGCGATTCTCGTCCTCCGTGCTTGCTTTTTCTCAGAAAGAGCCGTCGTGTGCGTTTTCGCCGGAAAACGCGTTTTCGGCCGAAAACGTGTACATTTGCACTTCCCCGCCACAGGGAAGCTGCTAGACGGGAATTCTCTGCCTGGTTCTACCCGCTGCCCGGAACACTAGACAGGGCAAAAGCGATTCTCGTCCTCCGTGCTTGCTTTTTCTCAGAAAGAGCCGTGGTGTGCGTTTTCGCCAGAAAACGCGTTTTCGGCCGAAAACGTGTACGTTTGCACTTCCCCGCCACAGGGAAGCTGCTAGCCGGGAATTCTCTGCCTGGTTCTACCCGCTGCCCGGAACGCTACGCAGGGCAAAAGCGATTCTCGTCCTCCGTGCTTGCTTTTTCTCAGAAAGAGCCGTGGTGTGCGTTTTCGCCGGAAAACGCGTTTTCGGCCGAAAACGTGTACGTTTGCACTTCCCGGCCACAGGGAAGCTGCTAGCCGGGAATTCTCTGCCTGGTTCTACCCGCTGCCCGGAACGCTACGCAGGGCAAAAGCGATTCTCGTCCTCCGTGCTTGCTTTTTCTCAGAAAGAGCCGTGGTGTGCGTTTTCGACGGAAAACGCGTTTTCGGCGAAAACGTGTACGTTTGCACTTCCCGGCCACAGGGAAGCTGCTAGCCGGGAATTCTCTGCCTGGTTCTACCCGCTGCCCGGAACACTACGCAGGGCAAAAGCGATTCTCGTCCTCCGTGCTTGCTTTTTCTCAGAAAGAGCCGTGGTGTGCATTTTCGCCACAAAACGCGTTTTCGGCCGAAAACGTGTACGTTTGCACTTCCCCGCCACAGGGAAGCTGCTAGCCGGGAATTCTCTGCCTGGTTCTACCCGCTGCCCGGAACGCTACGCAGGGCAAAAGCGATTCTCGTCCTCCGTGCTTGCTTTTTCTCAGAAAGAGCCGTGGTGTGCGTTTTCGCCGGAAAACGCGTTTTCGGCCGAAAACGTGTACGTTTGCACTTCCCCGCCACAGGGAAGCTGCTAGCCGGGAATTCTCTGCCTGGTTCTACCCGCTGCCCGGAACGCTACGCAGGGCAAAAGCGATTCTCGTCCTCCGTGCTTGCTTTTTCTCAGAAAGAGCCGTGGTGTGCGTTTTCGCCGGAAAACGCGTTTTCGGCCGAAAACGTGTACGTTTGCACTTCCCGGCCACAGGGAAGCTGCTAGACGGGAATTCTCTGCCTGGTTCTACCCGCTGCCCGGAACGCTACGCAGGGCAAAAGCGATTCTCGTCCTCCGTGCTTGCTTTTTCTCAGAAAGAGCCGTGGTGTGCGTTTTCGCGGGAAAACGCGTTTTCTGCGAAAACGTGTACGTTTGCACTTCCAGGCCACAGGGAAGCTGCTAGACGGGAATTCTCTGCCTGGTTCTACCCGCTGCCCGGAACACTACGCAGGGCAAAAGTGATTCTCGTCCTCCGTGCTTGCTTTTTCTCAGAAAGAGCCGTGGTGTGCGTTTTCGCCAGAAAACGCGTTTTCGGCCGAAAACGTGTACGTTTGCACTTCCCGGCCACAGGGAAGCTGCTAGCCGGGAATTCTCTGCCTGGTTCTACCCGCTGCCCGGAACGCTACGCAGGGCAAAAGCGATTCTCGTCCTCCGTGCTTGCTTTTTCTCAGAAAGAGCCGTGGTGTGCGTTTTCGCCGGAAAACGCGTTTTCGGCCGAAAACGTGTACGTTTGCACTTCCCGGCCACAGGGAAGCTGCTAGCCGGGAATTCTCTGCCTGGTTCTACCCGCTGCCCGGAACGCTACGCAGGGCAAAAGCGATTCTCGTCCTCCGTGCTTGCTTTTTCTCAGAAAGAGCCGTGGTGTGCGTTTTCGACGGAAAACGCGTTTTCGGCGAAAACGTGTACGTTTGCACTTCCCGGCCACAGGGAAGCTGCTAGCCGGGAATTCTCTGCCTGGTTCTACCCGCTGCCCGGAACACTACGCAGGGCAAAAGCGATTCTCGTCCTCCGTGCTTGCTTTTTCTCAGAAAGAGCCGTGGTGTGCATTTTCGCCACAAAACGCGTTTTCGGCCGAAAACGTGTACGTTTGCACTTCCCCGCCACAGGGAAGCTGCTAGCCGGGAATTCTCTGCCTGGTTCTACCCGCTGCCCGGAACGCTACGCAGGGCAAAAGCGATTCTCGTCCTCCGTGCTTGCTTTTTCTCAGAAAGAGCCGTGGTGTGCGTTGTCGCCGGAAAACGCGTTTTCGGCCGAAAACGTGTACGTTTGCACTTCCCCGCCACAGGGAAGCTGCTAGCCGGGAATTCTCTGCCTGGTTCTACCCGCTGCCCGGAACGCTACGCAGGGCAAAAGCGATTCTCGTCCTCCGTGCTTGCTTTTTCTCAGAAAGAGCCGTGGTGTGCGTTTTCGCCGGAAAACGCGTTTTCGGCCGAAAACGTGTACGTTTGCACTTCCCGGCCACAGGGAAGCTGCTAGACGGGAATTCTCTGCCTGGTTCTACCCGCTGCCCGGAACGCTACGCAGGGCAAAAGCGATTCTCGTCCTCCGTGCTTGCTTTTTCTCAGAAAGAGCCGTGGTGTGCGTTTTCGCGGGAAAACGCGTTTTCTGCGAAAACGTGTACGTTTGCACTTCCCGGCCACAGGGAAGCTGCTAGCCGGGAATTCTCTGCCTGGTTCTACCCGCTGCCCGGAACGCTACGCAGGGCAAAAGCGATTCTCGTCCTCCGTGCTTGCTTTTTCTCAGAAAGAGCCGTGGTGTGCGTTTTCGCCGGAAAACGCGTTTTCGGCCGAAAACGTGTACGTTTGCACTTCCCGGCCACAGGGAAGCTGCTAGCCGGGAATTCTCTGCCTGGTTCTACCCGCTGCCCGGAACGCTACGCAGGGCAAAAGCGATCTCGTCCTCCGTGCTTGCTTTTTCTCAGAAAGAGCCGTGGTGTGCGTTTTCGCCGGTAAACGCGTTTTCGGCCGAAAACGTGTACGTTTGCACTTCCCGGCCACAGGGCAGCTGCTAGCCGGGAATTCTCTGCCTGGTTCTACCCGCTGCCCGGAACGCTACGCAGGGCAAAAGCGATTCTCGTCCTCCGTGCTTGCTTTTTCTCAGAAAGAGCCGTGGTGTGCGTTTTCGCCGGAAAACGCGTTTTCGGCCGAAAACGTGTACGTTTGCACTTCCCGGCCACAGGGAAGCTGCTAGACGGGAATTCTCTGCCTGGTTCTACCCGCTGCCCGGAACGCTACGCAGGGCAAAAGCGATTCTCGTCCTCCGTGCTTGCTTTTTCTCAGAAAGAGCCGTGGTGTGCGTTTTCGCCGGAAAACGCGTTTTCGGCCGAAAACGTGTACGTTTGCACTTCCCGGCCACAGGGAAGCTGCTAGCCGGGAATTCTCTGCCTGGTTCTACCCGCTGCCCGGAACGCTACGCAGGGCAAAAGCGATTCTCGTCCTCCGTGCTTGCTTTTTCTCAGAAAGAGCCGTGGTGTGCGTTTTCGCCGGTAAACGCGTTTTCGTCCGAAAACGTGTACGTTTGCACTTCCCGGCCACAGGGAAGCTGCTAGCCGGGAATTCTCTGCCTGGTTCTACCCGCTGCCCGGAACGTTACGCAGGGCAAAAGCGATTCTCGTCCTCCGTGCTTGCTTTTTCTCAGAAAGAGCCGTGGTGGGCGTTTTCGCGGGAAAACGCGTTTTCGGCCGAAAACGTGTACGTTTGCACTTCCCGGCCACAGGGAAGCTGCTAGCCGGGAATTCTCTGCCTGGTTCTACCCGCTGCCCGGAACGCTACGCAGGGCAAAAGCGATTCTCGTCCTCCGTGCTTGCTTTTTCTCAGAAAGAGCCGTGGTGTGCGTTTTCGCCGGAAAACGCGTTTTCGGCCGAAAACGTGTACGTTTGCACTTCCCCGCCACAGGGAAGCTGCTAGACGGGAATTCTCTGCCTGGTTCTACCCGCTTCCAGGAACGCTACGCAGGGCAAAAGCGATTCTCGTCCTCCGTGCTTGCTTTTTCTCAGAAAGAGCCGTGGTGTGCGTTTTCGCCGGAAAACGCGTTTTCGGCCGAAAACGTGTACGTTTGCACTTCCCGGCCACAGGGAAGCTGCTAGCCGGCAATTCGCTGCCTATTTCTACCCGCTGCTCAGAACTCTACGCAGGGCAAAAGCGATTCTCGTCCTCCGTGCTTGCTTTTTCTCAGAAAGAGCCGTGGTGGGCGTTTTCGCCGGAAAACGCGTTTTCGGCCGAAAACGTGTACGTTTGCACTTCCCGGCCACAGGGAAGCTGCTAGCCGGGAATTCTCTGCCTGGTTCTACCCGCTGCCCGGAACGCTACGCAGGGCAAAAGCGATTCTCGTCCTCCGTGCTTGCTTTTTCTCAGAAAGAGCCGTGGTGTGCGTTTTCGCCGGAAAACGCGTTTTCGGCGAAAACGTGTACGTTTGCACTTCCCGGCCACAGGGAAGCTGCTAGCCGGGAATTCTCTGCCTGGTTCTACCCGCTGCCCGGAACGCTACGCAGGGCAAAAGCGATTCTCGTCCTCCGTGCTTGCTTTTTCTCAGAAAGAGCCGTGGTGTGCGTTTTCGCCGGTAAACGCGTTTTCGGCCGAAAACGTGTACGTTTGCACTTCCCGGCCACAGGGCAGCTGCTAGCCGGGAATTCTCTGCCTGGTTCTACCCGCTGCCAGGAACGCTACGCAGGGCAAAAGCGATTCTCGTCCTCCGTGCTTGCTTTTTCTCAGAAAGAGCCGTGGTGTGCGTTTTCGCCGGAAAACGCGTTTTCGGCCGAAAACGTGTACGTTTGCACTTCCCGGCCACAGGGAAGCTGCTAGCCGGGAATTCTCTGCCTGGTTCTACCCGCTGCCCGGAACGCTACGCAGGGCAAAAGCGATTCTCGTCCTCCGTGCTTGCTTTTTCTCAGAAAGAGCCGTGGTGTGCGTTTTCGCGGGAAAACGCGTTTTCGGCCGAAAACGTGTACGTTTGCACTTCCCGGCCACAGGGAAGCTGCTAGCCGGGAATTCTCTGCCTGGTTCTACCCGCTGCCCGGAACGCTACGCAGGGCAAAAGCGATTCTCGTCCTCCGTGCTTGCTTTTTCTCAGAAAGAGCCGTGGTGTGCGTTTTCGCCGGAAAACGCGTTTTCGGCCGAAAACGTGTACGTTTGCACTTCCCGGCCACAGGGAAGCTGCTAGCCGGCAATTCGCTGCCTATTTCTACCCGCTGCTCAGAACTCTACGCATGGCAAAAGCGATTCTCGTCCTCCGTGCTTGCTTTTTCTCAGAAAGAGCCGTGGTGTGCGTTTTCGCCGGAAAACGCGTTTTCGGCCGAAAACGTGTACGTTTGCACTTCCCGGCCACAGGGAAGCTGCTAGCCGGGAATTCTCTGCCTGGTTCTACCCGCTGCCCGGAACGCTACGCAGGGCAAAAGCGATTCTCGTCCTCCGTGCTTGCTTTTTCTCAGAAAGAGCCGTGGTGTGCGTTTTCACCAGAAAACGCGTTTTCGGCCGAAAACGTGTACGTTTGCACTTCCCGGCCACAGGGAAGCTGCTAGCCGGGAATTCTCTGCCTGGTTCTACCCGCTGCCCGGAACGCTACGCAGGGCAAAAGCGATTCTCGTCCTCCGTGCTTGCTTTTTCTCAGAAAGAGCCGTGGTGTGCGTTTTCGCCGGAAAACGCGTTTTCGGCCGAAAACGTGTACGTTTGCACTTCCCGGCCACAGGGAAGCTGCTAGCCGGCAATTCTCTGCCTGGTTCTACCCGCTGCCCGGAACGCTACGCAGGGCAAAAGCGATTCTCGTCCTCCGTGCTTGCTTTTTCTCAGAAAGAGCCGTGGTGTGCGTTTTCGCCGGAAAACGCGTTTTCGGCCGAAAACGTGTACGTTTGCACTTCCCGGCCACAGGGAAGCTGCTAGCCGGGAATTCTCTGCCTGGTTCTACCCGCTGCCCGGAACGCTACGCAGGGCAAAAGCGATTCTCGTCCTCCGTGCTTGCTTTTTCTCAGAAAGAGCCGTGGTGTGCGTTTTCGCCGGAAAACGCGTTTTCGGCCGAAAACGTGTACGTTTGCACTTCCCGGCCACAGGGAAGCTGCTAGCCGGGAAATCTCTGCCTGGTTCTACCCGCTGCCCGGAACGCTACGCAGGGCAAAAGCGATTCTCGTCCTCCGTGCTTGCTTTTTCTCAGAAAGAGCCATGGTGTGCTTTTTCGCCCTAAAACGCGTTTTCGGCCGAAAACGTGTACGTTTGCACTTCCCCGCCACAGGGAAGCTGCTAGACGGGAATTCTCTGCCTGGTTCTACCCGCTGCCCGGAACGCTACGCAGGGCAAAAGCGATTCTCGTCCTCCGTGCTTGCTTTTTCTCAGAAAGAGCCGTGGTGTGCGGTTTCGCCAGAAAACGCGTTTTCGGCCGAAAACGTGTACGTTTGCACTTCCCGGCCACAGGGAAGCTGCTAGCCGGGAATTCTCTGCCTGGTTCTACCCGCTGCCCGGAACGCTACGCAGGGCAAAAGCGATTCTCGTCCTCCGTGCTTGCTTTTTCTCAGAAAGAGCCATGGTGTGCTTTTTCGCCGGAAAACGCGTTTTCGGCCGAAAACGTGTACGTTTGCACTTCCCGGCCACAGGGAAGCTGCTAGCCGGGAATTCTCTGCCTGGTTCTACCCGCTGCCCGGAACGCTACGCAGGGCAAAAGCGATTCTCGTCCTCCGTGCTTGCTTTTTCTCAGAAAGAGCCGTGGTGTGCGTTTTCGCCGGAAAACGCGTTTTCGGCCGAAAACGAGTACGTTTGCACTTCCCGGCCACAGGGAAGCTGCTAGCCGGGAATTCTCTGCCTGGTTCTACCCGCTGCCCGGAACGCTACGCAGGGCAAAAGCGATTCTCGTCCTCCGTGCTTGCTTTTTCTCAGAAAGAGCCGTGGTGTGCGTTTTCGCCAGAAAACGCGTTTTCGGCCGAAAACGTGTACGTTTGCACTTCCCGGCCACAGGGAAGCTGCTAGCCGGGAATTCTCTGCCTGGTTCTACCCGCTGCCCGGAACGCTACGCAGGGCAAAAGCGATTCTCGTCCTCCGTGCTTGCTTTTTCTCAGAAAGAGCCGTGGTGTGCGTTTTCGCCGGAAAACGCGTTTTCGGCCGAAAACGTGTACGTTTGCACTTCCCGGCCACAGGGAAGCTGCTAGCCGGGAATTCTCTGCCTGGTTCTACCCGCTGCCCGGAACGCTACGCAGGGCAAAAGCGATTCTCGTCCTCCGTGCTTGCTTTTTCTCAGAAAGAGCCGTGGTGTGCGTTTTCGCCGGAAAACGCGTTTTCGGCCGAAAACGTGTACGTTTGCACTTCCCGGCCACAGGGAAGCTGCTAGCCGGGAATTCTCTGCCTGGTTCTACCCGCTGCCCGGAACGCTACGCAGGGCAAAAGCGATTCTCGTCCTCCGTGCTTGCTTTTTCTCAGAAAGAGCCGTGGTGTGCGTTTTCGCTAGAAAACGCGTTTTCCGCCGAAAACGTGTACGTTTGCACTTCCCGGCCACAGGGAAGCTGCTAGACGGGAATTCTCTGCCTGGTTCTACCCGCTGCCCGGAACGCTACGCAGGGCAAAAGCGATTCTCGTCCTCCGTGCTTGCTTTTTCTCAGAAAGAGCCGTGGTGTGCGTTTTCGCCGGAAAACGCGTTTTCGGCCGAAAACGTGTACGTTTGCACTTCCCGGCCACAGGGAAGCTGCTAGCCGGGAAATCTCTGCCTGTTTCTACCCGCTGCCCGGAACGCTACGCAGGGCAAAAGCGATTCTCGTCCTCCGTGCTTGCTTTTTCTCAGAAAGAGCCATGGTGTGCTTTTTCGCCGGAAAACGCGTTTTCGGCCGAAAACGTGTACGTTTGCACTTCCCCGCCACAGGGAAGCTGCTAGACGGGAATTCTCTGCCTGGTTCTACCCGCTGCCCGGAACGCTACGCAGGGCAAAAGCGATTCTCGTCCTCCGTGCTTGCTTTTTCTCAGAAAGAGCCGTGGTGTGCGTTTTCGCCAGAAAACGCGTTTTCGGCTGAAAACGTGTACGTTTGCACTTCCCCGCCACAGTGAAGCTGCTAGCCGGGAATTCTCTGCCTGGTTCTACCCGCTGCCCGGAACGCTACGCAGGGCAAAAGCGATTCTCGTCCTCCGTGCTTGCTTTTTCTCAGAAAGAGCCATGGTGTGCTTTTTCGCCGGAAAACGCGTTTTCGGCCGAAAACGTGTACGTTTGCACTTCCCGGCCACAGGGAAGCTGCTAGCCGGGAATTCTCTGCCTGGTTCTACCCGCTGCCCGGAACGCTACGCAGGGCAAAAGCGATTCTCGTCCTCCGTGCTTGCTTTTTCTCAGAAAGAGCCGTGGTGTGCGTTTTCGCCGGAAAACGCGTTTTCGGCCGAAAACGTGTACGTTTGCACTTCCCGGCCACAGGGAAGCTGCTAGCCGGGAATTCTCTGCCTGGTTCTACCCGCTGCCCGGAACGCTACGCAGGGCAAAAGCGATTCTCGTCCTCCGTGCTTGCTTTTTCTCAGAAAGAGCCGTGGTGTGCGTTTTCGCCAGAAAACGCGTTTTCGGCCGAAAACGTGTACGTTTGCACTTCCCGGCCACAGGGAAGCTGCTAGCCGGGAATTCTCTGCCTGGTTCTACCCGCTGCCCGGAACGCTACGCAGGGCAAAAGCGATTCTCGTCCTCCGTGCTTGCTTTTTCTCAGAAAGAGCCGTGGTGTGCGTTTTCGCCGGAAAACGCGTTTTCGGCCGAAAACGTGTACGTTTGCACTTCCCGGCCACAGGGAAGCTGCTAGCCGGGAATTCTCTGCCTGGTTCTACCCGCTGCCCGGAACGCTACGCAGGGCAAAAGCGATTCTCGTCCTCCGTGCTTGCTTTTTCTCAGAAAGAGCCATGGTGTGCTTTTTCGCCAGAAAACGCGTTTTCGGCCGAAAACGTGTACGTTTGCACTTCCCGGCCACAGGGAAGCTGCTAGCCGGGAATTCTCTGCCTGGTTCTACACGCTGCCCGGAACGCTACGCAGGGCAAAAGCGATTCTCGTCCTCCGTGCTTGCTTTTTCTCAGAAAGAGCCGTGGTGTGCGTTTTCGCCGGAAAACGCGTTTTCGGCCGAAAACGTGTACGTTTGCACTTCCCGGCCACAGGGAAGCTGCTAGCCGGGAATTCTCTGCCTGGTTCTACCCGCTGCCCGGAACGCTACGCAGGGCAAAAGCGATTCTCGTCCTCCGTGCTTGCTTTTTCTCAGAAAGAGCCATGGTGTGCTTTTTTGACGGAAAACGCGTTTTCGGCCGAAAACGTGTACGTTTGCACTTCCCGGCCACAGGGAAGCTGCTAGCCGGGAATTCTCTGCCTGGTTCTACCCGCTGCCCGGAACGCTACGCAGGGCAAAAGCGATTCTCGTCCTCCGTGCTTGCTTTTTCTCAGAAAGAGCCGTGGTGTGCGTTTTCGCCGGAAAACGCGTTTTCGGCCGAAAACGTGTACGTTTGCACTTCCCGGCCACAGGGAAGCTGCTAGCCGGGAATTCTCTGCCTGGTTCTACCCGCTGCCCGGAACGCTACGCAGGGTAAAAGCGATTCTCGTCCTCCGTGCTTGCTTTTTCTCAGAAAGAGCCGTGGTGTGCGTTTTCGCCAGAAAACGCGTTTTCGGCCGAAAACGTGTACGTTTGCACTTCCCGGCCACAGGGAAGCTGCTAGCCGGGAATTCTCTGCCTGGTTCTACCCGCTGCCCGGAACGCTACGCAGGGCAAAAGCGATTCTCGTCCTCCGTGCTTGCTTTTTCTCAGAAAGAGCCGTGGTGTGCGTTTTCGCCGGAAAACGCGTTTTCGGCCGAAAACGTGTACGTTTGCACTTCCCGGCCACAGGGAAGCTGCTAGCCGGGAATTCTCTGCCTGGTTCTACCCGCTGCCCGGAACGCTACGCAGGGCAAAAGCGATTCTCGTCCTCCGTGCTTGCTTTTTCTCAGAAAGAGCCGTGGTGTGCGTTTTCGCCGGTAAACGCGTTTTCGGCCGAAAACGTGTACGTTTGCACTTCCCGGCCACAGGGAAGCTGCTAGACGGGAATTCTCTGCCTGGTTCTACCCGCTGCCCGGAACGCTACGCAGGGCAAAAGCGATTCTCGTCCTCCGTGCTTGCTTTTTCTCAGAAAGAGCCGTGGTGTGCGTTTTCGCCGGAAAACGCGTTTTCGGCCGAAAACGTGTACGTTTGCACTTCCCGGCCACAGGGCAGCTGCTAGCCGGGAATTCTCTGCCTGGTTCTACCCGCTGCCAGGAACGCTACGCAGGGCAAAAGCGATTCTCGTCCTCCGTGCTTGCTTTTTCTCAGAAAGAGCCGTGGTGTGCGTTTTCGCCGCAAAACGCGTTTTCGGCCGAAAACGTGTACGTTTGCACTTCCCGGCCACAGGGAAGCTGCTAGCCGGGAATTCTCTGCCTGGTTCTACCCGCTGCCCGGAACGCTACGCAGGGCAAAAGCGATTCTCGTCCTCCGTGCTTGCTTTTTCTCAGAAAGAGCCATGGTGTGCTTTTTCGCCGGAAAACGCGTTTTCGGCCGAAAACGTGTACGTTTGCACTTCCCGGCCACAGGGAAGCTGCTAGCCGGGAATTCTCTGCCTGGTTCTACCCGCTGCCCGGAACGCTACGCAGGGCAAAAGCGATTCTCGTCCTCCGTGCTTGCTTTTTCTCAGAAAGAGCCGTGGTGTGCGTTTTCGCCGGAAAACGCGTTTTCGGCCGAAAACGTGTACGTTTGCACTTCCCGGCCACAGGGAAGCTGCTAGCCGGGAATTCTCTGCCTGGTTCTACCCGCTGCCCGGAACGCTACGCAGGGCAAAAGCGATTCTCGTCCTCCGTGCTTGCTTTTTCTCAGAAAGAGCCGTGGTGTGAGTTTTCGCGGGAAAACGCGTTTTCGGCCGAAAACCTGTACGTTTGCACTTCCCGGCCACAGGGAAGCTGCTAGCCGGGAATTCTCTGCCTGGTTCTACCCGCTGCCCGGAACGCTACGCAGGGCAAAAGCGATTCTCGTCCTCCGTGCTTGCTTTTTCTCAGAAAGAGCCGTGGTGTGCGTTTTCGCCGGAAAACGCGTTTTCGGCCGAAAACGTGTACGTTTGCACTTCCCGGCCACAGGGCAGCTGCTAGCCGGGAATTCTCTGCCTGGTTCTACCCGCTGCCCGGAACGCTACGCAGGGCAAAAGCGATTCTCGTCCTCCGTGCTTGCTTTTTCTCAGAAAGAGCCGTGGTGTGCGTTTTCGCCGGAAAACGCGTTTTCGGCCGAAAACGTGTACGTTTGCACTTCCCGGCCACAGGGAAGCTGCTAGCCGGGAATTCTCTGCCTGGTTCTACCCGCTGCCCGGAACGCTACGCAGGGCAAAAGCGATTCTCGTCCTCCGTGCTTGCTTTTTCTCAGAAAGAGCCGTGGTGTGCGTTTTCGCCGGAAAACGCGTTTTCGGCGAAAACGTGTACGTTTGCACTTCCCGGCCACAGGGAAGCTGCTAGCCGGGAATTCTCTGCCTGGTTCTACCCGCTGCCCGGAACACTACGCAGGGCAAAAGCGATTCTCGTCCTCCGTGCTTGCTTTTTCTCAGAAAGAGCCGTGGTGTGCGTTTTCGCCAGAAAACGCGTTTTCGGCCGAAAACGTGTACGTTTGCACTTCCCCGCCACAGGGAAGCTGCTAGCCGGGAATTCTCTGCCTGGTTCTACCCGCTGCCCGGAACGCTACGCAGGGCAAAAGCGATTCTCGTCCTCCGTGCTTGCTTTTTCTCAGAAAGAGCCGTGGTGTGCGTTTTCGCCGGAAAACGCGTTTTCAGCCGAAAACGTGTACGTTTGCACTTCCCCGCCACAGGGAAGCTGCTAGCCGGGAATTCTCTGCCTGGTTCTACCCGCTGCCCGGAACGCTACGCAGGGCAAAAGCGATTCTCGTCCTCCGTGCTTGCTTTTTCTCAGAAAGAGCCGTGGTGTGCGTTTTCGCCGGAAAACGCGTTTTCGGCCGAAAACGTGTACGTTTGCACTTCCCGGCCACAGGGAAGCTGCTAGACGGGAATTCTCTGCCTGTTTCTACCCGCTGCCCGGAACGCTACGCAGGGCAAAAGCGATTCTCGTCCTCCGTGCTTGCTTTTTCTCAGAAAGAGCCGTGGTGTGCGTTTTCGCGGGAAAACGCGTTTTCGGCGAAAACGTGTACGTTTGCACTTCCCGGCCACAGGGAAGCTGCTAGCCGGGAATTCTCTGCCTGGTTCTACCCGCTGCCCGGAACACTACGCAGGGCAAAAGCGATTCTCGTCCTCCGTGCTTGCTTTTTCTCAGAAAGAGCCGTGGTGTGCGTTTTCGCCGGAAAACGCGTTTTCGGCGAAAACGTGTACATTTGCACTTCCCGGCCACAGGGAAGCTGCTAGACGGGAATTCTCTGCCTGGTTCTACCCGCTGCCCGGAACGCTACGCAGGGCAAAAGCGATTCTCGTCCTCCGTGCTTGCTTTTTCTCAGAAAGAGCCGTGGTGTGCGTTTTCGCCAGAAAACGCGTTTTCGGCCGAAAACGTGTACGTTTGCACTTCCCCGCCACAGGGAAGCTGCTAGACGGGAATTCTCTGCCTGGTTCTACCCGCTGCCCGGAACGCTACGCAGGGCAAAAGCGATTCTCGTCCTCCGTGCTTGCTTTTTCTCAGAAAGAGCCGTGGTGTTCGTTTTCGCCAGAAAACGCGTTTTCGGCCGAAAACGTGTACGTTTGCACTTCCCGGCCACAGGGAAGCTGCTAGACGGGAATTCTCTGCCTGGTTCTACCCGCTGCCCGGAACGCTACGCAGGGCAAAAGCGATTCTCGTCCTCCGTGCTTGCTTTTTCTCAGAAAGAGCCGTGGTGTGCGTTTTCGCCGGAAAACGCGTTTTCGGCGAAAACGTGTACGTTTGCACTTCCCGGCCACAGGGAAGCTGCTAGACGGGAATTCTCTGCCTGGTTCTACCCGCTGCCCGGAACGCTACGCAGGGCAAAAGCGATTCTCGTCCTCCGTGCTTGCTTTTTCTCAGAAAGAGCCATGGTGTGCTTTTTCGCCGGAAAACGCGTTTTCGGCCGAAAACGTGTACGTTTGCACTTCCCGGCCACAGGGAAGCTGCTAGCCGGGAATTCTCTGCCTGGTTCTACCCGCTGCCCGGAACGCTACGCAGGGCAAAAGCGATTCTCGTCCTCCGTGCTTGCTTTTTCTCAGAAAGAGCCGTGGTGTGCGTTTTCGCCAGAAAACGCGTTTTCGGCCGAAAACGTGTACGTTTGCACTTCCCGGCCACAGGGAAGCTGCTAGCCGGGAATTCTCTGCCTGGTTCTACCCGCTGCCCGGAACGCTACGCAGGGCAAAAGCGATTCTCGTCCTCCGTGCTTGCTTTTTCTCAGAAAGAGCCGTGGTGTGAGTTTTCGCGGGAAAACGCGTTTTCGGCCGAAAACCTGTACGTTTGCACTTCCCGGCCACAGGGAAGCTGCTAGCCGGGAATTCTCTGCCTGGTTCTACCCGCTGCCCGGAACGCTACGCAGGGCAAAAGCGATTCTCGTCCTCCGTGCTTGCTTTTTCTCAGAAAGAGCCGTGGTGTGCGTTTTCGCCGGAAAACGCGTTTTCGGCCGAAAACGTGTACGTTTGCACTTCCCGGCCACAGGGCAGCTGCTAGCCGGGAATTCTCTGCCTGGTTCTACCCGCTGCCCGGAACGCTACGCAGGGCAAAAGCGATTCTCGTCCTCCGTGCTTGCTTTTTCTCAGAAAGAGCCGTGGTGTGCGTTTTCGCCGGAAAACGCGTTTTCGGCCGAAAACGTGTACGTTTGCACTTCCCGGCCACAGGGAAGCTGCTAGCCGGGAATTCTCTGCCTGGTTCTACCCGCTGCCCGGAACGCTACGCAGGGCAAAAGCGATTCTCGTCCTCCGTGCTTGCTTTTTCTCAGAAAGAGCCGTGGTGTGCGTTTTCGCCGGAAAACGCGTTTTCGGCGAAAACGTGTACGTTTGCACTTCCCGGCCACAGGGAACCTGCTAGCCGGGAATTCTCTGCCTGGTTCTACCCGCTGCCCGGAACACTACGCAGGGCAAAAGCGATTCTCGTCCTCCGTGCTTGCTTTTTCTCAGAAAGAGCCGTGGTGTGCGTTTTCGCCGGAAAACGCGTTTTCGGCCGAAAACGTGTACGTTTGCACTTCCCCGCCACAGGGAAGCTGCTAGCCGGGAATTCTCTGCCTGGTTCTACCCGCTGCCCGGAACGCTACGCAGGGCAAAAGCGATTCTCGTCCTCCGTGCTTGCTTTTTCTCAGAAAGAGCCGTGGTGTGCGTTTTCGCCGGAAAACGCGTTTTCGGCCGAAAACGTGTACGTTTGCACTTCCCGGCCACAGGGAAGCTGCTAGACGGGAATTCTCTGCCTGTTTCTACCCGCTGCCCGGAACGCTACGCAGGGCAAAAGCGATTCTCGTCCTCTGTGCTTGCTTTTTCTCAGAAAGAGCCGTGGTGTGCGTTTTCGCGGGAAAACGCGTTTTCGGCGAAAACGTGTACGTTTGCACTTCCCGGCCACAGGGAAGCTGCTAGCCGGGAATTCTCTGCCTGGTTCTACCCGCTGCCCGGAACACTACGCAGGGCAAAAGCGATTCTCGTCCTCCGTGCTTGCTTTTTCTCAGAAAGAGCCGTGGTGTGCGTTTTCGCCGGAAAACGCGTTTTCGGCGAAAACGTGTACATTTGCACTTCCCGGCCACAGGGAAGCTGCTAGCCGGGAATTCTCTGCCTGGTTCTACCCGCTGCCCGGAACACTACGCAGGGCAAAAGCGATTCTCGTCCTCCGTGCTTGCTTTTTCTCAGAAAGAGCCGTGGTGTGCGTTTTCGCCAGAAAACGCGTTTTCGGCCGAAAACGTGTACGTTTGCACTTCCCCGCCACAGGGAAGCTGCTAGCCGGGAATTCTCTGCCTGGTTCTACCCGCTGCCCGGAACGCTACGCAGGGCAAAAGCGATTCTCGTCCTCCGTGCTTGCTTTTTCTCAGAAAGAGCCGTGGTGTTCGTTTTCGCCAGAAAACGCGTTTTCGGCCGAAAACGTGTACGTTTGCACTTCCCGGCCACAGGGAAGCTGCTAGACGGGAATTCTCTGCCTGGTTCTACCCGCTGCCCGGAACGCTACGCAGGGCAAAAGCGATTCTCGTCCTCCGTGCTTGCTTTTTCTCAGAAAGAGCCGTGGTGTGCGTTTTCGCCGGAAAACGCGTTTTCGGCGAAAACGTGTACGTTTGCACTTCCCGGCCACAGGGAAGCTGCTAGACGGGAATTCTCTGCCTGGTTCTACCCGCTGCCCGGAACGCTACGCAGGGCAAAAGCGATTCTCGTCCTCCGTGCTTGCTTTTTCTCAGAAAGAGCCATGGTGTGCTTTTTCGCCGGAAAACGCGTTTTCGGCCGAAAACGTGTACGTTTGCACTTCCCGGCCACAGGGAAGCTGCTAGCCGGGAATTCTCTGCCTGGTTCTACCCGCTGCCCGGAACGCTACGCAGGGCAAAAGCGATTCTCGTCCTCCGTGCTTGCTTTTTCTCAGAAAGAGCCGTGGTGTGCGTTTTCGCCAGAAAACGCGTTTTCGGCCGAAAACGTGTACGTTTGCACTTCCCGGCCACAGGGAAGCTGCTAGCCGGGAATTCTCTGCCTGGTTCTACCCGCTGCCCGGAACGCTACGCAGGGCAAAAGCGATTCTCGTCCTCCGTGCTTGCTTTTTCTCAGAAAGAGCCGTGGTGTGCGTTTTCGCGGGAAAACGCGTTTTCGGCCGAAAACCTGTACGTTTGCACTTCCCGGCCACAGGGAAGCTGCTAGCCGGGAATTCTCTGCCTGGTTCTACCCGCTGCCCGGAACGCTACGCAGGGCAAAAGCGATTCTCGTCCTCCGTGCTTGCTTTTTCTCAGAAAGATCCGTGGTGTACGTTTTCGCCGGAAAACGAGTTTTCGGCCGAAAACCTGTACGTTTGCACTTCCCCGCCACAGGGAAGCTGCTAGCCGGGAATTCTCTGCCTGGTTCTACCCGCTGCCCGGAACACTACGCAGGGCAAAAGCGATTCTCGTCCTCCGTGCTTGCTTTTTCTCAGAAAGAGCCGTGGTGTGCGTTTTCGCCAGAAAACGCGTTTTCGGCCGAAAACGTGTACGTTTGCACTTCCCGGCCACAGGGAAGCTGCTAGCCGGGAATTCTCTGCCTGGTTCTACCCGCTGCCCGGAACGCTACGCAGGGCAAAAGCGATTCTCGTCCTCCGTGCTTGCTTTTTCTCAGAAAGAGCCGTGGTGTGCGTTTTCGCCGGAAAACGCGTTTTCGGCGAAAACGTGTACATTTGCACTTCCCGGCCACAGGGAAGCTGCTAGCCGGGAATTCTCTGCCTGGTTCTACCCGCTGCCCGGAACACTACGCAGGGCAAAAGCGATTCTCGTCCTCCGTGCTTGCTTTTTCTCAGAAAGAGCCGTGGTGTGCGTTTTCGCCAGAAAACGCGTTTTCGGCCGAAAACGTGTACGTTTGCACTTGACCGCCACAGGGAAGCTGCTAGCCGGGAATTCTCTGCCTGGTTCTACCCGCTGCCCGGAACGCTACGCAGGGCAAAAGCGATTCTCGTCCTCCGTGCTTGCTTTTTCTCAGAAAGAGCCATGGTGTGCTTTTTCGCCGGAAAACGCGTTTTCGGCCGAAAACGTATACGTTTGCACTTCCCGGCCACAGGGAAGCTGCTAGCCGGCAATTCGCTGCCTATTTCTACCCGCTGCTCAGAACGCTACGCAGGGCAAAAGCGATTCTCGTCCTCCGTGCTTGCTTTTTCTCAGAAAGAGCCGTGGTGTGCGTTTTCGCCGGAAAACGCGTTTTCGGCCGAAAACGTGTACGTTTGCACTTCCCGGCCACAGGGAAGCTGCTAGCCGGCAATTCGCTGCCTGGTTCTACCCGCTGCCCGGAACGCTACGCAGGGCAAAAGCGATTCTCGTCCTCCGTGCTTGCTTTTTCTCAGAAAGAGCCGTGGTGTGTGTTTTCACTGGAAAACGCGTTTTCGGCCGAAAACGTGTACGTTTGCACTTCCCGGCCACAGGGAAGCTGCTAGCCGGGAATTCTCTGCCTGGTTCTACCCACTGCTCAGAACACTACGCAGGGCAAAAGCGATTCTCGTCCTCCGTGCTTGCTTTTTCTCAGAAAGAGCCGTGGTGTGCGTTTTCGCCGGAAAACGCGTTTTCGGCCGAAAACGTGTACGTTTGCACTTCCCGGCCACAGGGAAGCTGCTAGCCGGGAATTCTCTGCCTGGTTCTACCCGCTGCCCGGAACGCTACGCAGGGCAAAAGCGATTCTCGTCCTCCGTGCTTGCTTTTTCTCAGAAAGAGCCGTGGTGTGCGTTTTCGCCGGAAAACGCGTTTTCGGCGAAAACGTGTACGTTTGCACTTCCCGGCCACAGGGAAGCTGCTAGACGGGAATTCTCTGCCTGGTTCTACCCGCTGCCCGGAACGCTACGCAGGGCAAAAGCGATTCTCGTCCTCCGTGCTTGCTTTTTCTCAGAAAGAGCCATGGTGTGCTTTTTCGCCGGAAAACGCGTTTTCGGCCGAAAACGTGTACGTTTGAACTTCCCGGCCACAGGGAAGCTGCTAGACGGGAATTCTCTGCCTGGTTCTACCCGCTGCCCGGAACGCTACGCAGGGCAAAAGCGATTCTCGTCCTCCGTGCTTGCTTTTTCTCAGAAAGAGCCGTGGTGTGCGTTTTCGCCAGAAAACGCGTTTTCGGCCGAAAACGTGTACGTTTGCACTTCCCGGCCACAGGGAAGCTGCTAGCCGGGAATTCTCTGCCTGGTTCTACCCGCTGCCCGGAACGCTACGCAGGGCAAAAGCGATTCTCGTCCTCCGTGCTTGCTTTTTCTCAGAAAGAGCCGTGGTGTGAGTTTTCGCGGGAAAACGCGTTTTCGGCCTAAAACCTGTACGTTTGCACTTCCCGGCCACAGGGAAGCTGCTAGCCGGGAATTCTCTGCCTGGTTCTACCCGCTGCCCGGAACGCTACGCAGGGCAAAAGCGATTCTCGTCCTCCGTGCTTGCTTTTTCTCAGAAAGATCCGTGGTGTGCGTTTTCGCCGGAAAACGCGTTTTCGGCCGAAAACCTGTACGTTTGCACTTCCCGGCCACAGGGAAGCTGCTAGACGGGAATTCTCTGCCTGGTTCTACCCGCTGCCCGGAACACTACGCAGGGCAAAAGCGATTCTCGTCCTCCGTGCTTGCTTTTTCTCAGAAAGAGCCGTGGTGTGCGTTTTCGCCAGAAAACGCGTTTTCGGCCGAAAACGTGTACGTTTGCACTTCCCGGCCACAGGGAAGCTGCTAGCCGGGAATTCTCTGCCTGGTTCTACCCGCTGCCCGGAACGCTACGCAGGGCAAAAGCGATTCTCGTCCTCCGTGCTTGCTTTTTCTCAGAAAGAGCCGTGGTGTGCGTTTTCGCCGGAAAACGCGTTTTCGGCGAAAACGTGTACATTTGCACTTCCCGGCCACAGGGAAGCTGCTAGCCGGGAATTCTCTGCCTGGTTCTACCCGCTGCCCGGAACACTACGCAGGGCAAAAGCGATTCTCGTCCTCCGTGCTTGCTTTTTCTCAGAAAGAGCCGTGGTGTGCGTTTTCGCCAGAAAACGCGTTTTCGGCCGAAAACGTGTACGTTTGCACTTGACCGCCACAGGGAAGCTGCTAGCCGGGAATTCTCTGCCTGGTTCTACCCGCTGCCCGGAACGCTACGCAGGGCAAAAGCGATTCTCGTCCTCCGTGCTTGCTTTTTCTCAGAAAGAGCCATGGTGTGCTTTTTCGCCGGAAAACGCGTTTTCGGCCGAAAACGTGTACGTTTGCACTTCCCGGCCACAGGGAAGCTGCTAGCCGGCAATTCGCTGCCTATTTCTACCCGCTGCTCAGAACGCTACGCAGGGCAAAAGCGATTCTCGTCCTCCGTGCTTGCTTTTTCTCAGAAAGAGCCGTGGTGTGCGTTTTCGCCGGAAAACGCGTTTTCGGCCGAAAACGTGTACGTTTGCACTTCCCGGCCACAGGGAAGCTGCTAGCCGGCAATTCGCTGCCTGGTTCTACCCGCTGCCCGGAACGCTACGCAGGGCAAAAGCGATTCTCGTCCTCCGTGCTTGCTTTTTCTCAGAAAGAGCCGTGGTGTGCGTTTTCACTGGAAAACGCGTTTTCGGCCGAAAACGTGTACGTTTGCACTTCCCGGCCACAGGGAAGCTGCTAGCCGGGAATTCTCTGCCTGGTTCTACCCGCTGCCCGGAACGCTACGCAGGGCAAAAGCGATTCTCGTCCTCCGTGCTTGCTTTTTCTCAGAAAGAGCCGTGGTGTGCGTTTTCGCCAGAAAACGCGTTTTCGGCCGAAAACGTGTACGTTTGCACTTCCCGGCCACAGGGAAGCTGCTAGCCGGGAATTCTCTGCCTGGTTCTACCCGCTGCCCGGAACGCTACGCAGGGCAAAAGCGATTCTCGTCCTCCGTGCTTGCTTTTTCTCAGAAAGAGCCGTGGTGTGCGTTTTCGCCGGAAAACGCGTTTTCGGCCGAAAACGTGTACGTTTGCACTTCCCGGCCACAGGGAAGCTGCTAGCCGGGAATTCTCTGCCTGGTTCTACCCGCTGCCCGGAACGCTACGCAGGGCAAAAGCGATTCTCGTCCTCCGTGCTTGCTTTTTCTCAGAAAGAGCCGTGGTGTGCGTTTTCGCCGGTAAACGCGTTTTCGGCCGAAAACGTGTACGTTTGCACTTCCCGGCCACAGGGAAGCTGCTAGACGGGAATTCTCTGCCTGGTTCTACCCGCTGCCCGGAACGCTACGCAGGGCAAAAGCGATTCTCGTCCTCCGTGCTTGCTTTTTCTCAGAAAGAGCCGTGGTGTGCGTTTTCGCCGGAAAACGCGTTTTCGGCCGAAAACGTGTACGTTTGCACTTCCCGGCCACAGGGCAGCTGCTAGCCGGGAATTCTCTGCCTGGTTCTACCCGCTGCCAGGAACGCTACGCAGGGCAAAAGCGATTCTCGTCCTCCGTGCTTGCTTTTTCTCAGAAAGAGCCGTGGTGTGCGTTTTCGCCGCAAAACGCGTTTTCGGCCGAAAACGTGTACGTTTGCACTTCCCGGCCACAGGGAAGCTGCTAGCCGGGAATTCTCTGCCTGGTTCTACCCGCTGCCCGGAACGCTACGCAGGGCAAAAGCGATTCTCGTCCTCCGTGCTTGCTTTTTCTCAGAAAGAGCCATGGTGTGCTTTTTCGCCGGAAAACGCGTTTTCGGCCGAAAACGTGTACGTTTGCACTTCCCGGCCACAGGGAAGCTGCTAGCCGGGAATTCTCTGCCTGGTTCTACCCGCTGCCCGGAACGCTACGCAGGGCAAAAGCGATTCTCGTCCTCCGTGCTTGCTTTTTCTCAGAAAGAGCCGTGGTGTGCGTTTTCGCCGGAAAACGCGTTTTCGGCCGAAAACGTGTACGTTTGCACTTCCCGGCCACAGGGAAGCTGCTAGCCGGGAATTCTCTGCCTGGTTCTACCCGCTGCCCGGAACGCTACGCAGGGCAAAAGCGATTCTCGTCCTCCGTGCTTGCTTTTTCTCAGAAAGAGCCGTGGTGTGAGTTTTCGCGGGAAAACGCGTTTTCGGCCGAAAACCTGTACGTTTGCACTTCCCGGCCACAGGGAAGCTGCTAGCCGGGAATTCTCTGCCTGGTTCTACCCGCTGCCCGGAACGCTACGCAGGGCAAAAGCGATTCTCGTCCTCCGTGCTTGCTTTTTCTCAGAAAGAGCCGTGGTGTGCGTTTTCGCCGGAAAACGCGTTTTCGGCCGAAAACGTGTACGTTTGCACTTCCCGGCCACAGGGCAGCTGCTAGCCGGGAATTCTCTGCCTGGTTCTACCCGCTGCCCGGAACGCTACGCAGGGCAAAAGCGATTCTCGTCCTCCGTGCTTGCTTTTTCTCAGAAAGAGCCGTGGTGTGCGTTTTCGCCGGAAAACGCGTTTTCGGCCGAAAACGTGTACGTTTGCACTTCCCCGCCACAGGGAAGCTGCTAGCCGGGAATTCTCTGCCTGGTTCTACCCGCTGCCCGGAACGCTACGCAGGGCAAAAGCGATTCTCGTCCTCCGTGCTTGCTTTTTCTCAGAAAGAGCCGTGGTGTGCGTTTTCGCCGGAAAACGCGTTTTCGGCGAAAACGTGTACGTTTGCACTTCCCGGCCACAGGGAACCTGCTAGCCGGGAATTCTCTGCCTGGTTCTACCCGCTGCCCGGAACACTACGCAGGGCAAAAGCGATTCTCGTCCTCCGTGCTTGCTTTTTCTTAGAAAGAGCCGTGGTGTGCGTTTTCGCCAGAAAACGCGTTTTCGGCCGAAAACGTGTACGTTTGCACTTCCCCGCCACAGGGAAGCTGCTAGCCGGGAATTCTCTGCCTGGTTCTACCCGCTGCCCGGAACGCTACGCAGGGCAAAAGCGATTCTCGTCCTCCGTGCTTGCTTTTTCTCAGAAAGAGCCGTGGTGTGCGTTTTCGCCGGAAAACGCGTTTTCGGCCGAAAACGTGTACGTTTGCACTTCCCCGCCACAGGGAAGCTGCTAGCCGGGAATTCTCTGCCTGGTTCTACCCGCTGCCCGGAACGCTACGCAGGGCAAAAGCGATTCTCGTCCTCCGTGCTTGCTTTTTCTCAGAAAGAGCCGTGGTGTGCGTTTTCGCCGGAAAACGCGTTTTCGGCCGAAAACGTGTACGTTTGCACTTCCCGGCCACAGGGAAGCTGCTAGACGGGAATTCTCTGCCTGGTTCTACCCGCTGCCCGGAACGCTACGCAGGGCAAAAGCGATTCTCGTCCTCCGTGCTTGCTTTTTCTCAGAAAGAGCCATGGTGTGCTTTTTCGCCGGAAAACGCGTTTTCGGCCGAAAACGTGTACGTTTGCACTTCCCGGCCACAGGGAAGCTGCTAGACGGGAATTCTCTGCCTGGTTCTACCCGCTGCCCGGAACGCTACGCAGGGCAAAAGCGATTCTCGTCCTCCGTGCTTGCTTTTTCTCAGAAAGAGCCGTGGTGTGCGTTTTCGCCAGAAAACGCGTTTTCGGCCGAAAACGTGTACGTTTGCACTTCCCGGCCACAGGGAAGCTGCTAGCCGGGAATTCTCTGCCTGGTTCTACCCGCTGCCCGGAACGCTACGCAGGGCAAAAGCGATTCTCGTCCTCCGTGCTTGCTTTTTCTCAGAAAGAGCCGTGGTGTGAGTTTTCGCGGGAAAACGCGTTTTCGGCCGAAAACCTGTACGTTTGCACTTCCCGGCCACAGGGAAGCTGCTAGCCGGGAATTCTCTGCCTGGTTCTACCCGCTGCCCGGAACGCTACGCAGGGCAAAAGCGATTCTCGTCCTCCGTGCTTGCTTTTTCTCAGAAAGAGCCGTGGTGTGCGTTTTCGCCGGAAAACGCGTTTTCGGCCGAAAACGTGTACGTTTGCACTTCCCGGCCACAGGGCAGCTGCTAGCCGGGAATTCTCTGCCTGGTTCTACCCGCTGCCCGGAACGCTACGCAGGGCAAAAGCGATTCTCGTCCTCCGTGCTTGCTTTTTCTCAGAAAGAGCCGTGGTGTGCGTTTTCGCCGGAAAACGCGTTTTCGGCCGAAAACGTGTACGTTTGCACTTCCCGGCCACAGGGAAGCTGCTAGCCGGGAATTCTCTGCCTGGTTCTACCCGCTGCCCGGAACGCTACGCAGGGCAAAAGCGATTCTCGTCCTCCGTGCTTGCTTTTTCTCAGAAAGAGCCGTGGTGTGCGTTTTCGCCGGAAAACGCGTTTTCGGCGAAAACGTGTACGTTTGCACTTCCCGGCCACAGGGAACCTGCTAGCCGGGAATTCTCTGCCTGGTTCTACCCGCTGCCCGGAACACTACGCAGGGCAAAAGCGATTCTCGTCCTCCGTGCTTGCTTTTTCTCAGAAAGAGCCGTGGTGTGCGTTTTCGCCAGAAAACGCGTTTTCGGCCGAAAACGTGTACGTTTGCACTTCCCCGCCACAGGGAAGCTGCTAGCCGGGAATTCTCTGCCTGGTTCTACCCGCTGCCCGGAACGCTACGCAGGGCAAAAGCGATTCTCGTCCTCCGTGCTTGCTTTTTCTCAGAAAGAGCCGTGGTGTGCGTTTTCGCCGGAAAACGCGTTTTCGGCCGAAAACGTGTACGTATGCACTGCCCCGCCACAGGGAAGCTGCTAGCCGGGAATTCTCTGCCTGGTTCTACCCGCTGCCCGGAACGCTACGCAGGGCAAAAGCGATTCTCGTCCTCCGTGCTTGCTTTTTCTCAGAAAGAGCCGTGGTGTGCGTTTTCGCCGGAAAACGCGTTTTCGGCCGAAAACGTATACGTTTGCACTTCCCGGCCACAGGGAAGCTGCTAGACGGGAATTCTCTGCCTGTTTCTACCCGCTGCCCGGAACGCTACGCAGGGCAAAAGCGATTCTCGTCCTCCGTGCTTGCTTTTTCTCAGAAAGAGCCGTGGTGTGCGTTTTCGCCAGAAAACGCGTTTTCGGCCGAAGACGTGTACGTTTGCACTTCCCGGCCACAGGGAAGCTGCTAGCCGGGAATTCTCTGCCTGGTTCTACCCGCTGCCCGGAACGCTACGCAGGGCAAAAGCGATTCTCGTCCTCCGTGCTTGCTTTTTCTCAGAAAGAGCCGTGGTGTGCGTTTTCGCCGGAAAACGCGTTTTCGGCGAAAACGTGTACATTTGCACTTCCCGGCCACAGGGAAGCTGCTAGCCGGGAATTCTCTGCCTGGTTCTACCCGCTGCCCGGAACACTACGCAGGGCAAAAGCGATTCTCGTCCTCCGTGCTTGCTTTTTCTCAGAAAGAGCCGTGGTGTGCGTTTTCGCCAGAAAACGCGTTTTCGGCCGAAAACGTGTACGTTTGCACTTGACCGCCACAGGGAAGCTGCTAGCCGGGAATTCTCTGCCTGGTTCTACCCGCTGCCCGGAACGCTACGCAGGGCAAAAGCGATTCTCGTCCTCCGTGCTTGCTTTTTCTCAGAAAGAGCCATGGTGTGCTTTTTCGCCGGAAAATGCGTTTTCGGCCGAAAACGTATACGTTTGCACTTCCCGGCCACAGGGAAGCTGCTAGCCGGCAATTCGCTGCCTATTTCTACCCGCTGCTCAGAACGCTACGCAGGGCAAAAGCGATTCTCGTCCTCCGTGCTTGCTTTTTCTCAGAAAGAGCCGTGGTGTGCGTTTTCGCCGGAAAACGCGTTTTCGGCCGAAAACGTGTACGTTTGCACTTCCCGGCCACAGGGAAGCTGCTAGCCGGCAATTCGCTGCCTGGTTCTACCCGCTGCCCGGAACGCTACGCAGGGCAAAAGCGATTCTCGTCCTCCGTGCTTGCTTTTTCTCAGAAAGAGCCGTGGTGTGCGTTTTCGCCAGAAAACGCGTTTTCGGCCGAAAACGTGTACGTTTGCACTTCCCGGCCACAGGGAAGCTGCTAGCCGGCAATTCGCTGCCTGGTTCTACCCGCTGCCCGGAACGCTACGCAGGGCAAAAGCGATTCTCGTCTTCCGTGCTTGCTTTTTCTCAGAAAGAGCCGTGGTGTGCGTTTTCGCCAGAAAACGCGTTTTCGGCCGAAAACGTGTACGTTTGCACTTCCCGGCCACAGGGAAGCTGCTAGCCGGGAATTCTCTGCCTGGTTCTACCCGCTGCCCGGAACGCTACGCAGGGCAAAAGCGATTCTCGTCCTCCGTGCTTGCTTTTTCTCAGAAAGAGCCGTGGTGTGAGTTTTCGCGGGAAAACGCGTTTTCGGCCGAAAACCTGTACGTTTGCACTTCCCGGCCACAGGGAAGCTGCTAGCCGGGAATTCTCTGCCTGGTTCTACCCGCTGCCCGGAACGCTACGCAGGGCAAAAGCGATTCTCGTCCTCCGTGCTTGCTTTTTCTCAGAAAGAGCCGTGGTGTGCGTTTTCGCCGGAAAACGCGTTTTCGGCCGAAAACGTGTACGTTTGCACTTCCCGGCCACATGGCAGCTGCTAGCCGGGAATTCTCTGCCTGGTTCTACCCGCTGCCCGGAACGCTACGCAGGGCAAAAGCGATTCTCGTCCTCCGTGCTTGCTTTTTCTCAGAAAGAGCCGTGGTGTGCGTTTTCGCCGGAAAACGCGTTTTCGGCCGAAAACGTGTACGTTTGCACTTCCCGGCCACAGGGAAGCTGCTAGCCGGGAATTCTCTGCCTGGTTCTACCCGCTGCCCGGAACGCTACGCAGGGCAAAAGCGATTCTCGTCCTCCGTGCTTGCTTTTTCTCAGAAAGAGCCGTGGTGTGCGTTTTCGCCGGAAAACGCGTTTTCGGCGAAAACGTGTACGTTTGCACTTCCCGGCCACAGGGAACCTGCTAGCCGGGAATTCTCTGCCTGGTTCTACCCGCTGCCCGGAACACTACGCAGGGCAAAAGCGATTCTCGTCCTCCGTGCTTGCTTTTTCTCAGAAAGAGCCGTGGTGTGCGTTTTCGCCAGAAAACGCGTTTTCGGCCGAAAACGTGTACGTTTGCACTTCCCCGCCACAGGGAAGCTGCTAGCCGGGAATTCTCTGCCTGGTTCTACCCGCTGCCCGGAACGCTACGCAGGGCAAAAGCGATTCTCGTCCTCCGTGCTTGCTTTTTCTCAGAAAGAGCCGTGGTGTGCGTTTTCGCCGGAAAACGCGTTTTCGGCCGAAAACGTGTACGTATGCACTGCCCCGCCACAGGGAAGCTGCTAGCCGGGAATTCTCTGCCTGGTTCTACCCGCTGCCCGGAACGCTACGCAGGGCAAAAGCGATTCTCGTCCTCCGTGCTTGCTTTTTCTCAGAAAGAGCCGTGGTGTGCGTTTTCGCCGGAAAACGCGTTTTCGGCCGAAAACGTGTACGTTTGCACTTCCCGGCCACAGGGAAGCTGCTAGACGGGAATTCTCTGCCTGTTTCTACCCGCTGCCCGGAACGCTACGCAGGGCAAAAGCGATTCTCGTCCTCCGTGCTTGCTTTTTCTCAGAAAGAGCCGTGGTGTGCGTTTTCGCCAGAAAACGCGTTTTCGGCCGAAAACGTGTACGTTTGCACTTCCCGGCCACAGGGAAGCTGCTAGCCGGGAATTCTCTGCCTGGTTCTACCCGCTGCCCGGAACGCTACGCAGGGCAAAAGCGATTCTCGTCCTCCGTGCTTGCTTTTTCTCAGAAAGAGCCGTGGTGTGCGTTTTCGCCGGAAAACGCGTTTTCGGCGAAAACGTGTACATTTGCACTTCCCGGCCACAGGGAAGCTGCTAGCCGGGAATTCTCTGCCTGGTTCTACCCGCTGCCCGGAACACTACGCAGGGCAAAAGCGATTCTCGTCCTCCGTGCTTGCTTTTTCTCAGAAAGAGCCGTGGTGTGCGTTTTCGCCAGAAAACGCGTTTTCGGCCGAAAACGTGTACGTTTGCACTTGACCGCCACAGGGAAGCTGCTAGCCGGGAATTCTCTGCCTGGTTCTACCCGCTGCCCGGAACGCTACGCAGGGCAAAAGCGATTCTCGTCCTCCGTGCTTGCTTTTTCTCAGAAAGAGCCATGGTGTGCTTTTTCGCCGGAAAACGCGTTTTCGGCCGAAAACGTATACGTTTGCACTTCCCGGCCACAGGGAAGCTGCTAGCCGGCAATTCGCTGCCTATTTCTACCCGCTGCTCAGAACGCTACGCAGGGCAAAAGCTATTCTCGTCCTCCGTGCTTGCTTTTTCTCAGAAAGAGCCGTGGTGTGCGTTTTCGCCGGAAAACGCGTTTTCGGCCGAAAACGTGTACGTTTGCACTTCCCGGCCACAGGGAAGCTGCTAGCCGGCAATTCGCTGCCTGGTTCTACCCGCTGCCCGGAACGCTACGCAGGGCAAAAGCGATTCTCGTCCTCCGTGCTTGCTTTTTCTCAGAAAGAGCCGTGGTGTGCGTTTTCACTGGAAAACGCGTTTTCGGCCGAAAACGTGTACGTTTGCACTTCCCGGCCACAGGGAAGCTGCTAGCCGGGAATTCTCTGCCTGGTTCTACCCACTGCTCAGAACACTACGCAGGGCAAAAGCGATTCTCGTCCTCCGTGCTTGCTTTTTCTCAGAAAGAGCCGTGGTGTGCGTTTTCGCCGGAAAACGCGTTTTCGGCCGAAAACGTGTACGTTTGCACTTCCCGGCCACAGGGAAGCTGCTAGCCGGGAATTCTCTGCCTGGTTCTACCCGCTGCCCGGAACGCTACGCAGGGCAAAAGCGATTCTCGTCCTCCGTGCTTGCTTTTTCTCAGAAAGAGCCGTGGTGTGCGTTTTCGCCGGAAAACGCGTTTTCGGCGAAAACGTGTACGTTTGCACTTCCCGGCCACAGGGAAGCTGCTAGACGGGAATTCTCTGCCTGGTTCTACCCGCTGCCCGGAACGCTACGCAGGGCAAAAGCGATTCTCGTCCTCCGTGCTTGCTTTTTCTCAGAAAGAGCCATGGTGTGCTTTTTCGCCGGAAAACGCGTTTTCGGCCGAAAACGTGTACGTTTGCACTTCCCGGCCACAGGGAAGCTGCTAGACGGGAATTCTCTGCCTGGTTCTACCCGCTGCCCGGAACGCTACGCAGGGCAAAAGCGATTCTCGTCCTCCGTGCTTGCTTTTTCTCAGAAAGAGCCGTGGTGTGCGTTTTCGCCAGAAAACGCGTTTTCGGCCGAAAACGTGTACGTTTGCACTTCCCGGCCACAGGGAAGCTGCTAGCCGGGAATTCTCTGCCTGGTTCTACCCGCTGCCCGGAACGCTACGCAGGGCAAAAGCGATTCTCGTCCTCCTTGCTTGCTTTTTCTCAGAAAGAGCCGTGGTGTGAGTTTTCGCGGGAAAACGCGTTTTCGGCCGAAAACCTGTACGTTTGCACTTCCCGGCCACAGGGAAGCTGCTAGCCGGGAATTCTCTGCCTGGTTCTACCCGCTGCCCGGAACGCTACGCAGGGCAAAAGCGATTCTCGTCCTCCGTGCTTGCTTTTTCTCAGAAAGATCCGTGGTGTGCGTTTTCGCCGGAAAACGCGTTTTCGGCCGAAAACCTGTACGTTTGCACTTCCCGGCCACAGGGAAGCTGCTAGCCGGGAATTCTCTGCCTGGTTCTACCCGCTGCCCGGAACACTACGCAGGGCAAAAGCGATTCTCGTCCTCCGTGCTTGCTTTTTCTCAGAAAGAGCCGTGGTGTGCGTTTTCGCCAGAAAACGCGTTTTCGGCCGAAAACGTGTACGTTTGCACTTCCCGGCCACAGGGAAGCTGCTAGCCGGGAATTCTCTGCCTGGTTCTACCCGCTGCCCGGAACGCTACGCAGGGCAAAAGCGATTCTCGTCCTCCGTGCTTGCTTTTTCTCAGAAAGAGCCGTGGTGTGCGTTTTCGCCGGAAAACGCGTTTTCGGCGAAAACGTGTACATTTGCACTTCCCGGCCACAGGGAAGCTGCTAGCCGGGAATTCTCTGCCTGGTTCTACCCGCTGCCCGGAACACTACGCAGGGCAAAAGCGATTCTCGTCCTCCGTGCTTGCTTTTTCTCAGAAAGAGCCGTGGTGTGCGTTTTCGCCAGAAAACGCGTTTTCGGCCGAAAACGTGTACGTTTGCACTTGACCGCCACAGGGAAGCTGCTAGCCGGGAATTCTCTGCCTGGTTCTACCCGCTGCCCGGAACGCTACGCAGGGCAAAAGCGATTCTCGTCCTCCGTGCTTGCTTTTTCTCAGAAAGAGCCATGGTGTGCTTTTTCGCCGGAAAACGCGTTTTCGGCCGAAAACGTGTACGTTTGCACTTCCCGGCCACAGGGAAGCTGCTAGCCGGCAATTCGCTGCCTATTTCTACCCGCTGCTCAGAACGCTACGCAGGGCAAAAGCGATTCTCGTCCTCCGTGCTTGCTTTTTCTCAGAAAGAGCCGTGGTGTGCGTTTTCACTGGAAAACGCGTTTTCGGCCGAAAACGTGTACGTTTGCACTTCCCGGCCACAGGGAAGCTGCTAGCCGGGAATTCTCTGCCTGGTTCTACCCACTGCTCAGAACAGTACGCAGGGCAAAAGCGATTCTCGTCCTCCGTGCTTGCTTTTTCTCAGAAAGAGCCGTGGTGTGCGTTTTCACTGGAAAACGCGTTTTCGGCCGAAAACGTGTACGTTTGCACTTCCCGGCCACAGGGAAGCTGCTAGCCGGGAATTCTCTGCCTGGTTCTACCCACTGCTCAGAACACTACGGAGGGCAAAAGCGATTCTCGTCCTCCGTGCTTGCTTTTTCTCAGAAAGAGCCGTGGTGTGCGTTTTCGCCGGAAAACGCGTTTTCGGCCGAAAACGTGTACGTTTGCACTTCCCGGCCACAGGGAAGCTGCTAGCCGGGAATTCTCTGCCTGGTTCTACCCGCTGCCCGGAACGCTACGCAGGGCAAAAGCGATTCTCGTCCTCCGTGCTTGCTTTTTCTCAGAAAGAGCCGTGGTGTGCGTTTTCGCCGGAAAACGTGTTTTCGGCCGAAAACGTGTACGTTTGCACTTCCCGGCCACAGGGAAGCTGCTAGCCGGGAATTCTCTGCCTGGTTCTACCCGCTGCCCGGAACGCTACGCAGGGCAAAAGCGATTCTCGTCCTCCGTGCTTGCTTTTTCTCAGAAAGAGCCGTGGTGTGAGTTTTCGCGGGAAAACGTGTTTTCGGCCGAAAACCTGTACGTTTGCACTTCCCGGCCACAGGGAAGCTGCTAGCCGGGAATTCTCTGCCTGGTTCTACCCGCTGCCCGGAACGCTACGCAGGGCAAAAGCGATTCTCGTCCTCCGTGCTTGCTTTTTCTCAGAAAGAGCCGTGGTGTGCGTTTTAGCCAGAAAACGCGTTTTCGGCTGAAAACGTGTACGTTTGCACTTCCCCGCCACAGGGAAGCTGCTAGCCGGGAATTCTCTGCCTGGTTCTACCCGCTGCCAGGAACGCTACGCAGGGCAAAAGCGATTCTCGTCCTCCGTGCTTGCTTTTTCTCAGAAAGAGCCGTGGTGTGCGTTTTCGCCGGAAAACGCGTTTTCGGCGAAAACGTGTACATTTGCACTTCCCGGCCACAGGGAAGCTGCTAGCCGGGAATTCTCTGCCTGGTTCTATCCGCTGCCCGGAACACTACGCAGGGCAAAAGCGATTCTCGTCCTCCGTGCTTGCTTTTTCTCAGAAAGAGCCGTGGTGTGCGTTTTCGCCGGTAAACGCGTTTTCGGCCGAAAACGTGTACGTTTGCACTTCCCGGCCACAGGGAAGCTGCTAGCCGGGAATTCTCTGCCTGGTTCTACCCGCTGCCCGGAACGCTACGCAGGGCAAAAGCGATTCTCGTCCTCCGTGCTTGCTTTTTCTCAGAAAGAGCCGTGGTGTGCGTTTTCGCCGGAAAACGCGTTTTCGGCGAAAACGTGTACGTTTGCACTTCCCGGCCACAGGGAAGCTGCTAGCCGGGAATTCTCTGCCTGGTTCTACCCGCTGCCCGGAACGCTACGCAGGGCAAAAGCGATTCTCGTCCTCCGTGCTTGCTTTTTCTCAGAAAGAGCCGTGGTGTGCGTTTTCGCCGGAAAACGCGTTTTCGGCCGAAAACGTGTACGTTTGCACTTCCCGGCCACAGGGAAGCTGCTAGCCGGGAATTCTCTGCCTGGTTCTACCCGCTGCTCAGAACTCTACGCATGGCAAAAGCGATTCTCGTCCTCCGTGCTTGCTTTTTCTCAGAAAGAGCCGTGGTGTGCGTTTTCGCCGGAAAACGCGTTTTCGGCCGAAAACGTGTACGTTTGCACTTCCCCGCCACAGGGAAGCTGCTAGCCGGGAATTCTCTGCCTGGTTCTACCCGCTGCCAGGAACGCTACGCAGGGCAAAAGCGATTCTCGTCCTCCGTGCTTGCTTTTTCTCAGAAAGAGCCGTGGTGTGCGTTTTCGCCGGAAAACGCGTTTTCGGCCGAAAACGTGTACGTTTGCACTTCCCGGCCACAGGGAAGCTGCTAGCCGGGAATTCTCTGCCTGGTTCTACCCGCTGCCCGGAACGCTACGCAGGGCAAAAGCGATTCTCGTCCTCCGTGCTTGCTTTTTCTCAGAAAGAGCCGTGGTGTGCGTTTTCGCCGGAAAACGCGTTTTCGGCCGAAAACGTGTACGTTTGCACTTCCCGGCCACAGGGAAGCTGCTAGCCGGGAATTCTCTGCCTGGTTCTACCCGCTGCCCGGAACGCTACGTAGGGCAAAAGCGATTCTCGTCCTCCGTGCTTGCTTTTTCTCAGAAAGAGCCGTGGTGTGCATTTTCGCCTGTAAACGCGTTATTCGGCCGAAAACGTGTACGTTTGCACTTCCCGGCCACAGGGCAGCTGCTAGCCGGAAATTCTCTGCCTGGTTCTACCCGCTGCCCGGAACGCTACGCAGGGCAAAAGCGATTCTCGTCCTCCGTGCTTGCTTTTTCTCAGAAAGAGCCGTGGTGTGCGTTTTCGCCGGAAAACGCGTTTTCGGCCGAAAACGTGTACGTTTGCACTTCCCCGCCACAGGGAAGCTGCTAGCCGGGAATTCTCTGCCTGGTTCTACCCGCTGCCCGGAACGCTACGCAGGGCAAAAGCGATTCTCGTCCTCCGTGCTTGCTTTTTCTCAGAAAGAGCCGTGGTGTGCGTTTTCGACGGAAAACGCGTTTTCGGCGAAAACGTGTACGTTTGCACTTCCCCGCCACAGGGAAGCTGCTAGCCGGGAATTCTCTGCCTGGTTCTACCCGCTGCCCGGAACGCTACGCAGGGCAAAAGCGATTCTCGTCCTCCGTGCTTGCTTTTTCTCAGAAAGAGCCGTGGTGTGCGTTTTCGCCGGAAAACGCGTTTTCGGCCGAAAACGTGTACGTTTGCACTTCCCGGCCACAGGGAAGCTGCTAGACGGGAATTCTCTGCCTGGTTCTACCCGCTGCCCGGAACACTACGCAGGGCAAAAGCGATTCTCGTCCTCCGTGCTTGCTTTTTCTCAGAAAGTGCCGTGGTGTGCGTTTTCGCGGGAAAACGCGTTTTCGGCGAAAACGTGTACGTTTGCACTTCCCGGCCACAGGGAAGCTGCTAGCCGGGAATTCTCTGCCTGGTTCTACCCGCTGCCCGGAACACTACGCAGGGCAAAAGCGATTCTCGTCCTCCGTGCTTGCTTTTTCTCAGAAAGAGCCGTGGTGTGCGTTTTCGCCACAAAACGCCTTTTCGGCCGAAAACGTGTACGTTTGCACTTCCCCGCCACAGGGAAGATGCTAGCCGGGAATTCTCTGCCTGGTTCTACCCGCTGCCCGGAACGCTACGCAGGGCAAAAGCGATTCTCGTCCTCCGTGCTTGCTTTTTCTCAGAAAGAGCCGTGGTGTGCGTTTTCGCCGGAAAACGCGTTTTCGGCCGAAAACGTGTACGTTTGCACTTCCCGGCCACAGGGAAGCTGCTAGCCGGGAATTCTCTGCCTGGTTCTACCCGCTGCCCGGAACGCTACGCAGGGCAAAAGCGATTCTCGTCCTCCGTGCTTGATTTTTCTCAGAAAGAGCCGTGGTGTGAGTTTTCGCCGGAAAACGCGTTTTCGGCCGAAAACGTGTACGTTTGCACTTCCCGGCCACAGGGAAGCTGCTAGCCGGGAATTCTCTGCCTGGTTCTACCCGCTGCCCGGAACGCTACGCAGGGCAAAAGCGATTCTCGTCCTCCGTGCTTGCTTTTTCTCAGAAAGAGCCGTGGTGTGCGTTTTCGCCGGAAAACGCGTTTTCGGCCGAAAACCTGTACGTTTGCACTTCCCGGCCACAGGGAAGCTGCTAGCCGGGAATTCTCTGCCTGGTTCTACCCGCTGCCCGGAACGCTACGCAGGGCAAAAGCGATTCTCGTCCTCCGTGCTTGCTTTTTCTCAGAAAGAGCCGTGGTGTGCGTTTTCGCCGGAAAACGCGTTTTCGGCCGAAAACGTGTACGATTGCACTTCCCGGCCACAGGGAAGCTGCTAGCCGGGAATTCTCTGCCTGGTTCTACCCGCTGCCCGGAACACTACGCAGGGCAAAAGCGATTCTCGTCCTCCGTGCTTGCTTTTTCTCAGAAAGAGCCGTGGTGTGCGTTTTCGCCAGAAAACGCGTTTTCGGCCGAAAACGTGTACGTTTGCACTTCCCCGCCACAGGGAAGCTGCTAGCCGGGAATTCTCTGCCTGGTTCTACCCGCTGCCCGGAACGCTACGCAGGGCAAAAGCGATTCTCGTCCTCCGTGCTTGCTTTTTCTCAGAAAGAGCCATGGTGTCCTTGTTCGCCGGAAAACGCGTTTTCGGCCGAAAACGTGTACGTTTGCACTTCCCGGCCACAGGGAAGCTGCTAGCCGGCAATTCGCTGCCTATTTCTACCCGCTGCTCAGAACGCTACGCAGGGCAAAAGCGATTCTCGTCCTCCGTGCTTGCTTTTTCTCAGAAAGAGCCGTGGTGTGCGTTTTCGCCGGAAAACGCGTTTTCGGCCGAAAACGTGTACGTTTGCACTTCCCGGCCACAGGGAAGCTGCTAGCCGGGAATTCGCTGCCTGGTTCTACCCGCTGCCCGGAACGCTACGCAGGGCAAAAGCGATTCTCGTCCTCCGTGCTTGCTTTTTCTCAGAAAGAGCCGTGGTGTGCGTTTTCACCGGAAAACGCGTTTTCGGCCGAAAACGTGTACGTTTGCACTTCCCGGCCACAGGGAAGCTGCTAGCCGGGAATTCTCTGCCTGGTTCTACCCACTGCTCAGAACACTACGCAGGGCAAAAGCGATTCTCGTCCTCCGTGCTTGCTTTTTCTCAGAAAGAGCCGTGGTGTGCGTTTTCACTGGAAAACGCGTTTTCGGCCGAAAACGTGTACGTTTGCACTTCCCGGCCACAGGGAAGCTGCTAGCCGGGAATTCTCTGCCTGGTTCTACCCACTGCTCAGAACACTACGGAGGGCAAAAGCGATTCTCGTCCTCCGTGCTTGCTTTTTCTCAGAAAGAGCCGTGGTGTGCGTTTTCGCCGGAAAACGCGTTTTCGGCCGAAAACGTGTACGTTTGCACTTCCCGGCCACAGGGAAGCTGCTAGCCGGGAATTCTCTGCCTGGTTCTACCCGCTGCCCGGAACGCTACGCAGGGCAAAAGCGATTCTCGTCCTCCGTGCTTGCTTTTTCTCAGAAAGAGCCGTGGTGTGCGTTTTCGCCGGAAAACGCGTTTTCGGCCGAAAACGTGTACGTTTGCACTTCCCGGCCACAGGGAAGCTGCTAGCCGGGAATTCTCTGCCTGGTTCTACCCGCTGCCCGGAACGCTACGCAGGGCAAAAGCGATTCTCGTCCTCCGTGCTTGCTTTTTCTCAGAAAGAGCCGTGGTGTGAGTTTTCGCGGGAAAACGCGTTTTCGGACGAAAACCTGTACGTTTGCACTTCCCGGCCACAGGGAAGCTGCTAGCCGGGAATTCTCTGCCTGGTTCTACCCGCTGCCCGGAACGCTACGCAGGGCAAAAGCGATTCTCGTCCTCCGTGCTTGCTTTTTCTCAGAAAGAGCCGTGGTGTGCGTTTTCGCCAGAAAACGCGTTTTCGGCTGAAAACGTGTACGTTTGCACTTCCCCGCCACAGGGAAGCTGCTAGCCGGGAATTCTCTGCCTGGTTCTACCCGCTGCCAGGAACGCTACGCAGGGCAAAAGCGATTCTCGTCCTCCGTGCTTGCTTTTTCTCAGAAAGAGCCGTGGTGTGCGTTTTCGCCGGAAAACGCGTTTTCGGCGAAAACGTGTACATTTGCACTTCCCGGCCACAGGGAACCTGCTAGCCGGGAATTCTCTGCCTGGTTCTATCCGCTGCCCGGAACACTACGCAGGGCAAAAGCGATTCTCGTCCTCCGTGCTTGCTTTTTCTCAGAAAGAGCCGTGGTGTGCGTTTTCGCCGGTAAACGCGTTTTCGGCCGAAAACGTGTACGTTTGCACTTCCCGGCCACAGGGAAGCTGCTAGCCGGGAATTCTCTGCCTGGTTCTACCCGCTGCCCGGAACGCTACGCAGGGCAAAAGCGATTCTCGTCCTCCGTGCTTGCTTTTTCTCAGAAAGAGCCGTGGTGTGCGTTTTCGCCGGAAAACGCGTTTTCGGCGAAAACGTGTACGTTTGCACTTCCCGGCCACAGGGAAGCTGCTAGCCGGGAATTCTCTGCCTGGTTCTACCCGCTGCCCGGAACGTTACGCAGGGCAAAAGCGATTCTCGTCCTCCGTGCTTGCTTTTTCTCAGAAAGAGCCGTGGTGTGCGTTTTCGCCGGAAAACGCGTTTTCGGCCGAAAACGTGTACGTTTGCACTTCCCGGCCACAGGGAAGCTGCTAGCCGGGAATTCTCTGCCTGGTTCTACCCGCTGCTCAGAACTCTACGCATGGCAAAAGCGATTCTCGTCCTCCGTGCTTGCTTTTTCTCAGAAAGAGCCGTGGTGTGCGTTTTCGCCGGAAAACGCGTTTTCGGCCGAAAACGTGTACGTTTGCACTTCCCCGCCACAGGGAAGCTGCTAGCCGGGAATTCTCTGCCTGGTTCTACCCGCTGCCAGGAACGCTACGCAGGGCAAAAGCGATTCTCGTCCTCCGTGCTTGCTTTTTCTCAGAAAGAGCCGTGGTGTGCGTTTTCGCCGGAAAACGCGTTTTCGGCCGAAAACGTGTACGTTTGCACTTCCCGGCCACAGGGAAGCTGCTAGCCGGGAATTCTCTGCCTGGTTCTACCCGCTGCCCGGAACGCTACGCAGGGCAAAAGCGATTCTCGTCCTCCGTGCTTGCTTTTTCTCAGAAAGAGCCGTGGTGTGCGTTTTCGCCGGAAAACGCGTTTTCGGCCGAAAACCTGTACGTTTGCACTTCCCGGCCACAGGGAAGCTGCTAGCCGGGAATTCTCTGCCTGGTTCTACCCGCTGCCCGGAACGCTACGTAGGGCAAAAGCGATTCTCGTCCTCCGTGCTTGCTTTTTCTCAGAAAGAGCCGTGGTGTGCATTTTCGCCTGTAAACGCGTTATTCGGCCGAAAACGTGTACGTTTGCACTTCCCGGCCACAGGGCAGCTGCTAGCCGGAAATTCTCTGCCTGGTTCTACCCGCTGCCCGGAACGCTACGCAGGGCAAAAGCGATTCTCGTCCTCCGTGCTTGCTTTTTCTCAGAAAGAGCCGTGGTGTGCGTTTTCGCCGGAAAACGCGTTTTCGGCCGAAAACGTGTACGTTTGCACTTCCCCGCCACAGGGAAGCTGCTAGCCGGCAATTCTCTGCCTGGTTCTATCCGCTGCCCGGAACGCTACGCAGGGCAAAAGCGATTCTCGTCCTCCGTGCTTGCTTTTTCTCAGAAAGAGCCGTGGTGTGCGTTTTCGCGGGAAAACGCGTTTTCGGCCGAAAACGTGTACGTTTGCACTTCCCGGCCACAGGGAAGCTGCTAGCCGGGAATTTTCTGCCTGGTTCTACCCGCTGCCCGGAACGCTACGCAGGCCAAAAGCGATTCTCGTCCTCCGTGCTTGCTTTTTCTCAGAAACAGCCGTGGTGTGCGTTTTCGCCGGAAAACGCGTTTTCGGCCGAAAACGTGTACGTTTGCACTTCCCGGCCACAGGGAAGCTGCTAGCCGGGAATTCTCTGCCTGGTTCTACCCGCTGCCCGGAACGCTACGCAGGGCAAAAGCGATTCTCGTCCTCCGTGCTTGCTTTTTCTCAGAAAGAGCCGTGGTGTGCGTTTTCGACGGAAAACGCGTTTTCGGCGAAAACGTGTACGTTTGCACTTCCCCGCCACAGGGAAGCTGCTAGCCGGGAATTCTCTGCCTGGTTCTACCCGCTGCCCGGAACGCTACGCAGGGCAAAAGCGATTCTCGTCCTCCGTGCTTGCTTTTTCTCAGAAAGAGCCGTGGTGTGCGTTTTCGCCGGAAAACGCGTTTTCGGCCGAAAACGTGTACGTTTGCACTTCCCGGCCACAGGGAAGCTGCTAGACGGGAATTCTCTGCCTGGTTCTACCCGCTGCCCGGAACGTTACGCAGGGCAAAAGCGATTCTCGTCCTCCGTGCTTGCTTTTTCTCAGAAAGTGCCGTGGTGTGCGTTTTCGCGGGAAAACGCGTTTTCGGCGAAAACGTGTACGTTTGCACTTCCCGGCCACAGGGAAGCTGCTAGCCGGGAATTCTCTGCCTGGTTCTACCCGCTGCCCGGAACACTACGCAGGGCAAAAGCGATTCTCGTCCTCCGTGCTTGCTTTTTCTCAGAAAGAGCCGTGGTGTGCGTTTTCGCCACAAAACGCCTTTTCGGCCGAAAACGTGTACGTTTGCACTTCCCCGCCACAGGGAAGATGCTAGCCGGGAATTCTCTGCCTGGTTCTACCCGCTGCCCGGAACGCTACGCAGGGCAAAAGCGATTCTCGTCCTCCGTGCTTGCTTTTTCTCAGAAAGAGCCGTGGTGTGCGTTTTCGCCGGAAAACGCGTTTTCGGCCGAAAACGTGTACGTTTGCACTTCCCGGCCACAGGGAAGCTGCTAGCCGGGAATTCTCTGCCTGGTTCTACCCGCTGCCCGGAACGCTACGCAGGGCAAAAGCGATTCTCGTCCTCCGTGCTTGATTTTTCTCAGAAAGAGCCGTGGTGTGAGTTTTCGCGGGAAAACGCGTTTTCGGCCGAAAACGTGTACGTTTGCACTTCCCGGCCACAGGGAAGCTGCTAGCCGGGAATTCTCTGCCTGGTTCTACCCGCTGCCCGGAACGCTACGCAGGGCAAAAGCGATTCTCGTCCTCCGTGCTTGCTTTTTCTCAGAAAGAGCCGTGGTGTGCGTTTTCGCCGGAAAACGCGTTTTCGGCCGAAAACCTGTACGTTTGCACTTCCCGGCCACAGGGAAGCTGCTAGCCGGGAATTCTCTGCCTGGTTCTACCCGCTGCCCGGAACGCTACGCAGGGCAAAAGCGATTCTCGTCCTCCGTGCTTGCTTTTTCTCAGAAAGAGCCGTGGTGTGCGTTTTCGCCGGAAAACGCGTTTTCGGCCGAAAACGTGTACGATTGCACTTCCCGGCCACAGGGAAGCTGCTAGCCGGGAATTCTCTGCCTGGTTCTACCCGCTGCCCGGAACACTACGCAGGGCAAAAGCGATTCTCGTCCTCCGTGCTTGCTTTTTCTCAGAAAGAGCCGTGGTGTGCGTTTTCGCCAGAAAACGCGTTTTTGGCCGAAAACGTGTACGTTTGCACTTCCCGGCCACAGGGAAGATGCTAGCCGGGAATTCTCTGCCTGGTTCTACCCGCTGCCCGGAACGCTACGCAGGGCAAAAGCGATTCTCGTCCTCCGTGCTTGCTTTTTCTCAGAAAGAGCCGTCGTGTGCGTTTTCGCCGGAAAACGCGTTTTCGGCCGAAAACGTGTACATTTGCACTTCCCGGCCACAGGGAAGCTGCTAGACGGGAATTCTCTGCCTGGTTCTACCCGCTGCCCGGAACACTACACAGGGCAAAAGCGATTCTCGTCCTCCGTGCTTGCTTTTTCTCAGAAAGAGCCGTGGTGTGCGTTTTCGCCGGAAAACGCGTTTTCGGCCGAAAACGTGTACGTTTGCACTTCCCCGCCACAGGGAAGCTGCTAGCCGGGAATTCTCTGCCTGGTTCTACCCGCTGCCCGGAACGCTACGCAGGGCAAAAGCGATTCTCGTCCTCCGTGCTTGCTTTTTCTCAGAAAGAGCCGTCGTGTGCGTTTTCGCCGGAAAACGCGTTTTCGGCCGAAAACGTGTACGTTTGCACTTCCCGGCCACAGGGAAGCTGCTAGCCGGGAATTCTCTGCCTGGTTCTACCCGCTGCCCGGAACGCTACGCAGGGCAAAAGCGATTCTCGTCCTCCGTGCTTGCTTTTTCTCAGAAAGAGCCGTGGTGTGCGTTTTCGCGGGAAAACGCGTTTTCGGCGAAAACGTGTACGTTTGCACTTCCCGGCCACAGGGAAGCTGCTAGCCGGGAATTCTCTGCCTGGTTCTACCCGCTGCCCGGAACACTACGCAGGGCAAAAGCGATTCTCGTCCTCCGTGCTTGCTTTTTCTCAGAAAGAGCCGTGGTGTGCATTTTCGCCGGAAAACGCGTTTTCGGCCGAAAACGTGTACGTTTGCACTTCCCCGCCACAGGGAAGCTGCTAGCCGGGAATTCTCTGCCTGGTTCTACCCGCTGCCCGGAACGCTACGCAGGGCAAAAGCGATTCTCGTCCTCCGTGCTTGCTTTTTCTCAGAAAGAGCCGTGGTGTGCGTTTTCGCCGGAAAACGCGTTTTCGGCCGAAAACGTGTACGTTTGCACTTCCCCGCCACAGGGAAGCTGCTAGCCGGGAATTCTCTGCCTGGTTCTACCCGCTGCCCGGAACGCTACGCAGGGCAAAAGCGATTCTCGTCCTCCGTGCTTGCTTTTTCTCAGAAAGAGCCGTGGTGTGCGTTTTCGCCGGAAAACGCGTTTTCGGCCGAAAACGTGTACGTTTGCACTTCCCGGCCACAGGGAAGCTGCTAGACGGGAATTCTCTGCCTGGTTCTACCCGCTGCCCGGAACGCTACGCAGGGCAAAAGCGATTCTCGTCCTCCGTGCTTGCTTTTTCTCAGAAAGAGCCGTGGTGTGCGTTTTCGCGGGAAAACGCGTTTTCTGCGAAAACGTGTACGTTTGCACTTCCAGGCCACAGGGAAGCTGCTAGCCGGGAATTCTCTGCCTGGTTCTACCCGCTGCCCGGAACACTACGCAGGGCAAAAGTGATTCTCGTCCTCCGTGCTTGCTTTTTCTCAGAAAGAGCCGTGGTGTGCGTTTTCGCCAGAAAACGCGTTTTCGGCCGAAAACGTGTACGTTTGCAATTCCCCGCCACAGGGAAGCTGCTAGCCGGGAATTCTCTGCCTGGTTCTACCCGCTGCCCGGAACGCTACGCAGGGCAAAAGCGATTCTCGTCCTCCGTGCTTGCTTTTTCTCAGAAAGAGCCGTGGTGTGCGTTTTCGCCGGAAAACGCGTTTTCGGCCGAAAACGTGTACGTTTGCACTTCCCGGCCACAGGGCAGCTGCTAGCCGGGAATTCTCTGCCTGGTTCTACCCGCTGCCCGGAACGCTACGCAGGGCAAAAGCGATTCTCGTCCTCCGTGCTTGCTTTTTCTCAGAAAGAGCCGTGGTGTGCGTTTTCGCCGGAAAACGCGTTTTCGGCCGAAAACGTGTACGTTTGCACTTCCCGGCCACAGGGAAGCTGCTAGACGGGAATTCTCTGCCTGGTTCTACCCGCTGCCAGGAACGCTACGCAGGGCAAAAGCGATTCTCGTCCTCCGTGCTTGCTTTTTCTCAGAAAGAGCCGTGGTGTGCGTTTTCGCCGGAAAACGCGTTTTCGGCCGAAAACGTGTACGTTTGCACTTCCCGGCCACAGGGAAGCTGCTAGCCGGGAATTCTCTGCCTGGTTCTACCCGCTGCCCGGAACGCTACGCAGGGCAAAAGCGATTCTCGTCCTCCGTGCTTGCTTTTTCTCAGAAAGAGCCGTGGTGTGCGTTTTCGCCGGTAAACGCGTTTTCGTCCGAAAACGTGTACGTTTGCACTTCCCGGCCACAGGGAAGCTGCTAGCCGGGAATTCTCTGCCTGGTTCTACCCGCTGCCCGGAACGCTACGCAGGGCAAAAGCGATTCTCGTCCTCCGTGCTTGCTTTTTCTCAGAAAGAGCCGTGGTGGGCGTTTTCGCGGGAAAACGCGTTTTCGGCCGAAAACGTGTACGTTTGCACTTCCCCGCCACAGGGAAGCTGCTAGCCGGGAATTCTCTGCCTGGTTCTACCCGCTGCCCGGAACGCTACGCAGGGCAAAAGCGATTCTCGTCCTCCGTGCTTGCTTTTTCTCAGAAAGAGCCGTGGTGTGCGTTTTCGCCGGAAAACGCGTTTTCGGCCGAAAACGTGTACGTTTGCACTTCCCGGCCACAGGGAAGCTGCTAGACGGGAATTCTCTGCCTGGTTCTACCCGCTGCCCGGAACGCTACGCAGGGCAAAAGCGATTCTCGTCCTCCGTGCTTGCTTTTTCTCAGAAAGAGCCGTGGTGTGCGTTTTCGCGGGAAAACGCGTTTTCTGCGAAAACGTGTACGTTTGCACTTCCAGGCCACAGGGAAGCTGCTAGCCGGGAATTCTCTGCCTGGTTCTACCCGCTGCCCGGAACACTACGCAGGGCAAAAGTGATTCTCGTCCTCCGTGCTTGCTTTTTCTCAGAAAGAGCCGTGGTGTGCGTTTTCGCCAGAAAACGCGTTTTCGGCCGAAAACGTGTACGTTTGCAATTCCCCGCCACAGGGAAGCTGCTAGCCGGGAATTCTCTGCCTGGTTCTACCCGCTGCCCGGAACGCTACGCAGGGCAAAAGCGATTCTCGTCCTCCGTGCTTGCTTTTTCTCAGAAAGAGCCGTGGTGTGCGTTTTCGCCGGAAAACGCGTTTTCGGCCGAAAACGTGTACGTTTGCACTTCCCGGCCACAGGGCAGCTGCTAGCCGGGAATTCTCTGCCTGGTTCTACCCGCTGCCCGGAACGCTACGCAGGGCAAAAGCGATTCTCGTCCTCCGTGCTTGCTTTTTCTCAGAAAGAGCCGTGGTGTGCGTTTTCGCCGGAAAACGCGTTTTCGGCCGAAAACGTGTACGTTTGCACTTCCCGGCCACAGGGAAGCTGCTAGACGGGAATTCTCTGCCTGGTTCTACCCGCTGCCAGGAACGCTACGCAGGGCAAAAGCGATTCTCGTCCTCCGTGCTTGCTTTTTCTCAGAAAGAGCCGTGGTGTGCGTTTTCGCCGGAAAACGCGTTTTCGGCCGAAAACGTGTACGTTTGCACTTCCCGGCCACAGGGAAGCTGCTAGCCGGGAATTCTCTGCCTGGTTCTACCCGCTGCCCGGAACGCTACGCAGGGCAAAAGCGATTCTCGTCCTCCGTGCTTGCTTTTTCTCAGAAAGAGCCGTGGTGTGCGTTTTCGCCGGTAAACGCGTTTTCGTCCGAAAACGTGTACGTTTGCACTTCCCGGCCACAGGGAAGCTGCTAGCCGGGAATTCTCTGCCTGGTTCTACCCGCTGCCCGGAACGCTACGCAGGGCAAAAGCGATTCTCGTCCTCCGTGCTTGCTTTTTCTCAGAAAGAGCCGTGGTGGGCGTTTTCGCGGGAAAACGCGTTTTCGGCTGAAAACGTGTACGTTTGCACTTCCCGGCCACAGGGAAGCTGCTAGCCGGGAATTCTCTGCCTGGTTCTACCCGCTGCCCGGAACGCTACGCAGGGCAAAAGCGATTCTCGTCCTCCGTGCTTGCTTTTTCTCAGAAAGAGCCGTGGTGTGCGTTTTCGCCGGAAAACGCGTTTTCGGCCGAAAACGTGTACGTTTGCACTTCCCCGCCACAGGGAAGCTGCTAGACGGGAATTCTCTGCCTGGTTCTACCCGCTTCCAGGAACGCTACGCAGGGCAAAAGCGATTCTCGTCCTCCGTGCTTGCTTTTTCTCAGAAAGAGCCGTGGTGTGCGTTTTCGCCGGAAAACGCGTTTTCGGCCGAAAACGTGTACGTTTGCACTTCCCGGCCACAGGGAAGCTGCTAGCCGGCAATTCGCTGCCTATTTCTACCCGCTGCTCAGAACTCTACGCAGGGCAAAAGCGATTCTCGTCCTCCGTGCTTGCTTTTTCTCAGAAAGAGCCGTGGTGGGCGTTTTCGCCGGAAAACGCGTTTTCGGCCGAAAACGTGTACGTTTGCACTTCCCGGCCACAGGGAAGCTGCTAGCCGGGAATTCTCTGCCTGGTTCTACCCGCTGCCCGGAACGCTACGCAGGGCAAAAGCGATTCTCGTCCTCCGTGCTTGCTTTTTCTCAGAAAGAGCCGTGGTGTGCGTTTTCGCCAGAAAACGCGTTTTCGGCGAAAACGTGTACGTTTGCACTTCCCGGCCACAGGGAAGCTGCTAGCCGGGAATTCTCTGCCTGGTTCTACCCGCTGCCCGGAACGCTACGCAGGGCAAAAGCGATTCTCGTCCTCCGTGCTCGCTTTTTCTCAGAAAGAGCCGTGGTGTGCGTTTTCGCCGGTAAACGCGTTTTCGGCCGAAAACGTGTACGTTTGCACTTCCCGGCCACAGGGCAGCTGCTAGCCGGGAATTCTCTGCCTGGTTCTACCCGCTGCCAGGAACGCTACGCAGGGCAAAAGCGATTCTCGTCCTCCGTGCTTGCTTTTTCTCAGAAAGAGCCGTGGTGTGCGTTTTCGCCGCAAAACGCGTTTTCGGCCGAAAACGTGTACGTTTGCACTTCCCGGCCACAGGGAAGCTGCTAGCCGGGAATTCTCTGCCTGGTTCTTCCCGCTGCCCGGAACGCTACGCAGGCCAAAAGCGATTCTCGTCCTCCGTGCTTGCTTTTTCTCAGAAAGAGCCATGGTGTGCTTTTTCGCCGGAAAACGCGTTTTCGGCCGAAAACGTGTACGTTTGCACTTCCCGGCCACAGGGAAGCTGCTAGCCGGCAATTCGCTGCCTGGTTCTACCCGCTGCCCGGAACGCTACGCAGGGCAAAAGCGATTCTCGTCCTCCGTGCTTGCTTTTTCTCAGAAAGAGCCGTGGTGTGCGTTTTCGCCGGAAAACGCGTTTTCGGCCGAAAACGTGTACGTTTGCACTTCCCGGCCACAGGGAAGCTGCTAGCCGGGAATTCTCTGCCTGGTTCTACCCGCTGCCCGGAACGCTACGCAGGGCAAAAGCGATTCTCGTCCTCCGTGCTTGATTTTTCTCAGAAAGAGCCGTGGTGTGCGTTTTCGCCGGAAAACGCGTTTTCGGCCGAAAACGTGTACGTTTGCACTTCCCGGCCACAGGGAAGCTGCTAGCCGGGAATTCTCTGCCTGGTTCTACCCGCTGCCCGGAACGCTACGCAGGGCAAAAGCGGTTCTCGTCCTCCGTGCTTGCTTTTTCTCAGAAAGAGCCGTGGTGTGCGTTTTCGCCGGAAAACGCGTTTTCGGCCGAAAACGTGTACGTTTGCACTTCCCGGCCACAGGGAAGCTGCTAGCCGGGAATTCTCTGCCTGGTTCTACCCGCTGCCCGGAACGCTACGCAGGGCAAAAGCGATTCTCGTCCTCCGTGCTTGCTTTTTCTCAGAAAGAGCCGTGGTGTGCGTTTTCGCTAGAAAACGCGTTTTCGGCTGAAAACGTGTACGTTTGCACTTCCCGGCCACAGGGAAGCTGCTAGCCGGGAATTCTCTGCATGGTTCTACCCGCTGCCCGGAACGCTACGCAGGGCAAAAGCGATTCTCGTCCTCCGTGCTTGCTTTTTGTCAGAAAGAGCCGTGGTGTGCGTTTTCGCCGGAAAACGCGTTTTCGGCGAAAACGTGTACATTTGCACTTCCCGGCCACAGGGAAGCTGCTAGCCGGGAATTCTCTGCCTGGTTCTACCCGCTGCCCGGAACACTACGCAGGGCAAAAGCGATTCTCGTCCTCCGTGCTTGCTTTTTCTCAGAAAGAGCCGTGGTGTGCGTTTTTGCCAGAAAACGCGTTTTCGGCCGAAAACGTGTACGTTTGCACTTCCCGGCCACAGGGAAGCTGCTAGCCGGGAATTCTCTGCCTGGTTCTACCCGCTGCCCGGAACGCTACGCAGGGCAAAAGCGATTCTCGTCCTCCGTGCTTGCTTTTTCTCAGAAAGAGCCGTGGTGTGCGTTTTCGCCGGAAAACGCGTTTTCGGCCGAAAACGTGTACGTTTGCACTTCCCGGCCACAGGGAAGCTGCTAGCCGGGAATTCTCTGCCTGGTTCTACCCGCTGCCCGGAACGCTACGCAGGGCAAAAGCGGTTCTCGTCCTCCGTGCTTGCTTTTTCTCAGAAAGAGCCGTGGTGTGCGTTTTCGCCAGAAAACGCGTTTTCGGCCGAAAACGTGTACGTTTGCACTTCCCCGCCACAGGGAAGCTGCTAGCCGGGAATTCTCTGCCTGGTTCTACCCGCTGCCGGAACGCTACGCAGGGCAAAAGCGATTCTCGTCCTCCGTGCTTGCTTTTTCTCAGAAAGAGCCGTGGTGTGCGTTTTCGCGGGAAAACGCGTTTTCGGCCGAAAACGTGTACGTTTGCACTTCCCGGCCACAGGGAAGCTGCTAGCCGGGAATTCTCTGCCTGGTTCTACCCGCTGCCCGGAACGCTACGCAGGGCAAAAGCGATTCTCGTCCTCCGTGCTTGCTTTTTCTCAGAAAGAGCCGTGGTGTGCGTTTTCGCCGGAAAACGCGTTTTCGGCCGAAAACGTGTACGTTTGCACTTCCCGGCCACAGGGAAGCTGCTAGCCGGCAATTCGCTGCCTATTTCTACCCGCTGCTCAGAACTCTACGCATGGCAAAAGCGATTCTCGTCCTCCGTGCTTGCTTTTTCTCAGAAAGAGCCATGGTGTGCTTTTTCGCCGGAAAACGCGTTTTCGGCCGAAAACGTGTACGTTTGCACTTCCCGGCCACAGGGAAGCTGCTAGCCGGGAATTCTCTGCCTGGTTCTACCCGCTGCCCGGAACGCTACGCAGGGCAAAAGCGATTCTCGTCCTCCGTGCTTGCTTTTTCTCAGAAAGAGCCGTGGTGTGCGTTTTCGCCGGAAAACGCGTTTTCGGCCGAAAACGAGTACGTTTGCACTTCCCGGCCACAGGGAAGCTGCTAGCCGGGAATTCTCTGCCTGGTTCTACCCGCTGCCCGGAACGCTACGCAGGGCAAAAGCGATTCTCGTCCTCCGTGCTTGCTTTTTCTCAGAAAGAGCCGTGGTGTGCGTTTTCGCCAGAAAACGCGTTTTCGGCCGAAAACGTGTACGTTTGCACTTCCCGGCCACAGGGAAGCTGCTAGCCGGGAATTCTCTGCCTGGTTCTACCCGCTGCCCGGAACGCTACGCAGGGCAAAAGCGATTCTCGTCCTCCGTGCTTGCTTTTTCTCAGAAAGAGCCGTGGTGTGCGTTTTCGCCGGAAAACGCGTTTTCGGCCGAAAACGTGTACGTTTGCACTTCCCGGCCACAGGGAAGCTGCTAGCCGGGAATTCTCTGCCTGGTTCTACCCGCTGCCCGGAACGCTACGCAGGGCAAAAGCGATTCTCGTCCTCCGTGCTTGCTTTTTCTCAGAAAGAGCCGTGGTGTGCGTTTTCGCCGGAAAACGCGTTTTTGGCCGAAAACGTGTACGTTTGCACTTCCCGGCCACAGGGAAGCTGCTAGACGGGAATTCTCTGCCTGGTTCTACCCGCTGCCCGGAACGCTACGCAGGGCAAAAGCGATTCTCGTCCTCCGTGCTTGCTTTTTCTCAGAAAGAGCCGTGGTGTGCGTTTTCGCCGGAAAACGCGTTTTCGGCCGAAAACGTGTACGTTTGCACTTCCCGGCCACAGGGAAGCTGCTAGCCGGGAAATCTCTGCCTGGTTCTACCCGCTGCCCGGAACGCTACGCAGGGCAAAAGCGATTCTCGTCCTCCGTGCTTGCTTTTTCTAAGAAAGAGCCATGGTGTGCTTTTTCGCCGGAAAACGCGTTTTCGGCCGAAAACGTGTACGTTTGCACTTCCCCGCCACAGGGAAGCTGCTAGCCGGGAATTCTCTGCCTGGTTCTACCCGCTGCCCGGAACGCTACGCAGGGCAAAAGCGATTCTCGTCCTCCGTGCTTGCTTTTTCTCAGAAAGAGCCGTGGTGTGCGGTTTCGCCAGAAAACGCGTTTTCGGCCGAAAACGTGTACGTTTGCACTTCCCGGCCACAGGGAAGCTGCTAGCCGGGAATTCTCTGCCTGGTTCTACCCGCTGCCCGGAACGCTACGCAGGGCAAAAGCGATTCTCGTCCTCCGTGCTTGCTTTTTCTCAGAAAGAGCCATGGTGTGCTTTTTCGCCGGAAAACGCGTTTTCGGCCGAAAACGTGTACGTTTGCACTTCCCGGCCACAGGGAAGCTGCTAGCCGGCAATTCTCTGCCTGGTTCTACCCGCTGCCCGGAACGCTACGCAGGGCAAAAGCGATTCTCGTCCTCCGTGCTTGCTTTTTCTCAGAAAGAGCCGTGGTGTGCGTTTTCGCCGGAAAACGCGTTTTCGGCCGAAAACGTGTACGTTTGCACTTCCCCGCCACAGGGAAGCTGCTAGCCGGGAATTCTCTGCCTGGTTCTACCCGCTGCCCGGAACGCTACGCAGGGCAAAAGCGATTCTCGTCCTCCGTGCTTGCTTTTTCTCAGAAAGAGCCGTGGTGTGCGTTTTCGCCAGAAAACGCGTTTTCGGCCGAAAACGTGTACGTTTGCACTTCCCGGCCACAGGGAAGCTGCTAGCCGGGAATTCTCTGCCTGGTTCTACCCGCTGCCCGGAACGCTACGCAGGGCAAAAGCGATTCTCGTCCTCCGTGCTTGCTTTTTCTCAGAAAGAGCCGTGGTGTGCGTTTTCGCCGGAAAACGCGTTTTCGGCCGAAAACGTGTACGTTTGCACTTCCCGGCCACAGGGAAGCTGCTAGCCGGGAATTCTCTGCCTGGTTCTACCCGCTGCCCGGAACGCTACGCAGGGCAAAAGCGATTCTCGTCCTCCGTGCTTGCTTTTTCTCAGAAAGAGCCGTGGTGTGCGTTTTCGCCAGAAAACGCGTTTTCGGCCGAAAACGTGTACGTTTGCACTTCCCGGCCACAGGGCAGCTGCTAGCCGGGAATTCTCTGCCTGGTTCTACCCGCTGCCAGGAACGCTACGCAGGGCAAAAGCGATTCTCGTCCTCCGTGCTTGCTTTTTCTCAGAAAGAGCCGTGGTGTGCGTTTTCGCCGGAAAACGCGTTTTCGGCCGAAAACGTGTACGTTTGCACTTCCCGGCCACAGGGAAGCTGCTAGCCGGGAATTCTCTGCCTGGTTCTACCCGCTGCCCGGAACGCTACGCAGGGCAAAAGCGATTCTCGTCCTCCGTGCTTGCTTTTTCTCAGAAAGAGCCGTGGTGTGCGTTTTCGCCGGAAAACGCGTTTTCGGCCGAAAACGTGTACGTTTGCACTTCCCGGCCACAGGGAAGCTGCTAGCCGGGAAATCTCTGCCTGGTTCTACCCGCTGCCCGGAACGCTACGCAGGGCAAAAGCGATTCTCGTCCTCCGTGCTTGCTTTTTCTCAGAAAGAGCCATGGTGTGCTTTTTCGCCGGAAAACGCGTTTTCGGCCGAAAACGTGTACGTTTGCACTTCCCCGCCACAGGGAAGCTGCTAGCCGGGAATTCTCTGCCTGGTTCTACCCGCTGCCCGGAACGCTACGCAGGGCAAAAGCGATTCTCGTCCTCCGTGCTTGCTTTTTCTCAGAAAGAGCCGTGGTGTGCGGTTTCGCCAGAAAACGCGTTTTCGGCCGAAAACGTGTACGTTTGCACTTCCCGGCCACAGGGAAGCTGCTAGCCGGGAATTCTCTGCCTGGTTCTACCCGCTGCCCGGAACGCTACGCAGGGCAAAAGCGATTCTCGTCCTCCGTGCTTGCTTTTTCTCAGAAAGAGCCATGGTGTGCTTTTTCGCCGGAAAACGCGTTTTCGGCCGAAAACGTGTACGTTTGCACTTCCCGGCCACAGGGAAGCTGCTAGCCGGGAATTCTCTGCCTGGTTCTACCCGCTGCCCGGAACGCTACGCAGGGCAAAAGCGATTCTCGTCCTCCGTGCTTGCTTTTTCTCAGAAAGAGCCGTGGTGTGCGTTTTCGCCGGAAAACGCGTTTTCGGCCGAAAACGTGTACGTTTGCACTTCCCGGCCACAGGGAAGCTGCTAGCCGGGAATTCTCTGCCTGGTTCTACCCGCTGCCCGGAACGCTACGCAGGGCAAAAGCGATTCTCGTCCTCCGTGCTTGCTTTTTCTCAGAAAGAGCCGTGGTGTGCGTTTTCGCCAGAAAACGCGTTTTCGGCCGAAAACGTGTACGTTTGCACTTCCCGGCCACAGGGAAGCTGCTAGCCGGGAATTCTCTGCCTGGTTCTACCCGCTGCCCGGAACGCTACGCAGGGCAAAAGCGATTCTCGTCCTCCGTGCTTGCTTTTTCTCAGAAAGAGCCGTGGTGTGCGTTTTCGCCGGAAAACGCGTTTTCGGCCGAAAACGTGTACGTTTGCACTTCCCGGCCACAGGGCAGCTGCTAGCCGGGAATTCTCTGCCTGGTTCTACCCGCTGCCCGGAACGCTACGCAGGGCAAAAGCGATTCTCGTCCTCCGTGCTTGCTTTTTCTCAGAAAGAGCCGTGGTGTGCGTTTTCGCCGGAAAACGCGTTTTCGGCCGAAAACGTGTACGTTTGCACTTCCCGGCCACAGGGCAGCTGCTAGCCGGGAATTCTCTGCCTGGTTCTACCCGCTGCCAGGAACGCTACGCAGGGCAAAAGCGATTCTCGTCCTCCGTGCTTGCTTTTTCTCAGAAAGAGCCGTGGTGTGCGTTTTCGCCGGAAAACGCGTTTTCGGCCGAAAACGTGTACGTTTGCACTTCCCGGCCACAGGGAAGCTGCTAGCCGGGAATTCTCTGCCTGGTTCTACCCGCTGCCCGGAACGCTACGCAGGGCAAAAGCGATTCTCGTCCTCCGTGCTTGCTTTTTCTCAGAAAGAGCCATGGTGTGCTTTTTCGCCGGAAAACGCGTTTTCGGCCGAAAACGTGTACGTTTGCACTTCCCGGCCACAGGGAAGCTGCTAGCCGGGAATTCTCTGCCTGGTTCTACACGCTGCCCGGAACGCTACGCAGGGCAAAAGCGATTCTCGTCCTCCGTGCTTGCTTTTTCTCAGAAAGAGCCGTGGTGTGCGTTTTCGCCAGAAAACGCGTTTTCGGCCGAAAACGTGTACGTTTGCACTTCCCGGCCACAGGGAAGCTGCTAGCCGGGAATTCTCTGCCTGGTTCTACCCGCTGCCCGGAACGCTACGCAGGGCAAAAGCGATTCTCGTCCTCCGTGCTTGCTTTTTCTCAGAAAGAGCCATGGTGTGCTTTTTCGACGGAAAACGCGTTTTCGGCCGAAAACGTGTACGTTTGCACTTCCCGGCCACAGGGAAGCTGCTAGCCGGGAATTCTCTGCCTGGTTCTACCCGCTGCCCGGAACGCTACGCAGGGCAAAAGCGATTCTCGTCCTCCGTGCTTGCTTTTTCTCAGAAAGAGCCGTGGTGTGCGTTTTCGCCGGAAAACGCGTTTTCGGCCGAAAACGTGTACGTTTGCACTTCCCGGCCACAGGGAAGCTGCTAGCCGGGAATTCTCTGCCTGGTTCTACCCGCTGCCCGGAACGCTACGCAGGGCAAAAGCGATTCTCGTCCTCCGTGCTTGCTTTTTCTCAGAAAGAGCCGTGGTGTGCGTTTTCGCCAGAAAACGCGTTTTCGGCCGAAAACGTGTACGTTTGCACTTCCCGGCCACAGGGAAGCTGCTAGCCGGGAATTCTCTGCCTGGTTCTACCCGCTGCCCGGAACGCTACGCAGGGCAAAAGCGATTCTCGTCCTCCGTGCTTGCTTTTTCTCAGAAAGAGCCGTGGTGTGCGTTTTCGCCGGAAAACGCGTTTTCGGCCGAAAACGTGTACGTTTGCACTTCCCGGCCACAGGGAAGCTGCTAGCCGGGAATTCTCTGCCTGGTTCTACCCGCTGCCCGGAACGCTACGCAGGGCAAAAGCGATTCTCGTCCTCCGTGCTTGCTTTTTCTCAGAAAGAGCCGTGGTGTGCGTTTTCGCCGGTAAACGCGTTTTCGGCCGAAAACGTGTACGTTTGCACTTCCCGGCCACAGGGAAGCTGCTAGACGGGAATTCTCTGCCTGGTTCTACCCGCTGCCCGGAACGCTACGCAGGGCAAAAGCGATTCTCGTCCTCCGTGCTTGCTTTTTCTCAGAAAGAGCCATGGTGTGCTTTTTCGCCGGAAAACGCGTTTTCGGCCGAAAACGTGTACGTTTGCACTTCCCGGCCACAGGGAAGCTGCTAGCCGGCAATTCGCTGCCTGGTTCTACCCGCTGCCCGGAACGCTACGCAGGGCAAAAGCGATTCTCGTCCTCCGTGCTTGCTTTTTCTCAGAAAGAGCCGTGGTGTGCTTTTTGGCCAGAAAACGCGTTTTCGGCCGAAAACGTGTACGTTTGCACTTCCCGGCCACAGGGAAGCTGCTAGCCGGGAATTCTCTGCCTGGTTCTACCCGCTGCCCGGAACGCTACGCAGGGCAAAAGCGATTCTCGTCCTCCGTGCTTGCTTTTTCTCAGAAAGAGCCGTGGTGTGAGTTTTCGCGGGAAAACGCGTTTTCGGCCGAAAACCTGTACGTTTGCACTTCCCGGCCACAGGGAAGCTGCTAGCCGGGAATTCTCTGCCTGGTTCTACCCGCTGCCCGGAACGCTACGCAGGGCAAAAGCGATTCTCGTCCTCCGTGCTTGCTTTTTCTCAGAAAGAGCCGTGGTGTGCGTTTTCGCCGGAAAACGCGTTTTCGGCCGAAAACGTGTACGTTTGCACTTCCCGGCCACAGGGCAGCTGCTAGCCGGGAATTCTCTGCCTGGTTCTACCCGCTGCCCGGAACGCTACGCAGGGCAAAAGCGATTCTCGTCCTCCGTGCTTGCTTTTTCTCAGAAAGAGCCGTGGTGTGCGTTTTCGCCGGAAAACGCGTTTTCGGCCGAAAACGTGTACGTTTGCACTTCCCGGCCACAGGGAAGCTGCTAGCCGGGAATTCTCTGCCTGGTTCTACCCGCTGCCCGGAACACTACGCAGGGCAAAAGCGATTCTCGTCCTCCGTGCTTGCTTTTTCTCAGAAAGAGCCGTGGTGTGCGTTTTCGCCGGAAAACGCGTTTTCGGCGAAAACGTGTACGTTTGCACTTCCCGGCCACAGGGAACCTGCTAGCCGGGAATTCTCTGCCTGGTTCTACCCGCTGCCCGGAACACTACGCAGGGCAAAAGCGATTCTCGTCCTCCGTGCTTGCTTTTTCTCAGAAAGAGCCGTGGTGTGCGTTTTCGCCAGAAAACGCGTTTTCGGCCGAAAACGTGTACGTTTGCACTTCCCCGCCACAGTGAAGCTGCTAGCCGGGAATTCTCTGCCTGGTTCTACCCGCTGCCCGGAACGCTACGCAGGGCAAAAGCGATTCTCGTCCTCCGTGCTTGCTTTTTCTCAGAAAGAGCCGTGGTGTGCGTTTTCGCCGGAAAACGCGTTTTCGGCCGAAAACGTGTACGTTTGCACTTCCCCGCCACAGGGAAGCTGCTAGCCGGGAATTCTCTGCCTGGTTCTACCCGCTGCCCGGAACGCTACGCAGGGCAAAAGCGATTCTCGTCCTCCGTGCTTGCTTTTTCTCAGAAAGAGCCGTGGTGTGCGTTTTCGCCGGAAAACGCGTTTTCGGCCGAAAACGTGTACGTTTGCACTTCCCGGCCACAGGGAAGCTGCTAGACGGGAATTCTCTGCCTGTTTCTACCCGGTGCCCGGAACGCTACGCAGGGCAAAAGCGATTCTCGTCCTCCGTGCTTGCTTTTTCTCAGAAAGAGCCGTGGTGTGCGTTTTCGCGGGAAAACGCGTTTTCGGCGAAAACGTGTACGTTTGCACTTCCCGGCCACAGGGAAGCTGCTAGCCGGGAATTCTCTGCCTGGTTCTACCCGCTGCCCGGAACACTACGCAGGGCAAAAGCGATTCTCGTCCTCCGTGCTTGCTTTTTCTCAGAAAGAGCCGTGGTGTGCGTTTTCGCCGGAAAACGCGTTTTCGGCGAAAACGTGTACATTTGCACTTCCCGGCCACAGGGAAGCTGCTAGCCGGGAATTCTCTGCCTGGTTCTACCCGCTGCCCGGAACACTACGCAGGGCAAAAGCGATTCTCGTCCTCCGTGCTTGCTTTTTCTCAGAAAGAGCCGTGGTGTGCGTTTTCGCCAGAAAACGCGTTTTCGGCCGAAAACGTGTACGTTTGCACTTCCCCGCCACAGGGAAGCTGCTAGCCGGGAATTCTCTGCCTGGTTCTACCCGCTGCCCGGAACGCTACGCAGGGCAAAAGCGATTCTCGTCCTCCGTGCTTGCTTTTTCTCAGAAAGAGCCGTGGTGTTCGTTTTCGCCAGAAAACGCGTTTTCGGCCGAAAACGTGTACGTTTGCACTTCCCGGCCACAGGGAAGCTGCTAGACGGGAATTCTCTGCCTGGTTCTACCCGCTGCCCGGAACGCTACGCAGGGCAAAAGCGATTCTCGTCCTCCGTGCTTGCTTTTTCTCAGAAAGAGCCGTGGTGTGCGTTTTCGCCAGAAAACGCGTTTTCGGCCGAAAACGTGTACGTTTGCACTTGACCGCCACAGGGAAGCTGCTAGCCGGGAATTCTCTGCCTGGTTCTACCCGCTGCCCGGAACGCTACGCAGGGCAAAAGCGATTCTCGTCCTCCGTGCTTGCTTTTTCTCAGAAAGAGCCATGGTGTGCTTTTTCGCCGGAAAACGCGTTTTCGGCCGAAAACGTGTACGTTTGCACTTCCCGGCCACAGGGAAGCTGCTAGCCGGCAATTCGCTGCCTATTTCTACCCGCTGCTCAGAACGCTACGCAGGGCAAAAGCGATTCTCGTCCTCCGTGCTTGCTTTTTCTCAGAAAGAGCCGTGGTGTGCTTTTTCGCCGGAAAACGCGTTTTCGGCCGAAAACGTGTACGTTTGCACTTCCCGGCCACAGGGAAGCTGCTAGCCGGCAATTCGCTGCCTGGTTCTACCCGCTGCCCGGAACGCTACGCAGGGCAAAAGCGATTCTCGTCCTCCGTGCTTGCTTTTTCTCAGAAAGAGCCGTGGTGTGCGTTTTCACTGGAAAACGCGTTTTCGGCCGAAAACGTGTACGTTTGCACTTCCCGGCCACAGGGAAGCTGCTAGCCGGGAATTCTCTGCCTGGTTCTACCCACTGCTCAGAACACTACGCAGGGCAAAAGCGATTCTCGTCCTCCGTGCTTGCTTTTTCTCAGAAAGAGCCGTGGTGTGCGTTTTCGCCGGAAAACGCGTTTTCGGCCGAAAACGTGTACGTTTGCACTTCCCGGCCACAGGGAAGCTGCTAGCCGGGAATTCTCTGCCTGGTTCTACCCGCTGCCCGGAACGCTACGCAGGGCAAAAGCGATTCTCGTCCTCCGTGCTTGCTTTTTCTCAGAAAGAGCCGTGGTGTGCGTTTTCGCCGGAAAACGCGTTTTCGGCGAAAACGTGTACGTTTGCACTTCCCGGCCACAGGGAAGCTGCTAGACGGGAATTCTCTGCTGGTTCTACCCGCTGCCCGGAACGCTACGCAGGGCAAAAGCGATTCTCGTCCTCCGTGCTTGCTTTTTCTCAGGAAGAGCCATGGTGTGCTTTTTCGCCGGAAAACGCGTTTTCGGCCGAAAACGTGTACGTTTGCACTTCCCGGCCACAGGGAAGCTGCTAGCCGGGAATTCTCTGCCTGGTTCTACCCGCTGCCCGGAACGCTACGCAGGGCAAAAGCGATTCTCGTCCTCCGTGCTTGCTTTTTCTCAGAAAGAGCCGTGGTGTGCGTTTTCGCCGGAAAACGCGTTTTCGGCCGAAAACGTGTACGTTTGCACTTCCCGGCCACAGGGAAGCTGCTAGCCGGGAATTCTCTGCCTGGTTCTACCCGCTGCCCGGAACGCTACGCAGGGCAAAAGCGATTCTCGTCCTCCGTGCTTGCTTTTTCTCAGAAAGAGCCGTGGTGTGAGTTTTCGCGGGAAAACGCGTTTTCGGCCGAAAACCTGTACGTTTGCACTTCCCGGCCACAGGGAAGCTGCTAGCCGGGAATTCTCTGCCTGGTTCTACCCGCTGCCCGGAACGCTACGCAGGGCAAAAGCGATTCTCGTCCTCCGTGCTTGCTTTTTCTCAGAAAGATCCGTGGTGTGCGTTTTCGCCGGAAAACGCGTTTTCGGCCGAAAACCTGTACGTTTGCACTTCCCGGCCACAGGGAACCTGCTAGCCGGGAATTCTCTGCCTGGTTCTACACGCTGCCCGGAACACTACGCAGGGCAAAAGCGATTCTCGTCCTCCGTGCTTGCTTTTTCTCAGAAAGAGCCGTGGTGTGCGTTTTCGCCAGAAAACGCGTTTTCGGCCGAAAACGTGTACGTTTGCACTTCCCGGCCACAGGGAAGCTGCTAGCCGGGAATTCTCTGCCTGGTTCTACCCGCTGCCCGGAACGCTACGCAGGGCAAAAGCGATTCTCGTCCTCCGTGCTTGCTTTTTCTCAGAAAGAGCCGTGGTGTGCGTTTTCGCCGGAAAACGCGTTTTCGGCGAAAACGTGTACATTTGCACTTCCCGGCCACAGGGAAGCTGCTAGCCGGGAATTCTCTGCCTGGTTCTACCCGCTGCCCGGAACACTACGCAGGGCAAAAGCGATTCTCGTCCTCCGTGCTTGCTTTTTCTCAGAAAGAGCCGTGGTGTGCGTTTTCGCCAGAAAACGCGTTTTCGGCCGAAAACGTGTACGTTTGCACTTGACCGCCACAGGGAAGCTGCTAGCCGGGAATTCTCTGCCTGGTTCTACCCGCTGCCCGGAACGCTACGCAGGGCAAAAGCGATTCTCGTCCTCCGTGCTTGCTTTTTCTCAGAAAGAGCCATGGTGTGCTTTTTCGCCGGAAAACGCGTTTTCGGCCGAAAACGTGTACGTTTGCACTTCCCGGCCACAGGGAAGCTGCTAGCCGGCAATTCGCTGCCTATTTCTACCCACTGCTCAGAACGCTACGCAGGGCAAAAGCGATTCTCGTCCTCCGTGCTTGCTTTTTCTCAGAAAGAGCCGTGGTGTGCGTTTTCGCCGGAAAACGCGTTTTCGGCCGAAAACGTGTACGTTTGCACTTCCCGGCCACAGGGAAGCTGCTAGCCGGCAATTCGCTGCCTGGTTCTACCCGCTGCCCGGAACGCTACGCAGGGCAAAAGCGATTCTCGTCCTCCGTGCTTGCTTTTTCTCAGAAAGAGCCGTGGTGTGCGTTTTCGCCGCAAAACGCGTTTTCGGCCGAAAACGTGTACGTTTGCACTTCCCGGCCACAGGGAAGCTGCTAGCCGGGAATTCTCTGCCTGGTTCTACCCACTGCTCAGAACACTACGCAGGGCAAAAGCGATTCTCGTCCTCCGTGCTTGCTTTTTCTCAGAAAGAGCCGTGGTGTGCGTTTTCACTGGAAAACGCGTTTTCGGCCGAAAACGTGTACGTTTGCACTTCCCGGCCACAGGGAAGCTGCTAGCCGGGAATTCTCTGCCTGGTTCTACCCACTGCTCAGAACACTACGCAGGGCAAAAGCGATTCTCGTCCTCCGTGCTTGCTTTTTCTCAGAAAGAGCCGTGGTGTGCGTTTTCGCCGGAAAACGCGTTTTCGGCCGAAAACCTGTACGTTTGCACTTCCCGGCCACAGGGAAGCTGCTAGCCGGGAATTCTCTGCCTGGTTCTACCCGCTGCCCGGAACACTACGCAGGGCAAAAGCGATTCTCGTCCTCCGTGCTTGCTTTTTCTCAGAAAGAGCCGTGGTGTGCGTTTTCGCCAGAAAACGCGTTTTCGGCCGAAAACGTGTACGTTTGCACTTCCCGGCCACAGGGAAGCTGCTAGCCGGGAATTCTCTGCCTGGTTCTACCCGCTGCCCGGAACGCTACGCAGGGCAAAAGCGATTCTCGTCCTCCGTGCTTGCTTTTTCTCAGAAAGAGCCGTGGTGTGCGTTTTCGCCGGAAAACGCGTTTTCGGCGAAAACGTGTACATTTGCACTTCCCGGCCACAGGGAAGCTGCTAGCCGGGAATTCTCTGCCTGGTTCTACCCGCTGCCCGGAACACTACGCAGGGCAAAAGCGATTCTCGTCCTCCGTGCTTGCTTTTTCTCAGAAAGAGCCGTGGTGTGCGTTTTCGCCAGAAAACGCGTTTTCGGCCGAAAACGTGTACGTTTGCACTTGACCGCCACAGGGAAGCTGCTAGCCGGGAATTCTCTGCCTGGTTCTACCCGCTGCCCGGAACGCTACGCAGGGCAAAAGCGATTCTCGTCCTCCGTGCTTGCTTTTTCTCAGAAAGAGCCATGGTGTGCTTTTTCGCCGGAAAACGCGTTTTCGGCCGAAAACGTGTACGTTTGCACTTCCCGGCCACAGGGAAGCTGCTAGCCGGCAATTCGCTGCCTATTTCTACCCGCTGCTCAGAACGCTACGCAGGGCAAAAGCGATTCTCGTCCTCCGTGCTTGCTTTTTCTCAGAAAGAGCCGTGGTGTGCGTTTTCGCCGGAAAACGCGTTTTCGGCCGAAAACGTGTACGTTTGCACTTCCCGGCCACAGGGAAGCTGCTAGCCGGCAATTCGCTGCCTGGTTCTACCCGCTGCCCGGAACGCTACGCAGGGCAAAAGCGATTCTCGTCCTCCGTGCTTGCTTTTTCTCAGAAAGAGCCGTGGTGTGCGTTTTCACTGGAAAACGCGTTTTCGGCCGAAAACGTGTACGTTTGCACTTCCCGGCCACAGGGAAGCTGCTAGCCGGGAATTCTCTGCCTGGTTCTACCCACTGCTCAGAACACTACGCAGGGCAAAAGCGATTCCCGTCCTCCGTGCTTGCTTTTTCTCAGAAAGAGCCGTGGTGTGCGTTTTCACTGGAAAACGCGTTTTCGGCCGAAAACGTGTACGTTTGCACTTCCCGGCCACAGGGAAGCTGCTAGCCGGGAATTCTCTGCCTGGTTCTACCCACTGCTCAGAACACTACGCAGGGCAAAAGCGATTCTCGTCCTCCGTGCTTGCTTTTTCTCAGAAAGAGCCGTGGTGTGCGTTTTCGCCGGAAAACGCGTTTTCGGCCGAAAACGTGTACGTTTGCACTTCCCGGCCACAGGGAAGCTGCTAGCCGGGAATTCTCTGCCTGGTTCTACCCGCTGCCCGGAACGCTACGCAGGGCAAAAGCGATTCTCGTCCTCCGTGCTTGCTTTTTCTCAGAAAGAGCCGTGGTGTGAGTTTTCGCGGGAAAACGCGTTTTCGGCCGAAAACCTGTACGTTTGCACTTCCCGGCCACAGGGAAGCTGCTAGCCGGGAATTCTCTGCCTGGTTCTACCCGCTGCCCGGAACGCTACGCAGGGCAAAAGCGATTCTCGTCCTCCGTGCTTGCTTTTTCTCAGAAAGAGCCGTGGTGTGCGTTTTCGCCAGAAAACGCGTTTTCGGCTGAAAACGTGTACGTTTGCACTTCCCCGCCACAGGGAAGCTGCTAGCCGGGAATTCTCTGCCTGGTTCTACCCGCTGCCCGGAACGCTACGCAGGGCAAAAGCGATTCTCGTCCTCCGTGCTTGCTTTTTCTCAGAAAGAGCCGTGGTGTGCGTTTTCGCCGGAAAACGCGTTTTCGGCGAAAACGTGTACATTTGCACTTCCCGGCCACAGGGAAGCTGCTAGCCGGGAATTCTCTGCCTGGTTCTATCCGCTGCCCGGAACACTACGCAGGGCAAAAGCGATTCTCGTCCTCCGTGCTTGCTTTTTCTCAGAAAGAGCCGTGGTGTGCGTTTTCGCCGGTAAACGCGTTTTCGGCCGAAAACGTGTACGTTTGCACTTCCCGGCCACAGGGAAGCTGCTAGCCGGGAATTCTCTGCCTGGTTCTACCCGCTGCCCGGAACGCTACGCAGGGCAAAAGCGATTCTCGTCCTCCGTGCTTGCTTTTTCTCAGAAAGAGCCGTGGTGTGCGTTTTCGCCGGAAAACGCGTTTTCGCCGAAAACGTGTACGTTTGCACTTCCCGGCCACAGGGAACCTGCTAGCCGGGAATTCTCTGCCTGGTTCTACCCGCTGCCCGGAACGCTACGCAGGGCAAAAGCGATTCTCGTCCTCCGTGCTTGCTTTTTCTCAGAAAGAGCCGTGGTGTGCGTTTTCGCCGGAAAACGCGTTTTCGGCCGAAAACGTGTACGTTTGCACTTCCCGGCCACAGGGAAGCTGCTAGCCGGGAATTCTCTGCCTGGTTCTACCCGCTGCTCAGAACTCTACGCATGGCAAAAGCGATTCTCGTCCTCCGTGCTTGCTTTTTCTCAGAAAGAGCCGTGGTGTGCGTTTTCGCCGGAAAACGCGTTTTCGGCCGAAAACGTGTACGTTTGCACTTCCCCGCCACAGGGAAGCTGCTAGCCGGGAATTCTCTGCCTGGTTCTACCCGCTGCCAGGAACGCTACGCAGGGCAAAAGCGATTCTCGTCCTCCGTGCTTGCTTTTTCTCAGAAAGAGCCGTGGTGTGCGTTTTCGCTGGAAAACGCGTTTTCGGCCGAAAACGTGTACGTTTGCACTTCCCGGCCACAGGGAAGCTGCTAGCCGGGAATTCTCTGCCTGGTTCTACCCGCTGCCCGGAACGCTACGCAGGGCAAAAGCGATTCTCGTCCTCCGTGCTTGCTTTTTCTCAGAAAGAGCCGTGGTGTGCGTTTTCGCCAGAAAACGCGTTTTCGGCCGAAAACGTGTACGTTTGCACTTCCCGGCCACAGGGAAGCTGCTAGCCGGGAATTCTCTGCCTGGTTCTACCCGCTGCCCGGAACGCTACGTAGGGCAAAAGCGATTCTCGTCCTCCGTGCTTGCTTTTTCTCAGAAAGAGCCGTGGTGTGCGTTTTCGCCGGAAAACGCGTTTTCGGCCGAAAACGTGTACGTTTGCACTTCCCGGCCACAAGGAAGCTGCTAGCCGGGAATTCTCTGCCTGGTTCTACCCGCTGCCCGGAACGCTACGCAGGGCAAAAGCGATTCTCGTCCTCCGTGCTTGATTTTTCTCAGAAAGAGCCGTGGTGTGCGTTTTCGCCAGAAAACGCGTTTTCGGCCGAAAACGTGTACGTTTGCACTTCCCGGCCACAGGGAAGCTGCTAGCCGGGAATTCTCTGCCTGGTTCTACCCGCTGCCCGGAACGCTACGCAGGGCAAAAGCGATTCTCGTCCTCCGTGCTTGCTTTTTCTCAGAAAGAGCCGTGGTGTGCGTTTTCGCCGGTAAACGCGTTTTCGGCCGAAAACGTGTACGTTTGCACTTCCCGGCCACAGGGAAGCTGCTAGCCGGGAATTCTCTGCCTGGTTCTACCCGCTGCCCGGAACGCTACGCAGGGCAAAAGCGATTCTCGTCCTCCGTGCTTGCTTTTTCTCAGAAAGAGCCGTGGTGTGCGTTTTCGCCGGAAAACGCGTTTTCGGCCGAAAACGTGTACGTTTGCACTTCCCCGCCACAGGGAAGCTGCTAGCCGGGAATTCTCTGCCTGGTTCTACCCGCTGCCAGGAACGCTACGCAGGGCAAAAGCGATTCTCGTCCTCCGTGCTTGCTTTTTCTCAGAAAGAGCCGTGGTGTGCGTTTTCGCGGGAAAACGCGTTTTCGGCCGAAAACGTGTACGTTTGCACTTCCCGGCCACAGGGAAGCTGCTAGCCGGGAATTCTCTGCCTGGTTCTACCCGCTGCCCGGAACGCTACGCAGGGCAAAAGCGATTCTCGTCCTCCGTGCTTGCTTTTTCTCAGAAAGAGCCGTGGTGTGCGTTTTCGCCGGAAAATGCGTTTTCGGCCGAAAACGTGTACGTTTGCACTTCCCGGCCACAGGGAAGCTGCTAGACGGGAATTCTCTGCCTGGTTCTACCCGCTGCCCGGAACGTTACGCAGGGCAAAAGCGATTCTCGTCCTCCGTGCTTGCTTTTTCTCAGAAAGAGCCGTGGTGTGCGTTTTCGCCGGAAAACGCGTTTTCGGCCGAAAACGTGTACGTTTGCACTTCCCGGCCACAGGGAAGCTGCTAGCCGGGAATTCTCTGCCTGGTTCTACCCGCTGCCCGGAACGCTACGCAGGGCAAAAGCGATTCTCGTCCTCCGTGCTTGCTTTTTCTCAGAAAGAGCCGTGGTGTGCGTTTTCGCCAGAAAACGCGTTTTTGGCCGAAAACGTGTACGTTTGCACTTCCCGGCCACAGGGAAGCTGCTAGCCGGGAATTCTCTGCCTGGTTCTACCCGCTGCCCGGAACGCTACGCAGGGCAAAAGCGATTCTCGTCCTCCGTGCTTGCTTTTTCTCAGAAAGAGCCGTGGTGTGCGTTTTCGCCGGAAAACGCGTTTTCGGCCGAAAACGTGTACGTTTGCACTTCCCGGCCACAGGGAAGCTGCTAGCCGGGAATTCTCTGCCTGGTTCTACCCGCTGCCCGGAACGCTACGCAGGGCAAAAGCGATTCTCGTCCTCCGTGCTTGCTTTTTCTCAGAAAGAGCCGTGGTGTGCATTTTCGCGGGAAAACGCGTTTTCGGCCGAAAACGTGTACGTTTGCACTTCCCGGCCACAGGGAAGCTGCTAGACGGGAATTCTCTGCCTGGTTCTACCCGCTGCCCGGAACGCTACGCAGGGCAAAAGCGATTCTCGTCCTCCGTGCTTGCTTTATCTCAGAAAGAGCCGTGGTGTGCGTTTTCGCCGGAAAACGCGTTTTCGGCCGAAAACGTGTACGTTTGCACTTCCCGGCCACAGGGAAGCTGCTAGCCGGGAATTCTCTGCCTGGTTCTACCCGCTGCCCGGAACGCTACGCAGGGCAAAAGCGATTCTCGTCCTCCGTGCTTGCTTTTTCTCAGAAAGAGCCGTGGTGTGCGTTTTCGCCGGAAAACGCGGTTTCGGCCGAAAACGTGTACGTTTGCACTTCCCGGCCACAGGGAAGCTGCTAGACGGGAATTCTCTGCCTGGTTCTACCCGCTGCCCGGAACGCTACGCAGGGCAAAAGCGATTCTCGTCCTCCGTGCTTGCTTTTTCTCAGAAAGAGCCGTGGTGTGCGTTTTCGCCGGAAAACGCGTTTTCGGCCGAAAACGTGTACGTTTGCACTTCCCGGCCACAGGGTAGCTGCTAGCCGGGAATTCTCTGCCTGGTTCTACCCGCTGCCCGGAACGCTACGCAGGGCAAAAGCGATTCTCGTCCTCCGTGCTTGCTTTTTCTCAGAAAGAGCCGTGGTGTGAGTTTTCGCGGGATAAACGCGTTTTCGGCCGAAAACCTGTACGTTTGCACTTCCCGGCCACAGGGAAGCTGCTAGCCGGGAATTCTCTGCCTGGTTCTACCCGCTGCCCGGAACGCTACGCAGGGCAAAAGCGATTCTCGTCCTCCGTGCTTGCTTTTTCTCAGAAAGAGCCGTGGTGTGCGTTTTCGCCAGAAAAAGCGTTTTCGGCCGAAAACGTGTACGTTTGCACTTCCCCGCCACAGGGAAGCTGCTAGCCGGGAATTCTCTGCCTGGTTCTACCCGCTGCCCGGAACGCTACGCAGGGCAAAAGCGATTCTCGTCCTTCGTGCTTGCTTTTTCTCAGAAAGAGCCGTGGTGTGCGTTTTCGCCGGAAAACGCGTTTTCGGCCGAAAACGTGTACATTTGCACTTCCCGGCCACAGGGAAGCTGCTAGCCGGGAATTCTCTGCCTGGTTCTACCCGCTGCCCGGAACACTACGCAGGGCAAAAGCGATTCTCGTCCTCCGTGCTTGCTTTTTCTCAGAAAGATCCGTGGTGTGCGTTTTCGCCGGTAAACGCGTTTTTGGCCGAAAACGTGTACGTTTGCACTTCCCCGCCACAGGGAAGCTGCTAGACGGGAATTCTCTGCCTGGTTCTACCCGCTGCCCGGAACGCTACGCAGGGCAAAAGCGATTCTCGTCCTCCGTGCTTGCTTTTTCTCAGAAAGAGCCGTGGTGTGCGTTTTCGCCGGTAAACGCGTTTTCGGCCGAAAACGTGTACGTTTGCACTTCCCGGCCACAGGGAAGCTGCTAGCCGGGAATTCTCTGCCTGGTTCTACCCGCTGCCCGGAACGCTACGCAGGGCAAAAGCGATTCTCGTCCTCCGTGCTTGCTTTTTCTCAGAAAGAGCCGTGGTGTGCGTTTTCGCCGGAAAACGCGTTTTCGGCCGAAAACGTGTACGTTTGCACTTCCCGGCCACAGGGCAGCTGCTAGCCGGGAATTCTCTGCCTGGTTCTACCCGCTGCCCGGAACGCTACGCAGGGCAAAAGCGATTCTCGTCCTCCGTGCTTGCTTTTTCTCAGAAAGAGCCGTGGTGTGCGTTTTCGCCGGAAAACGCTTTTTCGGCCGAAAACGTGTACGTTTGCACTTCCCCGCCACAGGGAAGCTGCTAGCCGGGAATTCTCTGCCTGGTTCTACCCGCTGCCCGGAACGCTACGCAGGGCAAAAGCGATTCTCGTCCTCCGTGCTTGCTTTTTCTCAGAAAGAGCCGTGGTGTGCGTTTTCGCCGGAAAACGCGTTTTCGGCCGAAAACGTGTACGTTTGCACTTCCCGGCCACAGGGAAGCTGCTAGCCGGGAATTCTCTGCCTATTTCTACCCGCTGCTCGGAACGCTACGCAGGGCAAAAGCGATTCTCGTCCTCCGTGCTTGCTTTTTCTCAGAAAGAGCCGTGGTGTGCGTTTTCGCCGGAAAACGCGTTTTCGGCCGAAAACGTGTACGTTTGCACTTCCCGGCCACAGGGAAGCTGCTAGCCGGGAATTCTCTGCCTGGTTCTACCCGCTGCCCGGAACGCTACGCAGGGCAAAAGCGATTCTCCTCATCCGTGCTTGCTTTTTCTCAGAAAGAGCCGTGGTGTGAGTTTTCGCGGGAAAACGCGTTTTCGGCCGAAAACCTGTACGTTTGCACTTCCCGGCCACAGGGAAGCTGCTAGCCGGGAATTCTCTGCCTGGTTCTACCCGCTGCCCGGAACGCTACGCAGGGCAAAAGCGATTCTCGTCCTCCGTGCTTGCTTTTTCTCAGAAAGAGCCGTGGTGTGCGTTTTCGCCGGAAAACGCGTTTTCGGCCGAAAACGTGTACGTTTGCAATTCCCGGCCACAGGGAAGCTGCTAGCCGGGAATTCTCTGCCTGGTTCTACCCGCTGCCCGGAACACTACGCAGGGCAAAAGCGATTCTCGTCCTCCGTTCTTGCTTTTTCTCAGAAAGAGCCGTGGTGTGCGTTTTCACCAGAAAACGCGTTTTCGGCCGAAAACGTGTACGTTTGCACTTCCCGGCCACAGGGAAGCTGCTAGCCGGGAATTCTCTGCCTGTTTCTACCCGCTGCCCGGAACGCTACGCAGGGCAAAAGCGATTCTCGTCCTCCGTGCTTGCTTTTTCTCAGAAAGAGCCGTTGTGTGCGTTTTCGCCGGAAAACGCGTTTTCGGCCGAAAACGTGTACGTTTCCACTTCCCGGCCACAGGGAAGCTGCTAGCCGGGAATTCTCTGCCTGGTTCTACCCGCTGCCCGGAACGCTACGCAGGGCAAAAGCGATTCTCGTCCTCCGTGCTTGCTTTTTCTCAGAAAGAGCCGTGGTGTGCGTTTTCGCCCGAAAACGCGTTTTCGGCCGAAAACGTGTGCGTTTGCACTTCCCCGCCACAGGGCAGCTGCTAGCCGGGAATTCTCTGCCTGGTTCTACCCGCTGCCCGGAACGCTACGCAGGGCAAAAGCGATTCTCGTCCTCCGTGCTTGCTTTTTCTCAGAAAGAGCCGTGGTGTGCGTTTTCGCCGGAAAACGCGTTTTCGGCCGAAAACGTGTACGTTTGCACTTCCCGGCCACAGGGAAGCTGCTAGCCGGGAATTCTCTGCCTGTTTCTACCCGCTGCCCGGAACGCTACGCAGGGCAAAAGCGATTCTCGTCCTCCGTGCTTGCTTTTTCTCAGAAAGAGCCGTGGTGTGCGTTTTCGCCGGAAAACGCGTTTTTGGCCGAAAACGTGTACGTTTGCACTTCCCGGCCACAGGGAAGCTGCTAGCCGGGAATTCTCTGCCTGGTTCTACCCGCTGCCCGGAACGCTACGCAGGGCAAAAGCGATTCTCGTCCTCCGTGCTTGCTTTTTCTCAGAAAGAGCCGTGGTGTGCGTTTTCGCGGGAAAACGCGTTTTCGGCCGAAAACGTGTACGTTTGCACTTCCCGGCCACAGGGAAGCTGCTAGCCGGGAATTCTCTGCCTGGTTCTACCCGCTGTCCGGAACGCTACGCAGGGCAAAAGCGATTCTCGTCCTCCGTGCTTGCTTTTTCTCAGAAAGAGCCGTGGTGTGCGTTTTCGCCAGAAAAAGCGTTTTCGGCCGAAAACGTGTACGTTTGCACTTCCCCGCCACAGGGAAGCTGCTAGCCGGGAATTCTCTGCCTGGTTCTACCCGCTGCCCGGAACGCTACGCAGGGCAAAAGCGATTCTCGTCCTTCGTGCTTGCTTTTTCTCAGAAAGAGCCGTGGTGTGCGTTTTCGCCGGAAAACGCGTTTTCGGCGAAAACGTGTACATTTGCACTTCCCGGCCACAGGGAAGCTGCTAGCCGGGAATTCTCTGCCTGGTTCTACCCGCTGCCCGGAACGCTACGCAGGGCAAAAGCGATTCTCGTCCTCCGTGCTTGCTTTTTCTCAGAAAGAGCCGTGGTGTGCGTTTTCGCCGGAAAACGCTTTTTCGGCCGAAAACGTGTACGTTTGCACTTCCCCGCCACAGGGAAGCTGCTAGCCGGGAATTCTCTGCCTGGTTCTACCCGCTGCCCGGAACGCTACGCAGGGCAAAAGCGATTCTCGTCCTCCGTGCTTGCTTTTTCTCAGAAAGAGCCGTGGTGTGCGTTTTCGCCGGAAAACGCGTTTTCGGCCGAAAACGTGTACGTTTGCACTTCCCGGCCACAGGGAAGCTGCTAGCCGGGAATTCTCTGCCTGGTTCTACCCGCTGCCCGGAACGCTACGCAGGGCAAAAGCGATTCTCGTCCTCCGTGCTTGCTTTTTCTCAGAAAGAGCCGTGGTGTGCGTTTTCGCGGGAAAACGCGTTTTCGGCCGAAAACGTGTACGTTTGCACTTCCCGGCCACAGGGAAGCTGCTAGCCGGGAATTCTCTGCCTGTTTCTACCCGCTGCCCGGAACGCTACGCAGGGCAAAAGCGATTCTCGTCCTCCGTGCTTGCTTTTTCTCAGAAAGAGCCGTGGTGTGAGTTTTCGCGGGAAAACGCGTTTTCGGCCGAAAACCTGTACGTTTGCACTTCCCGGCCACAGGGAAGCTGCTAGCCGGGAATTCTCTGCCTGGTTCTACCCGCTGCCCGGAACGCTACGCAGGGCAAAAGCGATTCTCGTCCTCCGTGCTTGCTTTTTCTCAGAAAGAGCCGTGGTGTGCGTTTTCGCCGGAAAACGCGTTTTCGGCCGAAAACGTGTACGTTTGCAATTCCCGGCCACAGGGAAGCTGCTAGCCGGGAATTCTCTGCCTGGTTCTACCCGCTGCCCGGAACACTACGCAGGGCAAAAGCGATTCTCGTCCTCCGTTCTTGCTTTTTCTCAGAAAGAGCCGTGGTGTGCGTTTTCACCAGAAAACGCGTTTTCGGCCGAAAACGTGTACGTTTGCACTTCCCCGCCACAGGGAAGCTGCTAGCCGGGAATTCTCTGCCGGGTTCTACCCGCTGCCCGGAACGCTACGCAGGGCAAAAGCGATTCTCGTCCTCCGTGCTTGCTTTTTCTCAGAAAGAGCCGTTGTGTGCGTTTTCGCCGGAAAACGCGTTTTCGGCCGAAAACGTGTACGTTTCCACTTCCCGGCCACAGGGAAGCTGCTAGCCGGGAATTCTCTGCCTGGTTCTACCCGCTGCCCGGAACGCTACGCAGGGCAAAAGCGATTCTCGTCCTCCGTGCTTGCTTTTTCTCAGAAAGAGCCGTGGTGTGCGTTTTCGCCCGAAAACGCGTTTTCGGCCGAAAACGTGTGCGTTTGCACTTCCCCGCCACAGGGCAGCTGCTAGCCGGGAATTCTCTGCCTGGTTCTACCCGCTGCCCGGAACGCTACGCAGGGCAAAAGCGATTCTCGTCCTCCGTGCTTGCTTTTTCTCAGAAAGAGCCGTGGTGTGCGTTTTCGCCGGAAAACGCGTTTTCGGCCGAAAACGTGTACGTTTGCACTTCCCGGCCACAGGGAAGCTGCTAGCCGGGAATTCTCTGCCTGTTTCTACCCGCTGCCCGGAACGCTACGCAGGGCAAAAGCGATTCTCGTCCTCCGTGCTTGCTTTTTCTCAGAAAGAGCCGTGGTGTGCGTTTTCGCCGGAAAACGCGTTTTCGGCCGAAAACGTGTACGTTTGCACTTCCCGGCCACAGGGAAGCTGCTAGCCGGGAATTCTCTGCCTGGTTCTACCCGCTGCCCGGAACGTTACGCAGGGCAAAAGCGATTCTCGTCCTCCGTGCTTGCTTTTTCTCAGAAAGAGCCGTGGTGTGCGTTTTCGCCGGAAAACGCGTTTTTGGCCGAAAACGTGTACGTTTGCACTTCCCGGCCACAGGGAAGCTGCTAGCCGGGAATTCTCTGCCTGGTTCTACCCGCTGCCCGGAACGCTACGCAGGGCAAAAGCGATTCTCGTCCTCCGTGCTTGCTTTTTCTCAGAAAGAGCCGTGGTGTGCGTTTTCGCGGGAAAACGCGTTTTCGGCCGAAAACGTGTACGTTTGCACTTCCCGGCCACAGGGAAGCTGCTAGCCGGGAATTCTCTGCCTGTTTCTACCCGCTGCCCGGAACGCTACGCAGGGCAAAAGCGATTCTCGTCCTCCGTGCTTGCTTTTTCTCAGAAAGAGCCGTGGTGTGCGTTTTCGCCGGAAAACGCGTTTTCGGCCGAAAACGTGTACGTTTGCACTTCCCCGCCACAGGGAAGCTGCTAGACGGGAATTCTCTGCCTGGTTCTACCCGCTGCCAGGAACGCTACGCAGGGCAAAAGCGATTCTCGTCCTCCGTGCTTGCTTTTTCTCAGAAAGAGCCGTGGTGTGCGTTTTCGCCGGAAAACGCGTTTTCGGCCGAAAACGTGTACGTTTGCAATTCCCCGCCACAGGGAAGCTGCTAGCCGGGAATTCTCTGCCTGGTTCTACCCGCTGCCCGGAACGCTACGCAGGGCAAAAGCGATTCTCCTCATCCGTGCTTGCTTTTTCTCAGAAAGAGCCGTGGTGTGAGTTTTCGCGGGAAAACGCGTTTTCGGCCGAAAACCTGTACGTTTGCACTTCCCGGCCACAGGGAAGCTGCTAGCCGGGAATTCTCTGCCTGGTTCTACCCGCTGCCCGGAACGCTACGCAGGGCAAAAGCGATTCTCGTCCTCCGTGCTTGCTTTTTCTCAGAAAGAGCCGTGGTGTGCGTTTTCGCCGGAAAACGCGTTTTCGGCCGAAAACGTGTACGTTTGCAATTCCCGGCCACAGGGAAGCTGCTAGCCGGGAATTCTCTGCCTGGTTCTACCCGCTGCCCGGAACACTACGCAGGGCAAAAGCGATTCTCGTCCTCCGTGCTTGCTTTTTCTCAGAAAGAGCCGTGGTGTGCGTTTTCGCCAGAAAACGCGTTTTCGGCCGAAAACGTGTACGTTTGCACTTCCCCGCCACAGGGAAGCTGCTAGCCGGGAATTCTCTGCCTGTTTCTACCCGCTGCCCGGAACGCTACGCAGGGCAAAAGCGATTCTCGTCCTCCGTGCTTGCTTTTTCTCAGAAAGAGCCGTGGTGTGCGTTTTCGCCGGAAAACGCGTTTTCGGCCGAAAACGTGTACGTTTGCACTTCCCCGCCACAGGGAAGCTGCTAGCCGGGAATTCTCTGCCTGGTTCTACCCGCTGCCCGGAACGCTACGCAGGGCAAAAGCGATTCTCGTCCTCCGTGCTTGCTTTTTCTCAGAAAGAGCCGTGGTGTGCGTTTTCGCCGGAAAACTCGTTTTCGGCCGAAAACGTGTACGTTTGCACTTCCCCGCCACAGGGAAGCTGCTAGCCGGGAATTCTCTGCCTGGTTCTACCCGCTGCCCGGGACGCTACGCAGGGCAAAAGCGATTCTCGTCCTCCGTGCTTGCTTTTTCTCAGAAAGAGCCGTGGTGTGCGTTTTCGCCGGAAAACGCGTTTTCGGCCGAAAACGTGTACGTTTGCACTTCCCGGCCACAGGGAAGCTGCTAGCCGGGAATTCTCTGCCTGGTTCTACCCGCTGCCCGGAACACTACGCAGGGCAAAAGCGATTCTCGTCCTCCGAGCTTGCTTTTTCTCAGAAAGAGCCGTGGTGTGCGTTTTCACCAGAAAACGCGTTTTCGGCCGAAAACGTGTACGTTTGCACTTCCCCGCCACAGGGAAGCTGCTAGCCGGGAATTCTCTGCCTGTTTCTACCCGCTGCCCGGAACGCTACGCAGGGCAAAAGCGGTTCTCGTCCTCCGTGCTTGCTTTTTCTCAGAAAGAGCCGTGGTGTGCGTTTTCGCCGGAAAACGCGTTTTCGGCCGAAAACGTGTACGTTTGCACTTCCCCGCCACAGGGAAGCTGCTAGCCGGGAATTCTCTGCCTGGTTCTACCCGCTGCCCGGAACGCTACGCAGGGCAAAAGCGATTCTCGTCCTCCGTGCTTGCTTTTTCTCAGAAAGAGCCGTGGTGTGCGTTTTCGCCGGAAAACGCGTTTTCGGCCGAAAACGTGTACGTTTGCACTTCCCGGCCACAGGGAAGCTGCTAGCCGGGAATTCTCTGCCTGGTTCTACCCGCTGCCGGGAACGCTACGCAGGGCAAAATCGATTCTCGTCCTCCGTGCTTACTTTTTCTCAGAAAGAGCCGTGGTGTGCGTTTTCGCCGGAAAACGCGTTTTCGGCCGAAAACGTGTACGTTTGCACTTCCCCGCCACAGGGAAGCTGCTAGCCGGGAATTCTCTGCCTGGTTCTACCCGCTGCCCGGAACGCTACGCAGGGCAAAAGCGATTCTCGTCCTCCGTGCTTGCTTTTTCTCAGAAAGAGCCGTGGTGTGCGTTTTCGCCGGAAAACTCGTTTTCGGCCGAAAACGTGTACGTTTGCACTTCCCCGCCACAGGGAAGCTGCTAGCCGGGAATTCTCTGCCTGGTTCTACCCGCTGCCCGGGACGCTACGCAGGGCAAAAGCGATTCTCGTCCTCCGTGCTTGCTTTTTCTCAGAAAGAGCCGTGGTGTGCGTTTTCGCCGGAAAACGCGTTTTCGGCCGAAAACGTGTACGTTTGCACTTCCCGGCCACAGGGAAGCTGCTAGCCGGGAATTCTCTGCCTGGTTCTACCCGCTGCCCGGAACACTACGCAGGGCAAAAGCGATTCTCGTCCTCCGAGCTTGCTTTTTCTCAGAAAGAGCCGTGGTGTGCGTTTTCACCAGAAAACGCGTTTTCGGCCGAAAACGTGTACGTTTGCACTTCCCCGCCACAGGGAAGCTGCTAGCCGGGAATTCTCTGCCTGGTTCTACCCGCTGCCCGGAACGCTACGCAGGGCAAAAGCGGTTCTCGTCCTCCGTGCTTGCTTTTTCTCAGAAAGAGCCGTGGTGTGCGTTTTCGCCGGAAAACGCGTTTTCGGCCGAAAACGTGTACGTTTGCACTTCCCCGCCACAGGGAAGCTGCTAGCCGGGAATTCTCTGCCTGGTTCTACCCGCTGCCCGGAACGCTACGCAGGGCAAAAGCGATTCTCGTCCTCCGTGCTTGCTTTTTCTCAGAAAGAGCCGTGGTGTGCGTTTTCGCCGGAAAACGCGTTTTCGGCCGAAAACGTGTACGTTTGCACTTCCCGGCCACAGGGAAGCTGCTAGCCGGGAATTCTCTGCCTGGTTCTACCCGCTGCCGGGAACGCTACGCAGGGCAAAAGCGATTCTCGTCCTCCGTGCTTGCTTTTTCTCAGAAAGAGCCGTGGTGTGCGTTTTCGCCGGAAAACGCGTTTTCGGCCGAAAACGTGTACGTTTGCACTTCCCGGCCACAGGGCAGCTGCTAGCCGGGAATTCTCTGCCTGGTTCTACCCGCTGCCCGGAACGCTACGCAGGGCAAAAGCGATTCTCGTCCTCCGTGCTTGCTTTTTCTCAGAAAGAGCCGTGGTGTGCGTTTTCGCCGGAAAACGCGTTTTCGGCCGAAAACGTGTACGTTTGCACTTCCCAGCCACAGGGAAGCTGCTAGCCGGGAATTCTCTGCCTGGTTCTACCCGCTGCCCGGAACGCTACGCAGGGCAAAAGCGATTCTCGTCCTCCGTGCTTGCTTTTTCTCAGAAAGAGCCGTGGTGTGCGTTTTCGCCGGAAAACGCGTTTTCGGCCGAAAACGTGTACGTTTGCACTTCCCGGCCACAGGGAAGCTGCTAGCCGGGAATTCTCTGCCTGGTTCTACCCGCTGCCCGGAACGCTACGCAGGGCAAAAGCGATTCTCGTCCTCCTTGCTTGCTTTTTCTCAGAAAGAGCCGTGGTGTGCGTTTTCGCCGGAAAACGTGTTTTCGGCCGCAAACGTGTACGTTTGCACTTCCCGGCCACAGGGAAGCTGCTAGCCGGGAATTCTCTGCCTGGTTCTACCCGCTGCCCGGAACGCTACGCAGGGCAAAAGCGATTCTCGTCCTCCGTGCTTGCTTTTTCTCAGAAAGAGCCGTGGTGTGCGTTTTCGCGGGAAAACGCGTTTTCGGCCGAAAACGTGTACGTTTGCACTTCCCCGCCACAGGGAAGCTGCTAGCCGGGAATTCTCTGCCTGGTTCTACCCGCTGCCAGGAACGCTACGCAGGGCAAAAGCGATTCTCGTCCTCCGTGCTTGCTTTTTCTCAGAAAGAGCCGTGGTGTGCGTTTTCGCCGGAAAACGCGTTTTCGGCCGAAAACGTGTACGTTTGCACTTCCCGGCCACAGGGAAGCTGCTAGCCGGGAATTCTCTGCCTGTTTATACCCGCTGCCCGGAACGCTACGCAGGGCAAAAGCGATTCTCGTCCTCCGTGCTTGATTTTTCTCAGAAAGAGCCGTGGTGTGCGTTTTCGCCGGAAAACGCGTTTTCGGCCGAAAACGTGTACGTTTGCACTTCCCGGCCACAGGGAAGCTGCTAGCCGGGAATTCTCTGCCTGGTTCTACCCGCTGCCCGGAACGCTACGCAGGGCAAAAGCGATTCTCGTCCTCCGTGCTTGCTTTTTCTCAGAAAGAGCCGTGGTGTGCGTTTTCGCGGGAAAACGCGTTTTTGGCCGAAAACGTGTACGTTTGCACTTCCCGGCCACAGGGAAGCTGCTAGCCGGGAATTCTCTGCCTGGTTCTACCCGCTGCCCGGAACGCTACGCAGGGCAAAAGCGATTCTCGTCCTCCGTGCTTGCTTTTTCTCAGAAAGAGCCGTGGTGTGCGTTTTCGCGGGAAAACGCGTTTTCGGCCGAAAACGTGTACGTTTGCACTTCCCCGCCACAGGGAAGCTGCTAGACGGGAATTCTCTGCCTGGTTCTACCCGCTGCCAGGAACGCTACGCAGGGCAAAAGCGATTCTCGTCCTCCGTGCTTGCTTTTTCTCAGAAAGAGCCGTGGTGTGCGTTTTCGCCGGAAAACGCGTTTTCGGCCGAAAACGTGTACGTTTGCACTTCCCGGCCACAGGGAAGCTGCTAGCCGGCAATTCGCTGCCTATTTCTACCCGCTGCTCAGAACTCTACGCAGGGCAAAAGCGATTCTCGTCCTCCGTGCTTGCTTTTTCTCAGAAAGAGCCGTGGTGTGCGTTTTCGCCGGAAAACCCGTTTTCGGCGAAAACGTGTACGTTTGCACTTCCCGGCCACAGGGAAGCTGCTAGCCGGGAATTCTCTGCCTGGTTCTACCCGCTGCCCGGAACACTACGCAGGGCAAAAACGATTCTCGTCCTCCGTGCTTGCTTTTTCTCAGAAAGAGCCGTGGTGTGCGTTTTCGCCGGAAAACGCGTTTTCGGCCGAAAACGTGTACGTTTGCACTTCCCGGCCACAGGGAAGCTGCTAGCCGGGAATTCTCTGCCTGTTTCTACCCGCTGCTCGGAACGCTACGCAGGGCAAAAGCGATTCTCGTCCTCCGTGCTTGATTTTTCTCAGAAAGAGCCGTGGTGTGCGTTTTCGCCGGAAAACGCGTTTTCGGCCGAAAACTTGTACGTTTGCACTTCCCGGCCACAGGGAAGCTGCTAGCCGGGAATTCTCTGCCTGGTTCTACCCGCTGCCCGGAACGTTACGCAGGGCAAAAGCGATTCTCGTCCTCCGTGCTTGCTTTTTCTCAGAAAGAGCCGTGGTGTGCGTTTTCGCGGGAAAACGTGTTTTTGGCCGAAAACGTGTACGTTTGCACTTCCCGGCCACAGGGAAGCTGCTAGCCGGGAATTCTCTGCCTGGTTCTACCCGCTGCCCGGAACGCTACGCAGGGCAAAAGCGATTCTCGTCCTCCGTGCTTGCTTTTTCTCAGAAAGAGCCGTGGTGTGCGTTTTCGCGGGAAAACGCGTTTTCGGCCGAAAACGTGTACGTTTGCACTTCCCCGCCACAGGGAAGCTGCTAGCCGGGAATTCTCTGCCTGGTTCTACCCGCTGCCCGGAACGTTACGCAGGGCAAAAGCGATTCTCGTCCTCCGTGCTTGCTTTTTCTCAGAAAGAGCCGTGGTGTGCGTTTTCGCCGGAAAACGCGTTTTTGGCCGAAAACGTGTACGTTTGCACTTCCCCGCCACAGGGAAGCTGCTAGCCGGGAATTCTCTGCCTGGTTCTACCCGCTGCCCGGAACGCTACGCAGGGCAAAAGCGATTCTCGTCCTCCTTGCTTGCTTTTTCTCAGAAAGAGCCGTGGTGTGCGTTTTCGCCGGAAAACGCGTTTTCGGCCGAAAACGTGTACGTTTGCACTTCCCGGCCACAGGGAAGCTGCTAGCCGGGAATTTTCTGCCTGGTTCTACCCGCTGCCCGGAACGCTACGCAGGGCAAAAGCGATTCTCGTCCTCCGTGCTTGCTTTTTCTCAGAAAGAGCCGTGGTGTGCGTTTTCGCGGGAAAACGCGTTTTCGGCCGAAAACGTGTACGTTTGCACTTCCCGGCCACAGGGAAGCTGCTAGCCGGGAATTCTCTGCCTGGTTCTACCCGCTGCCCGGAACGCTACGCAGGGCAAAAGCGATTCTCGTCCTCCGTGCTTGCTTTTTCTCAGAAAGAGCCGTGGTGTGCGTTTTCGCCGGAAAACGCGTTTTCGGACGAAAACGTGTACGTTTGCACTTCCCCGCCACAGGGAAGCTGCTAGACGGGAATTCTCTGCCTGGTTCTACCCGCTGCCAGGAACGCTACGCAGGGCAAAAGCGATTCTCGTCCTCCGTGCTTGCTTTTTCTCAGAAAGAGCCGTGGTGTGCGTTTTCGCCGGAAAACGCGTTTTCGGCCGAAAACGTGTACGTTTGCACTTCCCCGCCACAGGGAAGCTGCTAGCCGGGAATTCTCTGCCTGTTTCTACCCGCTGCCCGGAACGCTACGCAGGGCAAAAGCGATTCTCGTCCTCCGTGCTTGATTTTTCTCAGAAAGAGCCGTGGTGTGCGTTTTCGCCGGAAAACGCGTTTTCGGCCGAAAACGTGTACGTTTGCACTTCCCGGCCACAGGGAAGCTGCTAGCCGGGAATTCTCTGCCTGGTTCTACCCGCTGCCCGGAACGTTACGCAGGGCAAAAGCGATTCTCGTCCTCCGTGCTTGCTTTTTCTCAGAAAGAGCCGTGGTGTGCGTTTTCGCGGGAAAACGCGTTTTTGGCCGAAAACGTGTACGTTTGCACTTCCCGGCCACAGGGAAGCTGCTAGCCGGGAATTCTCTGCCTGGTTCTACCCGCTGCCCGGAACGCTACGCAGGGCAAAAGCGATTCTCGTCCTCCGTGCTTGCTTTTTCTCAGAAAGAGCCGTGGTGTGCGTTTTCGCCGGAAAACGCGTTTTCGGCCGAAAACGTGTACGTTTGCACTTCCCCGCCACAGGGAAGCTGCTAGCCGGGAATTCTCTGCCTGGTTCTACCCGCTGCCAGGAACGCTACGCAGGGCAAAAGCGATTCTCGTCCTCCGTGCTTGCTTTTTCTCAGAAAGAGCCGTGGTGTGCGTTTTCGCCGGAAAACGCGTTTTCGGCCGAAAACGTGTACGTTTGCACTTCCCGGCCACAGGGAAGCTGCTAGCCGGCAATTCGCTGCCTATTTCTACCCGCTGCTCAGAACTCTACGCAGGGCAAAAGCGATTCTCGTCCTCCGTGCTTGCTTTTTCTCAGAAAGAGCCGTGGTGTGCGTTTTCGCCGGAAAACGCGTTTTCGGCCGAAAACGTGTACGTTTGCACTTCCCGGCCACAGGGAAGCTGCTAGCCGGGAATTCTCTGCCTGGTTCTACCCGCTGCCCGGAACGCTACGCAGGGCAAAAGCGATTCTCGTCCTCCGTGCTTGCTTTTTCTCAGAAAGAGCCGTGGTGTGCGTTTTCGCCAGAAAACGCGTTTTCGGCCGAAAACGTGTACGTTTGCACTTCCCCGCCACAGGGAAGCTGCTAGCCGGGAATTCTCTGCCTGGTTCTACCCGCTGCCCGGAACGCTACGCAGGGCAAAAGCGATTCTCGTCCTCCGTGCTTGCTTTTTCTCAGAAAGAGCCGTGGTGTGCGTTTTCGCCGGAAAACGCGTTTTCGGCCGAAAACGTGTACGTTTGCACTTCCCCGCCACAGGGAAGCTGCTAGCCGGGAATTCTCTGCCTGGTTCTACCCGCTGCCCGGAACGCTACGCAGGGCAAAAGCGATTCTCGTCCTCCGTGCTTGCTTTTTCTCAGAAAGAGCCGTGGTGTGCGTTTTCGCCGGAAAACGCGTTTTCGGCCGAAAACGTGTACGTTTGCACTTCCCGGCCACAGGGAAGCTGCTAGCCGGGAATTCTCTGCCTGGTTCTACCCGCTGCCCGGAACGCTACGCAGGGCAAAAGCGATTCTCGTCCTCCGTGCTTGCTTTTTCTCAGAAAGAGCCGTGGTGTGCGTTTTCGCCGGAAAACGCGTTTTCGGCCGAAAACGTGTACGTTTGCACTTCCCCGCCACAGGGAAGCTGCTAGCCGGGAATTCTCTGCCTGGTTCTACCCGCTGCCCGGAACGCTACGCAGGGCAAAAGCGATTCTCGTCCTCCGTGCTTGCTTTTTCTCAGAAAGAGCCGTGGTGTACGTTTTCGCCGGAAAACGCGTTTTCGGCTGAAAACGTGTACGTTTGCACTTCCCGGCCACAGGGAAGCTGCTAGCCGGGAATTCTCTGCCTGGTTCTACCCGCTGCCCGGAACGCTACGCAGGGCAAAAGCGATTCTCGTCCTCCGTGCTTGCTTTTTCTCAGAAAGAGCCGTGGTGTGCATTTTCGCCGGTAAACGCGTTTTCGGCCGAAAACGTGTACGTTTGCACTTCCCGGCCACAGGGAAGCTGCTATACGGGAATTCTCTGCCTGGTTCTACCCGCTGCCCGGAACGCTACGCAGGGCAAAAGCGATTCTCGTCCTCCGTGCTTGCTTTTTCTCAGAAAGAGCCGTGGTGTGCGTTTTCGCCGGCAAACCCGTTTTGGGCGAAAACGTGTACGTTTGCACTTCCCGGCCACAGGGAAGCTGCTAGCCGGGAATTCTCTGCCTGGTTCTACCCGCTGCCCGGAACACTACGCAGGGCAAAAGCGATTCTCGTCCTCCGTGCTTGCTTTTTCTCAGAAAGAGCCGTGGTGTGCGTTTTCGCCAGAAAACGCGTTTTCGGCCGAAAACGTGTACGTTTGCACTTCCCCGCCACAGGGAAGCTGCTAGCCGGGAATTCTCTGCCTGGTTCTACCCGCTGCCCGGAACGCTACGCAGGGCAAAAGCGATTCTCGTCCTCCGTGCTTGCTTTTTCTCAGAAAGAGCCGTGGTGTGCGTTTTCGCCGGAAAACGCGTTTTCGGCCGAAAACGTGTACGTTTGCACTTCCCCGCCACAGGGAAGCTGCTAGCCGGGAATTCTCTGCCTGTTTCTACCCGCTGCCCGGAACGCTACGCAGGGCAAAAGCGATTCTCGTCCTCCGTGCTTGCTTTTTCTCAGAAAGAGCCGTGGTGTGCGTTTTCGCCGGAAAACGCGTTTTCGGCCGAAAACGTGTACGTTTGCACTTCCCGGCCACAGGGAAGCTGCTAGCCGGGAATTCTCTGCCTGGTTCTACCCGCTGCCCGGAACACTACGCAGGGCAAAAGCGATTCTCGTCCTCCGTGCTTGCTTTTTCTCAGAAAGAGCCGTGGTGTGCGTTTTCGCCAGAAAACGCGTTTTCGGCCGAAAACGTGTACGTTTGCACTTCCCGGCCACAGGGAAGCTGCTAGCCGGGAATTCTCTGCCTGTTTCTACCCGCTGTCCGGAACGCTACGCAGGGCAAAAGCGATTCTCGTCCTCCGTGCTTGCTTTTTCTCAGAAAGAGCCGTTGTGTGCGTTTTCGCCGGAAAACGCGTTTTCGGCCGAAAACGTGTACGTTTGCACTTCCCCGCCACAGGGAAGCTGCTAGCCGGGAATTCTCTGCCTGTTTCTACCCGCTGCCCGGAACGCTACGCAGGGCAAAAGCGATTCTCGTCCTCCGTGCTTGATTTTTCTCAGAAAGAGCCGTGGTGTGCGTTTTCGCCGGAAAACGCGTTTTCGGCCGAAAACGTGTACGTTTGCACTTCCCGGCCACAGGGAAGCTGCTAGCCGGGAATTCTCTGCCTGGTTCTACCCGCTGCCCGGAACGTTACGCAGGGCAAAAGCGATTCTCGTCCTCCGTGCTTGCTTTTTCTCAGAAAGAGCCGTGGTGTGCGTTTTCGCGGGAAAACGCGTTTTTGGCCAAAAACGTGTACGTTTGCACTTCCCGGCCACAGGGAAGCTGCTAGCCGGGAATTCTCTGCCTGGTTCTACCCGCTGCCCGGAACGCTACGCAGGGCAAAAGCGATTCTCGTCCTCCGTGCTTGCTTTTTCTCAGAAAGAGCCGTGGTGTGCGTTTTCGCCGGAAAACGCGTTTTCGGCCGAAAACGTGTACGTTTGCACTTCCCCGCCACAGGGAAGCTGCTAGCCGGGAATTCTCTGCCTGGTTCTACGCGCTGCCAGGAACGCTACGCAGGGCAAAAGCGATTCTCGTCCTCCGTGCTTGCTTTTTCTCAGAAAGAGCCGTGGTGTGCGTTTTCGCCGGAAAACGCGTTTTCGGCCGAAAACGTGTACGTTTGCACTTCCCGGCCACAGGGAAGCTGCTAGCCGGCAATTCGCTGCCTATTTCTACCCGCTGCTCAGAACTCTACGCAGGGCAAAAGCGATTCTCGTCCTCCGTGCTTGCTTTTTCTCAGAAAGAGCCGTGGTGTGCGTTTTCGCCGGAAAACGCGTTTTCGGCCGAAAACGTGTACGTTTGCACTTCCCGGCCACAGGGAAGCTGCTAGCCGGGAATTCTCTGCCTGGTTCTACCCGCTGCCCGGAACGCTACGCAGGGCAAAAGCGATTCTCGTCCTCCGTGCTTGCTTTTTCTCAGAAAGAGCCGTGGTGTGCGTTTTCGCCAGAAAACGCGTTTTCGGCCGAAAACGTGTACGTTTGCACTTCCCCGCCACAGGGAAGCTTCTAGACGGGAATTCTCTGCCTGGTTCTACCCGCTGCCCGGAACGCTACGCAGGGCAAAAGCGATTCTCGTCCTCCGTGCTTGCTTTTTCTCAGAAAGAGCCGTGGTGTGCGTTTTCGCCGGAAAACGCGTTTTCGGCCGAAAACGTGTACGTTTGCACTTCCCCGCCACAGGGAAGCTGCTAGCCGGGAATTCTCTGCCTGGTTCTACCCGCTGCCCGGAACGCTACGCAGGGCAAAAGCGATTCTCGTCCTCCGTGCTTGCTTTTTCTCAGAAAGAGCCGTGGTGTGCGTTTTCGCCGGAAAACGCGTTTTCGGCCGAAAACGTGTACGTTTGCACTTCCCGGCCACAGGGAAGCTGCTAGCCGGGAATTCTCTGCCTGGTTCTACCCGCTGCCCGGAACGCTACGCAGGGCAAAAGCGATTCTCGTCCTCCGTGCTTGCTTTTTCTCAGAAAGAGCCGTGGTGTGCGTTTTCGCCGGAAAACGCGTTTTCGGCCGAAAACGTGTACGTTTGCACTTCCCCGCCACAGGGAAGCTGCTAGCCGGGAATTCTCTGCCTGGTTCTACCCGCTGCCCGGAACGCTACGCAGGGCAAAAGCGATTCTCGTCCTCCGTGCTTGCTTTTTCTCAGAAAGAGCCGTGGTGTACGTTTTCGCCGGAAAACGCGTTTTCGGCTGAAAACGTGTACGTTTGCACTTCCCGGCCACAGGGAAGCTGCTAGCCGGGAATTCTCTGCCTGGTTCTACCCGCTGCCCGGAACGCTACGCAGGGCAAAAGCGATTCTCGTCCTCCGTGCTTGCTTTTTCTCAGAAAGAGCCGTGGTGTGCATTTTCGCCGGTAAACGCGTTTTCGGCCGAAAACGTGTACGTTTGCACTTCCCGGCCACAGGGAAGCTGCTATACGGGAATTCTCTGCCTGGTTCTACCCGCTGCCCGGAACGCTACGCAGGGCAAAAGCGATTCTCGTCCTCCGTGCTTGCTTTTTCTCAGAAAGAGCCGTGGTGTGCGTTTTCGCCGGCAAACCCGTTTTGGGCGAAAACGTGTACGTTTGCACTTCCCGGCCACAGGGAAGCTGCTAGCCGGGAATTCTCTGCCTGGTTCTACCCGCTGCCCGGAACACTACGCAGGGCAAAAGCGATTCTCGTCCTCCGTGCTTGCTTTTTCTCAGAAAGAGCCGTGGTGTGCGTTTTCGCAAGAAAACGCGTTTTCGGCCGAAAACGTGTACGTTTGCACTTCCCCGCCACAGGGAAGCTGCTAGCCGGGAATTCTCTGCCTGGTTCTACCCGCTGCCCGGAACGCTACGCAGGGCAAAAGCGATTCTCGTCCTCCGTGCTTGCTTTTTCTCAGAAAGAGCCGTGGTGTGCGTTTTCGCCGGAAAACGCGTTTTCGGCCGAAAACGTGTACGTTTGCACTTCCCCGCCACAGGGAAGCTGCTAGCCGGGAATTCTCTGCCTGTTTCTACCCGCTGCCCGGAACGCTACGCAGGGCAAAAGCGATTCTCGTCCTCCGTGCTTGCTTTTTCTCAGAAAGAGCCGTGGTGTGCGTTTTCGCCGGAAAACGCGTTTTCGGCCGAAAACGTGTACGTTTGCACTTCCCGGCCACAGGGAAGCTGCTAGCCGGGAATTCTCTGCCTGGTTCTACCCGCTGCCCGGAACACTACGCAGGGCAAAAGCGATTCTCGTCCTCCGTGCTTGCTTTTTCTCAGAAAGAGCCGTGGTGTGCGTTTTCACCAGAAAACGCGTTTTCGGCCGAAAACGTGTACGTTTGCACTTCCCGGCCACAGGGAAGCTGCTAGCCGGGAATTCTCTGCCTGTTTCGACCCGCTGTCCGGAACGCTACGCAGGGCAAAAGCGATTCTCGTCCTCCGTGCTTGCTTTTTCTCAGAAAGAGCCCTTGTGTGCGTTTTCGTCGGAAAACGCGTTTTCGGCCGAAAACGTGTACGTTTGCACTTCCCGGCCACAGGGAAGCTGCTAGCCGGGAATTCTCTGCCTGGTTCTACCCGCTGCCCGGAACGCTACGCAGGGCAAAAGCGATTCTCGTCCTCCGTGCTTGCTTTTTCTCAGAAAGAGCCGTGGTGTGCGTTTTCGCCCGAAAACGCGTTTTCGGCCGAAAACGTGTGCGTTTGCACTTCCCCGCCACAGGGCAGCTGCTAGCCGGGAATTCTCTGCCTGGTTCTACCCGCTGCCCGGAACGCTACGCAGGGCAAAAGCGATTCTCGTCCTCCGTGCTTGCTTTTTCTCAGAAAGAGCCGTGGTGTGCGTTTTCGCCGGAAAACGCGTTTTCGGCTGAAAACGTGTACGTTTGCACTTCCCGGCCACAGGGAAGCTGCTAGCCGGGAATTCTCTGCCTGTTTCTACCCGCTGCCCGGAACGCTACGCAGGGCAAAAGCGATTCTCGTCCTCCGTGCTTGCTTTTTCTCAGAAAGAGCCGTGGTGTGCGTTTTCGCCGGAAAACGCGTTTTCGGCCGAAAACGTGTACGTTTGCACTTCCCGGCCACACGGAAGCTGCTAGCCGGGAATTCTCTGCCTGGTTCTACCCTCTGCCCGGAACGTTACGCAGGGCAAAAGCGATTCTCGTCCTCCGTGCTTGCTTTTTCTCAGAAAGAGCCGTGGTGTGCGTTTTCGCGGGAAAACGCGTTTTCGGCCGAAAACGTGTACGTTTGCACTTCCCGGCCACAGAGAAGCTGCTAGCCGGGAATTCTCTGCCTGTTTCTACCCGCTGCCCGGAACGCTACGCAGGGCAAAAGCGATTCTCGTCCTCCGTGCTTGATTTTTCTCAGAAAGAGCCGTGGTGTGCGTTTTCGCCGGAAAACGCGTTTTCGGCCGAAAACGTGTACGTTTGCACTTCCCGGCCACAGGGAAGCTGCTAGCCGGGAATTCTCTGCCTGGTTCTACCCGCTGCCCGGAACGTTACGCAGGGCAAAAGCGATTCTCGTCCTCCGTGCTTGCTTTTTCTCAGAAAGAGCCGTGGTGTGCGTTTTCGCGGGAAAACGCGTTTTTGGCCGAAAACGTGTACGTTTGCACTTCCCGGCCACAGGGAAGCTGCTAGACGGGAATTCTCTGCCTGGTTCTACGCGCTGCCCGGAACGCTACGCAGGGCAAAAGCGATTCTCGTCCTCCGTGCTTGCTTTTTCTCAGAAAGAGCCGTGGTGTGCGTTTTCGCCGGAAAACGCGTTTTCGGCCGAAAACGTGTACGTTTGCACTTCCCCGCCACAGGGAAGCTGCTAGACGGGAATTCTCTGCCTGGTTCTACCCGCTGCCAGGAACGCTACGCAGGGTAAAAGCGATTCTCGTCCTCCGTGCTTGCTTTTTCTCAGAAAGAGCCGTGGTGTGCGTTTTCGCCGGAAAACGCGTTTTCGGCCGAAAACGTGTACGTTTGCACTTCCCGGCCACAGGGAAGCTGCTAGCCGGCAATTCGCTGCCTATTTCTACCCGCTGCTCAGAACTCTACGCAGGGCAAAAGCGATTCTCGTCCTCCGTGCTTGCTTTTTCTCAGAAAGAGCCGTGGTGTGCGTTTTCGCCGGAAAACGCGTTTTCGGCCGAAAACGTGTACGTTTGCACTTCCCGGCCACAGGGAAGCTGCTAGCCGGGAATTCTCTGCCTGGTTCTACCCGCTGCCCGGAACGCTACGCAGGGCAAAAGCGATTCTCGTCCTCCGTGCTTGCTTTTTCTCAGAAAGAGCCGTGGTGTGCGTTTTCGCCAGAAAACGCGTTTTCGGCCGAAAACGTGTACGTTTGCACTTCCCCGCCACAGGGAAGCTGCTAGCCGGGAATTCTCTGCCTGGTTCTACCCGCTGCCCGGAACGCTACGCAGGGCAAAAGCGATTCTCGTCCTCTGTGCTTGCTTTTTCTCAGAAAGAGCCGTGGTGTGCGTTTTCGCCGGAAAACGCGTTTTCGGCCGAAAACGTGTACGTTTTCACTTCCCGGCCACAGGGAAGCTGCTAGCCGGGAATTCTCTGCCTGGTTCTACCCGCTGCCCGGAACGCTACGCAGGGCAAAAGCGATTCTCGTCCTCCGTGCTTGCTTTTTCTCAGAAAGAGCCGTGGTGTGCGTTTTCGCAGGAAAACGCGTTTTCGGCCGAAAACGTGTACGTTTGCACTTCCCGGCCACAGGGCAGCTGCTAGCCGGGAATTCTCTGCCTGGTTCTACCCGCTGCCCGGAACGTTACGCAGGGCAAAAGCGATTCTCGTCCTCCGTGCTTGCTTTTTCTCAGAAAGAGCCGTGGTGTGCGTTTTCGCCGGAAAACGCGTTTTCGGCTGAAAACGTGTACGTTTGCACTTCCCGGCCACAGGGAAGCTGCTAGCCGGGAATTCTCTGCCTGGTTCTACCCGCTGCTCAGAACTCTACGCAGGGCAAAAGCGATTCTCGTCCTCCGTGCTTGCTTTTTCTCAGAAAGAGCCGTGGTGTGCGTTTTCGCCGGAAAACGCGTTTTCGGCCGAAAACGTGTACGTTTGCACTTCCCGGCCACAGGGAAGCTGCTAGCCGGGAATTCTCTGCCTGGTTCTACCCACTGCCCGGAACGCTACGCAGGGCAAAAGCGATTCTCGTCCTCCGTGCTTGCTTTTTCTCAGAAAGAGCCGTGGTGTGCGTTTTCGCCAGAAAACGCGTTTTCGGCCGAAAACGTGTACGTTTGCACTTCCCCGCCACAGGGAAGCTGCTAGCCGGGAATTCTCTGCCTGGTTCTACCCGCTGCCCGGAACGCTACGCAGGGCAAAAGCGATTCTCGTCCTCCGTGCTTGCTTTTTCTCAGAAAGAGCCGTGGTGTGCATTTTCGCCGGAAAACGCGTTTTCGGCCGAAAACGTGTACGTTTGCACTTCCCGGCCACAGGGAAGCTGCTAGCCGGGAATTCTCTGCCTGGTTCTACCCGCTGCCCGGAACGCTACGCAGGGCAAAAGCGATTCTCGTCCTCCGTGCTTGCTTTTTCTCAGAAAGAGCCGTGGTGTGCGTTTTCGCGGGAAAACGCGTTTTCGGCCGAAAACGTGTACGTTTGCACTTCCCGGCCACAGGGCAGCTGCTAGCCGGGAATTCTCTGCCTGGTTCTACCCGCTGCCCGGAACGCTACGCAGGGCAAAAGCGATTCTCGTCCTCCGTGCTTGCTTTTTCTCAGAAAGAGCCGTGGTGTGCGTTTTCGCCGGAAAACGCTTTTTCGGCTGAAAACGTGTACGTTTGCACTTCCCGGCCACAGGGAAGCTGCTAGCCGGGAATTCTCTGCCTGGTTCTACCCGCTGCCCGGAACGCTACGCAGGGCAAAAGCGATTCTCGTCCTCCGTGCTTGCTTTTTCTCAGAAAGAGCCGTGGTGTGCGTTTTCGCCGGTAAACGCGTTTTCGGCCGAAAACGTGTACGTTTGCACTTCCCGGCCACAGGGAAGCTGCTAGACGGGAATTCTCTGCCTGGTTCTACCCGCTGCCCGGAACGCTACGCAGGGCAAAAGCGATTCTCGTCCTCCGTGCTTGCTTTTTCTCAGAAAGAGCCGTGGTGTGCGTTTTCGCCGGAAAACGCGTTTTCGGCCGAAAACGTGTACGTTTGCACTTCCCCGCCACAGGGAAGCTGCTAGCCGGGAATTCTCTGCCGGGTTCTACCCGCTGCCCGGAACGCTACGCAGGGCAAAAGCGATTCTCGTCCTCCGTGCTTGCTTTTTCTCAGAAAGAGCCGTGGTGTGCGTTTTCGCCGGAAAACGCGTTTTCGGCCGAAAACGTGTACGTTTGCACTTCCCCGCCACAGGGAAGCTGCTAGCCGGGAATTCTCTGCCTGGTTCTACCCGCTGCCCGGAACGCTACGCAGGGCAAAAGCGATTATCGTCCTCCGTGCTTGCTTTTTCTCAGAAAGAGCCGTGGTGTGCGTTTTCGCCGGAAAACGCGTTTTCGGCCGAAAACGTGTACGTTTGCACTTCCCGGCCACAGGGAAGCTGCTAGCCGGGAATTCTCTGCCTGGTTCTACCCGCTGCCCGGAACGCTACGCAGGGCAAAAGCGATTCTCGTCCTCCGTGCTTGCTTTTTCTCAGAAAGAGCCGTGGTGTGCGTTTTCGCCGGAAAACGCGTTTTCGGCCGAAAACGTGTACGTTTGCACTTCCCGGCCACAGGGAAGCTGCTAGCCGGGAATTCTCTGCCTGGTTCTACCCGCTGCCCGGAACGCTACGCAGGGCAAAAGCGATTCTCGTCCTCCGTGCTTGCTTTTTCTCAGAAAGAGCCGTGGTGTGCGTTTTCGCCAGAAAACGCGTTTTCGGCCGAAAACGTGTACGTTTGCACTTCCCGGCCACAGGGAAGCTGCTAGCCGGGAATTCTCTGCCTGTTTCTACCCGCTGCCCGGAACGCTACGCAGGGCAAAAGCGATTCTCGTCCTCCGTGCTTGCTTTTTCTCAGAAAGAGCCGTTGTGTGCGTTATCGCCGGAAAACGCGTTTTCGGCCGAAAACGTGTACGTTTGCACTTCCCGGCCACAGGGAAGCTGCTAGCCGGGAATTCTCTGCCTGGTTCTACCCGCTGCCCGGAATGCTACGCAGGGCAAAAGCGATTCTCGTCCTCCGTGCTTGCTTTTTCTCAGAAAGAGCCGTGGTGTGCGTTTTCGCCCGAAAACGCGTTTTCGGCCGAAAACGTGTGCGTTTGCACTTCCCCGCCACAGGGCAGCTGCTAGCCGGGAATTCTCTGCCTGGTTCTACCCGCTGCCCGGAACGCTACGCAGGGCAAAAGCGATTCTCGTCCTCCGTGCTTGCTTTTTCTCAGAAAGAGCCGTGGTGTGCGTTTTCGCCGGAAAACGCGTTTTCGGCCGAAAACGTGTACGTTTGCACTTCCCGGCCACAGGGAAGCTGCTAGCCGGGAATTCTCTGCCTGGTTCTACCCGCTGCCCGGAACGCTACGCAGGGCAAAAGCGATTCTCGTCCTCCGTGCTTGCTTTTTCTCAGAAAGAGCCGTGGTGTGCGTTTTCGCCGGAAAACGCGTTTTCGGCCGAAAACGTGTACGTTTGCACTTCCCGGCCACAGGGAAGCTGCTAGCCGGGAATTCTCTGCCTGTTTCTACCCGCTGCCCGGAACGCTACGCAGGGCAAAGGCGATTCTCGTCCTCCGTGCTTGCTTTTTCTCAGAAAGAGCCGTTGTGTGCGTTTTCGCCGGAAAACGCGTTTTCGGCCGAAAACGTGTACGTTTGCACTTCCCGGCCACAGGGAAGCTGCTAGCCGGGAATTCTCTGCCTGGTTCTACCCGCTGCCCGGAACGCTACGCAGGGCAAAAGCGATTCTCGTCCTCCGTGCTTGCTTTTTCTCAGAAAGAGCCGTGGTGTGCGTTTTCGCCGGAAAACGCGTTTTCGGCCGAAAACCTGTGCGTTTGCACTTCCCGGCCACAGGGAAGCTGCTAGCCGGGAATTCTCTGCCTGGTTCTACCCGCTGCCCGGAACGCTACGCAGGGCAAAAGCGATTCTCGTCCTCCGTGCTTGCTTTTTCTCAGAAAGAGCCGTGGTGTGCGTTTTCGCCAGAAAACGCGTTTTCGGCCGAAAACGTGTGCGTTTGCACTTCCCCGCCACAGGGCAGCTGCTAGCCGGGAATTCTCTGCCTGGTTCTACCCGCTGCCCGGAACGCTACGCAGGGCAAAAGCGATTCTCGTCCTCCGTGCTTGCTTTTTCTCAGAAAGAGCCGTGGTGTGCGTTTTCGCCGGAAAACGCGTTTTCGGCCGAAAACGTGTACGTTTGCACTTCCCGGCCACAGGGAAGCTGCTAGCCGGGAATTCTCTGCCTGGTTCTACCCGCTGCCCGGAACGCTACGCAGGGCAAAAGCGATTCTCGTCCTCCGTGCTTGCTTTTTCTCAGAAAGAGCCGTGGTGTGCGTTTTCGCCGGAAAACGCGTTTTCGGCCGAAAACGTGTACGTTTGCACTTCCCGGCCACACGGAAGCTGCTAGCCGGGAATTCTCTGCCTGGTTCTACCCGCTGCCCGGAACGTTACGCAGGGCAAAAGCGATTCTCGTCCTCCGTGCTTGCTTTTTCTCAGAAAGAGCCGTGGTGTGCGTTTTCGCCGGAAAACGCGTTTTTGGCCGAAAACGTGTACGTTTGCACTTCCCGGCCACAGGGAAGCTGCTAGCCGGGAATTCTCTGCCTGGTTCTACCCGCTGCCCGGAACGCTACGCAGGGCAAAAGCGATTCTCGTCCTCCGTGCTTGCTTTTTCTCAGAAAGAGCCGTGGTGTGCGTTTTCGCCGGAAAACGCGTTTTCGGCCGAAAACGTGTACGTTTGCACTTCCCCGCCACAGGGAAGCTGCTAGACGGGAATTCTCTGCCTGCTTCTACCCGATGCCAGGAACGCTACGCAGGGCAAAAGCGATTCTCGTCCTCCGTGCTTGCTTTTTCTCAGAAAGAGCCGTGGTGTGCGTTTTCGCCGGAAAACGCGTTTTCGGCCGAAAACGTGTACGTTTGCACTTCCCGGCCACAGGGAAGCTGCTAGCCGGGAATTCTCTGCCTGTTTCTACCCGCTGCCCGGAACGCTATGCAGGGCAAAAGCGATTCTCGTCCTCCGTGCTTGATTTTTCTCAGAAAGAGCCGTGGTGTGCGTTTTCGCCGGAAAACGCGTTTTCGGCCGAAAACGTGTACGTTTGCACTTCCCGGCCACAGGGAAGCTGCTAGCCGGGAATTCTCTGCCTGGTTCTACCCGCTGCCCAGAACGCTACGCAGGGCAAAAGCGATTCTCGTCCTCCGTGCTTGCTTTTTCTCAGAAAGAGCCGTGGTGTGCGTTTTCGCGGGAAAACGCGTTTTCGGCCGAAAACGTGTACGTTTGCACTTCCCCGCCACAGTGAAGCTGCTAGCCGGGAATTCTCTGCCTGGTTCTACCCGCTGCCCGGAACGCTACGCAGGGCAAAAGCGATTCTCCTCATCCGTGCTTGCTTTTTCTCAGAAAGAGCCGTGGTGTGCGTTTTCGCCGGAAAACGCGTTTTCGGCCGAAAACGTGTACGTTTGCACTTCCCGGCCACAGGGAAGCTGCTAGCCGGGAATTCTCTGCCTGGTTCTACCCGCTGCCCGGAACGCTACGCAGGGCAAAAGCGATTCTCGTCCTCCGTGCTTGCTTTTTCTCAGAAAGAGCCGTGGTGTGCGTTTTCGCCGGAAAACGCGTTTTCGGCTGAAAACGTGTACGTTTGCACTTCCCGGCCACAGGGAAGCTGCTAGCCGGGAATTCTCTGCCTGGTTCTACCCGCTGCCCGGAACACTACGCAGGGCAAAAGCGATTCTCGTCCTCCGTGCTTGCTTTTTCTCAGAAAGAGCCGTGGTGTGCGTTTTCGCCAGAAAACGCGTTTTCGGCCGAAAACGTGTGCGTTTGCACTTCCCCGCCACAGGGCAGCTGCTAGCCGGGAATTCTCTGCCTGGTTCTACCCGCTGCCCGGAACGCTACGCAGGGCAAAAGCGATTCTCGTCCTCCGTGCTTGCTTTTTCTCAGAAAGAGCCGTGGTGTGCGTTTTCGCCGGAAAACGCGTTTTCGGCCGAAAACGTGTACGTTTGTACTTCCCGGCCACAGGGAAGCTGCTAGCCGGGAATTCTCTGCCTGGTTCTACCCGCTGCCCGGAACGCTACGCAGGGCAAAAGCGATTCTCGTCCTCCGTGCTTGCTTTTTCTCAGAAAGAGCCGTGGTGTGCGTTTTCGCCGGAAAACGCGTTTTCGGCCGAAAACGTGTACGTTTGCACTTCCCGGCCACACGGAAGCTGCTAGCCGGGAATTCTCTGCCTGGTTCTACCCGCTGCCCGGAACGTTACGCAGGGCAAAAGCGATTCTCGTCCTCCGTGCTTGCTTTTTCTCAGAAAGAGCCGTGGTGTGCGTTTTCGCCGGAAAACGCGTTTTTGGCCGAAAACGTGTACGTTTGCACTTCCCGGCCACAGGGAAGCTGCTAGCCGGGAATTCTCTGCCTGGTTCTACCCGCTGCCCGGAACGCTACGCAGGGCAAAAGCGATTCTCGTCCTCCGTGCTTGCTTTTTCTCAGAAAGAGCCGTGGTGTGCGTTTTCGCCGGAAAACGCGTTTTCGGCCGAAAACGTGTACGTTTGCACTTCCCCGCCACAGGGAAGCTGCTAGACGGGAATTCTCTGCCTGCTTCTACCCGATGCCAGGAACGCTACGCAGGGCAAAAGCGATTCTCGTCCTCCGTGCTTGCTTTTTCTCAGAAAGAGCCGTGGTGTGCGTTTTCGCCGGAAAACGCGTTTTCGGCCGAAAACGTGTACGTTTGCACTTCCCGGCCACAGGGAAGCTGCTAGCCGGGAATTCTCTGCCTGTTTCTACCCGCTGCCCGGAACGCTATGCAGGGCAAAAGCGATTCTCGTCCTCCGTGCTTGATTTTTCTCAGAAAGAGCCGTGGTGTGCGTTTTCGCGGGAAAACGCGTTTTCGGCCGAAAACGTGTACGTTTGCACTTCCCCGCCACAGTGAAGCTGCTAGCCGGGAATTCTCTGCCTGGTTCTACCCGCTGCCCGGAACGCTACGCAGGGCAAAAGCGATTCTCCTCATCCGTGCTTGCTTTTTCTCAGAAAGAGCCGTGGTGTGAGTTTTCGCGGGAAAACGCTTTTTCGGCCGAAAACGTGTACGTTTGCACTTCCCGGCCACAGGGAAGCTGCTAGCCGGGAATTCTCTGCCTGGTTCTACCCGCTGCCCGGAACGCTACGCAGGGCAAAAGTGATTCTCGTCCTCCGTGCTTGCTTTTTCTCAGAAAGAGCCGTGGTGTGCGTTTTCGCCGGAAAACGCGTTTTCGGCCGAAAACGTGTACGTTTGCACTTCCCCGCCACAGGGAAGCTGCTAGCCGGGAATTCTCTGCCTGGTTCTACCCGCTGCCCGGAACGTTACGCAGGGCAAAAGCGATTCTCGTCCTCCGTGCTTGCTTTTTCTCAGAAAGAGCCGTGGTGTGCGTTTTCGCGGGAAAACGCGTTTTTGGCCGAAAACGTGTACGTTTGCACTTCCCGGCCACAGGGAAGCTGCTAGCCGGGAATTCTCTGCCTGGTTCTACCCGCTGCCCGGAACGCTACGCAGGGCAAAAGCGATTCTCGTCCTCCGTGCTTGCTTTTTCTCAGAAAGAGCCGTGGTGTGCGTTTTCGCGGGAAAACGCGTTTTCAGCCGAAAACGTGTACGTTTGCACTTCCCGGCCACAGGGAAGCTGCTAGCCGGGAATTCTCTGCCTGGTTCTACCCGCTGCCCGGAACGCTACGCAGGGCAAAAGCGATTCTCCTCATCCGTGCTTGCTTTTTCTCAGAAAGAGCCGTGGTGTGAGTTTTTGCGGGAAAACGCGTTTTCGGCCGAAAACCTGTACGTTTGCACTTCCCGGCCACAGGGAAGCTGCTAGCCGGGAATTCTCTGCCTGGTTCTACCCGCTGCCCGGAACGCTACGCAGGGCAAAAGCGATTCTCGTCCTCCGTGCTTGCTTTTTCTCAGAAAGAGCCGTGGTGTGCGTTTTCGCCAGAAAACGCGTTTTCGGCCGAAAACGTGTACGTTTGCAATTCCCGGCCACAGGGAAGCTGCTAGCCGGGAATTCTCTGCCTGGTTCTACCCGCTGTCCGGAATGCTACGCAGGGCAAAAGCGATTCTCGTCCTCCGTGCTTGCTTTTTCTCAGAAAGAGCCGTGGTGTGCGTTTTCGCCGGAAAACGCGTTTTCGGCGAAAACGTGTACATTTGCACTTCCCGGCCACAGGGAAGCTGCTAGCCGGGAATTCTCTGCCTGGTTCTACCCGCTGCCCGGAACGCTACGCAGGGCAAAAGCGATTCTCGTCCTCCGTGCTTGCTTTTTCTCAGAAAGAGCCGTGGTGTGCGTTTTCGCGGGAAAACGCGTTTTCGGCCGAAAACGTGTACGTTTGCACTTCCCCGCCACAGTGAAGCTGCTAGCCGGGAATTCTCTGCCTGGTTCTACCCGCTGCCCGGAACGCTACGCAGGGCAAAAGCGATTCTCCTCATCCGTGCTTGCTTTTTCTCAGAAAGAGCCGTGGTGTGAGTTTTCGCGGGAAAACGCTTTTTCGGCCGAAAACGTGTACGTTTGCACTTCCCCGCCACAGGGAAGCTGCTAGCCGGGAATTCTCTGCCTGGTTCTACCCGCTGCCCGGAACGCTATGCAGGGCAAAAGTGATTCTCGTCCTCCGTGCTTGCTTTTTCTCAGAAAGAGCCGTGGTGTGCGTTTTCGCCGGAAAACGCGTTTTCGGCCGAAAACGTGTACGTTTGCACTTCCCCGCCACAGGGAAGCTGCTAGCCGGGAATTCTCTGCCTGGTTCTACCCGCTGCCCGGAACGTTACGCAGGGCAAAAGCGATTCTCGTCCTCCGTGCTTGCTTTTTCTCAGAAAGAGCCGTGGTGTGCGTTTTCGCGGGAAAACGCGTTTTTGGCCGAAAACGTGTACGTTTGCACTTCCCGGCCACAGGGAAGCTGCTAGCCGGGAATTCTCTGCCTGGTTCTACCCGCTGCCCGGAACGCTACGCAGGGCAAAAGCGATTCTCGTCCTCCGTGCTTGCTTTTTCTCAGAAAGAGCCGTGGTGTGCGTTTTCGCGGGAAAACGCGTTTTCAGCCGAAAACGTGTACGTTTGCACTTCCCCGCCACAGGGAAGCTGCTAGCCGGGAATTCTCTGCCTGGTTCTACCCGCTGCCCGGAACGCTACGCAGGGCAAAAGCGATTCTCCTCATCCGTGCTTGCTTTTTCTCAGAAAGAGCCGTGGTGTGAGTTTTCGCGGGAAAACGCGTTTTCGGCCGAAAACCTGTACTTTTGCACTTCCCGGCCACAGGGAAGCTGCTAGCCGGGAATTCTCTGCCTGGTTCTACCCGCTGCCCGGAACGCTACGCAGGGCAAAAGCGATTCTCGTCCTCCGTGCTTGCTTTTTCTCAGAAAGAGCCGTGGTGTGCGTTTTCGCCAGAAAACGCGTTTTCGGCCGAAAACGTGTACGTTTGCAATTCCCGGCCACAGGGAAGCTGCTAGCCGGGAATTCTCTGCCTGGTTCTACCCGCTGCCCGGAATGCTACGCAGGGCAAAAGCGATTCTCGTCCTCCGTGCTTGCTTTTTCTCAGAAAGAGCCGTGGTGTGCGTTTTCGCCGGAAAACGCGTTTTCGGCGAAAACGTGTACATTTGCACTTCCCGGCCACAGGGAAGCTGCTAGCCGGGAATTCTCTGCCTGGTTCTACCCGCTGCCCGGAACACTACGCAGGGCAAAAGCGATTCTCGTCCTCCGTGCTTGCTTTTTCTCAGAAAGACCCGTGGTGTGCGTTTTCGCCAGAAAACGCGTTTTCGGCCGAAAACGTGTACGTTTGCACTTCCCCGCCACAGGGAAGCTGCTAGCCGGGAATTCTCTGCCTGGTTCTACCCGCTGCCCGGAACGCTACGCAGGGCAAAAGCGATTCTCGTCCTCCGTGCTTGCTTTTTCTCAGAAAGAGCCGTGGTGTGCGTTTTCGCCGGAAAACGAGTTTTCGGCCGAAAACGTGTACGTTTGCACTTCCCCGCCACAGGGAAGCTGCTAGCCGGGAATTCTCTGCCTGGTTCTACCCGCTGCCCGGAACGCTACGCAGGGCAAAAGCGATTCTCGTCCTCCGTGCTTGCTTTTTCTCAGAAAGAGCCGTGGTGTGCGTTTTCGCGGGAAAACGCGTTTTCGGCCGAAAACGTGTACGTTTGCACTTCCCGGCCACAGGGAAGCTGCTAGCCGGGAATTCTCTGCCTGGTTCTACCCGCTGCCCGGAACGCTACGCAGGGCAAAAGCGATTCTCGTCCTCCGTGCTTGCTTTTTCTCAGAAAGAGCCGTGGTGTGCGTTTTCGCCGGTAAACGCGTTTTCGGCCGAAAACGTGTACGTTTGCACATCCCGGCCACAGGGAAGCTGCTAGACGGGAATTCTCTGCCTGGTTCTACCCGCTGCCCGGAACGCTACGCAGGGCAAAAGCGATTCTCGTCCTCCGTGCTTGCTTTTTCTCAGAAAGAGCCGTGGTGTGCGTTTTCGCCGGTAAACGCGTTTTCGGCCGAAAACGTGTACGTTTGCACTTCCCGGCCACAGGGAAGCTGCTAGCCGGGAATTCTCTGCCTGGTTCTACCCGCTGCCCGGAACGCTACGCAGGGCAAAAGCGATTCTCGTCCTCCGTGCTTGCTTTTTCTCAGAAAGAGCCGTGGTGTGCGTTTTCGCCGGAAAACGCGTTTTCGGCGAAAACGTGTACGTTTGCACTTCCCGGCCACAGGGAACCTGCTAGCCGGGAATTCTCTGCCTGGTTCTACCCGATGCCCGGAACACTACGCAGGGCAAAAGCGATTCTCGTCCTCCGTGCTTGCTTTTTCTCAGAAAGAGCCGTGGTGTGCGTTTTCGCCGGAAAACGCGTTTTCGGCCGAAAACGTGTACGTTTGCACTTCCCCGCCACAGGGAAGCTGCTAGACGGGAATTCTCTGCCTGGTTCTACCCGCTGCCCGGAACGCTACGCAGGGCAAAAGCGATTCTCGTCCTCCGTGCTTGCTTTTTCTCAGAAAGAGCCGTGGTGTGCGTTTTCGCCGGAAAACGCGTTTTCGGCCGAAAACGTGTACGTTTGCACTTCCCCGCCACAGGGAAGCTGCTAGCCGGGAATTCTCTGCCTGGTTCTACCCGCTGCCCGGAACGCTACGCAGGGCAAAAGCGATTCTCGTCCTCCGTGCTTGCTTTTTCTCAGAAAGAGCCGTGGTGTGCGTTTTCGCCGGAAAACGCGTTTTCGGCCGAAAACGTGTACGTTTGCACTTCCCGGCCACAGGGAAGCTGCTAGCCGGGAATTCTCTGCCTGGTTCTACCCGCTGCCCGGAACACTACGCAGGGCAAAAGCGATTCTCGTCCTCCGTGCTTGCTTTTTCTCAGAAAGAGCCGTGGTGTGCGTTTTCGCCAGAAAACGCGTTTTCGGCCGAAAACGTGTACGTTTGCACTTCCCGGCCACAGGGAAGCTGCTAGCCGGGAATTCTCTGCCTGGTTCTACCCGCTGCCCGGAACGCTACGCAGGGCAAAAGCGATTCTCGTCCTCCGTGCTTGCTTTTTCTCAGAAAGAGCCGTGGTGTGCGTTTTCGCCAGAAAACGCGTTTTCGGCTGAAAACGTGTACGTTTGCACTTCCCCGCCACAGGGAAGCTGCTAGCCGGGAATTCTCTGCCTGTTTCTACCCGCTGCCCGGAACGCTACGCAGGGCAAAAGCGGTTCTCGTCCTCCGTGCTTGCTTTTTCTCAGAAAGAGCCGTGGTGTGCGTTTTCGCCGGAAAACGCGTTTTCGGCCGAAAACGTGTACGTTTGCACTTCCCCGCCACAGGGAAGCTGCTAGCCGGGAATTCTCTGCCTGGTTCTACCCGCTGCCCGGAACGCTACGCAGGGCAAAAGCGATTCTCGTCCTCCGTGCTTGCTTTTTCTCAGAAAGAGCCGTGGTGTGCGTTTTCGCCGGAAAACGCGTTTTCGGCCGAAAACGTGTACGTTTGCACTTCCCGGCCACAGGGAAGCTGCTAGCCGGGAATTCTCTGCCTGGTTCTACCCGCTGCCCGGAACGCTACGCAGGGCAAAAGCGATTCTCGTCCTCCGTGCTTGCTTTTTCTCAGAAAGAGCCGTGGTGTGCGTTTTCGCCGGAAAACGCGTTTTCGGCCGAAAACGTGTACGTTTGCACTTCCCGGCCACAGGGCAGCTGCTAGCCGGGAATTCTCTGCCTGGTTCTACCCGCTGCCCGGAACGCTACGCAGGGCAAAAGCGATTCTCGTCCTCCGTGCTTGCTTTTTCTCAGAAAGAGCCGTGGTGTGCGTTTTCGCCGGAAAACGCGTTTTCGGCCGAAAACGTGTACGTTTGCACTTCCCGGCCACAGGGAAGCTGCTAGCCGGGAATTCTCTGCCTGGTTCTACCCGCTGCCCGGAACGCTACGCAGGGCAAAAGCGATTCTCGTCCTCCGTGCTTGCTTTTTCTCAGAAAGAGCCGTGGTGTGCGTTTTCGCCGGAAAACGCGTTTTCGGCCGAAAACGTGTACGTTTGCACTTCCCGGCCACAGGGAAGCTGCTAGCCGGGAATTCTCTGCCTGGTTCTACCCGCTGCCCGGAACGCTACGCAGGGCAAAAGCGATTCTCGTCCTCCGTGCTTGCTTTTTCTCAGAAAGAGCCGTGGTGTGCGTTTTCGCCCGAAAACGCGTTTTCGGCCGAAAACGTGTGCGTTTGCACTTCCCCGCCACAGGGCAGCTGCTAGCCGGGAATTCTCTGCCTGGTTCTACCCGCTGCCCGGAACGCTACGCAGGGCAAAAGCGATTCTCGTCCTCCGTGCTTGCTTTTTCTCAGAAAGAGCCGTGGTGTGCGTTTTCGCCGGAAAACGCGTTTTCGGCTGAAAACGTGTACGTTTGCACTTCCCGGCCACAGGGAAGCTGCTAGCCGGGAATTCTCTGCCTGGTTCTACCCGCTGCCCGGAACGCTACGCAGGGCAAAAGCGATTCTCGTCCTCCGTGCTTGCTTTTTCTCAGAAAGAGCCGTGGTGTGCGTTTTCGCCGGAAAACGCGTTTTCGGCCGAAAACGTGTACGTTTGCACTTCCCGGCCACACGGAAGCTGCTAGCCGGGAATTCTCTGCCTGGTTCTACCCTCTGCCCGGAACGTTACGCAGGGCAAAAGCGATTCTCGTCCTCCGTGCTTGCTTTTTCTCAGAAAGAGCCGTGGTGTGCGTTTTCGCCGGAAAACGCGTTTTCGGCCGAAAACGTGTACGTTTGCACTTCCCGGCCACAGAGAAGCTGCTAGCCGGGAATTCTCTGCCTGTTTCTACCCGCTGCCCGGAACGCTACGCAGGGCAAAAGCGATTCTCGTCCTCCGTGCTTGATTTTTCTCAGAAAGAGCCGTGGTGTGCGTTTTCGCCGGAAAACGCGTTTTCGGCCGAAAACGTGTACGTTTGCACTTCCCGGCCACAGGGAAGCTGCTAGCCGGGAATTCTCTGCCTGGTTCTACCCGCTGCCCGGAACGTTACGCAGGGCAAAAGCGATTCTCGTCCTCCGTGCTTGCTTTTTCTCAGAAAGAGCCGTGGTGTGCGTTTTCGCGGGAAAACGCGTTTTTGGCCGAAAACGTGTACGTTTGCACTTCCCGGCCACAGGGAAGCTGCTAGACGGGAATTCTCTGCCTGGTTCTACGCGCTGCCCGGAACGCTACGCAGGGCAAAAGCGATTCTCGTCCTCCGTGCTTGCTTTTTCTCAGAAAGAGCCGTGGTGTGCGTTTTCGCCGGAAAACGCGTTTTCGGCCGAAAACGTGTACGTTTGCACTTCCCCGCCACAGGGAAGCTGCTAGACGGGAATTCTCTGCCTGGTTCTACCCGCTGCCAGGAACGCTACGCAGGGCAAAAGCGATTCTCGTCCTCCGTGCTTGCTTTTTCTCAGAAAGAGCCGTGGTGTGCGTTTTCGCCGGAAAACGCGTTTTCGGCCGAAAACGTGTACGTTTGCACTTCCCCGCCACAGGGAAGCTGCTAGCCCGCAATTCGCTGCCTATTTCTACCCGCTGCTCAGAACTCTACGCAGGGCAAAAGCGATTCTCGTCCTCCGTGCTTGCTTTTTCTCAGAAAGAGCCGTGGTGTGCGTTTTCGCCGGAAAACGCGTTTTCGGCCGAAAACGTGTACGTTTGCACTTCCCGGCCACAGGGAAGCTGCTAGCCGGGAATTCTCTGCCTGGTTCTACCCGCTGCCCGGAACGCTACGCAGGGCAAAAGCGATTCTCGTCCTCCGTGCTTGCTTTTTCTCAGAAAGAGCCGTGGTGTGCGTTTTCGCCAGAAAACGCGTTTTCGGCCGAAAACGTGTACGTTTGCACTTCCCCGCCACAGGGAAGCTGCTAGCCGGGAATTCTCTGCCTGGTTCTACCCGCTGCCCGGAACGCTACGCAGGGCAAAAGCGATTCTCGTCCTCTGTGCTTGCTTTTTCTCAGAAAGAGCCGTGGTGTGCGTTTTCGCCGGAAAACGCGTTTTCGGCCGAAAACGTGTATGTTTTCACTTCCCGGCCACAGGGAAGCTGCTAGACGGGAATTCTCTGCCTGGTTCTACCCGCTGCCCGGAACGCTACGCAGGGCAAAAGCGATTCTCGTCCTCCGTGCTTGCTTTTTCTCAGAAAGAGCCGTGGTGTGCGTTTTCGCCGGAAAACGCGTTTTCGGCCGAAAACGTGTACGTTTGCACTTCCCGGCCACAGGGAAGCTGCTAGCCGGGAATTCTCTGCCTGGTTCTACCCGCTGCCCGGAACGTTACGCAGGGCAAAAGCGATTCTCGTCCTCCGTGCTTGCTTTTTCTCAGAAAGAGCCGTGGTGTGCGTTTTCGCCCGAAAACGCGTTTTCGGCTGAAAACGTGTACGTTTGCACTTCCCGGCCACAGGGAAGCTGCTAGCCGGGAATTCTCTGCCTGGTTCTACCCGCTGCTCAGAACTCTACGCAGGGCAAAAGCGATTCTCGTCCTCCGTGCTTGCTTTTTCTCAGAAAGAGCCGTGGTGTGCGTTTTCGCCGGAAAACGCGTTTTCGGCCGAAAACGTGTACGTTTGCACTTCCCGGCCACAGGGAAGCTGCTAGCCGGGAATTCTCTGCCTGGTTCTACCCGCTGCCCGGAACGCTACGCAGGGCAAAAGCGATTCTCGTCCTCCGTGCTTGCTTTTTCTCAGAAAGAGCCGTGGTGTGCGTTTTCGCCAGAAAACGCGTTTTCGGCCGAAAACGTGTACGTTTGCACTTCCCCGCCACAGGGAAGCTGCTAGCCGGGAATTCTCTGCCTGGTTCTACCCGCTGCCCGGAACGCTACGCAGGGCAAAAGCGATTCTCGTCCTCCGTGCTTGCTTTTTCTCAGAAAGAGCCGTGGTGTGCATTTTCGCCGGAAAACGCGTTTTCGGCCGAAAACGTGTACGTTTGCACTTCCCGGCCACAGGGAAGCTGCTAGCCGGGAATTCTCTGCCTGGTTCTACCCGCTGCCCGGAACGCTACGCAGGGCAAAAGCGATTCTCGTCCTCCGTGCTTGCTTTTTCTCAGAAAGAGCCGTGGTGTGCGTTTTCGCGGGAAAACGCGTTTTCGGCCGAAAACGTGTACGTTTGCACTTCCCGGCCACAGGGCAGCTGCTAGCCGGGAATTCTCTGCCTGGTTCTACCCGCTGCCCGGAACGCTACGCAGGGCAAAAGCGATTCTCGTCCTCCGTGCTTGCTTTTTCTCAGAAAGAGCCGTGGTGTGCGTTTTCGCCGGAAAACGCTTTTTCGGCTGAAAACGTGTACGTTTGCACTTCCCGGCCACAGGGAAGCTGCTAGCCGGGAATTCTCTGCCTGGTTCTACCCGCTGCCCGGAACGCTACGCAGGGCAAACGCGATTCTCGTCCTCCGTGCTTGCTTTTTCTCAGAAAGGGCCGTGGTGTGCATTTTCGCCGGTAAACGCGTTTTCGGCCGAAAACGTGTACGTTTGCACTTCCCGGCCACAGGGAAGCTGCTAGACGGGAATTCTCTGCCTGGTTCTACCCGCTGCCCGGAACGCTACGCAGGGCAAAAGCGATTCTCGTCCTCCGTGCTTGCTTTTTCTCAGAAAGAGCCGTGGTGTGCGTTTTCGCCGGAAAACGCGTTTTCGGCCGAAAACGTGTACGTTTGCACTTCCCCGCCACAGGGAAGCTGCTAGCCGGGAATTCTCTGCCTGGTTCTACCCGCTGCCCGGAACGCTACGCAGGGCAAAAGCGATTATCGTCCTCCGTGCTTGCTTTTTCTCAGAAAGAGCCGTGGTGTGCGTTTTCGCCGGAAAACGCGTTTTCGGCCGAAAACGTGTACGTTTGCACTTCCCGGCCACAGGGAAGCTGCTAGCCGGGAATTCTCTGCCTGGTTCTACCCGCTGCCCGGAACGCTACGCAGGGCAAAAGCGATTCTCGTCCTCCGTGCTTGCTTTTTCTCAGAAAGAGCCGTGGTGTGCGTTTTCGCCGGAAAACGCGTTTTCGGCCGAAAACGTGTACGTTTGCACTTCCCGGCCACAGGGAAGCTGCTAGCCGGGAATTCTCTGCCTGGTTCTACCCGCTGCCCGGAACGCTACGCAGGGCAAAAGCGATTCTCGTCCTCCGTGCTTGCTTTTTCTCAGAAAGAGCCGTGGTGTGCGTTTTCGCCAGAAAACGCGTTTTCGGCCGAAAACGTGTACGTTTGCACTTCCCGGCCACAGGGAAGCTGCTAGCCGGGAATTCTCTGCCTGTTTCTACCCGCTGCCCGGAACGCTACGCAGGGCAAAAGCGATTCTCGTCCTCCGTGCTTGCTTTTTCTCAGAAAGAGCCGTTGTGTGCGTTATCGCCGGAAAACGCGTTTTCGGCCGAAAACGTGTACGTTTGCACTTCCCGGCCACAGGGAAGCTGCTAGCCGGGAATTCTCTGCCTGGTTCTACCCGCTGCCCGGAACGCTACGCAGGGCAAAAGCGATTCTCGTCCTCCGTGCTTGCTTTTTCTCAGAAAGAGCCGTGGTGTGCGTTTTCGCCCGAAAACGCGTTTTCGGCCGAAAACGTGTGCGTTTGCACTTCCCCGCCACAGGGCAGCTGCTAGCCGGGAATTCTCTGCCTGGTTCTACCCGCTGCCCGGAACGCTACGCAGGGCAAAAGCGATTCTCGTCCTCCGTGCTTGCTTTTTCTCAGAAAGAGCCGTGGTGTGCGTTTTCGCCGGAAAACGCGTTTTCGGCCGAAAACGTGTACGTTTGCACTTCCCGGCCACAGGGAAGCTGCTAGCCGGGAATTCTCTGCCTGTTTCTACCCGCTGCCCGGAACGCTACGCAGGGCAAAAGCGATTCTCGTCCTCCGTGCTTGCTTTTTCTCAGAAAGAGCCGTGGTGTGCGTTTTCGCCGGAAAACGCGTTTTCGGCCGAAAACGTGTACGTTTGCACTTCCCGGCCACACGGAAGCTGCTAGCCGGGAATTCTCTGCCTGGTTCTACCCGCTGCCCGGAACGTTACGCAGGGCAAAAGCGATTCTCGTCCTCCGTGCTTGCTTTTTCTCAGAAAGAGCCGTGGTGTGCGTTTTCGTCGGAAAACGCGTTTTTGGCCGAAAACGTGTACGTTTGCACTTCCCCGCCACAGGGAAGCTGCTAGCCGGGAATTCTCTGCCTGGTTCTACCCGCTGCCCGGAACGCTACGCAGGGCAAAAGCGATTCTCGTCCTCCGTGCTTGCTTTTTCTCAGAAAGAGCCGTGGTGTGCGTTTTCGCCGGAAAACGCGTTTTCGGCCGAAAACGTGTACGTTTGCACTTCCCGGCCACAGGGAAGCTGCTAGCCGGGAATTCTCTGCCTGGTTCTACCCGCTGCCCGGAACGCTACGCAGGGCAAAAGCGATTCTCGTCCTCCGTGCTTGCTTTTTCTCAGAAAGAGCCGTGGTGTGCGTTTTCGCCGGAAAACGCGTTTTCGGCCGAAAACGTGTACGTTTGCACTTCCCGGCCACAGGGAAGCTGCTAGCCGGGAATTCTCTGCCTGGTTCTACCCGCTGCCCGGAACGCTACGCAGGGCAAAAGCGATTCTCGTCCTCCGTGCTTGCTTTTTCTCAGAAAGAGCCGTGGTGTGCGTTTTCGCCGGAAAACGCGTTTTCGGCCGAAAACGTGTACGTTTGCACTTCCCGGCCACAGGGAAGCTGCTAGCCGGGAATTCTCTGCCTGGTTCTACCCGCTGCCCGGAACGCTACGCAGGGCAAAAGCGATTCTCGTCCTCCGTGCTTGCTTTTTCTCAGAAAGAGCCGTGGTGTGCGTTTTCGCCGGAAAACGCGTTTTCGGCCGAAAACGTGTACGTTTGCACTTCCCGGCCACAGGGAAGCTGCTAGCCGGGAATTCTCTGCCTGGTTCTACCCGCTGCCAGGAACGCTACGCAGGGCAAAAGCGATTCTCGTCCTCCGTGCTTGCTTTTTCTCAGAAAGAGCCGTGGTGTGCGTTTTCGCCGGAAAACGCGTTTTCGGCCGAAAACGTGTACGTTTGCACTTCCCGGCCACAGGGAAGCTGCTAGACGGGAATTCTCTGCCTGGTTCTACCCGCTGCCCGGAACGCTACGCAGGGCAAAAGCGATTCTCGTCCTCCGTGCTTGATTTTTCTCAGAAAGAGCCGTGGTGTGCGTTTTCGCCGGAAAACGCGTTTTCGGCCGAAAACGTGTACGTTTGCACTTCCCGGCCACAGGGAAGCTGCTAGCCGGGAATTCTCTGCCTGGTTCTACCCGCTGCCCGGAACGCTACGCAGGGCAAAAGCGATTCTCGTCCTCCGTGCTTGCTTTTTCTCAGAAAGAGCCGTGGTGTGCGTTTTCGCGGGAAAACGCGTTTTCGGCCGAAAACGTGTACGTTTGCACTTCCCCGCCACAGGGAAGCTGCTAGCCGGGAATTCTCTGCCTGGTTCTACCCGCTGCCAGGAACGCTACGCAGGGCAAAAGCGATTCTCGTCCTCCGTGCTTGCTTTTTCTCAGAAAGAGCCGTGGTGTGCGTTTTCGCCGGAAAACGCGTTTTCGGCCGAAAACGTGTACGTTTGCACTTCCCGGCCACAGGGAAGCTTCTAGCCGGCAATTCGCTGCCTATTTCTACCCGCTGCTCAGAACTCTACGCAGGGCAAAAGCGATTCTCGTCCTCCGTGCTTGCTTTTTCTCAGAAAGAGCCGTGGTGTGCGTTTTCGCCGGAAAACGCGTTTTCGGCCGAAAACGTGTACGTTTGCACTTCCCGGCCACAGGGAAGCTGCTAGCCGGCAATTCGCTGCCTAGTTCTACCCGCTGCTCAGAACTCTACGCAGGGCAAAAGCGATTCTCGTCCTCCGTGCTTGCTTTTTCTCAGAAAGAGCCGTGGTGTGCGTTTTCGCCGGAAAACCCGTTTTCGGCGAAAACGTGTACGTTTGCACTTCCCGGCCACAGGGAAGCTGCTAGCCGGGAATTCTCTGCCTGGTTCTACCCGCTGCCCGGAACACTACGCAGGGCAAAAACGATTCTCGTCCTCCGTGCTTGCTTTTTCTCAGAAAGAGCCGTGGTGTGCGTTTTCGCCAGAAAACGCGTTTTCGGCCGAAAACGTGTACGTTTGCACTTCCCGGCCACAGGGAAGCTGCTAGCCGGGAATTCTCTGCCTGGTTCTACCCGCTGCCCGGAACGCTACACAGGGCAAAAGCGATTCTCGTCCTCCGTGCTTGCTTTTTCTCAGAAAGAGCCGTGGTGTGCGTTTTCGCCAGAAAACGCGTTTTCGGCCGAAAACGTGTACGTTTGCACTTCCCGGCCACAGGGAAGCTGCTAGCCGGGAATTCTCTGCCTGGTTCTACCCGCTGCCCGGAACGCTACGCAGGGCAAAAGCGATTCTCGTCCTCCGTGCTTGCTTTTTCTCAGAAAGAGCCGTGGTGTGCGTTTTCGCCGGAAAACGCGTTTTCGGCCGAAAACGTGTACGTTTGCACTTCCCGGCCACAGGGAAGCTGCTAGCCGGGAATTCTCTGCCTGGTTCTACCCGCTGCCCGGAACGCTACGCAGGGCAAAAGCGATTCTCGTCCTCCGTGCTTGCTTTTTCTCAGAAAGAGCCGTGGTGTGCATTTTCGTCGGAAAACGCGTTTTCGGCCGAAAACGTGTACGTTTGCACTTCCCGGCCACAGGGAAGCTGCTAGCCGGGAATTCTCTGCCTGGTTCTACCCGCTGCCCGGAACGCTACGCAGGGCAAAAGCGTTTCTCGTCCTCCGTGCTTGCTTTTTCTCAGAAAGAGCCGTGGTAAAACGCGTTTTCGGCCGAAAACGTGTACGTTTGCACTTCCCGGCCACAGGGAAGCTGCTAGCCGGGAATTCTCTGCCTGGTTCTACCCGCTGCCCGGAACGCTACGCAGGGCAAAAGCGATTCTCGTCCTCCGTGCTTGCTTTTTCTCAGAAAGAGCCGTGGTGTTCGTTTTCGCCGGAAAACGCGTTTTCGGCCGAAAACGTGTACGTTTGCACTTCCCGGCCACAGGGAAGCTGCTAGCCGGGAATTCTCTGCCTGGTTCTACCCGCTGCCCGGAACGCTACGCAGGGCAAAAGCGATTCTCGTCCTCCGTGCTTGCTTTTTCTCAGAAAGAGCCGTTGTGTGCGTTTTCGCCGGAAAACGTGTTTTCGGACGAAAACGTGTACGTTTGCACTTCCCGGCCACAGGGAAGCTGCTAGCCGGCAATTCGCTGCCTATTTCTACCCGCTGCTCAGAACTCTACGCAGGGCAAAAGCGATTCTCGTCCTCCGTGCTTGCTTTTTCTCAGAAAGAGCCGTGGTGTGCGTTTTCGCCGGAAAACGCGTTTTCGGCCGAAAACGTGTACGTTTGCACTTCCCGGCCACAGGGAAGCTGCTAGCCGGGAATTCTCTGCCTGGTTCTACCCGCTGCCCGGAACGCTACGCAGGGCAAAAGCGATTCTCGTCCTCCGTGCTTGCTTTTTCTCAGAAAGAGCCGTGGTGTGCGTTTTCGCCGGAAAACGCGTTTTCGGCCGAAAACGTGTACGTTTGCACTTCCCGGCCACAGGGAAGCTGCTAGCCGGGAATTCTCTGCCTGGTTCTACCCGCTGCCCGGAACGCTACGCAGGGCAAAAGCGATTCTCGTCCTCCGTGCTTGCTTTTTCTCAGAAAGAGCCGTGGTGTGCGTTTTGGCCGGAAAACGCGTTTTCGGCCGAAAACGTGTACGTTTGCACTTCCCCGCCACAGGGAAGCTGCTAGACGGGAATTCTCTGCCTGGTTATACCCGCTGCCCGGAACGCTACGCAGGGCAAAAGCGATTCTCGTCCTCCGTGCTTGCTTTTTCTCAGAAAGAGCCGTGGTGTGCTTTTTCGCCGGAAAACGCGTTTTCGGCCGAAAACGTGTACGTTTGCACTTCCCGGCCACAGGGAAGCTGCTAGCCGGGAATTCTCTGCCTGGTTCTACCCGCTGCCCGGAACGCTACGCAGGGCAAAAGCGATTCTCGTCCTCCGTGCTTGCTTTTTCTCAGAAAGAGCCATGGTGTGCGTTTTCGCCGGAAAACGCGTTTTCGGCCGAAAACGTGTACGTTTGCACTTCCCGGCCACAGGGAAGCTGCTAGCCGGGAATTCTCTGCCTGGTTCTACCCGCTGCCCGGAACGCTACGCAGGGCAAAAGCGATTCTCGTCCTCCGTGCTTGCTTTTTCTCAGAAAGAGCCGTGGTGTGAGTTTTCGCGGGAAAACGCGTTTTCGGCCGAAAACCTGTACGTTTGCACTTCCCGGCCACAGGGAAGCTGCTAGACGAGAATTCTCTGCCTGGTTCTACCCGCAGCCCGGAACGCTACGCAGGGCAAAAGCGATTCTCGTCCTCCGTGCTTGCTTTTTCTCAGAAAGAGCCATGGTGTGCTTTTTCGCCGGAAAACGCGTTTTCGGCCGAAAACGTGTACGTTTGCACTTCCCGGCCACAGGGAAGCTGCTAGCCGGGAATTCTCTGCCTGGTTCTACCCGCTGCTCAGAACGCTACGCAGGGCAAAAGCGATTCTCGTCCTCCGTGCTTGCTTTTTCTCAGAAAGAGCCATGGTGTGCTTTTTCGCCGGAAAACGCGTTTTCGGCCGAAAACGTGTACGTTTGCACTTCCCGGCCACAGGGAAGCTGCTAGCCGGGAATTCTCTGCCTGGTTCTACCCGCTGCCCGGAACGCTACGCAGGGCAAAAGCGATTCTCGTCCTTCGTGCTTGCTTTTTCTCAGAAAGAGCCGTGGTGTGCGTTTTCGCCGGAAAACGCGTTTTCGGCGAAAACGTGTACATTTGCACTTCCCGGCCACAGGGAAGCTGCTAGCCGGGAATTCTCTGCCTGGTTCTACCCGCTGCCCGGAACACTACGCAGGGCAAAAGCGATTCTCGTCCTCCGTGCTTGCTTTTTCTCAGAAAGAGCCGTGGTGTGCGTTTTCGCCGGTAAACGCGTTTTTGGCCGAAAACGTGTACGTTTGCACTTCCCCGCCACAGGGAAGCTGCTAGACGGGAATTCTCTGCCTGGTTCTACCCGCTGCCCGGAACGCTACGCAGGGCAAAAGCGATTCTCGTCCTCCGTGCTTGCTTTTTCTCAGAAAGAGCCGTGGTGTGCGTTTTCGCCGGAAAACGCGTTTTCGGCCGAAAACGTGTACGTTTGCACTTCCCGGCCACAGGGCAGCTGCTAGCCGGGAATTCTCTGCCTGGTTCTACCCGCTGCCCGGAACGCTACGCAGGGCAAAAGCGATTCTCGTCCTCCGTGCTTGCTTTTTCTCAGAAAGAGCCGTGGTGTGCGTTTTCGCCGGAAAACGCGTTTTCGGCCGAAAACGTGTACGTTTGCACTTCCCCGCCACAGGGAAGCTGCTAGCCGGGAATTCTCTGCCTGGTTCTAACCGCTGCCCGGAACGCTACGCAGGGCAAAAGCGATTCTCGTCCTCCGTGCTTGCTTTTTCTCAGAAAGAGCCGTGGTGTGCGTTTTCGCCGGAAAACGCGTTTTCGGCCGAAAACGTGTACGTTTGCACTTCCCCGCCACAGGGAAGCTGCTAGCCGGGAATTCTCTGCCTGGTTCTACCCGCTGCCCGGAACGCTACGCAGGGCAAAAGCGATTCTCGTCCTCCGTGCTTGCTTTTTCTCAGAAAGAGCCGTGGTGTGCGTTTTCGCGGGAAAACGCGTTTTCGGCCGAAAACGTGTACGTTTGCACTTCCCGGCCACAGGGAAGCTGCTAGCCGGGAATTCTCTGCCTGGTTCTACCCGCTGCCCGGAACGCTACGCAGGGCAAAAGCGATTCTCGTCCTCCGTGCTTGCTTTTTCTCAGAAAGAGCCGTGGTGGGCGTTTTCGCCGGAAAACGCGTTTTCGGCCGAAAACGTGTACGTTTGCACTTCCCCGCCACAGGGAAGCTGCTAGCCGGGAATTCTCTGCCTGGTTCTACCCGCTGCCCGGAACGCTACGCAGGGCAAAAGCGATTCTCGTCCTCCGTGCTTGCTTTTTCTCAGAAAGAGCCGTGGTGTGCGTTTTCGCCAGAAAACGCGTTTTCGGCCGAAAACGTGTACGTTTGCACTTCCCCGCCACAGGGAAGCTGCTAGCCGGGAATTCTCTGCCTGGTTCTACCCGCTGCCCGGAATGCTACGCAGGGCAAAAGCGATTCTCGTCCTCCGTGCTTGCTTTTTCTCAGAAAGAGCCGTGGTGTGCGTTTTCGCCGGAAAACGCGTTTTCGGCGAAAACGTGTACATTTGCACTTCCCGGCCACAGGGAAGCTGCTAGCCGGGAATTCTCTGCCTGGTTCTACCCGCTGCCCGGAACACTACGCAGGGCAAAAGCGATTCTCGTCCTCCGTGCTTGCTTTTTCTCAGAAAGAGCCGTGGTGTGCGTTTTCGCCAGAAAACGCGTTTTCGGCCGAAAACGTGTACGTTTGCACTTCCCGGCCACAGGGAAGCTGCTAGCCGGCAATTCTCTGCCTGGTTCTACCCGCTGCCCGGAACGCTACGCAGGGCAAAAGCGATTCTCGTCCTCCGTGCTTGCTTTTTCTCAGAAAGAGCCGTGGTGTGCGTTTTCGCCGGAAAACGCGTTTTCGGCCGAAAACGTGTACATTTGCAATTCCCCGCCACAGGGAAGCTGCTAGCCGGGAATTCTCTGCCTGGTTCTACCCGCTGCCCGGAACGCTACGCAGGGCAAAAGCGATTCTCGTCCTCCGTGCTTGCTTTTTCTCAGAAAGAGCCGTGGTGTGAGTTTTCGCGGGAAAACGCGTTTTCGGCCGAAAACCTGTACGTTTGCACTTCCCGGCCACAGGGAAGCTGCTAGCCGGGAATTCTCTGCCTGGTTCTACCCGCTGCCCGGAACGCTACGCAGGGCAAAAGCGATTCTCGTCCTTCGTGCTTGCTTTTTCTCAGAAAGAGCCGTGGTGTGCGTTTTCGCCGGAAAACGCGTTTTCGGCGAAAACGTGTACATTTGCACTTCCCGGCCACAGGGAAGCTGCTAGCCGGGAATTCTCTGCCTGGTTCTACCCGCTGCCCGGAACGCTACGCAGGGCAAAAGCGATTCTCGTCCTCCGTGCTTGCTTTTTCTCAGAAAGAGCCGTGGTGTGCGTTTTCGCCGGTAAACGCGTTTTTGGCCGAAAACGTGTACGTTTGCACTTCCCGGCCACAGGGAAGCTGCTAGCCGGGAATTCTCTGCCTGGTTCTACCCGCTGCCCGGAACGCTACGCAGGGCAAAAGCGATTCTCGTCCTCCGTGCTTGCTTTTTCTCAGAAAGAGCCGTGGTGTGCGTTTTCGCCGGTAAACGCGTTTTCGGCCGAAAACGTGTACGTTTGCACTTCCCGGCCACAGGGAAGCTGCTAGCCGGGAATTCTCTGCCTGGTTCTACCCGCTGCCCGGAACGCTACGCAGGGCAAAAGCGATTTTCGTCCTCCGTGCTTGCTTTTTCTCAGAAAGAGCCGTGGTGTGCGTTTTCGCCGGAAAACGCGTTTTCGGCCGAAAACGTGTACGTTTGCACTTCCCGGCCACAGGGCAGCTGCTAGCCGGGAATTCTCTGCCTGGTTCTACCCGCTGCCCGGAACGCTACGCAGGGCAAAAGCGATTCTCGTCCTCCGTGCTTGCTTTTTCTCAGAAAGAGCCGTGGTGTGCGTTTTCGCCGGAAAACGCGTTTTCGGCCGAAAACGTGTACGTTTGCACTTCCCGGCCACAGGGAAGCTGCTAGCCGGGAATTCTCTGCCTGGTTCTACCCGCTGCCCGGAACGCTACGCAGGGCAAAAGCGATTCTCGTCCTCCGTGCTTGCTTTTTCTCAGAAAGAGCCGTGGTGTGCGTTTTCGCCGGAAAACGCGTTTTCGGCCGAAAACGTGTACGTTTGCACTTCCCGGCCACAGGGAAGCTGCTAGCCGGGAATTCTCTGCCTGGTTCTACCCGCTGCCCGGAACGCTACGCAGGGCAAAAGCGATTCTCGTCCTCCGTGCTTGCTTTTTCTCAGAAAGAGCCGTGGTGTGCGTTTTCGCCGGAAAACGCGTTTTCGGCCGAAAACGTGTACGTTTGCACTTCCCGGCCACAGGGAAGCTGCTAGCCGGGAATTCTCTGCCTGGTTCTACCCGCTGCCCGGAACGCTACGCAGGGCAAAAGCGATTCTCGTCCTCCGTGCTTGCTTTTTCTCAGAAAGAGCCGTGGTGTGAGTTTTCGCGGGAAAACGCGTTTTCGGCCGAAAACCTGTACGTTTGCACTTCCCGGCCACAGGGAAGCTGCTAGCCGGGAATTCTCTGCCTGGTTCTACCCGCTGCCCGGAACGCTACGCAGGGCAAAAGCGATTCTCGTCCTCCGTGCTTGCTTTTTCTCAGAAAGAGCCGTGGTGTGCGTTTTCGCCGGAAAACGCGTTTTCGGCCGAAAACGTGTACGTTTGCACTTCCCCGCCACAGGGAAGCTGCTAGCCGGGAATTCTCTGCCTGGTTCTACCCGCTGCCCGGAATGCTACGCAGGGCAAAAGAGATTCTCGTCCTCCGTGCTTGCTTTTTCTCAGAAAGAGCCGTGGTGTGCGTTTTCGCCGGAAAACGCGTTTTCGGCGAAAACGTGTACTTTTGCACTTCCCGGCCACAGGGAAGCTGCTAGCCGGGAATTCTCTGCCTGGTTCTACCCGCTGCCCGGAACACTACGCAGGGCAAAAGCGATTCTCGTCCTCCGTGCTTGCTTTTTCTCAGAAAGAGCCGTGGTGTGCGTTTTCGCCAGAAAACGCGTTTTCGGCCGAAAACGTGTACGTTTGCACTTCCCCGCCACAGGGAAGCTGCTAGCCGGGAATTCTCTGCCTGGTTCTACCCGCTGCCCGGAACGCTACGCAGGGCAAAAGCGATTCTCGTCCTCCGTGCTTGCTTTTTCTCAGAAAGAGCCGTGGTGTGCGTTTTCGCCGGAAAACGCGTTTTCGGCCGAAAACGTGTACGTTTGCAATTCCCCGCCACAGGGAAGCTGCTAGCCGGGAATTCTCTGCCTGGTTCTACCCGCTGCCCGGAACGCTACGCAGGGCAAAAGCGATTCTCGTCCTCCGTGCTTGCTTTTTCTCAGAAAGAGCCGTGGTGTGCGTTTTCGCCGGAAAACGCGTTTTCGGCCGAAAACGTGTACGTTTGCACTTCCCGGCCACAGGGAAGCTGCTAGCCGGGAATTCTCTGCCTGGTTCTACCCGCTGCCCGGAACACTACGCAGGGCAAAAGCGATTCTCGTCCTCCGTGCTTGCTTTTTCTCAGAAAGAGCCGTGGTGTGCGTTTTCGCCGGAAAACGCGTTTTCGGCCGAAAACGTGTACGTTTGCACTTCCCGGCCACAGGGAAGCTGCTAGCCGGGAATTCTCTGCCTGGTTCTACCCGCTGCCCGGAACGCTACGCAGGGCAAAAGCGATTCTCGTCCTCCGTGCTTGCTTTTTCTCAGAAAGAGCCGTGGTGTGCGTTTTCGCCGGAAAACGCGTTTTCGGCCGAAAACGTGTACGTTTGCACTTCCCGGCCACAGGGCAGCTGCTAGCCGGGAATTCTCTGCCTGGTTCTACCCGCTGCCCGGAACGCTACGCAGGGCAAAAGCGATTCTCGTCCTCCGTGCTTGCTTTTTCTCAGAAAGAGCCGTGGTGTGCGTTTTCGCCGGAAAACGCGTTTTCGGCCGAAAACGTGTACGTTTGCACTTCCCGGCCACAGGGAAGCTGCTAGCCGGGAATTCTCTGCCTGGTTCTACCCGCTGCCCGGAACGCTACGCAGGGCGAAAGCGATTCTCGTCCTCCGTGCTTGCTTTTTCTCAGAAAGAGCCGTGGTGTGCGTTTTCGCCAGAAAACGCGTTTTCGGCCGAAAACGTGTACGTTTGCACTTCCCGGCCACAGGGAAGCTGCTAGCCGGGAATTCTCTGCCTGGTTCTACCCGCTGCCCGGAACGCTACGATGGGCAAAAGCGATTCTCGTCCTCCGTGCTTGCTTTTTCTCAGAAAGAGCCGTGGTGTGCGTTTTCGTCGGAAAATGCGTTTTCGGCCGAAAACGTGTACGTTTGCACTTCCCCGCCACAGGGAAGCTGCTAGCCGGGAATTCTCTGCCTGGTTCTACCCGCTGTCCGGAACGCTACGCAGGGCAAAAGCGATTCTCGTCCTCCGTGCTTGCTTTTTCTCAGAAAGAGCCGTGGTGTGTGTTTTCGCCAGAAAACGCTTTTTCGGGCGAAAACGTGTACGTTTGCACTTCCCGGCCACAGGGAAGCTGCTAGCCGGGAATTCTCTGCCTGGTTCTACCTGCTGCCCGGAACGCTACGCAGGGCAAAAGCGATTCTCGTCCTCCGTGCTTGCTTTTTCTCAGAAAGAGCCGTGGTGTGCGTTTTCGGAGGAAAACGCGTTTTCGGACGAAAACGTGTACGTTTGCACTTCCCGGCCACAGGGAAGCTGCTAGCCGGGAATTCTCTGCCTGGTTCTACCCGCTGCCCGGAACACTACGCAGGGCAAAAGCGATTCTCGTCCTCCGTGCTTGCTTTTTCTCAGAAAGAGCCGTGGTGTGCGTTTTCGCCAGAAAACGCGTTTTCGGCCGAAAACGTGTACGTTTGCACTTCCCCGCCACAGGGAAGCTGCTAGCCGGGAATTCTCTGCCTGGTTCTACCCGCTGCCCGGAACGCTACGCAGGGCAAAAGCGATTCTCGTCCTCCGTGCTTGCTTTTTCTCAGAAAGAGCCGTGGTGTGCGTTTTCGCCGGTAAACGCGTTTTCGGCCGAAAACGTGTACGTTTGCACTTCCCGGCCACAGGGAAGCTGCTATACGCGAATTCTCTGCCTGGTTCTACCCGCTGCCCGGAACGCTACGCAGGGCAAAAGCGATTCTCGTCCTCCGTGCTTGCTTTTTCTCAGAAAGAGCCGTGGTGTGCGTTTTCGCCGGAAAACGTGTTTTCGGCGAAAACGTGTACGTTTGCACTTCCCCGCCACAGGGAAGCTGCTAGCCGGGAATTCTCTGCCTGGTTCTACCCGCTGCCCGGAACGCTACGCAGGGCAAAAGCGATTCTCGTCCTCCGTGCTTGCTTTTTCCCAGAGAGAGCCGTGGTGTGCGTTTTCGCCGGAAAACGCGTTTTCGGCCGAAAACGTGTACGTTTGCACTTCCCGGCCACAGGGAAGCTGCTAGCCGGGAATTCTCTGCCTGGTTCTACCCGCTGCTCAGAACGCTACGCAGGGCAAAAGCGATTCTCGTCCTCCGTGCTTGCTTTTTCTCAGAAAGAGCCGTGGTGTGCGTTTTCGCCGGAAAACGCGTTTTCGGTCGAAAACGTGTACGTTTGCACTTCCCCGCCACAGGGAAGCTGCTAGCCGGGAATTCTCTGCCTGGTTCTACCCGCTGCCCGGAACGCTACGATGGGCAAAAGCGATTCTCGTCCTCCGTGCTTGCTTTTTCTCAGAAAGAGCCGTGGTGTGCGTTTTCGCCGGAAAACGTGTTTTCGGCGCAAACGTGTACGTTTGCACTTCCCGGCCACAGGGAAGCTGCTAGCCGGGAATTCTCTGCCTGGTTCTACCCGCTGCCCGGAACGCTACGCAGGGCAAAAGCGGTTCTCGTCCTCCGTGCTTGCTTTTTCTCAGAAAGAGCCGTGGTGTGCGTTTTCGCCGGAAAACGCGTTTTTGGCCGAAAACGTGTACGTTTGCACTTCCCCGCCACAGGGAAGCTGCTAGCCGGGAATTCTCTGCCTGGTTCTACCCGCTGCCCGGAGCGCTACGCAGGGCAAAAGCGATTCTCGTCCTCCGTGCTTGCTTTTTCTCAGAAAGAGCCGTGGTGTGCGTTTTCGCCGGAAAACGCGTTTTCGGCCGAAAACGTGTACGTTTACACTTCCCGGCCACAGGGAAGCTGCTAGCCGGGAATTCTCTGCCTGGTTCTACCCGCTGCCCGGAACGCTACGCAGGGCAAAAGCGATTCTCGTCCTCCGTGCTTGCTTTTTCTCAGAAAGAGCCGTGGTGTGCGTTTTCGCGGGAAAACGCGTTTTCGGCCGAAAACGTGTACGTTTGCACTTCCCGGCCACAGGGAAGCTGCTAGCCGGGAATTCTCTGCCTGGTTCTACCCGCTGCCCGGAACACTACGCAGGGCAAAAGCGATTCTCGTCCTCCGTGCTTGCTTTTTCTCAGAAAGAGCCGTGGTGTGCGTTTTCGCCAGAAAACGCGTTTTCGGCCGAAAACGTGTACGTTTGCACTTCCCGGCCACAGGGAAGCTGCTAGCCGGGAATTCTCTGCCTGGTTCTACCCGCTGCCCGGAACGCTACGCAGGGCAAAAGCGATTCTCGTCCTCCGTGCTTGCTTTTTCTCAGAAAGAGCCGTGGTGTGCGTTTTCGCCGGAAAACGCGTTTTCGGTCGAAAACGTGTACGTTTGCACTTCCCCGCCACAGGGAAGCTGCTAGACGGGAATTCTCTGCCTGGTTCTACCCGCTGCCAGGAACGCTACGCAGGGCAAAAACGATTCTCGTCCTCCGTGCTTGCTTTTTCTCAGAAAGAGCCATGGTGTGCTTTTTCGCCGGAAGACACGTTTTCGGCCGAAAACGTGTACGTTTGCACTTCCCGGCCACAGGGAAGCTGCTAGCCGGCAATTCGCTGCCTATTTCTACCCGCTGCTCAGAACGCTACGCAGGGCAAAAGCGATTCTCGTCCTCCGTGGTTGCTTTTTCTCAGAAAGAGCCGTGGTGTGCGTTTTCGCCGGAAAACGCGTTTTCGGCCGAAAACGTGTACGTTTGCACTTCCCCGCCACAGGGAAGCTGCTAGCCGGGAATTCTCTGCCTGGTTCTACCCGCTGCCCGGAACGCTACGCAGGGCGAAAGCGATTCTCGTCCTCCGTGCTTGCTTTTTCTCAGAAAGAGCCGTGGTGTGCGTTTTCGCCGGAAAACGCGTTTTCGGCCGAAAACGTGTACGTTTGCACTTCCCGGCCACAGGGAAGCTGCTAGCCGGGAATTCTCTGCCTGGTTCTACCCGCTGCCCGGAACGCTACGCAGGGCAAAAGCGATTCTCGTCCTCCGTGCTTGCTTTTTCTCAGAAAGAGCCGTGGTGTGCGTTTTCGCCGGAAAACGTGTTTTCGGCGCAAACGTGTACGTTTGCACTTCCCGGCCACAGGGAAGCTGCTAGCCGGGAATTCTCTGCCTGGTTCTACCCGCTGCCCGGAACGCTACGCAGGGCAAAAGCGGTTCTCGTCCTCCGTGCTTGCTTTTTCTCAGAAAGAGCCGTGGTGTGCGTTTTCGCCGGAAAACGCGTTTTTGGCCGAAAACGTGTACGTTTGCACTTCCCCGCCACAGGGAAGCTGCTAGCCGGGAATTCTCTGCCTGGTTCTACCCGCTGCCCGGAGCGCTACGCAGGGCAAAAGCGATTCTCGTCCTCCGTGCTTGCTTTTTCTCAGAAAGAGCCGTGGTGTGCGTTTTCGCCGGAAAACGCGTTTTCGGCCGAAAACGTGTACGTTTACACTTCCCGGCCACAGGGAAGCTGCTAGCCGGGAATTCTCTGCCTGGTTCTACCCGCTGCCCGGAACGCTACGCAGGGCAAAAGCGATTCTCGTCCTCCGTGCTTGCTTTTTCTCAGAAAGAGCCGTGGTGTGCGTCTTCGCGGGAAAACGCGTTTTCGGCCGAAAACGTGTACGTTTGCACTTCCCGGCCACAGGGAAGCTGCTAGCCGGGAATTCTCTGCCTGGTTCTACCCGCTGCCCGGAACACTACGCAGGGCAAAAGCGATTCTCGTCCTCCGTGCTTGCTTTTTCTCAGAAAGAGCCGTGGTGTGCGTTTTCGCCAGAAAACGCGTTTTCGGCCGAAAACGTGTACGTTTGCACTTCCCGGCCACAGGGAAGCTGCTAGCCGGGAATTCTCTGCCTGGTTCTACCCGCTGCCCGGAACGCTACGCAGGGCAAAAGCGATTCTCGTCCTCCGTGCTTGCTTTTTCTCAGAAAGAGCCGTGGTGTGCGTTTTCGCCGGAAAACGCGTTTTCGGTCGAAAACGTGTACGTTTGCACTTCCCCGCCACAGGGAAGCTGCTAGACGGGAATTCTCTGCCTGGTTCTACCCGCTGCCAGGAACGCTACGCAGGGCAAAAACGATTCTCGTCCTCCGTGCTTGCTTTTTCTCAGAAAGAGCCATGGTGTGCTTTTTCGCCGGAAGACACGTTTTCGGCCGAAAACGTGTACGTTTGCACTTCCCGGCCACAGGGAAGCTGCTAGCCGGCAATTCGCTGCCTATTTCTACCCGCTGCTCAGAACGCTACGCAGGGCAAAAGCGATTCTCGTCCTCCGTGGTTGCTTTTTCTCAGAAAGAGCCGTGGTGTGCGTTTTCGCCGGAAAACGCGTTTTCGGCCGAAAACGTGTACGTTTGCACTTCCCCGCCACAGGGAAGCTGCTAGCCGGGAATTCTCTGCCTGGTTCTACCCGCTGCCCGGAACGCTACGCAGGGCGAAAGCGATTCTCGTCCTCCGTGCTTGCTTTTTCTCAGAAAGAGCCGTGGTGTGCGTTTTCGCCGGAAAACGCGTTTTCGGCCGAAAACGTGTACGTTTGCACTTCCCGGCCACAGGGAAGCTGCTAGCCGGGAATTCTCTGCCTGGTTCTACCCGCTGCCCGGAACGCTACGCAGGGCAAAAGCGATTCTCGTCCTCCGTGCTTGCTTTTTCTCAGAAAGAGCCGTGGTGTGCGTTTTCGCCGGAAAACGCGTTTTCGGCCGAAAACGTGTACGTTTGCACTTCCCCGCCACAGGGAAGCTGCTAGCCGGGAATTCTCTGCCTGGTTCTACCCGCTGCCCGGAACGCTACGCAGGGCAAAATCGATTCTCGTCCTCCGTGCTTGCTTTTTCTCAGAAAGAGCCGTGGTGTGCGTTTTCGCCGGAAAACGCGTTTTCGGACGAAAACGTGTACGTTTGCACTTCCCGGCCACAGGGAAGCTGCTAGCCGGGAATTCTCTGCCTGGTTCTACCCGCTGCCCGGAACGCTACGCAGGGCAAAAGCGATTCTCGTCCTCCGTGCTTGCTTTTTCTCAGAAAGAGCCGTGGTGTGCGTTTTCGCCGGAAAACGTGTTTTCGGCGAAAACGTGTACGTTTGCACTTCCCGGCCACAGGGAAGCTGCTAGCCGGGAATTCTCTGCCTGGTTCTACCCGCTGCCCGGAACGCTACGCAGGGCGAAAGCGATTCTCGTCCTCCGTGCTTGCTTTTTCTCAGAAAGAGCCGTGGTGTGCGTTTTCGCCAGAAAACGCGTTTTCGGCCGAAAACGTGTACGTTTGCACTTCCCGGCCACAGGGAAGCTGCTAGCCGGGAATTCTCTGCCTGGTTCTACCCGCTGCCCGGAACGCTACGATGGGCAAAAGCGATTCTCGTCCTCCGTGCTTGCTTTTTCTCAGAAAGAGCCGTGGTGTGCGTTTTCGTCGGAAAATGCGTTTTCGGCCGAAAACGTGTACGTTTGCACTTCCCCGCCACAGGGAAGCTGCTAGCCGGGAATTCTCTGCCTGGTTCTACCCGCTGTCCGGAACGCTACGCAGGGCAAAAGCGATTCTCGTCCTCCGTGCTTGCTTTTTCTCAGAAAGAGCCGTGGTGTGTGTTTTCGCCAGAAAACGCTTTTTCGGGCGAAAACGTGTACGTTTGCACTTCCCGGCCACAGGGAAGCTGCTAGCCGGGAATTCTCTGCCTGGTTCTACCTGCTGCCCGGAACGCTACGCAGGGCAAAAGCGATTCTCGTCCTCCGTGCTTGCTTTTTCTCAGAAAGAGCCGTGGTGTGCGTTTTCGGAGGAAAACGCGTTTTCGGACGAAAACGTGTACGTTTGCACTTCCCGGCCACAGGGAAGCTGCTAGCCGGGAATTCTCTGCCTGGTTCTACCCGCTGCCCGGAACACTACGCAGGGCAAAAGCGATACTCGTCCTCCGTGCTTGCTTTTTCTCAGAAAGAGCCGTGGTGTGCGTTTTCGCCGTAAACGCGTTTTCGGCCGAAAACGTGTACGTTTGCACTTCCCCGCCACAGGGAAGCTGCTAGCCGGGAATTCTCTGCCTGGTTCTACCCGCTGCTCAGAACGCTACGCAGGGCAAAAGCGATTCTCGTCCTCCGTGCTTGCTTTTTCTCAGAAAGAGCCGTGGTGTGCGTTTTCGCCGGAAAACGCGTTTTCGGTCGAAAACGTGTACGTTTGCACTTCCCCGCCACAGGGAAGCTGCTAGCCGGGAATTCTCTGCCTGGTTCTACCCGCTGCCCGGAACGCTACGATGGGCAAAAGCGATTCTCGTCCTCCGTGCTTGCTTTTTCTCAGAAAGAGCCGTGGTGTGCGTTTTCGCCGGAAAACGTGTTTTCGGCGCAAACGTGTACGTTTGCACTTCCCGGCCACAGGGAAGCTGCTAGCCGGGAATTCTCTGCCTGGTTCTACCCGCTGCCCGGAACGCTACGCAGGGCAAAAGCGGTTCTCGTCCTCCGTGCTTGCTTTTTCTCAGAAAGAGCCGTGGTGTGCGTTTTCGCCGGAAAACGCGTTTTTGGCCGAAAACGTGTACGTTTGCACTTCCCCGCCACAGGGAAGCTGCTAGCCGGGAATTCTCTGCCTGGTTCTACCCGCTGCCCGGAGCGCTACGCAGGGCAAAAGCGATTCTCGTCCTCCGTGCTTGCTTTTTCTCAGAAAGAGCCGTGGTGTGCGTTTTCGCCGGAAAACGCGTTTTCGGCCGAAAACGTGTACGTTTACACTTCCCGGCCACAGGGAAGCTGCTAGCCGGGAATTCTCTGCCTGGTTCTACCCGATGCCCGGAACGCTACGCAGGGCAAAAGCGATTCTCGTCCTCCGTGCTTGCTTTTTCTCAGAAAGAGCCGTGGTTTGCGTTTTCGCGGGAAAACGCGTTTTCGGCCGAAAACGTGTACGTTTGCACTTCCCGGCCACAGGGAAGCTGCTAGCCGGGAATTCTCTGCCTGGTTCTACCCGCTGCCCGGAACACTACGCAGGGCAAAAGCGATTCTCGTCCTCCGTGCTTGCTTTTTCTCAGAAAGAGCCGTGGTGTGCGTTTTCGCCGGAAAACGCGTTTTCGGCCGAAAACGTGTACGTTTGCACTTCCCGGCCACAGGGAAGCTGCTAGCCGGGAATTCTCTGCCTGGTTCTACCCGCTGCCCGGAACGCTACGCAGGGCAAAAGCGATTCTCGTCCTCCGTGCTTGCTTTTTCTCAGAAAGAGCCGTGGTGTGCGTTTTCGCGGGAAAACGCGTTTTCGGTCGAAAACGTGTACGTTTGCACTTCCCCGCCACAGGGAAGCTGCTAGACGGGAATTCTCTGCCTGGTTCTACCCGCTGCCAGGAACGCTACGCAGGGCAAAAACGATTCTCGTCCTCCGTGCTTGCTTTTTCTCAGAAAGAGCCATGGTGTGCTTTTTCGCCGGAAGACACGTTTTCGGCCGAAAACGTGTACGTTTGCACTTCCCGGCCACAGGGAAGCTGCTAGCCGGCAATTCGCTGCCTATTTCTACCCGCTGCTCAGAACGCTACGCAGGGCAAAAGCGATTCTCGTCCTCCGTGGTTGCTTTTTCTCAGAAAGAGCCGTGGTGTGCGTTTTCGCCGGAAAACGCGTTTTCGGCCGAAAACGTGTACGTTTGCACTTCCCCGCCACAGGGAAGCTGCTAGCCGGGAATTCTCTGCCTGGTTCTACCCGCTGCCCGGAACGCTACGCAGGGCGAAAGCGATTCTCGTCCTCCGTGCTTGCTTTTTCTCAGAAAGAGCCGTGGTGTGCGTTTTCGCCGGAAAACGCGTTTTCGGACGAAAACGTGTACGTTTGCACTTCCCGGCCACAGGGAAGCTGCTAGCCGGGAATTCTCTGCCTGGTTCTACCCGCTGCCCGGAACGCTACGCAGGGCAAAAGCGATTCTCGTCCTCCGTGCTTGCTTTTTCTCAGAAAGAGCCGTGGTGTGCGTTTTCGCCGGAAAACGCGTTTCCGGCCGAAAACGTGTACGTTTGCACTTCCCCGCCACAGGGAAGCTGCTAGCCGGGAATTCTCTGCCTGGTTCTACCCGCTGCCCGGAACGCTACGCAGGGCAAAATCGATTCTCGTCCTCCGTGCTTGCTTTTTCTCAGAAAGAGCCGTGGTGTGCGTTTTCGCCGGAAAACGCGTTTTCGGCCGAAAACGTGTACGTTTGCACTTCCCCGCCACAGGGAAGCTGCTAGCCGGGAATTCTCTGCCTGGTTCTACCCGCTGCCCGGAACGCTACGCAGGGCAAAAGCGATTCTCGTCCTCCGTGCTTGCTTTTTCTCAGAAAGAGCCGTGGTGTGCGTTTTCGTCGGAAAATGCGTTTTCGGCCGAAAACGTGTACGTTTGCACTTCCCCGCCTCAGGGAAGCTGCTAGCCGGGAATTCTCTGCCTGGTTCTACCCGCTGCCCGGAACGCTACGCAGGGCAAAAGCGATTCTCGTCCTCCGTGCTTGCTTTTTCTCAGAAAGAGCCGTGGTGTGTGTTTTCGCCAGAAAACGCTTTTTCGGGCGAAAACGTGTACGTTTGCACTTCCCGGCCACAGGGAAGCTGCTAGCCGGGAATTCTCTGCCTGGTTCTACCTGCTGCCCGGAACGCTACGCAGGGCAAAAGCGATTCTCGTCCTCCGTGCTTGCTTTTTCTCAGAAAGAGCCGTGGTGTGCGTTTTCGGAGGAAAACGCGTTTTCGGACGAAAACGTGTACGTTTGCACTTCCCGGCCACAGGGAAGCTGCTAGCCGGGAATTCTCTGCCTGGTTCTACCCGCTGCCCGGAACACTACGCAGGGCAAAAGCGATTCTCGTCCTCCGTGCTTGCTTTTTCTCAGAAAGAGCCGTGGTGTGCGTTTTCGCCAGAAAACGCGTTTTCGGCCGAAAACGTGTACGTTTGCACTTCCCCGCCACAGGGAAGCTGCTAGCCGGGAATTCTCTGCCTGGTTCTACCCGCTGCCCGGAACGCTACGCAGGGCAAAAGCGATTCTCGTCCTCCGTGCTTGCTTTTTCTCAGAAAGAGCCGTGGTGTGCGTTTTCGCCGGTAAACGCGTTTTCGGCCGAAAACGTGTACGTTTGCACTTCCCGGCCACAGGGAAGCTGCTATACGCGAATTCTCTGCCTGGTTCTACCCGCTGCCCGGAACGCTACGCAGGGCAAAAGCGATTCTCGTCCTCCGTGCTTGCTTTTTCTCAGAAAGAGCCGTGGTGTGCGTTTTCGCCGGAAAACGTGTTTTCGGCGAAAACGTGTACGTTTGCACTTCCCCGCCACAGGGAAGCTGCTAGCCGGGAATTCTCTGCCTGGTTCTACCCGCTGCCCGGAACGCTACGCAGGGCAAAAGCGATTCCCGTCCTCCGTGCTTGCTTTTTCCCAGAGAGAGCCGTGGTGTGCGTTTTCGCCGGAAAACGCGTTTTCGGCCGAAAACGTGTACGTTTGCACTTCCCGGCCACAGGGAAGCTGCTAGCCGGGAATTCTCTGCCTGGTTCTACCCGCTGCTCAGAACGCTACGCAGGGCAAAAGCGATTCTCGTCCTCCGTGCTTGCTTTTTCTCAGAAAGAGCCGTGGTGTGCGTTTTCGCCGGAAAACGCGTTTTCGGTCGAAAACGTGTACGTTTGCACTTCCCCGCCACAGGGAAGCTGCTAGCCGGGAATTCTCTGCCTGGTTCTACCCGCTGCCCGGAACGCTACGATGGGCAAAAGCGATTCTCGTCCTCCGTGCTTGCTTTTTCTCAGAAAGAGCCGTGGTGTGCGTTTTCGCCGGAAAACGTGTTTTCGGCGCAAACGTGTACGTTTGCACTTCCCGGCCACAGGGAAGCTGCTAGCCGGGAATTCTCTGCCTGGTTCTACCCGCTGCCCGGAACGCTACGCAGGGCAAAAGCGGTTCTCGTCCTCCGTGCTTGCTTTTTCTCAGAAAGAGCCGTGGTGTGCGTTTTCGCCGGAAAACGCGTTTTTGGCCGAAAACGTGTACGTTTGCACTTCCCCGCCACAGGGAAGCTGCTAGCCGGGAATTCTCTGCCTGGTTCTACCCGCTGCCCGGAGCGCTACGCAGGGCAAAAGCGATTCTCGTCCTCCGTGCTTGCTTTTTCTCAGAAAGAGCCGTGGTGTGCGTTTTCGCCGGAAAACGCGTTTTCGGCCGAAAACGTGTACGTTTACACTTCCCGGCCACAGGGAAGCTGCTAGCCGGGAATTCTCTGCCTGGTTCTACCCGCTGCCCGGAACGCTACGCAGGGCAAAAGCGATTCTCGTCCTCCGTGCTTGCTTTTTCTCAGAAAGAGCCGTGGTGTGCGTTTTCGCGGGAAAACGCGTTTTCGGCCGAAAACGTGTACGTTTGCACTTCCCGGCCACAGGGAAGCTGCTAGCCGGGAATTCTCTGCCTGGTTCTACCCGCTGCCCGGAACACTACGCAGGGCAAAAGCGATTCTCGTCCTCCGTGCTTGCTTTTTCTCAGAAAGAGCCGTGGTGTGCGTTTTCGCCAGAAAACGCGTTTTCGGCCGAAAACGTATACGTTTGCACTTCCCGGCCACAGGGAAGCTGCTAGCCGGGAATTCTCTGCCTGGTTCTACCCGCTGCCCGGAACGCTACGCAGGGCAAAAGCGATTCTCGTCCTCCGTGCTTGCTTTTTCTCAGAAAGAGCCGTGGTGTGCGTTTTCGCCGGAAAACGCGTTTTCGGTCGAAAACGTGTACGTTTGCACTTCCCCGCCACAGGGAAGCTGCTAGACGGGAATTCTCTGCCTGGTTCTACCCGCTGCCAGGAACGCTACGCAGGGCAAAAACGATTCTCGTCCTCCGTGCTTGCTTTTTCTCAGAAAGAGCCATGGTGTGCTTTTTCGCCGGAAGACACGTTTTCGGCCGAAAACGTGTACGTTTGCACTTCCCGGCCACAGGGAAGCTGCTAGCCGGCAATTCGCTGCCTATTTCTACCCGCTGCTCAGAACGCTACGCAGGGCAAAAGCGATTCTCGTCCTCCGTGGTTGCTTTTTCTCAGAAAGAGCCGTGGTGTGCGTTTTCGCCGTAAAACGCGTTTTCGGCCGAAAACGTGTACGTTTGCACTTCCCCGCCACAGGGAAGCTGCTAGCCGGGAATTCTCTGCCTGGTTCTACCCGCTGCCCGGAACGCTACGCAGGGCGAAAGCGATTCTCGTCCTCCGTGCTTGCTTTTTCTCAGAAAGAGCCGTGGTGTGCGTTTTCGCCGGAAAACGCGTTTTCGGCCGAAAACGTGTACGTTTGCACTTCCCGGCCACAGGGAAGCTGCTAGCCGGGAATTCTCTGCCTGGTTCTACCCGCTGCACGGAACGCTACGCAGGGCAAAAGCGATTCTCGTCCTCCGTGCTTGCTTTTTCTCAGAAAGAGCCGTGGTGTGCGTTTTCGCCGGAAAACGCGTTTTCGGCCGAAAACGTGTACGTTTGCACTTCCCCGCCACAGGGAAGCTGCTAGCCGGGAATTCTCTGCCTGGTTCTACCCGCTGCCCGGAACGCTACGCAGGGCAAAATCGATTCTCGTCCTCCGTGCTTGCTTTTTCTCAGAAAGAGCCGTGGTGTGCGTTTTCGCCGGAAAACGTGTTTTCGGCGAAAACGTGTACGTTTGCACTTCCCGGCCACAGGGAAGCTGCTAGCCGGGAATTCTCTGCCTGGTTCTACCCGCTGCCCGGAACGCTACGCAGGGCGAAAGCGATTCTCGTCCTCCGTGCTTGCTTTTTCTCAGAAAGAGCCGTGGTGTGCGTTTTCGCGGGAAAACGCGTTTTCGGCCGAAAACGTGTACGTTTGCACTTCCCGGCCACAGGGAAGCTGCTAGCCGGGAATTCTCTGCCTGGTTCTACCCGCTACCCGGAACGCTACGATGGGCAAAAGGGATTCTCGTCCTCCGTGCTTGCTTTTTCTCAGAAAGAGCCGTGGTGTGCGTTTTCGTCGGAAAATGCGTTTTCGGCCGAAAACGTGTACGTTTGCACTTCCCCGCCACAGGGAAGCTGCTAGCCGGGAATTCTCTGCCTGGTTCTACCCGCTGCCCGGAACGCTACGCAGGGCAAAAGCGATTCTCGTCCTCCGTGCTTGCTTTTTCTCAGAAAGAGCCGTGGTGTGTGTTTTCGCCAGAAAACGCTTTTTCGGGCGAAAACGTGTACGTTTGCACTTCCCGGCCACAGGGAAGCTGCTAGCCGGGAATTCTCTGCCTGGTTCTACCTGCTGCCCGGAACGCTACGCAGGGCAAAAGCGATTCTCGTCCTCCGTGCTTGCTTTTTCTCAGAAAGAGCCGTGGTGTGCGTTTTCGGAGGAAAACGCGTTTTCGGACGAAAACGTGTACGTTTGCACTTCCCGGCCACAGGGAAGCTGCTAGCCGGGAATTCTCTGCCTGGTTCTACCCGCTGCCCGGAACACTACGCAGGGCAAAAGCGATTCTCGTCCTCCGTGCTTGCTTTTTCTCAGAAAGAGCCGTGGTGTGCGTTTTCGCCAGAAAACGCGTTTTCGGCCGAAAACGTGTACGTTTGCACTTCCCCGCCACAGGGAAGCTGCTAGCCGGGAATTCTCTGCCTGGTTCTACCCGCTGCCCGGAACGCTACGCAGGGCAAAAGCGATTCTCGTCCTCCGTGCTTGCTTTTTCTCAGAAAGAGCCGTGGTGTGCGTTTTCGCCGGTAAACGCGTTTTCGGCCGAAAACGTGTACGTTTGCAATTCCCGGCCACAGGGAAGCTGCTATACGCGAATTCTCTGCCTGGTTCTACCCGCTGCCCGGAACGCTACGCAGGGCAAAAGCGATTCTCGTCCTCCGTGCTTGCTTTTTCTCAGAAAGAGCCGTGGTGTGCGTTTTCGCCGGAAAACGTGTTTTCGGCGAAAACGTGTACGTTTGCACTTCCCGGCCACAGGGAAGCTGCTAGCCGGGAATTCTCTGCCTGGTTCTACCCGCTGCCCGGAACGCTACGCAGGGCAAAAGCGATTCTCGTCCTCCGTGCTTGCTTTTTCCCAGAGAGAGCCGTGGTGTGCGTTTTCGCCGGAAAACGCGTTTTCGGCCGAAAACGTGTACGTTTGCACTTCCCGGCCACAGGGAAGCTGCTAGCCGGGAATTCTCTGCCTGGTTCTACCCGCTGCTCAGAACGCTACGCAGGGCGAAAGCGATTCTCGTCCTCCGTGCTTGCTTTTTCTCAGAAAGAGCCGTGGTGTGCGTTTTCGCGGGAAAACGCGTTTTCGGCCGAAAACGTGTACGTTTGCACTTCCCGGCCACAGGGAAGCTGCTAGCCGGGAATTCTCTGCCTGGTTCTACCCGCTACCCGGAACGCTACGATGGGCAAAAGGGATTCTCGTCCTCCGTGCTTGCTTTTTCTCAGAAAGAGCCGTGGTGTGCGTTTTCGTCGGAAAATGCGTTTTCGGCCGAAAACGTGTACGTTTGCACTTCCCCGCCACAGGGAAGCTGCTAGCCGGGAATTCTCTGCCTGGTTCTACCCGCTGCCCGGAACGCTACGCAGGGCAAAAGCGATTCTCGTCCTCCGTGCTTGCTTTTTCTCAGAAAGAGCCGTGGTGTGTGTTTTCGCCAGAAAACGCTTTTTCGGGCGAAAACGTGTACGTTTGCACTTCCCGGCCACAGGGAAGCTGCTAGCCGGGAATTCTCTGCCTGGTTCTACCTGCTGCCCGGAACGCTACGCAGGGCAAAAGCGATTCTCGTCCTCCGTGCTTGCTTTTTCTCAGAAAGAGCCGTGGTGTGCGTTTTCGGAGGAAAACGCGTTTTCGGACGAAAACGTGTACGTTTGCACTTCCCGGCCACAGGGAAGCTGCTAGCCGGGAATTCTCTGCCTGGTTCTACCCGCTGCCCGGAACACTACGCAGGGCAAAAGCGATTCTCGTCCTCCGTGCTTGCTTTTTCTCAGAAAGAGCCGTGGTGTGCGTTTTCGCCAGAAAACGCGTTTTCGGCCGAAAACGTGTACGTTTGCACTTCCCCGCCACAGGGAAGCTGCTAGCCGGGAATTCTCTGCCTGGTTCTACCCGCTGCCCGGAACGCTACGCAGGGCAAAAGCGATTCTCGTCCTCCGTGCTTGCTTTTTCTCAGAAAGAGCCGTGGTGTGCGTTTTCGCCGGTAAACGCGTTTTCGGCCGAAAACGTGTACGTTTGCACTTCCCGGCCACAGGGAAGCTGCTATACGCGAATTCTCTGCCTGGTTCTACCCGCTGCCCGGAACGCTACGCAGGGCAAAAGCGATTCTCGTCCTCCGTGCTTGCTTTTTCTCAGAAAGAGCCGTGGTGTGCGTTTTCGCCGGAAAACGTGTTTTCGGCGAAAACGTGTACGTTTGCACTTCCCGGCCACAGGGAAGCTGCTAGCCGGGAATTCTCTGCCTGGTTCTACCCGCTGCCCGGAACGCTACGCAGGGCAAAAGCGATTCTCGTCCTCCGTGCTTGCTTTTTCCCAGAGAGAGCCGTGGTGTGCGTTTTCGCCGGAAAACGCGTTTTCGGCCGAAAACGTGTACGTTTGCACTTCCCGGCCACAGGGAAGCTGCTAGCCGGGAATTCTCTGCCTGGTTCTACCCGCTGCTCAGAACGCTACGCAGGGCAAAAGCGATTCTCGTCCTCCGTGCTTGCTTTTTCTCAGAAAGAGCCGTGGTGTGCGTTTTCGCCGGAAAACGCGTTTTCGGTCGAAAACGTGTACGTTTGCACTTCCCCGCCACAGGGAAGCTGCTAGCCGGGAATTCTCTGCCTGGTTCTACCCGCTGCCCGGAACGCTACGATGGGCAAAAGCGATTCTCGTCCTCCGTGCTTGCTTTTTCTCAGAAAGAGCCGTGGTGTGCGTTTTCGCCGGAAAACGTGTTTTCGGCGCAAACGTGTACGTTTGCACTTCCCGGCCACAGGGAAGCTGCTAGCCGGGAATTCTCTGCCTGGTTCTACCCGCTGCCCGGAACGCTACGCAGGGCAAAAGCGGTTCTCGTCCTCCGTGCTTGCTTTTTCTCAGAAAGAGCCGTGGTGTGCGTTTTCGCCGGAAAACGCGTTTTCGGCCGAAAACGTGTACGTTTGCACTTCCCGGCCACAGGGAAGCTGCTAGCCGGGAATTCTCTGCCTGGTTCTACCCGCTGCTCAGAACGCTACGCAGGGCAAAAGCGATTCTCGTCCTCCGTGCTTGCTTTTTCTCAGAAAGAGCCGTGGTGTGCGTTTTCGCCGGAAAACGCGTTTTCGGTCGAAAACGTGTACGTTTGCACTTCCCCGCCACAGGGAAGCTGCTAGCCGGGAATTCTCTGCCTGGTTCTACCCGCTGCCCGGAACGCTACGATGGGCAAAAGCGATTCTCGTCCTCCGTGCTTGCTTTTTCTCAGAAAGAGCCGTGGTGTGCGTTTTCGCCGGAAAACGTGTTTTCGGCGCAAACGTGTACGTTTGCACTTCCCGGCCACAGGGAAGCTGCTAGCCGGGAATTCTCTGCCTGGTTCTACCCGCTGCCCGGAACGCTACGCAGGGCAAAAGCGGTTCTCGTCCTCCGTGCTTGCTTTTTCTCAGAAAGAGCCGTGGTGTGCGTTTTCGCCGGAAAACGCGTTTTTGGCCGAAAACGTGTACGTTTGCACTTCCCCGCCACAGGGAAGCTGCTAGCCGGGAATTCTCTGCCTGGTTCTACCCGCTGCCCGGAGCGCTACGCAGGGCAAAAGCGATTCTCGTCCTCCGTGCTTGCTTTTTCTCAGAAAGAGCCGTGGTGTGCGTTTTCGCCGGAAAACGCGTTTTCGGCCGAAAACGTGTACGTTTACACTTCCCGGCCACAGGGAAGCTGCTAGCCGGGAATTCTCTGCCTGGTTCTACCCGCTGCCCGGAACGCTACGCAGGGCAAAAGCGATTCTCGTCCTCCGTGCTTGCTTTTTCTCAGAAAGAGCCGTGGTGTGCGTTTTCGCGGGAAAACGCGTTTTCGGCCGAAAACGTGTACGTTTGCACTTCCCGGCCACAGGGAAGCTGCTAGCCGGGAATTCTCTGCCTGGTTCTACCCGCTGCCCGGAACACTACGCAGGGCAAAAGCGATTCTCGTCCTCCGTGCTTGCTTTTTCTCAGAAAGAGCCGTGGTGTGCGTTTTCGCCAGAAAACGCGTTTTCGGCCGAAAACGTGTACGTTTGCACTTCCCGGCCACAGGGAAGCTGCTAGCCGGGAATTCTCTGCCTGGTTCTACCCGCTGCCCGGAACGCTACGCAGGGCAAAAGCGATTCTCGTCCTCCGTGCTTGCTTTTTCTCAGAAAGAGCCGTGGTGTGCGTTTTCGCCGGAAAACGCGTTTTCGGTCGAAAACGTGTACGTTTGCACTTCCCCGCCACAGGGAAGCTGCTAGACGGGAATTCTCTGCCTGGTTCTACCCGCTGCCAGGAACGCTACGCAGGGCAAAAACGATTCTCGTCCTCCGTGCTTGCTTTTTCTCAGAAAGATCCATGGTGTGCTTTTTCGCCGGAAGACACGTTTTCGGCCGAAAACGTGTACGTTTGCACTTCCCGGCCACAGGGAAGCTGCTAGCCGGCAATTCGCTGCCTATTTCTACCCGCTGCTCAGAACGCTACGCAGGGCAAAAGCGATTCTCGTCCTCCGTGGTTGCTTTTTCTCAGAAAGAGCCGTGGTGTGCGTTTTCGCCGGAAAACGCGTTTTCGGCCGAAAACGTGTACGTTTGCACTTCCCCGCCACAGGGAAGCTGCTAGCCGGGAATTCTCTGCCTGGTTCTACCCGCTGCCCGGAACGCTACGCAGGGCGAAAGCGATTCTCGTCCTCCGTGCTTGCTTTTTCTCAGAAAGAGCCGTGGTGTGCGTTTTCGCCGGAAAACGCGTTTTCGGACGAAAACGTGTACGTTTGCACTTCCCGGCCACAGGGAAGCTGCTAGCCGGGAATTCTCTGCCTGGTTCTACCCGCTGCCCGGAACGCTACGCAGGGCAAAAGCGATTCTCGTCCTCCGTGCTTGCTTTTTCTCAGAAAGAGCCGTGGTGTGCGTTTTCGCCGGAAAACGCGTTTTCGGCCGAAAACGTGTACGTTTGCACTTCCCCGCCACAGGGAAGCTGCTAGCCGGGAATTCTCTGCCTGGTTCTACCCGCTGCCCGGAACGCTACGCAGGGCAAAATCGATTCTCGTCCTCCGTGCTTGCTTTTTCTCAGAAAGAGCCGTGGTGTGCGTTTTCGCCGGAAAACGCGTTTTCGGACGAAAACGTGTACGTTTGCACTTCCCGGCCACAGGGAAGCTGCTAGCCGGGAATTCTCTGCCTGGTTCTACCCGCTGCCCGGAACGCTACGCAGGGCAAAAGCGATTCTCGTCCTCCGTGCTTGCTTTTTCTCAGAAAGAGCCGTGGTGTGCGTTTTCGCCGGAAAACGTGTTTTCGGCGAAAACGTGTACGTTTGCACTTCCCGGCCACAGGGAAGCTGCTAGCCGGGAATTCTCTGCCTGGTTCTACCCGCTGCCCGGAACGCTACGCAGGGCGAAAGCGATTCTCGTCCTCCGTGCTTGCTTTTTCTCAGAAAGAGCCGTGGTGTGCGTTTTCGCCAGAAAACGCGTTTTCGGCCGAAAACGTGTACGTTTGCACTTCCCGGCCACAGGGAAGCTGCTAGCCGGGAATTCTCTGCCTGGTTCTACCCGCTGCCCGGAACGCTACGCAGGGCAAAAGCGATTCTCGTCCTCCGTGCTTGCTTTTTCTCAGAAAGAGCCGTGGTGTGCGTTTTCGCGTTTTCGGCCGAAAACGTGTACGTTTGCACTTCCCGGCCACAGGGAAGCTGCTATACGCGAATTCTCTGCCTGGTTCTACCCGCTGCCCGGAACGCTACGCAGGGCAAAAGCGATTCTCGTCCTCCGTGCTTGCTTTTTCTCAGAAAGAGCCGTGGTGTGCGTTTTCGCCGGAAAACGTGTTTTCGGCGAAAACGTGTACGTTTGCACTTCCCGGCCACAGGGAAGCTGCTAGCCGGGAATTCTCTGCCTGGTTCTACCCGCTGCCCGGAACGCTACGCAGGGCAAAAGCGATTCTCGTCCTCCGTGCTTGCTTTTTCCCAGAGAGAGCCGTGGTGTGCGTTTTCGCCGGAAAACGCGTTTTCGGCCGAAAACGTGTACGTTTGCACTTCCCGGCCACAGGGAAGCTGCTAGCCGGGAATTCTCTGCCTGGTTCTACCCGCTGCTCAGAACGCTACGCAGGGCAAAAGCGATTCTCGTCCTCCGTGCTTGCTTTTTCTCAGAAAGAGCCGTGGTGTGCGTTTTCGCCGGAAAACGCGTTTTCGGTCGAAAACGTGTACGTTTGCACTTCCCCGCCACAGGGAAGCTGCTAGCCGGGAATTCTCTGCCTGGTTCTACCCGCTGCCCGGAACGCTACGATGGGCAAAAGCGATTCTCGTCCTCCGTGCTTGCTTTTTCTCAGAAAGAGCCGTGGTGTGCGTTTTCGCCGGAAAACGTGTTTTCGGCGCAAACGTGTACGTTTGCACTTCCCGGCCACAGGGAAGCTGCTAGCCGGGAATTCTCTGCCTGGTTCTACCCGCTGCCCGGAACGCTACGCAGGGCAAAAGCGGTTCTCGTCCTCCGTGCTTGCTTTGTCTCAGAAAGAGCCGTGGTGTGCGTTTTCGCCGGAAAACGCGTTTTCGGCCGAAAACGTGTACGTTTGCACTTCCCGGCCACAGGGAAGCTGCTAGCCGGGAATTCTCTGCCTGGTTCTACCCGCTGCTCAGAACGCTACGCAGGGCAAAAGCGATTCTCGTCCTCCGTGCTTGCTTTTTCTCAGAAAGAGCCGTGGTGTGCGTTTTCGCCGGAAAACGCGTTTTCGGTCGAAAACGTGTACGTTTGCACTTCCCCGCCACAGGGAAGCTGCTAGCCGGGAATTCTCTGCCTGGTTCTACCCGCTGCCCGGAACGCTACGATGGGCAAAAGCGATTCTCGTCCTCCGTGCTTGCTTTTTCTCAGAAAGAGCCGTGGTGTGCGTTTTCGCCGGAAAACGTGTTTTCGGCGCAAACGTGTACGTTTGCACTTCCCGGCCACAGGGAAGCTGCTAGCCGGGAATTCTCTGCCTGGTTCTACCCGCTACCCGGAACGCTACGCAGGGCAAAAGCGGTTCTCGTCCTCCGTGCTTGCTTTTTCTCAGAAAGAGCCGTGGTGTGCGTTTTCGCCGGAAAACGCGTTTTTGGCCGAAAACGTGTACGTTTGCACTTCCCCGCCACAGGGAAGCTGCTAGCCGGGAATTCTCTGCCTGGTTCTACCCGCTGCCCGGAGCGCTACGCAGGGCAAAAGCGATTCTCGTCCTCCGTGCTTGCTTTTTCTCAGAAAGAGCCGTGGTGTGCGTTTTCGCGGGAAAACGCGTTTTCGGCCGAAAACGTGTACGTTTGCACTTCCCGGCCACAGGGAAGCTGCTAGCCGGCAATTCGCTGCCTATTTCTACCCGCTGCTCAGAACGCTACGCAGGGCAAAAGCGATTCTCGTCCTCCGTGGTTGCTTTTTCTCAGAAAGAGCCGTGGTGTGCGTTTTCGCCGGAAAACGCGTTTTCGGCCGAAAACGTGTACGTTTGCACTTCCCCGCCACAGGGAAGCTGCTAGCCGGGAATTCTCTGCCTGGTTCTACCCGCTGCCCGGAACGCTACGCAGGGCGAAAGCGATTCTCGTCCTCCGTGCTTGCTTTTTCTCAGAAAGAGCCGTGGTGTGCGTTTTCGCCGGAAAACGCGTTTTCGGACGAAAACGTGTACGTTTGCACTTCCCGGCCACAGGGAAGCTGCTAGCCGGGAATTCTCTGCCTGGTTCTACCCGCTGCCCGGAACGCTACGCAGGGCAAAAGCGATTCTCGTCCTCCGTGCTTGCTTTTTCTCAGAAAGAGCCGTGGTGTGCGTTTTCGCCGGAAAACGCGTTTTCGGCCGAAAACGTGTACGTTTGCACTTCCCCGCCACAGGGAAGCTGCTAGCCGGGAATTCTCTGCCTGGTTCTACCCGCTGCCCGGAACGCTACGCAGGGCAAAATCGATTCTCGTCCTCCGTGCTTGCTTTTTCTCAGAAAGAGCCGTGGTGTGCGTTTTCGCCGGAAAACGCGTTTTCGGACGAAAACGTGTACGTTTGCACTTCCCGGCCACAGGGAAGCTGCTAGCCGGGAATTCTCTGCCTGGTTCTACCCGCTGCCCGGAACGCTACGCAGGGCAAAAGCGATTCTCGTCCTCCGTGCTTGCTTTTTCTCAGAAAGAGCCGTGGTGTGCGTTTTCGCCGGAAAATGTGTTTTCGGCGAAAACGTGTACGTTTGCACTTCCCGGCCACAGGGAAGCTGCTAGCCGGGAATTCTCTGCCTGGTTCTACCCGCTGCCCGGAACGCTACGCAGGGCGAAAGCGATTCTCGTCCTCCGTGCTTGCTTTTTCTCAGAAAGAGCCGTGGTGTGCGTTTTCGCCAGAAAACGCGTTTTCGGCCGAAAACGTGTACGTTTGCACTTCCCGGCCACAGGGAAGCTGCTAGCCGGGAATTCTCTGCCTGGTTCTACCCGCTGCCCGGAACGCTACGCAGGGCAAAAGCGATTCTCGTCCTCCGTGCTTGCTTTTTCTCAGAAAGAGCCGTGGTGTGCGTTTTCGCCGGAAAACGCGTTTTCGGCCGAAAACGTGTACGTTTGCACTTCCCGGCCACAGGGAAGCTGCTATACGCGAATTCTCTGCCTGGTTCTACCCGCTGCCCGGAACGCTACGCAGGGCAAAAGCGATTCTCGTCCTCCGTGCTTGCTTTTTCTCAGAAAGAGCCGTGGTGTGCGTTTTCGCCGGAAAACGTGTTTTCGGCGAAAACGTGTACGTTTGCACTTCCTGGCCACAGGGAAGCTGCTAGCCGGGAATTCTCTGCCTGGTTCTACCCGCTGCCCGGAACGCTACGCAGGGCAAAAGCGATTCTCGTCCTCCGTGCTTGCTTTTTCCCAGAGAGAGCCGTGGTGTGCGTTTTCGCCGGAAAACGCGTTTTCGGCCGAAAACGTGTACGTTTGCACTTCCCGGCCACAGGGAAGCTGCTAGCCGGGAATTCTCTGCCTGGTTCTACCCGCTGCTCAGAACGCTACGCAGGGCAAAAGCGATTCTCGTCCTCCGTGCTTGCTTTTTCTCAGAAAGAGCCGTGGTGTGCGTTTTCGCCGGAAAACGTGTTTTCGGCCGAAAACGTGTACGTTTGCACTTCCCGGCCACAGGGAAGCTGCTAGCCGGGAATTCTCTGCCTGGTTCTACCCGCTGCCCGGAACGCTACGCAGGGCAAAAGCGGTTCTCGTCCTCCGTGCTTGCTTTTTCTCAGAAAGAGCCGTGGTGTGCGTTTTCGCCGGAAAACGCGTTTTCGGCCGAAAACGTGTACGTTTGCACTTCCCGGCCACAGGGAAGCTGCTAGCCGGGAATTCTCTGCCTGGTTCTACCCGCTGCTCAGAACGCTACGCAGGGCAAAAGCGATTCTCGTCCTCCGTGCTTGCTTTTTCTCAGAAAGTGCCGTGGTGTGCGTTTTCGCCGGAAAACGCGTTTTCGGTCGAAAACGTGTACGTTTGCACTTCCCCGCCACAGGGAAGCTGCTAGACGGGAATTCTCTGCCTGGTTCTACCCGCTGCCCGGAACGCTACGATGGGCAAAAGCGATTCTCGTCCTCCGTGCTTGCTTTTTCTCAGAAAGAGCCGTGGTGTGCGTTTTCGCCGGAAAACGTGTTTTCGGCGCAAACGTGTACGTTTGCACTTCCCGGCCACAGGGAAGCTGCTAGCCGGGAATTCTCTGCCTGGTTCTACCCGCTGCCCGTAACGCTACGCAGGGCAAAAGCGGTTCTCGTCCTCCGTGCTTGCTTTTTCTCAGAAAGAGCCGTGGTGTGCGTTTTCGCCGGAAAACGCGTTTTTGGCCGAAAACGTGTACGTTTGCACTTCCCCGCCACAGGGAAGCTGCTAGCCGGGAATTCTGTGCCTGGTTCTACCCGCTGCCCGGAGCGCTACGCAGGGCAAAAGCGATTCTCGTCCTCCGTGCTTGCTTTTTCTCAGAAAGAGCCGTGGTGTGCGTTTTCGCGGGAAAACGCGTTTTCGGCCGAAAACGTGTACGTTTGCACTTCCCCGCCACAGGGAAGCTGCTAGACGGGAATTCTCTGCCTGGTTCTACCCGCTGCCCGGAACACTACGCAGGGCAAAAGCGATTCTCGTCCTCCGTGCTTGCTTTTTCTCAGAAAGAGCCGTGGTGTGCGTTTTCGCCAGAAAACGCGTTTTCGGCCGAAAACGTGTACGTTTGCACTTCCCGGCCACAGGGAAGCTGCTAGCCGGGAATTCTCTGCCTGGTTCTACCCGCTGCCCGGAACGCTACGCAGGGCAAAAGCGATTCTCGTCCTCCGTGCTTGCTTTTTCTCAGAAAGAGCCGTGGTGTGCGTTTTCGCCGGAAAACGCGTTTTCGGTCGAAAACGTGTACGTTTGCACTTCCCCGCCACAGGGAAGCTGCTAGACGGGAATTCTCTGCCTGGTTCTACCCGCTGCCAGGAACGCTACGCAGGGCAAAAACGATTCTCGTCCTCCGTGCTTGCTTTTTCTCAGAAAGATCCATGGTGTGCTTTTTCGCCGGAAGACACGTTTTCGGCCGAAAACGTGTACGTTTGCACTTCCCGGCCACAGGGAAGCTGCTAGCCGGCAATTCGCTGCCTATTTCTACCCGCTGCTCAGAACGCTACGCAGGGCAAAAGCGATTCTCGTCCTCCGTGGTTGCTTTTTCTCAGAAAGAGCCGTGGTGTGCGTTTTCGCCGGAAAACGCGTTTTCGGCCGAAAACGTGTACGTTTGCACTTCCCCGCCACAGGGAAGCTGCTAGCCGGGAATTCTCTGCCTGGTTCTACCCGCTGCCCGGAACGCTACGCAGGGCGAAAGCGATTCTCGTCCTCCGTGCTTGCTTTTTCTCAGAAAGAGCCGTGGTGTGCGTTTTCGCCGGAAAACGCGTTTTCGGACGAAAACGTGTACGTTTGCACTTCCCGGCCACAGGGAAGCTGCTAGCCGGGAATTCTCTGCCTGGTTCTACCCGCTGCCCGGAACGCTACGCAGGGCAAAAGCGATTCTCGTCCTCCGTGCTTGCTTTTTCTCAGAAAGAGCCGTGGTGTGCGTTTTCGCCGGAAAACGCGTTTTCGGCCGAAAACGTGTACGTTTGCACTTCCCGGCCACAGGGAAGCTGCTAGCCGGGAATTCTCTGCCTGGTTCTACCCGCTGCCCGGAACGCTACGCAGGGCAAAAGCGATTCTCGTCCTCCGTGCTTGCTTTTTCTCAGAAAGAGCCGTGGTGTGCGTTTTCGCGTTTTCGGCCGAAAACGTGTACGTTTGCACTTCCCGGCCACAGGGAAGCTGCTATACGCGAATTCTCTGCCTGGTTCTACCCGCTGCCCGGAACGCTACGCAGGGCAAAAGCGATTCTCGTCCTCCGTGCTTGCTTTTTCTCAGAAAGAGCCGTGGTGTGCGTTTTCGCCGGAAAACGTGTTTTCGGCGAAAACGTGTACGTTTGCACTTCCCGGCCACAGGGAAGCTGCTAGCCGGGAATTCTCTGCCTGGTTCTACCCGCTGCCCGGAACGCTACGCAGGGCAAAAGCGATTCTCGTCCTCCGTGCTTGCTTTTTCCCAGAGAGAGCCGTGGTGTGCGTTTTCGCCGGAAAACGCGTTTTCGGCCGAAAACGTGTACGTTTGCACTTCCCGGCCACAGGGAAGCTGCTAGCCGGGAATTCTCTGCCTGGTTCTACCCGCTGCTCAGAACGCTACGCAGGGCAAAAGCGATTCTCGTCCTCCGTGCTTGCTTTTTCTCAGAAAGAGCCGTGGTGTGCGTTTTCGCCGGAAAACGCGTTTTCGGTCGAAAACGTGTACGTTTGCACTTCCCCGCCACAGGGAAGCTGCTAGCCGGGAATTCTCTGCCTGGTTCTACCCGCTGCCCGGAACGCTACGATGGGCAAAAGCGATTCTCGTCCTCCGTGCTTGCTTTTTCTCAGAAAGAGCCGTGGTGTGCGTTTTCGCCGGAAAACGTGTTTTCGGCGCAAACGTGTACGTTTGCACTTCCCGGCCACAGGGAAGCTGCTAGCCGGGAATTCTCTGCCTGGTTCTACCCGCTGCCCGGAACGCTACGCAGGGCAAAAGCGGTTCTCGTCCTCCGTGCTTGCTTTGTCTCAGAAAGAGCCGTGGTGTGCGTTTTCGCCGGAAAACGCGTTTTCGGCCGAAAACGTGTACGTTTGCACTTCCCGGCCACAGGGAAGCTGCTAGCCGGGAATTCTCTGCCTGGTTCTACCCGCTGCTCAGAACGCTACGCAGGGCAAAAGCGATTCTCGTCCTCCGTGCTTGCTTTTTCTCAGAAAGAGCCGTGGTGTGCGTTTTCGCCGGAAAACGCGTTTTCGGTCGAAAACGTGTACGTTTGCACTTCCCCGCCACAGGGAAGCTGCTAGCCGGGAATTCTCTGCCTGGTTCTACCCGCTGCCCGGAACGCTACGATGGGCAAAAGCGATTCTCGTCCTCCGTGCTTGCTTTTTCTCAGAAAGAGCCGTGGTGTGCGTTTTCGCCGGAAAACGTGTTTTCGGCGCAAACGTGTACGTTTGCACTTCCCGGCCACAGGGAAGCTGCTAGCCGGGAATTCTCTGCCTGGTTCTACCCGCTACCCGGAACGCTACGCAGGGCAAAAGCGGTTCTCGTCCTCCGTGCTTGCTTTTTCTCAGAAAGAGCCGTGGTGTGCGTTTTCGCCGGAAAACGCGTTTTTGGCCGAAAACGTGTACGTTTGCACTTCCCCGCCACAGGGAAGCTGCTAGCCGGGAATTCTCTGCCTGGTTCTACCCGCTGCCCGGAGCGCTACGCAGGGCAAAAGCGATTCTCGTCCTCCGTGCTTGCTTTTTCTCAGAAAGAGCCGTGGTGTGCGTTTTCGCGGGAAAACGCGTTTTCGGCCGAAAACGTGTACGTTTGCACTTCCCGGCCACAGGGAAGCTGCTAGCCGGCAATTCGCTGCCTATTTCTACCCGCTGCTCAGAACGCTACGCAGGGCAAAAGCGATTCTCGTCCTCCGTGGTTGCTTTTTCTCAGAAAGAGCCGTGGTGTGCGTTTTCGCCGGAAAACGCGTTTTCGGCCGAAAACGTGTACGTTTGCACTTCCCCGCCACAGGGAAGCTGCTAGCCGGGAATTCTCTGCCTGGTTCTACCCGCTGCCCGGAACGCTACGCAGGGCGAAAGCGATTCTCGTCCTCCGTGCTTGCTTTTTCTCAGAAAGAGCCGTGGTGTGCGTTTTCGCCGGAAAACGCGTTTTCGGACGAAAACGTGTACGTTTGCACTTCCCGGCCACAGGGAAGCTGCTAGCCGGGAATTCTCTGCCTGGTTCTACCCGCTGCCCGGAACGCTACGCAGGGCAAAAGCGATTCTCGTCCTCCGTGCTTGCTTTTTCTCAGAAAGAGCCGTGGTGTGCGTTTTCGCCGGAAAACGCGTTTTCGGCCGAAAACGTGTACGTTTGCACTTCCCCGCCACAGGGAAGCTGCTAGCCGGGAATTCTCTGCCTGGTTCTACCCGCTGCCCGGAACGCTACGCAGGGCAAAATCGATTCTCGTCCTCCGTGCTTGCTTTTTCTCAGAAAGAGCCGTGGTGTGCGTTTTCGCCGGAAAACGCGTTTTCGGACGAAAACGTGTACGTTTGCACTTCCCGGCCACAGGGAAGCTGCTAGCCGGGAATTCTCTGCCTGGTTCTACCCGCTGCCCGGAACGCTACGATGGGCAAAAGCGATTCTCGTCCTCCGTGCTTGCTTTTTCTCAGAAAGAGCCGTGGTGTGCGTTTTCGCCGGAAAACGTGTTTTCGGCGAAAACGTGTACGTTTGCACTTCCCGGCCACAGGGAAGCTGCTAGCCGGGAATTCTCTGCCTGGTTCTACCCGCTGCCCGGAACGCTACGCAGGGCGAAAGCGATTCTCGTCCTCCGTGCTTGCTTTTTCTCAGAAAGAGCCGTGGTGTGCGTTTTCGCCAGAAAACGCGTTTTCGGCCGAAAACGTGTACGTTTGCACTTCCCGGCCACAGGGAAGCTGCTAGCCGGGAATTCTCTGCCTGGTTCTACCCGCTGCCCGGAACGCTACGCAGGGCAAAAGCGATTCTCGTCCTCCGTGCTTGCTTTTTCTCAGAAAGAGCCGTGGTGTGCGTTTTCGCCGGAAAACGCGTTTTCGGCCGAAAACGTGTACGTTTGCACTTCCCGGCCACAGGGAAGCTGCTATACGCGAATTCTCTGCCTGGTTCTACCCGCTGCCCGGAACGCTACGCAGGGCAAAAGCGATTCTCGTCCTCCGTGCTTGCTTTTTCTCAGAAAGAGCCGTGGTGTGCGTTTTCGCCGGAAAACGTGTTTTCGGCGAAAACGTGTACTTTTGCACTTCCCGGCCACAGGGAAGCTGCTAGCCGGGAATTCTCTGCCTGGTTCTACCCGCTGCCCGGAACGCTACGCAGGGCAAAAGCGATTCTCGTCCTCCGTGCTTGCTTTTTCCCAGAGAGAGCCGTGGTGTGCGTTTTCGCCGGAAAACGCGTTTTCGGCCGAAAACGTGTACGTTTGCACTTCCCGGCCACAGGGAAGCTGCTAGCCGGGAATTCTCTGCCTGGTTCTACCCGCTGCTCAGAACGCTACGCAGGGCAAAAGCGATTCTCGTCCTCCGTGCTTGCTTTTTCTCAGAAAGAGCCGTGGTGTGCGTTTTCGCCGGAAAACGCGTTTTCGGTCGAAAACGTGTACGTTTGCACTTCCCCGCCACAGGGAAGCTGCTAGCCGGGAATTCTCTGCCTGGTTCTACCCGCTGCCCGGAACGCTACGATGGGCAAAAGCGATTCTCGTCCTCCGTGCTTGCTTTTTCTCAGAAAGAGCCGTGGTGTGCGTTTTCGCCGGAAAACGTGTTTTCGGCCGAAAACGTGTACGTTTGCACTTCCCGGCCACAGGGAAGCTGCTAGCCGGGAATTCTCTGCCTGGTTCTACCCGCTGCCCGGAACGCTACGCAGGGCAAAAGCGGTTCTCGTCCTCCGTGCTTGCTTTTTCTCAGAAAGAGCCGTGGTGTGCGTTTTCGCCGGAAAACGCGTTTTCGGCCGAAAACGTGTACGTTTGCACTTCCCGGCCACAGGGAAGCTGCTAGCCGGGAATTCTCTGCCTGGTTCTACCCGCTGCTCAGAACGCTACGCAGGGCAAAAGCGATTCTCGTCCTCCGTGCTTGCTTTTTCTCAGAAAGAGCCGTGGTGTGCGTTTTCGCCGGAAAACGCGTTTTCGGTCGAAAACGTGTACGTTTGCACTTCCCCGCCACAGGGAAGCTGCTAGCCGGGAATTCTCTGCCTGGTTCTACCCGCTGCCCGGAACGCTACGATGGGCAAAAGCGATTCTCGTCCTCCGTGCTTGCTTTTTCTCAGAAAGAGCCGTGGTGTGCGTTTTCGCCGGAAAACGTGTTTTCGGCGCAAACGTGTACGTTTGCACTTCCCGGCCACAGGGAAGCTGCTAGCCGGGAATTCTCTGCCTGGTTCTACCCGCTGCCCGGAACGCTACGCAGGGCAAAAGCGGTTCTCGTCCTCCGTGCTTGCTTTTTCTCAGAAAGAGCCGTGGTGTGCGTTTTCGCCGGAAAACGCGTTTTTGGCCGAAAACGTGTACGTTTGCACTTCCCCGCCACAGGGAAGCTGCTAGCCGGGAATTCTCTGCCTGGTTCTACCCGCTGCCCGGAGCGCTACGCAGGGCAAAAGCGATTCTCGTCCTCCGTGCTTGCTTTTTCTCAGAAAGAGCCGTGGTGTGCGTTTTCGCCGGAAAACGCGTTTTCGGCCGAAAACGTGTACGTTTGCACTTCCCCGCCACAGGGAAGCTGCTAGACGGGAATTCTCTGCCTGGTTCTACCCGCTGCCCGGAACACTACGCAGGGCAAAAGCGATTCTCGTCCTCCGTGCTTGCTTTTTCTCAGAAAGAGCCGTGGTGTGCGTTTTCGCCAGAAAACGCGTTTTCGGCCGAAAACGTGTACGTTTGCACTTCCCGGCCACAGGGAAGCTGCTAGACGGGAATTCTCTGCCTGGTTCTACCCGCTGCCAGGAACGCTACGCAGGGCAAAAACGATTCTCGTCCTCCGTGCTTGCTTTTTCTCAGAAAGATCCATGGTGTGCTTTTTCGCCGGAAGACACGTTTTCGGCCGAAAACGTGTACGTTTGCACTTCCCGGCCACAGGGAAGCTGCTAGCCGGCAATTCGCTGCCTATTTCTACCCGCTGCTCAGAACGCTACGCAGGGCAAAAGCGATTCTCGTCCTCCGTGGTTGCTTTTTCTCAGAAAGAGCCGTGGTGTGCGTTTTCGCCGGAAAACGCGTTTTCGGCCGAAAACGTGTACGTTTGCACTTCCCCGCCACAGGGAAGCTGCTAGCCGGGAATTCTCTGCCTGGTTCTACCCGCTGCCCGGAACGCTACGCAGGGCGAAAGCGATTCTCGTCCTCCGTGCTTGCTTTTTCTCAGAAAGAGCCGTGGTGTGCGTTTTCGCCGGAAAACGCGTTTTCGGACGAAAACGTGTACGTTTGCACTTCCCGGCCACAGGGAAGCTGCTAGCCGGGAATTCTCTGCCTGGTTCTACCCGCTGCCCGGAACGCTACGCAGGGCAAAAGCGATTCTCGTCCTCCGTGCTTGCTTTTTCTCAGAAAGAGCCGTGGTGTGCGTTTTCGCCGGAAAACGCGTTTTCGGCCGAAAACGTGTACGTTTGCACTTCCCCGCCACAGGGAAGCTGCTAGCCGGGAATTCTCTGCCTGGTTCTACCCGCTGCCCGGAACGCTACGCAGGGCAAAATCGATTCTCGTCCTCCGTGCTTGCTTTTTCTCAGAAAGAGCCGTGGTGTGCGTTTTCGCCGGAAAACGCGTTTTCGGACGAAAACGTGTACGTTTGCACTTCCCGGCCACAGGGAAGCTGCTAGCCGGGAATTCTCTGCCTGGTTCTACCCGCTGCCCGGAACGCTACGCAGGGCAAAAGCGATTCTCGTCCTCCGTGCTTGCTTTTTCTCAGAAAGAGCCGTGGTGTGCGTTTTCGCCGGAAAACGTGTTTTCGGCGAAAACGTGTACGTTTGCACTTCCCGGCCACAGGGAAGCTGCTAGCCGGGAATTCTCTGCCTGGTTCTACCCGCTGCCCGGAACGCTACGCAGGGCGAAAGCGATTCTCGTCCTCCGTGCTTGCTTTTTCTCAGAAAGAGCCGTGGTGTGCGTTTTCGCCAGAAAACGCATTTTCGGCCGAAAACGTGTACGTTTGCACTTCCCGGCCACAGGGAAGCTGCTAGCCGGGAATTCTCTGCCTGGTTCTACCCGCTGCCCGGAACGCTACGCAGGGCAAAAGCGATTCTCGTCCTCCGTGCTTGCTTTTTCTCAGAAAGAGCCGTGGTGTGCGTTTTCGCCGGAAAACGCGTTTTCGGACGAAAACGTGTACGTTTGCACTTCCCGGCCACAGGGAAGCTGCTAGCCGGGAATTCTCTGCCTGGTTCTACCCGCTGCCCGGAACGCTACGCAGGGCAAAAGCGATTCTCGTCCTCCGTGCTTGCTTTGTCTCAGAAAGAGCCGTGGTGTGCGTTTTCGCCGGAAAACGCGTTTTCGGCCGAAAACGTGTACGTTTGCACTTCCCGGCCACAGGGAAGCTGCTAGCCGGGAATTCTCTGCCTGGTTCTACCCGCTGCTCAGAACGCTACGCAGGGCAAAAGCGATTCTCGTCCTCCGTGCTTGCTTTTTCTCAGAAAGAGCCGTGGTGTGCGTTTTCGCCGGAAAACGCGTTTTCGGTCGAAAACGTGTACGTTTGCACTTCCCCGCCACAGGGAAGCTGCTAGCCGGGAATTCTCTGCCTGGTTCTACCCGCTGCCCGGAACGCTACGATGGGCAAAAGCGATTCTCGTCCTCCGTGCTTGCTTTTTCTCAGAAAGAGCCGTGGTGTGCGTTTTCGCCGGAAAACGTGTTTTCGGCGCAAACGTGTACGTTTGCACTTCCCGGCCACAGGGAAGCTGCTAGCCGGGAATTCTCTGCCTGGTTCTACCCGCTACCCGGAACGCTACGCAGGGCAAAAGCGGTTCTCGTCCTCCGTGCTTGCTTTTTCTCAGAAAGAGCCGTGGTGTGCGTTTTCGCCGGAAAACGCGTTTTTGGCCGAAAACGTGTACGTTTGCACTTCCCCGCCACAGGGAAGCTGCTAGCCGGGAATTCTCTGCCTGGTTCTACCCGCTGCCCGGAGCGCTACGCAGGGCAAAAGCGATTCTCGTCCTCCGTGCTTGCTTTTTCTCAGAAAGAGCCGTGGTGTGCGTTTTCGCGGGAAAACGCGTTTTCGGCCGAAAACGTGTACGTTTGCACTTCCCGGCCACAGGGAAGCTGCTAGCCGGCAATTCGCTGCCTATTTCTACCCGCTGCTCAGAACGCTACGCAGGGCAAAAGCGATTCTCGTCCTCCGTGGTTGCTTTTTCTCAGAAAGAGCCGTGGTGTGCGTTTTCGCCGGAAAACGCGTTTTCGGCCGAAAACGTGTACGTTTGCACTTCCCCGCCACAGGGAAGCTGCTAGCCGGGAATTCTCTGCCTGGTTCTACCCGCTGCCCGGAACGCTACGCAGGGCGAAAGCGATTCTCGTCCTCCGTGCTTGCTTTTTCTCAGAAAGAGCCGTGGTGTGCGTTTTCGCCGGAAAACGCGTTTTCGGACGAAAACGTGTACGTTTGCACTTCCCGGCCACAGGGAAGCTGCTAGCCGGGAATTCTCTGCCTGGTTCTACCCGCTGCCCGGAACGCTACGCAGGGCAAAAGCGATTCTCGTCCTCCGTGCTTGCTTTTTCTCAGAAAGAGCCGTGGTGTGCGTTTTCGCCGGAAAACGCGTTTTCGGCCGAAAACGTGTACGTTTGCACTTCCCCGCCACAGGGAAGCTGCTAGCCGGGAATTCTCTGCCTGGTTCTACCCGCTGCCCGGAACGCTACGCAGGGCAAAATCGATTCTCGTCCTCCGTGCTTGCTTTTTCTCAGAAAGAGCCGTGGTGTGCGTTTTCGCCGGAAAACGCGTTTTCGGACGAAAACGTGTACGTTTGCACTTCCCGGCCACAGGGAAGCTGCTAGCCGGGAATTCTCTGCCTGGTTCTACCCGCTGCCCGGAACGCTACGCAGGGCAAAAGCGATTCTCGTCCTCCGTGCTTGCTTTTTCTCAGAAAGAGCCGTGGTGTGCGTTTTCGCCGGAAAACGTGTTTTCGGCGAAAACGTGTACGTTTGCACTTCCCGGCCACAGGGAAGCTGCTAGCCGGGAATTCTCTGCCTGGTTCTACCCGCTGCCCGGAACGCTACGCAGGGCGAAAGCGATTCTCGTCCTCCGTGCTTGCTTTTTCTCAGAAAGAGCCGTGGTGTGCGTTTTCGCCAGAAAACGCGTTTTCGGCCGAAAACGTGTACGTTTGCACTTCCCGGCCACAGGGAAGCTGCTAGCCGGGAATTCTCTGCCTGGTTCTACCCGCTGCCCGGAACGCTACGCAGGGCAAAAGCGATTCTCGTCCTCCGTGCTTGCTTTTTCTCAGAAAGAGCCGTGGTGTGCGTTTTCGCCGGAAAACGCGTTTTCGGCCGAAAACGTGTACGTTTGCACTTCCCGGCCACAGGGAAGCTGCTATACGCGAATTCTCTGCCTGGTTCTACCCGCTGCCCGGAACGCTACGCAGGGCAAAAGCGATTCTCGTCCTCCGTGCTTGCTTTTTCTCAGAAAGAGCCGTGGTGTGCGTTTTCGCCGGAAAACGTGTTTTCGGCGAAAACGTGTACGTTTGCACTTCCCGGCCACAGGGAAGCTGCTAGCCGGGAATTCTCTGCCTGGTTCTACCCGCTGCCCGGAACGCTACGCAGGGCAAAAGCGATTCTCGTCCTCCGTGCTTGCTTTTTCCCAGAGAGAGCCGTGGTGTGCGTTTTCGCCGGAAAACGCGTTTTCGGCCGAAAACGTGTACGTTTGCACTTCCCGGCCACAGGGAAGCTGCTAGCCGGGAATTCTCTGCCTGGTTCTACCCGCTGCTCAGAACGCTACGCAGGGCAAAAGCGATTCTCGTCCTCCGTGCTTGCTTTTTCTCAGAAAGAGCCGTGGTGTGCGTTTTCGCCGGAAAACGCGTTTTCGGTCGAAAACGTGTACGTTTGCACTTCCCCGCCACAGGGAAGCTGCTAGCCGGGAATTCTCTGCCTGGTTCTACCCGCTGCCCGGAACGCTACGATGGGCAAAAGCGATTCTCGTCCTCCGTGCTTGCTTTTTCTCAGAAAGAGCCGTGGTGTGCGTTTTCGCCGGAAAACGTGTTTTCGGCCGAAAACGTGTACGTTTGCACTTCCCGGCCACAGGGAAGCTGCTAGCCGGGAATTCTCTGCCTGGTTCTACCCGCTGCCCGGAACGCTACGCAGGGCAAAAGCGGTTCTCGTCCTCCGTGCTTGCTTTTTCTCAGAAAGAGCCGTGGTGTGCGTTTTCGCCGGAAAACGCGTTTTCGGCCGAAAACGTGTACGTTTGCACTTCCCGGCCACAGGGAAGCTGCTAGCCGGGAATTCTCTGCCTGGTTCTACCCGCTGCTCAGAACGCTACGCAGGGCAAAAGCGATTCTCGTCCTCCGTGCTTGCTTTTTCTCAGAAAGAGCCGTGGTGTGCGTTTTCGCCGGAAAACGCGTTTTCGGTCGAAAACGTGTACGTTTGCACTTCCCCGCCACAGGGAAGCTGCTAGCCGGGAATTCTCTGCCTGGTTCTACCCGCTGCCCGGAACGCTACGATGGGCAAAAGCGATTCTCGTCCTCCGTGCTTGCTTTTTCTCAGAAAGAGCCGTGGTGTGCGTTTTCGCCGGAAAACGTGTTTTCGGCGCAAACGTGTACGTTTGCACTTCCCGGCCACAGGGAAGCTGCTAGCCGGGAATTCTCTGCCTGGTTCTACCCGCTGCCCGGAACGCTACGCAGGGCAAAAGCGGTTCTCGTCCTCCGTGCTTGCTTTTTCTCAGAAAGAGCCGTGGTGTGCGTTTTCGCCGGAAAACGCGTTTTTGGCCGAAAACGTGTACGTTTGCACTTCCCCGCCACAGGGAAGCTGCTAGCCGGGAATTCTCTGCCTGGTTCTACCCGCTGCCCGGAGCGCTACGCAGGGCAAAAGCGATTCTCGTCCTCCGTGCTTGCTTTTTCTCAGAAAGAGCCGTGGTGTGCGTTTTCGCCGGAAAACGCGTTTTCGGCCGAAAACGTGTACGTTTGCACTTCCCCGCCACAGGGAAGCTGCTAGACGGGAATTCTCTGCCTGGTTCTACCCGCTGCCCGGAACACTACGCAGGGCAAAAGCGATTCTCGTCCTCCGTGCTTGCTTTTTCTCAGAAAGAGCCGTGGTGTGCGTTTTCGCCAGAAAACGCGTTTTCGGCCGAAAACGTGTACGTTTGCACTTCCCGGCCACAGGGAAGCTGCTAGCCGGGAATTCTCTGCCTGGTTCTACCCGCTGCCCGGAACGCTACGCAGGGCAAAAGCGATTCTCGTCCTCCGTGCTTGCTTTTTCTCAGAAAGAGCCGTGGTGTGCGTTTTCGCCGGAAAACGCGTTTTCGGTCGAAAACGTGTACGTTTGCACTTCCCCGCCACAGGGAAGCTGCTAGACGGGAATTCTCTGCCTGGTTCTACCCGCTGCCAGGAACGCTACGCAGGGCAAAAACGATTCTCGTCCTCCGTGCTTGCTTTTTCTCAGAAAGATCCATGGTGTGCTTTTTCGCCGGAAGACACGTTTTCGGCCGAAAACGTGTACGTTTGCACTTCCCGGCCACAGGGAAGCTGCTAGCCGGCAATTCGCTGCCTATTTCTACCCGCTGCTCAGAACGCTACGCAGGGCAAAAGCGATTCTCGTCCTCCGTGGTTGCTTTTTCTCAGAAAAAGCCGTGGTGTGCGTTTTCGCCGGAAAACGCGTTTTCGGCCGAAAACGTGTACGTTTGCACTTCCCCGCCACAGGGAAGCTGCTAGCCGGGAATTCTCTGCCTGGTTCTACCCGCTGCCCGGAACGCTACGCAGGGCGAAAGCGATTCTCGTCCTCCGTGCTTGCTTTTTCTCAGAAAGAGCCGTGGTGTGCGTTTTCGCCGGAAAACGCGTTTTCGGACGAAAACGTGTACGTTTGCACTTCCCGGCCACAGGGAAGCTGCTAGCCGGGAATTCTCTGCCTGGTTCTACCCGCTGCCCGGAACGCTACGCAGGGCAAAAGCGATTCTCGTCCTCCGTGCTTGCTTTTTCTCAGAAAGAGCCGTGGTGTGCGTTTTCGCCGGAAAACGCGTTTTCGGCCGAAAACGTGTACGTTTGCACTTCCCCGCCACAGGGAAGCTGCTAGCCGGGAATTCTCTGCCTGGTTCTACCCGCTGCCCGGAACGCTACGCAGGGCAAAATCGATTCTCGTCCTCCGTGCTTGCTTTTTCTCAGAAAGAGCCGTGGTGTGCGTTTTCGCCGGAAAACGCGTTTTCGGACGAAAACGTGTACGTTTGCACTTCCCGGCCACAGGGAAGCTGCTAGCCGGGAATTCTCTGCCTGGTTCTACCCGCTGCCCGGAACGCTACGCAGGGCAAAAGCGATTCTCGTCCTCCGTGCTTGCTTTTTCTCAGAAAGAGCCGTGGTGTGCGTTTTCGCCGGAAAACGTGTTTTCGGCGAAAACGTGTACGTTTGCACTTCCCGGCCACAGGGAAGCTGCTAGCCGGGAATTCTCTGCCTGGTTCTACCCGCTGCCCGGAACGCTACGCAGGGCGAAAGCGATTCTCGTCCTCCGTGCTTGCTTTTTCTCAGAAAGAGCCGTGGTGTGCGTTTTCGCCAGAAAACGCATTTTCGGCCGAAAACGTGTACGTTTGCACTTCCCGGCCACAGGGAAGCTGCTAGCCGGGAATTCTCTGCCTGGTTCTACCCGCTGCCCGGAACGCTACGCAGGGCAAAAGCGATTCTCGTCCTCCGTGCTTGCTTTTTCTCAGAAAGAGCCGTGGTGTGCGTTTTCGCCGGAAAACGCGTTTTCGGACGAAAACGTGTACGTTTGCACTTCCCGGCCACAGGGAAGCTGCTAGCCGGGAATTCTCTGCCTGGTTCTACCCGCTGCCCGGAACGCTACGCAGGGCAAAAGCGATTCTCGTCCTCCGTGCTTGCTTTTTCTCAGAAAGAGCCGTGGTGTGCGTTTTCGCCGGAAAACGCGTTTTCGGCCGAAAACGTGTACGTTTGCACTTCCCCGCCACAGGGAAGCTGCTAGCCGGGAATTCTCTGCCTGGTTCTACCCGCTGCCCGGAACGCTACGCAGGGCAAAACCGGTTCTCGTCCTCCGTGCTTGCTTTTTCTCAGAAAGAGCCGTGGTGTGCGTTTTCGCCGGAAAACGCGTTTTCGGCCGAAAACGTGTACGTTTGCACTTCCCCGCCACAGGGAAGCTGCTAGCCGGGAATTCTCTGCCTGGTTCTACCCGCTGCCCGGAACGCTACGATGGGCAAAAGCGATTCTCGTCCTCCGTGCTTGCTTTTTCTCAGAAAGAGCCGTGGTGTGCGTTTTCGTCGGAAAATGCGTTTTCGGCCGAAAACGTGTACGTTTGCACTTCCCCGCCACAGGGAAGCTGCTAGCCGGGAATTCTCTGCCTGGTTCTACCCGCTGCCCGGAACGCTACGCAGGGCAAAAGCGATTCTCGTCCTCCGTGCTTGCTTTTTCTCAGAAAGAGCCGTGGTGTGCGTTTTCGCCAGAAAACACTTTTTCGGGCTAAAACGTGTACGTTTGCACTTCCCGGCCACAGGGAAGCTGCTAGCCGGGAATTCTCTGCCTGGTTCTACCCGCTGCCCGGAACACTACGCAGGGCAAAAGCGATTCTCGTCCTCCGTGCTTGCTTTTTCTCAGAAAGAGCCGTGGTGTGCGTTTTCGCCAGAAAACGCGTTTTCGGCCGAAAACGTGTACGTTTGCACTTCCCCGCCACAGGGAAGCTGCTAGCCGGGAATTCTCTGCCTGGTTCTACCCGCTGCCCGGAACGCTACGCAGGGCAAAAGCGATTCTCGTCCTCCGTGCTTGCTTTTTCTCAGAAAGAGCCGTGGTGTGCGTTTTCGCCGGTAAACGCGTTTTCGGCCGAAAACGTGTACGTTTGCACTTCCCGGCCACAGGGAAGCTGCTATACGCGAATTCTCTGCCTGGTTCTACCCGCTGCCCGGAACGCTACGCAGGGCAAAAGCGATTCTCGTCCTCCGTGCTTGCTTTTTCTCAGAAAGAGCCGTGGTGTGCGTTTTCGCCAGAAAACATGTTTTCGGCGAAAACGTGTACGTTTGCACTTCCCGGCCACAGGGAAGCTGCTAGACGGGAATTCTCTGCCTGGTTCTACCCGCTGCCCGGAACGCTACGCAGGGCAAAAGCGATTCTCGTCCTCCGTGCTTGCTTTTTCCCAGAGAGAGCCGTGGTGTGCGTTTTCGCCGGAAAACGTGTTTTCGGCGCAAACGTGTACGTTTGCACTTCCCGGCCACAGGGAAGCTGCTAGCCGGGAATTCTCTGCCTGGTTCTACCCGCTGCCCGGAACGCTACGCAGGGCAAAAGCGGTTCTCGTCCTCCGTGCTTGCTTTTTCTCAGAAAGAGCCGTGGTGTGCGTTTTCGCCGGAAAACGCGTTTTTGGCCGAAAACGTGTACGTTTGCACTTCCCCGCCACAGGGAAGCTGCTAGCCGGGAATTCTCTGCCTGGTTCTACCCGCTGCCCGGAGCGCTACGCAGGGCAAAAGCGATTCTCGTCCTCCGTGCTTGCTTTTTCTCAGAAAGAGCCGTGGTGTGCGTTTTCGCCGGAAAACGCGTTTTCGGCCGAAAACGTGTACGTTTGCACTTCCCGGCCACAGGGAAGCTGCTAGCCGGGAATTCTCTGCCTGGTTCTACCCGCTGCCCGGAACGCTACGCAGGGCAAAAGCGATTCTCGTCCTCCGTGCTTGCTTTTTCTCAGAAAGAGCCATGGTGTGCTTTTTCGCCGGAAAACGCGTTTTCGGCCGAAAACGTGTACGTTTGCACTTCCCGGCCACAGGGAAGCTGCTAGCCGGCAATTCGCTGCCTATTTCTACCCGCTGCTCAGAACGCTACGCAGGGCAAAAGCGATTCTCGTCCTCCGTGGTTGCTTTTTCTCAGAAAGAGCCGTGGTGTGCGTTTTCGCCGGAAAACGCGTTTTCGGCCGAAAACGTGTACGTTTGCACTTCCCCGCCACAGGGAAGCTGCTAGCCGGGAATTCTCTGCCTGGTTCTACCCGCTGCCCGGAACGCTACGCAGGGCAAAAGCGATTCTCGTCCTCCGTGCTTGCTTTTTCTCAGAAAGAGCCGTGGTGTGCGTTTTCGCGGGAAAACGCGTTTTCGGCCGAAAACGTGTACGTTTGCACTTCCCGGCCACAGGGAAGCTGCTAGCCGGGAATTCTCTGCCTGGTTCTACCCGCTGCCCGGAACACTACGCAGGGCAAAAGCGATTCTCGTCCTCCGTGCTTGCTTTTTCTCAGAAAGAGCCGTGGTGTGCGTTTTCGCCAGAAAACGCGTTTTCGGCCGAAAACGTGTACGTTTGCACTTCCCGGCCACAGGGAAGCTGCTAGCCGGGAATTCTCTGCCTGGTTCTACCCGCTGCCCGGAACGCTACGCAGGGCAAAAGCGATTCTCGTCCTCCGTGCTTGCTTTTTCTCAGAAAGAGCCGTGGTGTGCGTTTTCGCCGGAAAACGCGTTTTCGGTCGAAAACGTGTACGTTTGCACTTCCCCGCCACAGGGAAGCTGCTAGACGGGAATTCTCTGCCTGGTTCTACCCGCTGCCAGGAACGCTACGCAGGGCAAAAACGATTCTCGTCCTCCGTGCTTGCTTTTTCTCAGAAAGAGCCATGGTGTGCGTTTTCGCCGGAAGACACGTTTTCGGCCGAAAACGTGTACGTTTGCACTTCCCGGCCACAGGGAAGCTGCTAGCCGGCAATTCGCTGCCTATTTCTACCCGCTGCTCAGAACGCTACGCAGGGCAAAAGCGATTCTCGTCCTCCGTGCTTGCTTTTTCTCAGAAAGAGCCGTGGTGTGCGTTTTCGCGGGAAAACGCGTTTTCGGCCGAAAACGTGTACGTTTGCACTTCCCGGCCACAGGGAAGCTGCTAGCCGGGAATTCTCTGCCTGGTTCTACCCGCTGCCCGGAACACTACGCAGGGCAAAATCGATTCTCGTCCTCCGTGCTTGCTTTTTCTCAGAAAGAGCCGTGGTGTGCGTTTTCGCCAGAAAACGCGTTTTCGGCCGAAAACGTGTACGTTTGCACTTCCCGGCCACAGGGAAGCTGCTAGCCGGGAATTCTCTGCCTGGTTCTACCCGCTGCCCGGAACGCTACGCAGGGCAAAAGCGATTCTCGTCCTCCGTGCTTGCTTTTTCTCAGAAAGAGCCGTGGTGTGCGTTTTCGCCGGAAAACGCGTTTTCGGTCGAAAACGTGTACGTTTGCACTTCCCCGCCACAGGGAAGCTGCTAGACGGGAATTCTCTGCCTGGTTCTACCCGCTGCCAGGAACGCTACGCAGGGCAAAAACGATTCTCGTCCTCCGTGCTTGCTTTTTCTCAGAAAGAGCCATGGTGTGCTTTTTCGCCGGAAAACGCGTTTTCGGCCGAAAACGTGTACGTTTGCACTTCCCGGCCACAGGGAAGCTGCTAGCCGGCAATTCGCTGCCTATTTCTACCCGCTGCTCAGAACGCTACGCAGGGCAAAAGCGATTCTCGTCCTCCGTGGTTGCTTTTTCTCAGAAAGAGCCGTGGTGTGCGTTTTCGCCGGAAAACGCGTTTTCGGCCGAAAACGTGTACGTTTGCACTTCCCCGCCACAGGGAAGCTGCTAGCCGGGAATTCTCTGCCTGGTTCTACCCGCTGCCCGGAACGCTACGCAGGGCAAAAGCGATTCTCGTCCTCCGTGCTTGCTTTTTCTCAGAAAGAGCCGTGGTGTGCGTTTTCGCGGGAAAACGCGTTTTCGGCCGAAAACGTGTACGTTTGCACTTCCCGGCCACAGGGAAGCTGCTAGCCGGGAATTCTCTGCCTGGTTCTACCCGCTGCCCGGAACACTACGCAGGGCAAAAGCGATTCTCGTCCTCCGTGCTTGCTTTTTCTCAGAAAGAGCCGTGGTGTGCGTTTTCGCCAGAAAACGCGTTTTCGGCCGAAAACGTGTACGTTTGCACTTCCCGGCCACAGGGAAGCTGCTAGCCGGGAATTCTCTGCCTGGTTCTACCCGCTGCCCGGAACGCTACGCAGGGCAAAAGCGATTCTCGTCCTCCGTGCTTGCTTTTTCTCAGAAAGAGCCGTGGTGTGCGTTTTCGCCGGAAAACGCGTTTTCGGTCGAAAACGTGTACGTTTGCACTTCCCCGCCACAGGGAAGCTGCTAGACGGGAATTCTCTGCCTGGTTCTACCCGCTGCCAGGAACGCTACGCAGGGCAAAAACGATTCTCGTCCTCCGTGCTTGCTTTTTCTCAGAAAGAGCCATGGTGTGCGTTTTCGCCGGAAGACACGTTTTCGGCCGAAAACGTGTACGTTTGCACTTCCCGGCCACAGGGAAGCTGCTAGCCGGCAATTCGCTGCCTATTTCTACCCGCTGCTCAGAACGCTACGCAGGGCAAAAGCGATTCTCGTCCTCCGTGGTTGCTTTTTCTCAGAAAGAGCCGTGGTGTGCGTTTTCGCCAGAAAACGCGTTTTCGGCCGAAAACGTGTACGTTTGCACTTCCCCGCCACAGGGAAGATGCTAGCCGGGAATTCTCTGCCTGGTTCTACCCGCTGCCCGGAACGCTACGCAGGGCAAAAGCGATTCTCGTCCTCCGTGCTTGCTTTTTCTCAGAAAGAGCCGTGGTGTGCGTTTTCGCCGGTAAACGTGTTTTCGGCCGAAAACGTGTACGTTTGCACTTCCCGGCCACAGGGAAGCTGCTAGACGGGAATTCTCTGCCTGGTTCTACCCGCTGCCCGGAACGCTACGCAGGGCAAAAGCGATTCTCGTCCTCCGTGCTTGCTTTTTCTCAGAAAGAGCCGTGGTGTGCGTTTTCGCGGGAAAACGTGTTTTCGGCGAAAACGTGTACGTTTGCACTTCCCGGCCACAGGGAAGCTGCTAGCCGGGAATTCTCTGCCTGGTTCTACCCGCTGCCCGGAACGCTACGCAGGGCAAAAGCGATTCTCGTCCTCCGTGCTTGCTTTTTCTCAGAAAGAGCCGTGGTGTGCGTTTTCGCGGGAAAACGCGTTTTCGGCCGAAAACGTGTACGTTTGCACTTCCCGGCCACAGGGAAGCTGCTAGCCGGGAATTCTCTGCCTGGTTCTACCTGCTGCCCGGAACGCTACGCAGGGCAAAAGCGATTCTCGTCCTCCGTGCTTGCTTTTTCTCAGAAAGAGCCGTGGTGTGCGTTTTCGCGGGAAAACGCGTTTTCGGCCGAAAACGTGTACGTTTGCACTTCCCGGCCACAGGGAAGCTGCTAGCCGGGAATTCTCTGCCTGGTTCTACCCGCTGCCCGGAACGCTACGCAGGGCAAAAGCGATTCTCGTCCTCCGTGCTTGCTTTTTCTCAGAAAGAGCCGTGGTGTGCGTTTTCGCGGGAAAACGCGTTTTCGGCCGAAAACGTGTACGTTTGCACTTCCCCGCCACAGGGAAGCTGCTAGACGGGAATTCTCTGCCTGGTTCTACCCGCTGCCCGGAACGCTACGCAGGGCAAAAGCGATTCTCGTCCTCCGTGCTTGCTTTTTCTCAGAAAGAGCCATGGTGTGCGTTTTCGCGGGAAAACGCGTTTTCGGCCGAAAACGTGTACGTTTGCACTTCCCGGCCACAGGGAAGCTGCTAGCCGGGAATTCTCTGCCTGGTTCTACCCGCTGCCCGGAACGCTACGCAGGGCAAAAGCGATTCTCGTCCTCCGTGCTTGCTTTTTCTCAGAAAGAGCCGTGGTGTGCGTTTTCGCGGGAAAACGCGTTTTCGGCCGAAAACGTGTACGTTTGCACTTCCCGGCCACAGGGAAGCTGCTAGCCGGGAATTCTCTGCCTGGTTCTACCCGCTGCCCGGAACGCTACGCAGGGCAAAAGCGATTCTCGTCCTCCGTGCTTGCTTTTTCTCAGAAAGAGCCGTGGTGTGCGTTTTCGCCGGAAAACGCATTTTCGGCCGAAAACGTGTACGTTTGCACTTCCCCGCCACAGGGAAGCTGCTAGCCGGCAATTCGCTGCCTGGTTCTACCCGCTGCCCGGAACGCTACGCAGGGCAAAAGCGATTCTCGTCCTCCGTGCTTGCTTTTTCTCAGAAAGAGCCGTGGTGTGCGTTTTCGCCAGAAAACGCGTTTTCGGCCGAAAACGTGTACGTTTGCACTTCCCGGCCACAGGGAAGCTGCTAGCCGGGAATTCTCTGCCTGGTTCTACCCGCTGCCCGGAACGCTACGCAGGGCAAAAGCGATTCTCGTCCTCCGTGCTTGCTTGTTCTCAGAAAGAGCCGTGGTGTGCGTTTTCGACGGAAAACGCGTTTTCGGCCGAAAACGTGTACGTTTGCACTTCCCCGCCACAGGGAAGCTGCTAGCCGGGAATTCTCTGCCTGGTTCTACCCGCTGCCCGGAACGCTACGCAGGGCAAAAGCGATTCTCGTCCTCCGTGCTTGCTTTTTCTCAGAAAGAGCCGTGGTGTGCGTTTTCGCCGGAAAACGCGTTTTCGGCCGAAAACGTAGTACGTTTGCACTTCCCGGCCACAGGGAAGCTGCTAGCCGGGAATTCTCTGCCTGGTTCTACCCGCTGCCCGGAACGCTACGCAGGGCAAAAGCGATTCTCGTCCTCCGTGCTTGCTTTTTCTCAGAAAGAGCCGTGGTGTGCGTTTTCGCCAGAAAACGCGTTTTCGGCCGAAAACGTGTACGTTTGCACTTCCCGGCCACAGGGAAGCTGCTAGACGGGAATTCTCTGCCTGGTTCTACCCGCTGCCCGGAACGCTACGCAGGGCAAAAGCGATTCTCGTCCTCCGTGCTTGCTTTTTCCCAGAAAGAGCCGTGGTGTGCGTTTTCGCCGGAAAACGCGTTTTCGGCCGAAAACTTGTACGTTTGCACTTCCCGGCCACAGGGAAGCTGCTAGCCGGGAATTCTCTGCCTGGTTCTACCCGCTGCCCGGAACGCTACGCAGGGCAAAAGCGATTCTCGTCCTCCGTGCTTGCTTTCTCTCAGAAAGAGCCGTGGTGTGCGTTTTCGCCGGAAAACGCGTTTTCGGCCGAAAACGTGTACGTTTGCACTTCCCCGCCACAGGGAAGCTGCTAGCCGGGAATTCTCTGCCTGGTTCTACCCGCTGCCCGGAACGCTACGCAGGGCAAAAGCGGTTCTCGTCCTCCGTGCTTGCTTTTTCTCAGAAAGAGCCGTGGTGTGCGTTTTCGACGGAAAACGAGTTTTCGGCCGAAAACGTGTACGTTTGCACTTCCCGGCCACAGGGAAGCTGCTAGCCGGGAATTCTCTGCCTGGTTCTACCCGCTGCCCGGAACGGTACGCAGGGCAAAAGCGATTCTCGTCCTCCGTGCTTGCTTTTTCTCAGAAAGAGCCGTGGTGTGCGTTTTCGCTAGAAAACGCGTTTTCGGCCGAAAACGTGTACGTTTGCACTTCCCGGCCACAGGGAAGCTGCTAGCCGGGAATTCTCTGCCTGGTTCTACCCGCTGCCCGGAACGCTACGCAGGGCAAAAGCGATTCTCGTCCTCTGTGCTTGTTTTTTCTCAGAAAGGGCCGTGGTGTGCGTTTTCGCGGGAAAACGCGTTTTCGGCCGAAAACGTGTACGTTTGCACTTCCCGGCCACAGGGAAGCTGCTAGCCGGGAATTCTCTGCCTGGTTCTACCCGCTGCCCGGAACGCTACGCAGGGCAAAAGCGATTCTCGTCCTCCGTGCTTGCTTTTTCTCAGAAAGAGCCGTGGTGTGCGTTTTCGCCGGAAAACGCGTTTTCGGCCGAAAACGTGTACGTTTGCACTTCCCGGCCACAGGGAAGCTGCTAGCCGGGAATTCTCTGCCTGGTTCTACCCGCTGCCCGGAACGCTACGCAGGGCAAAAGCGATTCTCGTCCTCCGTGCTTGCTTTTTCTCAGAAAGAGCCGTGGTGTGCGTTTTCGCCGGAAAACGCGTTTTCGGCCGAAAACGTGTACGTTTGCACTTCCCCGCCACAGGGAAGCTGCTAGACGGGAATTCTCTGCCTGGTTCTACCCGCTGCCCGGAACGCTACGCAGGGCAAAAGCGATTCTCGTCCTCCGTGCTTGCTTTTTCTCAGAAAGAGCCATGGTGTGCTTTTTCGCGGTAAAACGAGTTTTCGGCCGAAAACGTGTACGTTTGCACTTCCCGGCCACAGGGAAGCTGCTAGCCGGGAATTCTCTGCCTGGTTCTACCCGCTGCCCGGAACGCTACGCAGGGCAAAAGCGATTCTCGTCCTCCGTGCTTGCTTGTTCTCAGAAAGAGCCGTGGTGTGCGTTTTCGCCGGAAAACGCGTTTTCGGCCGAAAACGTGTACGTTTGCACTTCCCGGCCACAGGGAAGCTGCTAGCCGGGAATTCTCTGCCTGGTTCTACCCGCTGCCCGGAACGCTACGCAGGGCAAAAGCGATTCTCGTCCTCCGTGCTTGCTTGTTCTCAGAAAGAGCCGTGGTGTCCGTTTTCGACGGAAAACGCGTTTTCGGCCGAAAACGTGTACGTTTGCACTTCCCCGCCACAGGGAAGCTGCTAGCCGGGAATTCTCTGCCTGGTTCTACCCGCTGCCCGGAACGCTACGCAGGGCAAAAGCGATTCTCGTCCTCCGTGCTTGCTTTTTCTCAGAAAGAGCCGTGGTGTGCGTTTTCGCCGGAAAACGCGTTTTCGGCAGAAAACGTGTACGTTTGCACTTCCCGGCCACAGGGAAGCTGCTAGCCGGGAATTCTCTGCCTGGTTCTACCCGCTGCCCGGAACGCTACGTAGGGCAAAAGCGATTCTCGTCCTCCGTGCTTGCTTGTTCTCAGAAAGAGCCGTGGTGTGCGTTTTCGCCGGAAAACGCGTTTTCGGCCGAAAACGTGTACGTTTGCACTTCCCGGCCACAGGGAAGCTGCTAGCCGGGAATTCTCTGCCTGGTTCTACCCGCTGCCCGGAACACTACGCAGGGCAAAAGCGATTCTCGTCCTCCGTGCTTGCTTTCTCTTAGAAAGAGCCGTGGTGTGCGTTTTCGCCGGTAAACGCGTTTTCGGCCGAAAAGGTGTACGTTTGCACTTCCCGGCCACAGGGAAGCTGCTAGCCGGAAATTCTCTGCCTGGTTCTACCCGCTGCCCGGAACGCTACGCAGGGCAAAAGCGATTCTCGTCCTCCGTGCTTGCTTTTTCTCAGAAAGAGCCGTGGTGTGCGTTTTCGCCGGAAAACGTGTTTTCGGCGAAAACGTGTACGTTTGCACTTCCCGGCCACAGGGAAGTTGCTAGCCGGGAATTCTCTGCCTGGTTCTACCCGCTGCCCGGAACGCTACGCAGGGCAAAAGCGATTCTCGTCCTCCGTGCTTGCTTTTTCTCAGAAAGAGCCGTGGTGTGCGTTTTCGCCAGAAAACGCGTTTTCGGCCGAAAACGTGTACGTTTGCACTTCCCGGCCACAGGGAAGCTGCTAGCCGGGAATTCTCTGCCTGGTTCTACCCGCTGCCCGGAACGCTACGCAGGGCAAAAGCGATTCTCGTCCTCCGTGCTTGCTTTCTCTTAGAAAGAGCCGTGGTGTGCGTTTTCGCCGGTAAACGCGTTTTCGGCCGAAAACGTGTACGTTTGCACTTCCCGGCCACAGGGAAGTTGCTAGCCGGGAATTCTCTGCCTGGTTCTACCCGCTGCCCGGAACGCTACGCAGGGCAAAAGCGATTCTCGTCCTCCGTGCTTGCTTTTTCTCAGAAAGAGCCGTGGTGTGCGTTTTCGCCAGAAAACGCGTTTTCGGCCGAAAACGTGTACGTTTGCACTTCCCGGCCACAGGGAAGCTGCTAGCCGGGAATTCTCTGCCTGGTTCTACCCGCTGCCCGGAACGCTACCCAGGGCAAAATCGATTCTCGTCCTCCGTGCTTGCTTTTTCTCAGAAAGAGCCGTGGTGTGCGTTTTCGACGGAAAACGCGTTTTCGGCCGAAAACGTGTACGTTTGCACTTCCCGGCCACAGGGAAGCTGCTAGCCGGGAATTCTCTGCCTGGTTCTACCCGCTGCCCGGAACGCTACGCAGGGCAAAAGCGATTCTCGTCCTCCGTGCTTGCTTTTTCTCAGAAAGAGCCGTGGTGTGCGTTTTCGCTAGAAAACGCGTTTTCGGCCGAAAACGTGTACGTTTGCACTTCCCGGCCACAGGGAAGCTGCTAGCCGGGAATTCTCTGCCTGGTTCTACCCGCTGCCCGGAACGCTACGCAGGGCAAAAGCGATTCTCGTCCTCCGTGCTTGCTTTTTCTCAGAAAGAGCCGTGGTGTGCGTTTTCGCGGGAAAACGCGTTTTCGGCCGAAAACGTGTACGTTTGCACTTCCCGGCCACAGGGAAGCTGCTAGCCGGGAATTCTCTGCCTGGTTCTACCCGCTGCCCGGAACGCTACGCAGGGCAAAAGCGATTCTCGTCCTCCGTGCTTGCTTTATCTCAGAAAGAGCCGTGGTGTGCGTTTTCGCCGGAAAACGCGTTTTCGGCCGAAAACGTGTACGTTTGCACTTCCCCGCCACAGGGAAGCTGCTAGACGGGAATTCTCTGCCTGGTTCTACCCGCTGCCCGGAACGCTACGCAGGGCAAAAGCGATTCTCGTCCTCCGTGCTTGCTTTTTCTCAGAAAGAGCCATGGTGTGCTTTTTCGCGGGAAAACGAGTTTTCGGCCGAAAACGTGTACGTTTGCACTTCCCGGCCACAGGGAAGCTGCTAGCCGGGAATTCTCTGCCTGGTTCTACCCGCTGCCCGGAACGCTACGCAGGGCAAAAGCGATTCTCGTCCTCCGTGCTTGCTTGTTCTCAGAAAGAGCCGTGGTGTGCGTTTTCGACGGAAAACGCGTTTTCGGCCGAAAACGTGTACGTTTGCACTTCCCCGCCACAGGGAAGCTGCTAGCCGGGAATTCTCTGCCTGGTTCTACCCGCTGCCCGGAACGCTACGCAGGGCAAAAGCGATTCTCGTCCTCCGTGCTTGCTTTTTCTCAGAAAGAGCCGTGGTGTGCGTTTTCGCCGGAAAACGCGTTTTCGGCCGAAAACGTAGTACGTTTGCACTTCCCGGCCACAGGGAAGCTGCTAGCCGGGAATTCTCTGCCTGGTTCTACCCGCTGCCCGGAACGCTACGCAGGGCAAAAGCGATTCTCGTCCTCCGTGCTTGCTTGTTCTCAGAAAGAGCCGTGGTGTGCGTTTTCGCCAGAAAACGCGTTTTCGGCCGAAAACGTATACGTTTGCACTTCCCCGCCACAGGGAAGCTGCTAGCCGGGAATTCTCTGCCTGGTTCTACCCGCTGCCCGGAACGCTACGCAGGGCAAAAGCGATTCTCGTCCTCCGTGCTTGCTTTTTCTCAGAAAGAGCCGTGGTGTGCGTTTTCGCCGGAAAACGCGTTTTCGGCCGAAAACGTGTACGTTTGCACTTCCCGGCCACAGGGAAGCTGCTAGCCGGGAATTCTCTGCCTGGTTCTACCCGCTGCCCGGAACGCTACGCAGGGCAAAAGCGATTCTCGTCCTCCGTGCTTGCTTTCTCACAGAAAGAGCCGTGGTGTGCGTTTTCGCCGGTAAACGCGTTTTCGGCCGAAAACGTGTACGTTTGCACTTCCCGGCCACAGGGAAGCTGCTAGCCGGGAATTCTCTGCCTGGTTCTACCCGCTGCCCGGAACGCTACGCAGGGCAAAAGCGGTTCTCGTCCTCCGTGCTTGCTTTTTCTCAGAAAGAGCCGTGGTGTGCGTTTTCGCCGGAAAACGTGTTTTCGGCGAAAACGTGTACGTTTGCACTTCCCGGCCACAGGGAAGTTGCTAGCCGGGAATTCTCTGCCTGGTTCTACCCGCTGCCCGGAACGCTACGCAGGGCAAAAGCGATTCTCGTCCTCCGTGCTTGCTTTTTCTCAGAAAGAGCCATGGTGTGCTTTTTCGCGGGAAAACGAGTTTTCGGCCGAAAACGTGTACGTTTGCACTTCCCGGCCACAGGGAAGCTGCTAGCCGGGAATTCTCTGCCTTGTTCTACCCGCTGCCCGGAACGCTACGCAGGGCAAAAGCGATTCTCGTCCTCCGTGCTTGCTTGTTCTCAGAAAGAGCCGTGGTGTGCGTTTTCGACGGAAAACGCGTTTTCGGCCGAAAACGTGTACGTTTGCACTTCCCGGCCACAGGGAAGCTGCTAGCCGGGAATTCTCTGCCTGGTTCTACCCGCTGCCCGGAACGCTACGCAGGGCAAAAGCGATTCTCGTCCTCCGTGCTTGCTTGTTCTCAGAAAGAGCCGTGGTGTCCGTTTTCGACGGAAAACGCGTTTTCGGCCGAAAACGTGTACGTTTGCACTTCCCCGCCACAGGGAAGCTGCTAGCCGGGAATTCTCTGCCTGGTTCTACCCGCTGCCCGGAACGCTACGCAGGGCAAAAGCGATTCTCGTCCTCCGTGCTTGCTTTTTCTCAGAAAGAGCCGTGGTGTGCGTTTTCGCCGGAAAACGCGTTTTCGGCAGAAAACGTGTACGTTTGCACTTCCCGGCCACAGGGAAGCTGCTAGCCGGGAATTCTCTGCCTGGTTCTACCCGCTGCCCGGAACGCTACGTAGGGCAAAAGCGATTCTCGTCCTCCGTGCTTGCTTGTTCTCAGAAAGAGCCGTGGTGTGCGTTTTCGCCGGAAAACGCGTTTTCGGCCGAAAACGTGTACGTTTGCACTTCCCGGCCACAGGGAAGCTGCTAGCCGGGAATTCTCTGCCTGGTTCTACCCGCTGCCCGGAACACTACGCAGGGCAAAAGCGATTCTCGTCCTCCGTGCTTGCTTTCTCTTAGAAAGAGCCGTGGTGTGCGTTTTCGCCGGTAAACGCGTTTTCGGCCGAAAAGGTGTACGTTTGCACTTCCCGGCCACAGGGAAGCTGCTAGCCGGAAATTCTCTGCCTGGTTCTACCCGCTGCCCGGAACGCTACGCAGGGCAAAAGCGATTCTCGTCCTCCGTGCTTGCTTTTTCTCAGAAAGAGCCGTGGTGTGCGTTTTCGCCGGAAAACGTGTTTTCGGCGAAAACGTGTACGTTTGCACTTCCCGGCCACAGGGAAGTTGCTAGCCGGGAATTCTCTGCCTGGTTCTACCCGCTGCCCGGAACGCTACGCAGGGCAAAAGCGATTCTCGTCCTCCGTGCTTGCTTTTTCTCAGAAAGAGCCGTGGTGTGCGTTTTCGCCAGAAAACGCGTTTTCGGCCGAAAACGTGTACGTTTGCACTTCCCGGCCACAGGGAAGCTGCTAGCCGGGAATTCTCTGCCTGGTTCTACCCGCTGCCCGGAACGCTACGCAGGGCAAAAGCGATTCTCGTCCTCCGTGCTTGCTTTCTCTTAGAAAGAGCCGTGGTGTGCGTTTTCGCCGGTAAACGCGTTTTCGGCCGAAAACGTGTACGTTTGCACTTCCCGGCCACAGGGAAGTTGCTAGCCGGGAATTCTCTGCCTGGTTCTACCCGCTGCCCGGAACGCTACGCAGGGCAAAAGCGATTCTCGTCCTCCGTGCTTGCTTTTTCTCAGAAAGAGCCGTGGTGTGCGTTTTCGCCAGAAAACGCGTTTTCGGCCGAAAACGTGTACGTTTGCACTTCCCGGCCACAGGGAAGCTGCTAGCCGGGAATTCTCTGCCTGGTTCTACCCGCTGCCCGGAACGCTACCCAGGGCAAAATCGATTCTCGTCCTCCGTGCTTGCTTTTTCTCAGAAAGAGCCGTGGTGTGCGTTTTCGACGGAAAACGCGTTTTCTGCCGAAAACGTGTACGTTTGCACTTCCCGGCCACAGGGAAGCTGCTAGCCGGGAATTCTCTGCCTGGTTCTACCCGCTGCCCGGAACGCTACGCAGGGCAAAAGCGATTCTCGTCCTCCGTGCTTGCTTTTTCTCAGAAAGAGCCGTGGTGTGCGTTTTCGCCAGAAAACGCGTTTTCGGCCGAAAACGTGTACGTTTGCACTTCCCGGCCACAGGGAAGCTGCTAGCCGGGAATTCTCTGCCTGGTTCTACCCGCTGCCCGGAACGCTACGCAGGGCAAAAGCGATTCTCGTCCTCCGTGCTTGCTTTTTCTCAGAAAGAGCCGTGGTGTGCGTTTTCGCGGGAAAACGCGTTTTCGGCCGAAAACGTGTACGTTTGCACTTCCCGGCCACAGGGAAGCTGCTAGCCGGGAATTCTCTGCCTGGTTCTACCCGCTGCCCGGAACGCTACGCAGGGCAAAAGCGATTCTCGTCCTCCGTGCTTGCTTTATCTCAGAAAGAGCCGTGGTGTGCGTTTTCGCCGGAAAACGCGTTTTCGGCCGAAAACGTGTACGTTTGCACTTCCCCGCCACAGGGAAGCTGCTAGACGGGAATTCTCTGCCTGGTTCTACCCGCTGCCCGGAACGCTACGCAGGGCAAAAGCGATTCTCGTCCTCCGTGCTTGCTTTTTCTCAGAAAGAGCCATGGTGTGCTTTTTCGCGGGAAAACGAGTTTTCGGCCGAAAACGTGTACGTTTGCACTTCCCGGCCACAGGGAAGCTGCTAGCCGGGAATTCTCTGCCTGGTTCTACCCGCTGCCCGGAACGCTACGCAGGGCAAAAGCGATTCTCGTCCTCCGTGCTTGCTTGTTCTCAGAAAGAGCCGTGGTGTGCGTTTTCGACGGAAAACGCGTTTTCGGCCGAAAACGTGTACGTTTGCACTTCCCCGCCACAGGGAAGCTGCTAGCCGGGAATTCTCTGCCTGGTTCTACCCGCTGCCCGGAACGCTACGCAGGGCAAAAGCGATTCTCGTCCTCCGTGCTTGCTTTTTCTCAGAAAGAGCCGTGGTGTGCGTTTTCGCCGGAAAACGCGTTTTCGGCCGAAAACGTAGTACGTTTGCACTTCCCGGCCACAGGGAAGCTGCTAGCCGGGAATTCTCTGCCTGGTTCTACCCGCTGCCCGGAACGCTACGCAGGGCAAAAGCGATTCTCGTCCTCCGTGCTTGCTTGTTCTCAGAAAGAGCCGTGGTGTGCGTTTTCGCCAGAAAACGCGTTTTCGGCCGAAAACGTGTACGTTTGCACTTCCCCGCCACAGGGAAGCTGCTAGCCGGGAATTCTCTGCCTGGTTCTACCCGCTGCCCGGAACGCTACGCAGGGCAAAAGCGATTCTCGTCCTCCGTGCTTGCTTTTTCTCAGAAAGAGCCGTGGTGTGCGTTTTCGCCGGAAAACGCGTTTTCGGCCGAAAACGTGTACGTTTGCACTTCCCGGCCACAGGGAAGCTGCTAGCCGGGAATTCTCTGCCTGGTTCTACCCGCTGCCCGGAACGCTACGCAGGGCAAAAGCGATTCTCGTCCTCCGTGCTTGCTTTCTCACAGAAAGAGCCGTGGTGTGCGTTTTCGCCGGTAAACGCGTTTTCGGCCGAAAACGTGTACGTTTGCACTTCCCGGCCACAGGGAAGCTGCTAGCCGGGAATTCTCTGCCTGGTTCTACCCGCTGCCCGGAACGCTACGCAGGGCAAAAGCGGTTCTCGTCCTCCGTGCTTGCTTTTTCTCAGAAAGAGCCGTGGTGTGCGTTTTCGCCGGAAAACGTGTTTTCGGCGAAAACGTGTACGTTTGCACTTCCCGGCCACAGGGAAGTTGCTAGCCGGGAATTCTCTGCCTGGTTCTACCCGCTGCCCGGAACGCTACGCAGGGCAAAAGCGATTCTCGTCCTCCGTGCTTGCTTTTTCTCAGAAAGAGCCATGGTGTGCTTTTTCGCGGGAAAACGAGTTTTCGGCCGAAAACGTGTACGTTTGCACTTCCCGGCCACAGGGAAGCTGCTAGCCGGGAATTCTCTGCCTTGTTCTACCCGCTGCCCGGAACGCTACGCAGGGCAAAAGCGATTCTCGTCCTCCGTGCTTGCTTGTTCTCAGAAAGAGCCGTGGTGTGCGTTTTCGACGGAAAACGCGTTTTCGGCCGAAAACGTGTACGTTTGCACTTCCCCGCCACAGGGAAGCTGCTAGCCGGGAATTCTCTGCCTGGTTCTACCCGCTGCCCGGAACGCTACGCAGGGCAAAAGCGATTCTCGTCCTCCGTGCTTGCTTTTTCTCAGAAAGAGCCGTGGTGTGCGTTTTCGCCGGAAAACGCGTTTTCGGCCGAAAACGTAGTACGTTTGCACTTCCCGGCCACAGGGAAGCTGCTAGCCGGGAATTCTCTGCCTGGTTCTACCCGCTGCCCGGAACGCTACGCAGGGCAAAAGCGATTCTCGTCCTCCGTGCTTGCTTGTTCTCAGAAAGAGCCGTGGTGTGCGTTTTCGCCGGAAAACGCGTTTTCGGCCGAAAACGTGTACGTTTGCACTTCCCCGCCACAGGGAAGCTGCTAGCCGGGAATTCTCTGCCTGGTTCTACCCGCTGCCCGGAACGCTACGCAGGGCAAAAGCGATTCTCGTCCTCCGTGCTTGCTTTTTCTCAGAAAGAGCCGTGGTGTGCGTTTTCGCCGGAAAACGCGTTTTCGGCCGAAAACGTAGTACGTTTGCACTTCCCGGCCACAGGGAAGCTGCTAGCCGGGAATTCTCTGCCTGGTTCTACCCGCTGCCCGGAACGCTACGCAGGGCAAAAGCGATTCTCGTCCTCCGTGCTTGCTTGTTCTCAGAAAGAGCCGTGGTGTGCGTTTTCGCCGGAAAACGCGTTTTCGGCCGAAAACGTGTACGTTTGCACTTCCCCGCCACAGGGAAGCTGCTAGCCGGGAATTCTCTGCCTGGTTCTACCCGCTGCCCGGAACGCTACGCAGGGCAAAAGCGATTCTCGTCCTCCGTGCTTGCTTTTTCTCAGAAAGAGCCGTGGTGTGCGTTTTCGCCGGAAAACGCGTTTTCGGCCGAAAACGTGTACGTTTGCACTTCCCCGCCACAGGGAAGCTGCTAGCCGGGAATTCTCTGCCTGGTTCTACCCGCTGCCCGGAACGCTACGCAGGGCAAAAGCGATTCTCGTCCTCCGTGCTTGCTTTTTCTCAGAAAGAGCCGTGGTGTGCGTTTTCGCCAGAAAACGCGTTTTCGGCCGAAAACGTGTACGTTTGCACTTCCCCGCCACAGGGAAGCTGCTAGACGGGAATTCTCTGCCTGGTTCTACCCGCTGCCCGGAACGCTACGCAGGGCAAAAGCGATTCTCGTCCTCCGTGCTTGCTTTTTCTCAGAAAGAGCCGTGGTGTGCGTTTTCGCCGGAAAACGCGTTTTCGGCCGAAAACGTGTACGTTTGCACTTCCCGGCCACAGGGAAGCTGCTAGCCGGGAATTCTCTGCCTGGTTCTACCCGCTGCCCGGAACACTACGCAGGGCAAAAGCGATTCTCGTCCTCCGTGCTTGCTTTCTCTTAGAAAGAGCCGTGGTGTGCGTTTTCGCCGGTAAACGCGTTTTCGGCCGAAAAGGTGTACGTTTGCACTTCCCGGCCACAGGGAAGCTGCTAGCCGGAAATTCTCTGCCTGGTTCTACCCGCTGCCCGGAACGCTACGCAGGGCAAAAGCGATTCTCGTCCTCCGTGCTTGCTTTTTCTCAGAAAGAGCCGTGGTGTGCGTTTTCGCCGGAAAACGTGTTTTCGGCGAAAACGTGTACGTTTGCACTTCCCGGCCACAGGGAAGTTGCTAGCCGGGAATTCTCTGCCTGGTTCTACCCGCTGCCCGGAACGCTACGCAGGGCAAAAGCGATTCTCGTCCTCCGTGCTTGCTTTTTCTCAGAAAGAGCCGTGGTGTGCGTTTTCGCCAGAAAACGCGTTTTCGGCCGAAAACGTGTACGTTTGCACTTCCCGGCCACAGGGAAGCTGCTAGCCGGGAATTCTCTGCCTGGTTCTACCCGCTGCCCGGAACGCTACGCAGGGCAAAAGCGATTCTCGTCCTCCGTGCTTGCTTTCTCTTAGAAAGAGCCGTGGTGTGCGTTTTCGCCGGTAAACGCGTTTTCGGCCGAAAACGTGTACGTTTGCACTTCCCGGCCACAGGGAAGTTGCTAGCCGGGAATTCTCTGCCTGGTTCTACCCGCTGCCCGGAACGCTACGCAGGGCAAAAGCGATTCTCGTCCTCCGTGCTTGCTTTTTCTCAGAAAGAGCCGTGGTGTGCGTTTTCGCCAGAAAACGCGTTTTCGGCCGAAAACGTGTACGTTTGCACTTCCCGGCCACAGGGAAGCTGCTAGCCGGGAATTCTCTGCCTGGTTCTACCCGCTGCCCGGAACGCTACGCAGGGCAAAATCGATTCTCGTCCTCCGTGCTTGCTTTTTCTCAGAAAGAGCCGTGGTGTGCGTTTTCGACGGAAAACGCGTTTTCGGCCGAAAACGTGTACGTTTGCACTTCCCGGCCACAGGGAAGCTGCTAGCCGGGAATTCTCTGCCTGGTTCTACCCGCTGCCCGGAACGCTACGCAGGGCAAAAGCGATTCTCGTCCTCCGTGCTTGCTTTTTCTCAGAAAGAGCCGTGGTGTGCGTTTTCGCCAGAAAACGCGTTTTCGGCCGAAAACGTGTACGTTTGCACTTCCCGGCCACAGGGAAGCTGCTAGCCGGGAATTCTCTGCCTGGTTCTACCCGCTGCCCGGAACGCTACGCAGGGCAAAAGCGATTCTCGTCCTCCGTGCTTGCTTTTTCTCAGAAAGAGCCGTGGTGTGCGTTTTCGCGGGAAAACGCGTTTTCGGCCGAAAACGTGTACGTTTGCACTTCCCCGCCACAGGGAAGCTGCTAGACGGGAATTCTCTGCCTGGTTCTACCCGCTGCCCGGAACGCTACGCAGGGCAAAAGCGATTCTCGTCCTCCGTGCTTGCTTTATCTCAGAAAGAGCCGTGGTGTGCGTTTTCGCCGGAAAACGCGTTTTCGGCCGAAAACGTGTACGTTTGCACTTCCCCGCCACAGGGAAGCTGCTAGACGGGAATTCTCTGCCTGGTTCTACCCGCTGCCCGGAACGCTACGCAGGGCAAAAGCGATTCTCGTCCTCCGTGCTTGTTTTTTCTCAGAAAGAGCCATGGTGTGCTTTTTCGCGGGAAAACGAGTTTTCGGCCGAAAACGTGTACGTTTGCACTTCCCGGCCACAGGGAAGCTGCTAGCCGGGAATTCTCTGCCTGGTTCTACCCGCTGCCCGGAACGCTACGCAGGGCAAAAGCGATTCTCGTCCTCCGTGCTTGCTTGTTCTCAGAAAGAGCCGTGGTGTGCGTTTTCGACGGAAAACGCGTTTTCGGCCGAAAACGTGTACGTTTGCACTTCCCCGCCACAGGGAAGCTGCTAGCCGGGAATTCTCTGCCTGGTTCTACCCGCTGCCCGGAACGCTACGCAGGGCAAAAGCGATTCTCGTCCTCCGTGCTTGCTTTTTCTCAGAAAGAGCCGTGGTGTGCGTTTTCGCCGGAAAACGCGTTTTCGGCCGAAAACGTAGTACGTTTGCACTTCCCGGCCACAGGGAAGCTGCTAGCCGGGAATTCTCTGCCTGGTTCTACCCGCTGCCCGGAACGCTACGCAGGGCAAAAGCGATTCTCGTCCTCCGTGCTTGCTTGTTCTCAGAAAGAGCCGTGGTGTGCGTTTTCGCCAGAAAACGCGTTTTCGGCCGAAAACGTGTACGTTTGCACTTCCCCGCCACAGGGAAGCTGCTAGCCGGGAATTCTCTGCCTGGTTCTACCCGCTGCCCGGAACGCTACGCAGGGCAAAAGCGATTCTCGTCCTCCGTGCTTGCTTTTTCTCAGAAAGAGCCGTGGTGTGCGTTTTCGCCGGAAAACGCGTTTTCGGCCGAAAACGTGTACGTTTGCACTTCCCGGCCACAGGGAAGCTGCTAGCCGGGAATTCTCTGCCTGGTTCTACCCGCTGCCCGGAACGCTACGCAGGGCAAAAGCGATTCTCGTCCTCCGTGCTTGCTTTCTCACAGAAAGAGCCGTGGTGTGCGTTTTCGCCGGTAAACGCGTTTTCGGCCGAAAACGTGTACGTTTGCACTTCCCGGCCACAGGGAAGCTGCTAGCCGGGAATTCTCTGCCTGGTTCTACCCGCTGCCCGGAACGCTACGCAGGGCAAAAGCGGTTCTCGTCCTCCGTGCTTGCTTTTTCTCAGAAAGAGCCGTGGTGTGCGTTTTCGCCGGAAAACGTGTTTTCGGCGAAAAAGTGTACGTTTGCACTTCCCGGCCACAGGGAAGTTGCTAGCCGGGAATTCTCTGCCTGGTTCTACCCGCTGCCCGGAACGCTACGCAGGGCAAAAGCGATTCTCGTCCTCCGTGCTTGCTTTTTCTCAGAAAGAGCCATGGTGTGCTTTTTCGCGGGAAAACGAGTTTTCGGCCGAAAACGTGTACGTTTGCACTTCCCGGCCACAGGGAAGCTGCTAGCCGGGAATTCTCTGCCTTGTTCTACCCGCTGCCCGGAACGCTACGCAGGGCAAAAGCGATTCTCGTCCTCCGTGCTTGCTTGTTCTCAGAAAGAGCCGTGGTGTGCGTTTTCGACGGAAAACGCGTTTTCGGCCGAAAACGTGTACGTTTGCACTTCCCCGCCACAGGGAAGCTGCTAGCCGGGAATTCTCTGCCTGGTTCTACCCGCTGCCCGGAACGCTACGCAGGGCAAAAGCGATTCTCGTCCTCCGTGCTTGCTTTTTCTCAGAAAGAGCCGTGGTGTGCGTTTTCGCCGGAAAACGCGTTTTCGGCCGAAAACGTAGTACGTTTGCACTTCCCGGCCACAGGGAAGCTGCTAGCCGGGAATTCTCTGCCTGGTTCTACCCGCTGCCCGGAACGCTACGCAGGGCAAAAGCGATTCTCGTCCTCCGTGCTTGCTTGTTCTCAGAAAGAGCCGTGGTGTGCGTTTTCGCCGGAAAACGCGTTTTCGGCCGAAAACGTGTACGTTTGCACTTCCCCGCCACAGGGAAGCTGCTAGCCGGGAATTCTCTGCCTGGTTCTACCCGCTGCCCGGAACGCTACGCAGGGCAAAAGCGATTCTCGTCCTCCGTGCTTGCTTTTTCTCAGAAAGAGCCGTGGTGTGCGTTTTCGCCGGAAAACGCGTTTTCGGCCGAAAACGTGTACGTTTGCACTTCCCGGCCACAGGGAAGCTGCTAGCCGGGAATTCTCTGCCTGGTTCTACCCGCTGCCCGGAACGCTACGCAGGGCAAAAGCGATTCTCGTCCTCCGTGCTTGCTTTCTCACAGAAAGAGCCGTGGTGTGCGTTTTCGCCGGTAAACGCGTTTTCGGCCGAAAACGTGTACGTTTGCACTTCCCGGCCACAGGGAAGCTGCTAGCCGGGAATTCTCTGCCTGGTTCTACCCGCTGCCCGGAACGCTACGCAGGGCAAAAGCGGTTCTCGTCCTCCGTGCTTGCTTTTTCTCAGAAAGAGCCGTGGTGTGCGTTTTCGCCGGAAAACGTGTTTTCGGCGAAAACGTGTACGTTTGCACTTCCCGGCCACAGGGAAGTTGCTAGCCGGGAATTCTCTGCCTGGTTCTACCCGCTGCCCGGAACGCTACGCAGGGCAAAAGCGATTCTCGTCCTCCGTGCTTGCTTTTTCTCAGAAAGAGCCGTGGTGTGCGTTTTCGCCAGAAAACGCGTTTTCGGCCGAAAACGTGTGCGTTTGCACTTCCCGGCCACAGGGAAGCTGCTAGCCGGGAATTCTCTGCCTGGTTCTACTCGCTGCCCGGAACGCTACGCAGGGCAAAATCGATTCTCGTCCTCCGTGCTTGCTTTTTCTCAGAAAGAGCCGTGGTGTGCGTTTTCGACGGAAAACGCGTTTTCGGCCGAAAACGTGTACGTTTGCACTTCCCCGCCACAGGGAAGCTGCTAGCCGGCAATTCGCTGCCTGGTTCTACGCGCTGCCCGGAACGCTACGCAGGGCAAAAGCGATTCTCGTCCTCCGTGCTTGCTTTTTCTCAGAAAGAGCCGTGGTGTGCGTTTTCGCCAGAAAACGCGTTTTCGGCCGAAAACGTGTACGTTTGCACTTCCCCGCCACAGGGAAGCTGCTAGACGGGAATTCTCTGCCTGGTTCTACCCGCTGCCCGGAACGCTACGCAGGGCAAAAGCGATTCTCGTCCTCCGTGCTTGCTTTTTCTCAGAAAGAGCCGTGGTGTGCGTTTTCGCCGGAAAACGCGTTTTCGGCCGAAAACGTGTACGTTTGCACTTCCCGGCCACAGGGAAGCTGCTAGCCGGGAATTCTCTGCCTGGTTCTACCCGCTGCCCGGAACGCTACGCAGGGCAAAAGCGATTCTCGTCCTCCGTGCTTGCTTTTTCTCAGAAAGAGCCGTGGTGTCCGTTTTCGCCGGAAAACGCGTTTTCGGCCGAAAACGTGTACGTTTGCACTTCCCCGCCACAGGGAAGCTGCTAGCCGGGAATTCTCTGCCTGGTTCTACCCGCTGCCCGGAACGCTACGCAGGGCAAAAGCGATTCTCGTCCTCCGTGCTTGCTTTTTCTCAGAAAGAGCCGTGGTGTGCGTTTTCGCCGGAAAACGCGTTTTCGGCCGAAAACGTGTACGTTTGCACTTCCCCGCCACAGGGAAGCTGCTAGACGGGAATTCTCTGCCTGGTTCTACCCGCTGCCCGGAACGCTACGCAGGGCAAAAGCGATTCTCGTCCTCCGTGCTTGCTTTTTCTCAGAAAGAGCCATGGTGTGCTTTTTCGCGGGAAAACGAGTTTTCGGCCGAAAACGTGTACGTTTGCACTTCCCGGCCACAGGGAAGCTGCTAGCCGGGAATTCTCTGCCTGGTTCTACCCGCTGCCCGGAACGCTACGCAGGGCAAAAGCGATTCTCGTCCTCCGTGCTTGCTTTTTCTCAGAAAGAGCCGTGGTGTGCGTTTTCGCCGGTAAACGCGTTTTCGGCCGAAATCGTGTACGTTTGCACTTCCCCGCCACAGGGAAGCTGCTAGCCGGGAATTCTCTGCCTGGTTCTACCCGCTGCCCGGAGCGCTACGCAGGGCAAAAGCGATTCTCGTCCTCCGTGCTTGCTTTTTCTCAGAATGAGCCGTGGTGTGCGTTTTCGCCGGAAAACGCGTTTTCGGCCGAAAACGTGTACGTTTGCACTTCCCGGCCACAGGGAAGCTGCTAGCCGGGAATTCTCTGCCTGGTTCTACCCGCTGCCCGGAACGCTACGCAGGGCAAAAGCGATTCTCGTCCTCCGTGCTTGCTTTTTTTCAGAAAGAGCCGTGGTGTGCGTTTTCGCCGGAAAACGCGTTTTCGGCCGAAAACGTGTACGTTTGCACTTCCCGGCCACAGGGAAGCTGCTAGCCGGGAATTCTCTGCCTGGTTCTACCCGCTGCCCGGAACGCTACGCAGGGCAAAAGCGATTCTCGTCCTCCGTGCTTGCTTTTTCTCAGAAAGAGCCGTGGTGTGCGTTTTCGCCAGAAAACGCGTTTTCGGCCGAAAACGTGTACGTTTGCACTTCCCCGCCACAGGGAAGCTGCTAGCCGGGAATTCTCTGCCTGGTTCTACCCGCTGCCCGGAACGCTACGCAGGGCAAAAGCGATTCTCGTCCTCCGTGCTTGCTTTTTCTCAGAAAGAGCCGTGGTGTGCGTTTTCGCCGGAAAACGCGTTTTCGGCCGAAAACGTGTACGTTTGCACTTCCCCGCCACAGGGAAGCTGCTAGCCGGGAATTCTCTGCCTATTCCTACCCGCTGCTCAGAACGATACGCAGGGCAAAAGCGATTCTCGTCCTCCGTGCTTGCTTTTTCTCAGAAAGAGCCGTGGTGTGCGTTTTCGCGGGAAAACGAGTTTTCGGCCGAAAACGTGTACGTTTGCACTTCCCCGCCACAGGGAAGCTGCTAGCCGGGAATTCTCTGCCTGGTTCTACCCGCTGCCCGGAACACTACGCAGGGCAAAAGCGATTCTCGTCCTCCGTGCTTGCTTTTTCTCAGAAAGAGCCGTGGTGTGCGTTTTCGCCGGAAAACGCGTTTTCGGCCGAAAACGTGTACGTTTGCACTTCCCCGCCACAGGGAAGCTGCTAGACGGGAATTCTCTGCCTGGTTCTACCCGCTGCCCGGAACGCTACGCAGGGCAAAAGCGATTCTCGTCCTCCGTGCTTGCTTTTTCTCAGAAAGAGCCGTGGTGTGCTTTTTCGCGGGAAAACGAGTTTTCGGCCGAAAACGTGTACGTTTGCACTTCCCGGCCACAGGGAAGCTGCTAGCCGGGAATTCTCTGCCTGGTTCTACCCGCTGCCCGGAACGCTACGCAGGGCAAAAGCGATTCTCGTCCTCCGTGCTTGCTTTTTCTCAGAAAGAGCCGTGGTGTGCGTTTTCGCCGGTAAACGCGTTTTCGGCCGAAATCGTGTACGTTTGCACTTCCCCGCCACAGGGAAGCTGCTAGCCGGGAATTCTCTGCCTGGTTCTACCCGCTGCCCGGAGCGCTACGCAGGGCAAAAGCGATTCTCGTCCTCCGTGCTTGCTTTTTCTCAGAATGAGCCGTGGTGTGCGTTTTCGCCGGAAAGCGCGTTTTCGGCCGAAAACGTGTACGTTTGCACTTCCCGGCCACAGGGAAGCTGCTAGCCGGGAATTCTCTGCCTGGTTCTACCCGCTGCCCGGAACGCTAAGCAGGGCAAAAGCGATTCTCGTCCTCCGTGCTTGCTTTTTTTCAGAAAGAGCCGTGGTGTGCGTTTTCGCCGGAAAACGCGTTTTCGGCCGAAAACGTGTACGTTTGCACTTCCCGGCCACAGGGAAGCTGCTAGCCGGGAATTCTCTGCCTGGTTCTACCCGCTGCCCGGAACGCTACGCAGGGCAAAAGCGATTCTCGTCCTCCGTGCTTGCTTTTTCTCAGAAAGAGCCGTGGTGTGCGTTTTCGCCAGAAAACGCGTTTTCGGCCGAAAACGTGTACGTTTGCACTTCCCCGCCACAGGGAAGCTGCTAGCCGGGAATTCTCTGCCTGGTTCTACCCGCTGCCCGGAACGCTACGCAGGGCAAAAGCGATTCTCGTCCTCCGTGCTTGCTTTTTCTCAGAAAGAGCCGTGGTGTGCGTTTTCGCCGGAAAACGTGTTTTCGGCCGAAAACGTGTACGTTTGCACTTCCCCGCCACAGGGAAGCTGCTAGCCGGGAATTCCCTGCCTATTCCTACCCGCTGCTCAGAACGATACGCAGGGCAAAAGCGATTCTCGTCCTCCGTGCTTGCTTTTTCTCAGAAAGAGCCGTGGTGTGCGTTTTCGCGGGAAAACGAGTTTTCGGCCGAAAACGTGTACGTTTGCACTTCCCCGCCACAGGGAAGCTGCTAGCCGGGAATTCTCTGCCTGGTTCTACCCGCTGCCCGGAACGCTAAGCAGGGCAAAAGCGATTCTCGTCCTCCGTGCTTGCTTTTTCTCAGAAAGAGCCGTGGTGTGCGTTTTCGCCGGAAAACGCGTTTTCGGCCGAAAACGTGTACGTTTGCACTTCCCGGCCACAGGGAAGCTGCTAGCCGGGAATTCTCTGCCTGGTTCTACCCGCTGCCCGGAACGCTACGCAGGGCAAAAGCGATTCTCGTCCTCCGTGCTTGCTTTTTCTCAGAAAGAGCCGTGGTGTGCGTTTTCGCCGGAAAACGCGTTTTCGGCCGAAAACGTGTACGTTTGCACTTCCCCGCCACAGGGAAGCTGCTAGCCGGGAATTCTCTGCCTGGTTCTACCCGCTGCCCGGAACGCTACGCAGGGCAAAAGCGATTCTCGTCCTCCGTGCTTGCTTTTTCTCAGAAAGAGCCATGGTGTGCGTTTTCGCCGGAAAACGCGTTTTCGGCCGGAAACGTGTACGTTTGCAGTTCCCGGCCACAGGGAAGCTGCTAGCCGGCAATTCGCTGCCTATTTCTACCCGCTGCTCAGAACGCTACGCAGGGCAAAAGCGATTCTCGTCCTCCGTGCTTGCTTTATCTCAGAAAGAGCCGTGGTGTGCGTTTTCGCCGCAAAACGCGTTTTCGGCCGAAAACGTGTACGTTTGCACTTCCCCGCCACAGGGAAGCTGCTAGACGGGAATTCTCTGCCTGGTTCTACCCGCTGCCCGGAACGCTACGCAGGGCAAAAGCGATTCTCGTCCTCCGTGCTTGCTTTTTCTCAGAAAGAGCCATGGTGTGCGTTTTCGCCGGAAAACGAGTTTTCGGCCGAAAACGTGTACGTTTGCACTTCCCGGCCACAGGGAAGCTGCTAGCCGGGAATTCTCTGCCTGGTTCTACCCGCTGCCCGGAACGCTACGCAGGGCAAAAGCGATTCTCGTCCTCCGTGCTTGCTTGTTCTCAGAAAGAGCCGTGGTGTGCCTTTTCGACGGAAAACGCGTTTTCGGCCGAAAACGTGTACGTTTGCACTTCCCCGCCACAGGGAAGCTGCTAGCCGGGAATTCTCTGCCTGGTTCTACCCGCTGCCCGGAACGCTACGCAGGGCAAAAGCGATTCTCGTCCTCCGTGCTTGCTTTTTCTCAGAAAGAGCCGTGGTGTGCGTTTTCGCCGGAAAACGCGTTTTCGGCCGAAAACGTAGTACGTTTACACTTCCCGGCCACAGGGAAGCTGCTACCCGGGAATTCTCTGCCTGGTTCTACCCGCTGCCCGGAACGCTACGCAGGGCAAAAGCGATTCTCGTCCTCCGTGCTTGCTTGTTCTCAGAAAGAGCCGTGGTGTGCGTTTTCGCCGGAAAACGCGTTTTCGGCCGAAAACGTGTACGTTTGCACTTCCCGGCCACAGGGAAGCTGCTAGCCGGGAATTCTCTGCCTGGTTCTACCCGCTGCCCGGAACACTACGCAGGGCAAAAGCGATTCTCGTCCTCCGTGCTTGCTTTTTCTCAGAAAGAGCCGTGGTGTGCGTTTTCGCCAGAAAACGCGTTTTCGGCCGAAAACGTGTACGTTTGCACTTCCCCGCCACAGGGAAGCTGCTAGCCGGGAATTCTCTGCCTGGTTCTACCCGCTGCCCGGAACGCTACGCAGGGCAAAAGCGATTCTCGTCCTCCGTGCTTGCTTTTTCTCAGAAAGAGCCGTGGTGTGCGTTTTCGCGGGAAAACGCGTTTTTGGCCGAAAACGTGTACGTTTGCACTTCCCGGCCACAGGGAAGCTGCTAGACGGGAATTCTCTGCCTGGTTCTACCCGCTGCCCGGAACGCTACGCAGGGCAAAAGCGATTCTCGTCCTCCGTGCTTGCTTTTTCCCAGAAAGAGCCGTGGTGTGCGTTTTCGCCGGAAAACGCGTTTTCGGCGTAAAACTTGTACGTTTGCACTTCCCGGCCACAGGGAAGCTGCTAGCCGGGAATTCTCTGCCTGGTTCTACCCGCTGCCCGGAACGCTACGCAGGGCAAAAGCGATTCTCGTCCTCCGTGCTTGCTTTCTCTCAGAAAGAGCCGTGGTGTGCGTTTTCGCCGGAAAACGCGTTTTCGGCCGAAAACGTGTACGTTTGCACTTCCCCGCCACAGGGAAGCTGCTAGCCGGGAATTCTCTGCCTGGTTCTACCCGCTGCCCGGAACGCTACGCAGGGCAAAAGCGGTTCTCGTCCTCCGTGCTTGCTTTTTCTCAGAAAGAGCCGTGGTGTGAGTTTTCGCCGGAAAACGTGTTTTCGGCGAAAACGTGTACGTTTGCACTTCCCGGCCACAGGGAAGTTGCTAGCCGGGAATTCTCTGCCTGGTTCTACCCGCTGCCCGGAACGCTACGCAGGGCAAAAGCGATTCTCGTCCTCCGTGCCTGCTTTTTCTCAGAAAGAGCCGTGGTGTGCGTTTTCGCCAGAAAACGCGTTTTCGGCCGAAAACGTGTACGTTTGCACTTCCCGGCCACAGGGAAGCTGCTAGCCGGGAATTCTCTGCCTGGTTCTACCCGCTGCCCGGAACGCTACGCAGGGCAAAATCGATTCTCGTCCTCCGTGCTTGCTTTTTCTCAGAAAGAGCCGTGGTGTGCGTTTTCTCCGGTAAACGTGTTTTCGGCCGAAAACGTGTACGTTTGCACTTCCCGGCCACAGGGAAGCTGCTAGCCGGGAATTCTCTGCCTGGTTCTACCCGCTGCCCGGAACGCTACGCAGGGCAAAAGCGATTCTCGTCCTCCGTGCTTGCTTGTTCTCAGAAAGAGCCGTGGTGTGCGTTTTCGCCGGAAAACGCGTTTTCGGCCGAAAACGTGTACGTTTGCACTTCCCCGCCACAGGGAAGCTGCTAGCCGGGAATTCTCTGCCTGGTTCTACCCGCTGCCCGGAACGCTACGCAGGGCAAAAGCGATTCTCGTCCTCTGTGCTTGTTTTTTCTCAGAAAGGGCCGTGGTGTGCGTTTTCGCGGGAAAACGCGTTTTCGGCCGAAAACGTGTACGTTTGCACTTCCCGGCCACAGGGAAGCTGCTAGCCGGGAATTCTCTGCCTGGTTCTACCCGCTGCCCGGAACGCTACGCAGGGCAAAAGCGATTCTCGTCCTCCGTGCTTGCTTTTTCTCAGAAAGAGCCGTGGTGTGCGTTTTCGCCGGAAAACGCGTTTTCGGCCGAAAACGTGTACGTTTGCACTTCCCGGCCACAGGGAAGCTGCTAGCCGGGAATTCTCTGCCTGGTTCTACCCGCTGCCCGGAACGCTACGCAGGGCAAAAGCGATTCTCGTCCTCCGTGCTTGCTTTTTCTCAGAAAGAGCCGTGGTGTGCGTTTTCGCCGGAAAACGCGTTTTCGGCCGAAAACGTGTACGTTTGCACTTCCCCGCCACAGGGAAGCTGCTAGACGGGAATTCTCTGCCTGGTTCTACCCGCTGCCCGGAACGCTACGCAGGGCAAAAGCGATTCTCGTCCTCCGTGCTTGCTTTTTCTGAGAAAGAGCCATGGTGTGCTTTTTCGCGGGAAAACGAGTTTTCGGCCGAAAACGTGTACGTTTGCACTTCCCGGCCACAGGGAAGCTGCTAGCCGGGAATTCTCTGCCTGGTTCTACCCGCTGCCCGGAACGCTACGCAGGGCAAAAGCGATTCTCGTCCTCCGTGCTTGCTTGTTCTCAGAAAGAGCCGTGGTGTGCGTTTTCGACGGAAAACGCGTTTTCGGCCGAAAACGTGTACGTTTGCACTTCCCCGCCACAGGGAAGCTGCTAGCCGGGAATTCTCTGCCTGGTTCTACCCGCTGCCCGGAACGCTACGCAGGGCAAAAGCGATTCTCGTCCTCCGTGCTTGCTTTTTCTCAGAAAGAGCCGTGGTGTGCGTTTTCGCCGGAAAACGCGTTTTCGGCCGAAAACGTAGTACGTTTGCACTTCCCGGCCACAGGGAAGCTGCTAGCCGGGAATTCTCTGCCTGGTTCTACCCGCTGCCCGGAACGCTACGCAGGGCAAAAGCGATTCTCGTCCTCCGTGCTTGCTTGTTCTCAGAAAGAGCCGTGGTGTCCGTTTTCGACGGAAAACGCGTTTTCGGCCGAAAACGTGTACGTTTGCACTTCCCGGCCACAGGGAAGCTGCTAGCCGGGAATTCTCTGCCTGGTTCTACCCGCTGCCCGGAACGCTACGCAGGGCAAAAGCGATTCTCGTCCTCCGTGCTTGCTTTTTCTCAGAAAGAGCCGTGGTGTGCGTTTTCGCCAGAAAACGCGTTTTCGGCCGAAAACGTGTACGTTTGCACTTCCCGGCCACAGGGAAGCTGCTAGCCGGGAATTCTCTGCCTGGTTCTACCCGCTGCCCGGAACGCTACGTAGGGCAAAAGCGATTCTCGTCCTCCGTGCTTGCTTGTTCTCAGAAAGAGCCGTGGTGTGCGTTTTTGCCGGAAAACGCGTTTTCGGCCGAAAACGTGTACGTTTGCACTTCCCGGCCACAGGGAAGCTGCTAGCCGGGAATTCTCTGCCTGGTTCTACCCGCTGCCCGGAACACTACGCAGGGCAAAAGCGATTCTCGTCCTCCGTGCTTGCTTTTTCTCAGAAAGAGCCGTGGTGTGCGTTTTCGCCAGAAAACGCGTTTTCGGCCGAAAACGTGTACGTTTGCACTTCCCGGCCACAGGGAAGCTGCTAGCCGGGAATTCTCTGCCTGGTTCTACCCGCTGCCCGGAACGCTACGCAGGGCAAAAGCGATTCTCGTCCTCCGTGCTTGCTTTTTCTCAGAAAGAGCCGTGGTGTGCGTTTTCGCCAGAAAACGCGTTTTCGGCCGAAAACGTGTACGTTTGCACTTCCCGGCCACAGGGAAGCTGCTAGCCGGGAATTCTCTGCCTGGTTCTACCCGCTGCCCGGAACGCTACGCAGGGCAAAAGCGATTCTCGTCCTCCGTGCTTGCTTTCTCTCAGAAAGAGCCGTGGTGTGCGTTTTCGCCGGAAAACGCGTTTTCGGCCGAAAACGTGTACGTTTGCACTTCCCGGCCACAGGGAAGCTGCTAGCCGGGAATTCTCTGCCTGGTTCTACCCGCTGCCCGGAACGCTACGCAGGGCAAAAGCGGTTCTCGTCCTCCGTGCTTGCTTTCTCTCAGAAAGAGCCGTGGTGTGCGTTTTCGCCGGAAAACGTGTTTTCGGCGAAAACGTGTACGTTTGCACTTCCCGGCCACAGGGAAGTTGCTAGCCGGGAATTCTCTGCCTGGTTCTACCCGCTGCCCGGAACGCTACGCAGGGCAAAAGCGATTCTCGTCCTCCGTGCTTGCTTTTTCTCAGAAAGAGCCGTGGTGTGCGTTTTCGCCAGAAAACGCGTTTTCGGCCGAAAACGTGTACGTTTGCACTTCCCGGCCACAGGGAAGCTGCTACCAGGGAATTCGCTGCCTGATTCTACCCGCTGCCCGGAACGCTACGCAGGGCAAAAGCGATTCTCGTCCTCCGTGCTTGCTTTTTCTCAGAAAGAGCCGTGGTGTGCGTTTTCGACGGAAAACGCGTTTTCGGCCGAAAACGTGTACGTTTGCACTTCCCGGCCACAGGGAAGCTGCTAGCCGGGAATTCTCTGCCTGGTTCTACCCGCTGCCCGGAACGCTACGCAGGGCAAAAGCGATTCTCGTCCTCCGTGCTTGCTTTTTCTCAGAAAGAGCCGTGGTGTGCGTTTTCGCCAGAAAACGCGTTTTCGGCCGAAAAAGTGTACGTTTGCACTTCCCCGCCACAGGGAAGCTGCTAGCCGGGAATTCTCTGCCTGGTTCTACCCGCTGCCCGGAACGCTACGCAGGGCAAAAGCGATTCTCGTCCTCCGTGCTTGCTTTTTCTCAGAAAGAGCCGTGGTGTGCGTTTTCGCCAGAAAACGCGTTTTCGGCCGAAAACGTGTACGTTTGCACTTCCCCGCCACAGGGAAGCTGCTAGCCGGGAATTCTCTGCCTGGTTCTACCCGCTGCCCGGAACGCTACGCAGGGCAAAAGCGATTCTCGTCCTCCGTGCTTGCTTTTTCTCAGAAAGAGCCGTGGTGTGCGTTTTCGCCAGAAAACGCGTTTTCGGCCGAAAACGTGTACGTTTGCACTTCCCGGCCACAGGGAAGCTGCTAGCCGGGAATTCTCTGCCTGGTTCTACCCGCTGCCCGGAACGCTACGCAGGGCAAAATCGATTCTCGTCCTCCGTGCTTGCTTTTTCTCAGAAAGAGCCGTGGTGTGCGTTTTCGACGGAAAACGCGTTTTCGGCCGAAAACGTGTACGTTTGCACTTCCCGGCCACAGGGAAGCTGCTAGCCGGGAATTCTCTGCCTGGTTCTACCCGCTGCCCGGAACGCTACGCAGGGCAAAAGCGATTCTCGTCCTCCGTGCTTGCTTTTTCTCAGAAAGAGCCGTGGTGTGCGTTTTCGCCAGAAAACGCGTTTTCGGCCGAAAACGTGTACGTTTGCACTTCCCGGCCACAGGGAAGCTGCTAGCCGGGAATTCTCTGCCTGGTTCTACCCGCTGCCCGGAACGCTACGCAGGGCAAAAGCGATTCTCGTCCTCCGTGCTTGCTTTTTCTCAGAAAGAGCCGTGGTGTGCGTTTTCGCGGGAAAACGCGTTTTCGGCCGAAAACGTGTACGTTTGCACTTCCCCGCCACAGGGAAGCTGCTAGACGGGAATTCTCTGCCTGGTTCTACCCGCTGCCCGGAACGCTACGCAGGGCAAAAGCGATTCTCGTCCTCCGTGCTTGCTTTTTCTCAGAAAGAGCCGTGGTGTGCGTTTTCGCGGGAAAACGCGTTTTCGGCCGAAAACGTGTACGTTTGCACTTCCCGGCCACAGGGAAGCTGCTAGCCGGGAATTCTCTGCCTGGTTCTACCCGCTGCCCGGAACGCTACGCAGGGCAAAAGCGATTCTCGTCCTCCGTGCTTGCTTTTTCTCAGAAAGAGCCGTGGTGTGCGTTTTCGCCGGAAAACGCGTTTTCGGCCGAAAACGTGTACGTTTGCACTTCCCCGCCACAGGGAAGCTGCTAGACGGGAATTCTCTGCCTGGTTCTACCCGCTGCCCGGAACGCTACGCAGGGCAAAAGCGATTCTCGTCCTCCGTGCTTGCTTTTTCTCAGAAAGAGCCGTGGTGTGCGTTTTCGACGGAAAACGCGTTTTCGGCCGAAAACGTGTACGTTTGCACTTCCCCGCCACAGGGAAGCTGCTAGCCGGGAATTCTCTGCCTGGTTCTACCCGCTGCCCGGAACGCTACGCAGGGCAAAAGCGATTCTCGTCCTCCGTGCTTGCTTTTTCTCAGAAAGAGCCGTGGTGTGCGTTTTCGCCGGAAAACGCGTTTTCGGCCGAAAACGTAGTACGTTTGCACTTCCCGGCCACAGGGAAGCTGCTAGCCGGGAATTCTCTGCCTGGTTCTACCCGCTGCCCGGAACGCTACGCAGGGCAAAAGCGATTCTCGTCCTCCGTGCTTGCTTGTTCTCAGAAAGAGCCGTGGTGTGCGTTTTCGCCGGAAAACGCGTTTTCGGCCGAAAACGTGTACGTTTGCACTTCCCCGCCACAGGGAAGCTGCTAGCCGGGAATTCTCTGCCTGGTTCTACCCGCTGCCCGGAACGCTACGCAGGGCAAAAGCGATTCTCGTCCTCCGTGCTTGCTTTTTCTCAGAAAGAGCCGTGGTGTGCGTTTTCGCCGGAAAACGCGTTTTCGGCCGAAAACGTGTACGTTTGCACTTCCCGGCCACAGGGAAGCTGCTAGCCGGGAATTCTCTGCCTGGTTCTACCCGCTGCCCGGAACGCTACGCAGGGCAAAAGCGATTCTCGTCCTCCGTGCTTGCTTTCTCACAGAAAGAGCCGTGGTGTGCGTTTTCGCCGGTAAACGCGTTTTCGGCCGAAAACGTGTACGTTTGCACTTCCCGGCCACAGGGAAGCTGCTAGCCGGGAATTCTCTGCCTGGTTCTACCCGATGCCCGGAACGCTACGCAGGGCAAAAGCGGTTCTCGTCCTCCGTGCTTGCTTTTTCTCAGAAAGAGCCGTGGTGTGCGTTTTCGCCGGAAAACGTGTTTTCGGCGAAAACGTGTACGTTTGCACTTCCCGGCCACAGGGAAGTTGCTAGACGGGAATTCTCTGCCTGGTTCTACCCGCTGCCCGGAACGCTACGCAGGGCAAAAGCGATTCTCGTCCTCCGTGCTTGCTTTTTCTCAGAAAGAGCCGTGGTGTGCGTTTTCGCCGGAAAACGCATTTTCGGCCGAAAACGTGTACGTTTGCACTTCCCGGCCACAGGGAAGCTGCTAGCCGGGAATTCTCTGCCTGGTTCTACCCGCTGCCCGGAACGCTACGCAGGGCAAAATCGATTCTCGTCCTCCGTGCTTGCTTTTTCTCAGAAAGAGCCGTGGTGTGCGTTTTCGACGGAAAACGCGTTTTCGGCCGAAAACGTGTACGTTTGCACTTCCCCGCCACAGGGAAGCTGCTAGCCGGCAATTCGCTGCCTGGTTCTACCCGCTGCCCGGAACGCTACGCAGGGCAAAAGCGATTCTCGTCCTCCGTGCTTGCTTTTTCTCAGAAAGAGCCGTGGTGTGCGTTTTCGCCAGAAAACGCGTTTTCGGCCGAAAACGTGTACGTTTGCACTTCCCGGCCACAGGGAAGCTGCTAGCCGGGAATTCTCTGCCTGGTTCTACCCGCTGCCCGGAACGCTACGCAGGGCAAAAGCGATTCTCGTCCTCCGTGCTTGCTTTTTCTCAGAAAGAGCCGTGGTGTGCGTTTTCGCCAGAAAACGCGTTTTCGGCCGAAAACGTGTACGTTTGCACTTCCCGGCCACAGGGAAGCTGCTAGCCGGGAATTCTCTGCCTGGTTCTACCCGCTGCCCGGAACGCTACGCAGGGCAAAAGCGATTCTCGTCCTCCGTGCTTGCTTTCTCTCAGAAAGAGCCGTGGTGTGCGTTTTCGCCGGAAAACGCGTTTTCGGCCGAAAACGTGTACGTTTGCACTTCCCGGCCACAGGGAAGCTGCTAGCCGGGAATTCTCTGCCTGGTTCTACCCGCTGCCCGGAACGCTACGCAGGGCAAAAGCGGTTCTCGTCCTCCGTGCTTGCTTTCTCTCAGAAAGAGCCGTGGTGTGCGTTTTCGCCGGAAAACGTGTTTTCGGCGAAAACGTGTACGTTTGCACTTCCCGGCCACAGGGAAGTTGCTAGCCGGGAATTCTCTGCCTGGTTCTACCCGCTGCCCGGAACGCTACGCAGGGCAAAAGCGATTCTCGTCCTCCGTGCTTGCTTTTTCTCAGAAAGAGCCGTGGTGTGCGTTTTCGCCAGAAAACGCGTTTTCGGCCGAAAACGTGTACGTTTGCACTTCCCGGCCACAGGGAAGCTGCTAGCCGGGAATTCTCTGCCTGGTTCTACCCGCTGCCCGGAACGCTACGCAGGGCAAAATCGATTCTCGTCCTCCGTGCTTGCTTTTTCTCAGAAAGAGCCGTGGTGTGCGTTTTCGACGGAAAACGCGTTTTCGGCCGAAAACGTGTACGTTTGCACTTCCCGGCCACAGGGAAGCTGCTAGCCGGGAATTCTCTGCCTGGTTCTACCCGCTGCCCGGAACGCTACGCAGGGCAAAAGCGATTCTCGTCCTCCGTGCTTGCTTTTTCTCAGAAAGAGCCGTGGTGTGCGTTTTCGCCAGAAAACGCGTTTTCGGCCGAAAACGTGTACGTTTGCACTTCCCCGCCACAGGGAAGCTGCTAGCCGGGAATTCTCTGCCTGGTTCTACCCGCTGCCCGGAACGCTACGCAGGGCAAAAGCGATTCTCGTCCTCCGTGCTTGCTTTTTCTCAGAAAGAGCCGTGGTGTGCGTTTTCGCCAGAAAACGCGTTTTCGGCCGAAAACGTGTACGTTTGCACTTCCCGGCCACAGGGAAGCTGCTAGCCGGGAATTCTCTGCCTGGTTCTACCCGCTGCCCGGAACGCTACGCAGGGCAAAATCGATTCTCGTCCTCCGTGCTTGCTTTTTCTCAGAAAGAGCCGTGGTGTGCGTTTTCGACGGAAAACGCGTTTTCGGCCGAAAACGTGTACGTTTGCACTTCCCCGCCACAGGGAAGCTGCTAGCCGGGAATTCTCTGCCTGGTTCTACCCGCTGCCCGGAACGCTACGCAGGGCAAAAGCGATTCTCGTCCTCCGTGCTTGCTTTTTCTCAGAAAGAGCCGTGGTGTGCGTTTTCGCCAGAAAACGCGTTTTCGGCCGAAAACGTGTACGTTTGCACTTCCCGGCCACAGGGAAGCTGCTAGCCGGGAATTCTCTGCCTGGTTCTACCCGCTGCCCGGAACGCTACGCAGGGCAAAAGCGATTCTCGTCCTCCGTGCTTGCTTTTTCTCAGAAAGAGCCGTGGTGTGCGTTTTCGCGGGAAAACGCGTTTTCGGCCGAAAACGTGTACGTTTGCACTTCCCCGCCACAGGGAAGCTGCTAGACGGGAATTCTCTGCCTGGTTCTACCCGCTGCCCGGAACGCTACGCAGGGCAAAAGCGATTCTCGTCCTCCGTGCTTGCTTTTTCTCAGAAAGAGCCGTGGTGTGCGTTTTCGCGGGAAAACGCGTTTTCGGCCGAAAACGTGTACGTTTGCACTTCCCGGCCACAGGGAAGCTGCTAGCCGGGAATTCTCTGCCTGGTTCTACCCGCTGCCCGGAACGCTACGCAGGGCAAAAGCGATTCTCGTCCTCCGTGCTTGCTTTTTCTCAGAAAGAGCCGTGGTGTGCGTTTTCGCCGGAAAACGCGTTTTCGGCCGAAAACGTGTACGTTTGCACTTCCCCGCCACAGGGAAGCTGCTAGACGGGAATTCTCTGCCTGGTTCTACCCGCTGCCCGGAACGCTACGCAGGGCAAAAGCGATTCTCGTCCTCCGTGCTTGCTTTTTCTCAGAAAGAGCCGTGGTGTGCGTTTTCGACGGAAAACGCGTTTTCGGCCGAAAACGTGTACGTTTGCACTTCCCCGCCACAGGGAAGCTGCTAGCCGGGAATTCTCTGCCTGGTTCTACCCGCTGCCCGGAACGCTACGCAGGGCAAAAGCGATTCTCGTCCTCCGTGCTTGCTTTTTCTCAGAAAGAGCCGTGGTGTGCGTTTTCGCCGGAAAACGCGTTTTCGGCCGAAAACGTAGTACGTTTGCACTTCCCGGCCACAGGGAAGCTGCTAGCCGGGAATTCTCTGCCTGGTTCTACCCGCTGCCCGGAACGCTACGCAGGGCAAAAGCGATTCTCGTCCTCCGTGCTTGCTTGTTCTCAGAAAGAGCCGTGGTGTGCGTTTTCGCCGGAAAACGCGTTTTCGGCCGAAAACGTGTACGTTTGCACTTCCCCGCCACAGGGAAGCTGCTAGCCGGGAATTCTCTGCCTGGTTCTACCCGCTGCCCGGAACGCTACGCAGGGCAAAAGCGATTCTCGTCCTCCGTGCTTGCTTTTTCTCAGAAAGAGCCGTGGTGTGCGTTTTCGCCGGAAAACGCGTTTTCGGCCGAAAACGTGTACGTTTGCACTTCCCGGCCACAGGGAAGCTGCTAGCCGGGAATTCTCTGCCTGGTTCTACCCGCTGCCCGGAACGCTACGCAGGGCAAAAGCGATTCTCGTCCTCCGTGCTTGCTTTCTCACAGAAAGAGCCGTGGTGTGCGTTTTCGCCGGTAAACGCGTTTTCGGCCGAAAACGTGTACGTTTGCACTTCCCGGCCACAGGGAAGCTGCTAGCCGGGAATTCTCTGCCTGGTTCTACCCGATGCCCGGAACGCTACGCAGGGCAAAAGCGGTTCTCGTCCTCCGTGCTTGCTTTTTCTCAGAAAGAGCCGTGGTGTGCGTTTTCGCCGGAAAACGTGTTTTCGGCGAAAACGTGTACGTTTGCACTTCCCGGCCACAGGGAAGTTGCTAGACGGGAATTCTCTGCCTGGTTCTACCCGCTGCCCGGAACGCTACGCAGGGCAAAAGCGATTCTCGTCCTCCGTGCTTGCTTTTTCTCAGAAAGAGCCGTGGTGTGCGTTTTCGCCGGAAAACGCATTTTCGGCCGAAAACGTGTACGTTTGCACTTCCCGGCCACAGGGAAGCTGCTAGCCGGGAATTCTCTGCCTGGTTCTACCCGCTGCCCGGAACGCTACGCAGGGCAAAATCGATTCTCGTCCTCCGTGCTTGCTTTTTCTCAGAAAGAGCCGTGGTGTGCGTTTTCGACGGAAAACGCGTTTTCGGCCGAAAACGTGTACGTTTGCACTTCCCCGCCACAGGGAAGCTGCTAGCCGGCAATTCGCTGCCTGGTTCTACCCGCTGCCCGGAACGCTACGCAGGGCAAAAGCGATTCTCGTCCTCCGTGCTTGCTTTTTCTCAGAAAGAGCCGTGGTGTGCGTTTTCGCCAGAAAACGCGTTTTCGGCCGAAAACGTGTACGTTTGCACTTCCCGGCCACAGGGAAGCTGCTAGCCGGGAATTCTCTGCCTGGTTCTACCCGCTGCCCGGAACGCTACGCAGGGCAAAAGCGATTCTCGTCCTCCGTGCTTGCTTTCTCTCAGAAAGAGCCGTGGTGTGCGTTTTCGCCGGTAAACGCGTTTTCGGCCGAAAAGGTGTACGTTTGCACTTCCCGGCCACAGGGAAGTTGCTAGCCGGGAATTCTCTGCCTGGTTCTACCCGCTGCCCGGAACGCTACGCAGGGCAAAAGCGATTCTCGTCCTCCGTGCTTGCTTTTTCTCAGAAAGAGCCGTGGTGTGCGTTTTCGCCAGAAAACGCGTTTTCGGCCGAAAACGTGTACGTTTGCACTTCCCGGCCACAGGGAAGCTGCTAGCCGGGAATTCTCTGCCTGGTTCTACCCGCTGCCCGGAACGCTACGCAGGGCAAAAGCGATTCTCGTCCTCCGTGCTTGCTTTTTCTCAGAAAGAGCCGTGGTGTGCGTTTTCGCGGGAAAACGCGTTTTCGGCCGAAAACGTGTACGTTTGCACTTCCCCGCCACAGGGAAGCTGCTAGACGGGAATTCTCTGCCTGGTTCTACCCGCTGCCCGGAACGCTACGCAGGGCAAAAGCGATTCGCGTCCTCCGTGCTTTCTTTTTCTCAGAAAGAGCCGTGGTGTGCGTTTTCGCGGGAAAACGCTTTTTCGGCCGAAAACGTGTACGTTTGCACTTCCCGGCCACAGGGAAGCTGCTAGCCGGGAATTCTCTGCCTGGTTCTACCCGCTGCCCGGAACGCTACGCAGGGCAAAAGCGATTCTCGTCCTCCTTGCTTGCTTTTTCTCAGAAAGAGCCGTGGTGTGCGTTTTCGCCGGAAAACGCGTTTTCGGACGAAAACGTGTACGTTTGCACTTCCCCGCCACAGGGAAGCTGCTAGACGGGAATTCTCTGCCTGGTTCTACCCGCTGCCCGGAACGCTACGCAGGGCAAAAGCGATTCTCGTCCTCCGTGCTTGCTTTTTCTCAGAAAGAGCCGTGGTGTGCGTTTTCGACGGAAAACGCGTTTTCGGCCGAAAACGTGTACGTTTGCACTTCCCCGCCACAGGGAAGCTGCTAGCCGGGAATTCTCTGCCTGGTTCTACCCGCTGCCCGGAACGCTACGCAGGGCAAAAGCGATTCTCGTCCTCCGTGCTTGCTTTTTCTCAGAAAGAGCCGTGGTGTGCGTTTTCGCCGGAAAACGCGTTTTCGGCCGAAAACGTAGTACGTTTGCACTTCCCGGCCACAGGGAAGCTGCTAGCCGGGAATTCTCTGCCTGGTTCTACCCGCTGCCCGGAACGCTACGCAGGGCAAAAGCGATTCTCGTCCTCCGTGCTTGCTTGTTCTCAGAAAGAGCCGTGGTGTGCGTTTTCGCCGGAAAACGCGTTTTCGGCCGAAAACGTGTACGTTTGCACTTCCCCGCCACAGGGAAGCTGCTAGCCGGGAATTCTCTGCCTGGTTCTACCCGCTGCCCGGAACGCTACGCAGGGCAAAAGCGATTCTCGTCCTCCGTGCTTGCTTTTTCTCAGAAAGAGCCGTGGTGTGCGTTTTCGCCGGAAAACGCGTTTTCGGCCGAAAACGTGTACGTTTGCACTTCCCGGCCACAGGGAAGCTGCTAGCCGGGAATTCTCTGCCTGGTTCTACCCGCTGCCCGGAACGCTACGCAGGGCAAAAGCGATTCTCGTCCTCCGTGCTTGCTTTCTCACAGAAAGAGCCGTGGTGTGCGTTTTCGCCGGTAAACGCGTTTTCGGCCGAAAACGTGTACGTTTGCACTTCCCCGCCACAGGGAAGCTGCTAGCCGGCAATTCGCTGCCTGGTTCTACCCGCTGCCCGGAACGCTACGCAGGGCAAAAGCGATTCTCGTCCTCCGTGCTTGCTTTTTCTCAGAAAGAGCCGTGGTGTGCGTTTTCGCTAGAAAACGCGTTTTCGGCCGAAAACGTGTACGTTTGCACTTCCCCGCCACAGGGAAGCTGCTAGCCGGCAATTCGCTGCCTGGTTCTACCCGCTGCCCGGAACGCTACGCAGGGCAAAAGCGATTCTCGTCCTCCGTGCTTGCTTTTTCTCAGAAAGAGCCGTGGTGTGCGTTTTCGCCGGTAAACGCGTTTTCGGCCGAAAACGTGTACGTTTGCACTTCCCCGCCACAGGGAAGCTGCTAGCCGGCAATTCGCTGCCTGGTTCTACCCGCTGCCCGGAACGCTACGCAGGGCAAAAGCGATTCTCGTCCTCCGTGCTTGCTTTTTCTCAGAAAGAGCCGTGGTGTGCGTTTTCGCTAGAAAACGCGTTTTCGGCCGAAAACGTGTACGTTTGCACTTCCCGGCCACAGGGAAGCTGCTAGCCGGGAATTCTCTGCCTGGTTCTACCCGCTGCCCGGAACGCTACGCAGGGCAAAAGCGATTCTCGTCCTCCGTGCTTGCTTTTTCTCAGAAAGAGCCGTGGTGTGCGTTTTCGCCGGAAAACGCGTTTTCGGCCGAAAACGTGTACGTTTGCACTTCCCGGCCACAGGGAAGCTGCTAGCCGGGAATTCTCTGCCTGGTTCTAGCCGCTGCCCGGAACGCTACGCAGGGCAAAAGCGATTCTCGTCCTCCGTGCTTTCTTTTTCTCAGAAAGAGCCGTGGTGTGCGTTTTCGCGGGAAAACGCGTTTTCGGCCGAAAACGTGTACGTTTGCACTTCCCGGCCACAGGGAAGCTGCTAGCCGGGAATTCTCTGCCTGGTTCTACCCGCTGCCCGGAACGCTACGCAGGGCAAAAGCGATTCTCGTCCTCCGTGCTTGCTTTTTCTCAGAAAGAGCCGTGGTGTGCGTTTTCGCCAGAAAACGCGTTTTCGGCCGAAAACGTGTACGTTTGCACTTCCCGGCCACAGGGAAGCTGCTAGCCGGGAATTCTCTGCCTGGTTCTACCCGCTGCCCGGAACGCTACGCAGGGCAAAAGCGATTCTCGTCCTCCGTGCTTGCTTTTTCTCAGAAAGAGCCGTGGTGTGCGTTTTCGCCAGAAAACGCGTTTTCGGCCGAAAACGTGTACGTTTGCACTTCCCGGCCACAGGGAAGCTGCTAGCCGGGAATTCTCTGCCTGGTTCTACCCGCTGCCCGGAACGCTACGCAGGGCAAAATCGATTCTCGTCCTCCGTGCTTGCTTTTTCTCAGAAAGAGCCGTGGTGTGCGTTTTCGACGGAAAACGCGTTTTCGGCCGAAAACGTGTACGTTTGCACTTCCCGGCCACAGGGAAGCTGCTAGCCGGGAATTCTCTGCCTGGTTCTACCCGCTGCCCGGAACGCTACGCAGGGCAAAAGCGATTCTCGTCCTCCGTGCTTGCTTTTTCTCAGAAAGAGCCGTGGTGTGCGTTTTCGCCAGAAAACGCGTTTTCGGCCGAAAACGTGTACGTTTGCACTTCCCGGCCACAGGGAAGCTGCTAGCCGGGAATTCTCTGCCTGGTTCTACCCGCTGCCCGGAACGCTACGCAGCGCAAAAGCGATTCTCGTCCTCCGTGCTTGCTTTTTCTCAGAAAGAGCCGTGGTGTGCGTTTTCGCGGGAAAACGCGTTTTCGGCCGAAAACGTGTACGTTTGCACTTCCCCGCCACAGGGAAGCTGCTAGACGGGAATTCTCTGCCTGGTTCTACCCGCTGCCCGGAACGCTACGCAGGGCAAAAGCGATTCTCGTCCTCCGTGCTTTCTTTTTCTCAGAAAGAGCCGTGGTGTGCGTTTTCGCGGGAAAACGCGTTTTCGGCCGAAAACGTGTACGTTTGCACTTCCCGGCCACAGGGAAGCTGCTAGCCGGGAATTCTCTGCCTGGTTCTACCCGCTGCCCGGAACGCTACGCAGGGCAAAAGCGATTCTCGTCCTCCGTGCTTGCTTTTTCTCAGAAAGAGCCGTGGTGTGCGTTTTCGCCGGAAAACGCGTTTTCGGCCGAAAACGTGTACGTTTGCACTTCCCCGCCACAGGGAAGCTGCTAGACGGGAATTCTCTGCCTGGTTTTACCCGCTGCCCGGAACGCTACGCAGGGCAAAAGCGATTCTCGTCCTCCGTGCTTGCTTTTTCTCAGAAAGAGCCGTGGTGTGCGTTTTCGACGGAAAACGCGTTTTCGGCCGAAAACGTGTACGTTTGCACTTCCCGGCCACAGGGAAGCTGCTAGCCGGGAATTCTCTGCCTGGTTCTACCCGCTGCCCGGAACGCTACGCAGGGCAAAAGCGATTCTCGTCCTCCGTGCTTGCTTTTTCTCAGAAAGAGCCGTGGTGTGCGTTTTCGCCGGAAAACGCGTTTTCGGCCGAAAACGTAGTACGTTTGCACTTCCCGGCCACAGGGAAGCTGCTAGACGGGAATTCTCTGCCTGGTTCTACCCGCTGCCCGGAACGCTACGCAGGGCAAAAGCGATTCTCGTCCTCCGTGCTTGCTTGTTCTCAGAAAGAGCCGTGGTGTGCGTTTTCGCCGGAAAACGCGTTTTCGGCCGAAAACGTGTACGTTTGCACTTCCCCGCCACAGGGAAGCTGCTAGCCGGGAATTCTCTGCCTGGTTCTACCCGCTGCCCGGAACGCTACGCAGGGCAAAAGCGATTCTCGTCCTCCGTGCTTGCTTTTTCTCAGAAAGAGCCGTGGTGTGCGTTTTCGCCGGAAAACGCGTTTTCGGCCGAAAACGTGTACGTTTGCACTTCCCGGCCACAGGGAAGCTGCTAGCCGGGAATTCTCTGCCTGGTTCTACCCGCTGCCCGGAACGCTACGCAGGGCAAAAGCGATTCTCGTCCTCCGTGCTTGCTTTCTCACAGAAAGAGCCGTGGTGTGCGTTTTCGCCGGTAAACGCGTTTTCGGCCGAAAACGTGTACGTTTGCACTTCCCGGCCACAGGGAAGCTGCTAGCCGGGAATTCTCTGCCTGGTTCTACCCGCTGCCCGGAACGCTATGCAGGGCAAAAGCGGTTCTCGTCCTCCGTGCTTGCTTTTTCTCAGAAAGAGCCGTGGTGTGCGTTTTCGCCGGAAAACGTGTTTTCGGCGAAAACGTGTACGTTTGCACTTCCCGGCCACAGGGAAGTTGCTAGACGGGAATTCTCTGCCTGGTTCTACCCGCTGCCCGGAACGCTACGCAGGGCAAAAGCGATTCTCGTCCTCCGTGCTTGCTTTTTCTCAGAAAGAGCCGTGGTGTGCGTTTTCGCCAGAAAACGCGTTTTCGGCCGAAAACGTGTACGTTTGCACTTCCCGGCCACAGGGAAGCTGCTAGCCGGGAATTCTCTGCCTGGTTCTACCCGCTGCCCGGAACGCTACGCAGGGCAAAAGCGATTCTCGTCCTCCGTGCTTGCTTGTTCTCAGAAAGAGCCGTGGTGTGCGTTTTCGACGGAAAACGCGTTTTCGGCCGAAAACGTGTACGTTTGCATTTCCCCGCCACAGGGAAGCTGCTAGCCGGGAATTCTCTGCCTGGTTCTACCCGCTGCCCGGAACGCTACGCAGGGCAAAAGCGATTCTCGTCCTCCGTGCTTGCTTTTTCTCAGAAAGAGCCGTGGTGTGCGTTTTCGCCGGAAAACGCGTTTTCGGCCGAAAACGTGTACGTTTGCACTTCCCGGCCACAGGGAAGCTGCTAGCCGGGAATTCTCTGCCTGGTTCTACCCGCTGCCCGGAACGCTACGCAGGGCAAAAGCGATTCTCGTCCTCCGTGCTTGCTTTCTCACAGAAAGAGCCGTGGTGTGCGTTTTCGCCGGTAAACGCGTTTTCGGCCGAAAACGTGTACGTTTGCACTTCCCGGCCACAGGGAAGCTGCTAGCCGGGAATTCTCTGCCTGGTTCTACCCGCTACCCGGAACGCTACGCAGGGCAAAAGCGGTTCTCGTCCTCCGTGCTTGCTTTTTCTCAGAAAGAGCCGTGGTGTGCGTTTTCGCCGGAAAACGTGTTTTCGGCGAAAACGTGTACGTTTGCACTTCCCGGCCACAGGGAAGTTGCTAGACGGGAATTCTCTGCCTGGTTCTACCCGCTGCCCGGAACGCTACGCAGGGAAAAAGCGATTCTCGTCCTCCGTGCTTGCTTTTTCTCAGAAAGAGCCGTGGTGTGCGTTTTCGCCAGAAAACGCGTTTTCGGCCGAAAACGTGTACGTTTGCACTTCCCGGCCACAGGGAAGCTGCTAGCCGGGAATTCTCTGCCTGGTTCTACCCGCTGCCCGGAACGCTACGCAGGGCAAAATCGATTCTCGTCCTCCGTGCTTGCTTTTTCTCAGAAAGAGCCGTGGTGTGCGTTTTCGACGGAAAACGCGTTTTCGGCCGAAAACGTGTACGTTTGCACTTCCCCGCCACAGGGAAGCTGCTAGCCGGCAATTCGCTGCCTGGTTCTACCCGCTGCCCGGAACGCTACGCAGGGCAAAAGCGATTCTCGTCCTCCGTGCTTGCTTTTTCTCAGAAAGAGCCGTGGTGTGCGTTTTCGCCAGAAAACGCGTTTTCGGCCGAAAACGTGTACGTTTGCACTTCCCGGCCACAGGGAAGCTGCTAGACGGGAATTCTCTGCCTGGTTCTACCCGCTGCCCGGAACGCTACGCAGGGCAAAAGCGATTCTCGTCCTCCGTGCTTGCTTGTTCTCAGAAAGAGCCGTGGTGTGCGTTTTCGCCGGAAAACGCGTTTTCGGCCGAAAACGTGTACGTTTGCACTTCCCCGCCACAGGGAAGCTGCTAGCCGGGAATTCTCTGCCTGGTTCTAGCCGCTGCCCGGAACGCTACGCAGGGCAAAAGCGATTTTCGTCCTCCGTGCTTTCTTTTTCTCAGAAAGAGCCGTGGTGTGCGTTTTCGCGGGAAAACGCGTTTTCGGCCGAAAACGTGTACGTTTGCACTTCCCGGCCACAGGGAAGCTGCTAGCCGGGAATTCTCTGCCTGGTTCTACCCGCTGCCCGGAACGCTACGCAGGGCAAAAGCGATTCTCGTCCTCCGTGCTTGCTTTTTCTCAGAAAGAGCCGTGGTGTGCGTTTTCGCCGGAAAACGAGTTTTCGGCCGAAAACGTGTACGTTTGCACTTCCCGGCCACAGGGAAGCTGCTAGCCGGGAATTCTCTGCCTGGTTCTACCCGCTGCCCGGAACGCTACGCAGGGCAAAAGCGATTCTCGTCCTCCGTGCTTGCTTGTTCTCAGAAAGAGCCGTGGTGTGCGTTTTCGACGGAAAACGCGTTTTCGGCCGAAAACGTGTACGTTTGCACTTCCCCGCCACAGGGAAGCTGCTAGCCGGGAATTCTCTGCCTGGTTCTACCCGCTGCCCGGAACGCTACGCAGGGCAAAAGCGATTCTCGTCCTCCGTGCTTGCTTTTTCTCAGAAAGAGCCGTGGTGTGCGTTTTCGCCGGAAAACGCGTTTTCGGCCGAAAACGTAGTACGTTTGCACTTCCCGGCCACAGGGAAGCTGCTAGCCGGGAATTCTCTGCCTGGTTCTACCCGCTGCCCGGAACGCTACGCAGGGCAAAAGCGATTCTCGTCCTCCGTGCTTGCTTGTTCTCAGAAAGAGCCGTGGTGTGCGTTTTCGCCGGAAAACGCGTTTTCGGCCGAAAACGTGTACGTTTGCACTTCCCCGCCACAGGGAAGCTGCTAGCCGGGAATTCTCTGCCTGGTTCTACCCGCTGCCCGGAACGCTACGCAGGGCAAAAGCGATTCTCGTCCTCCGTGCTTGCTTTTTCTCAGAAAGAGCCGTGGTGTGCGTTTTCGCCGGAAAACGCGTTTTCGGCCGAAAACGTGTACGTTTGCACTTCCCGGCCACAGGGAAGCTGCTAGCCGGGAATTCTCTGCCTGGTTCTACCCGCTGCCCGGAACGCTACGCAGGGCAAAAGCGATTCTCGTCCTCCGTGCTTGCTTTCTCACAGAAAGAGCCGTGGTGTGCGTTTTCGCCGGTAAACGCGTTTTCGGCCGAAAACGTGTACGTTTGCACTTCCCGGCCACAGGGAAGCTGCTAGCCGGGAATTCTCTGCCTGGTTCTACCCGATGCCCGGAACGCTACGCAGGGCAAAAGCGGTTCTCGTCCTCCGTGCTTGCTTTTTCTCAGAAAGAGCCGTGGTGTGCGTTTTCGCCGGAAAACGTGTTTTCGGCGAAAACGTGTACGTTTGCACTTCCCGGCCACAGGGAAGTTGCTAGACGGGAATTCTCTGCCTGGTTCTACCCGCTGCCCGGAACGCTACGCAGGGCAAAAGCGATTCTCGTCCTCCGTGCTTGCTTTTTCTCAGAAAGAGCCGTGGTGTGCGTTTTCGCCGGAAAACGCGTTTTCGGCCGAAAACGTGTACGTTTGCACTTCCCGGCCACAGGGAAGCTGCTAGCCGGGAATTCTCTGCCTGGTTCTACCCGCTGCCCGGAACGCTACGCAGGGCAAAAGCGGTTCTCGTCCTCCGTGCTTGCTTTTTCTCAGAAAGAGCCGTGGTGTGCGTTTTCGACGGAAAACGCGTTTTCGGCCGAAAACGTGTACGTTTGCACTTCCCCGCCACAGGGAAGCTGCTAGCCGGCAATTCGCTGCCTGGTTCTACCCGCTGCCCGGAACGCTACGCAGGGCAAAAGCGATTCTCGTCCTCCGTGCTTGCTTTTTCTCAGAAAGAGCCGTGGTGTGCGTTTTCGCCAGAAAACGCGTTTTCGGCCGAAAACGTGTACGTTTGCACTTCCCGGCCACAGGGAAGCTGCTAGCCGGGAATTCTCTGCCTGGTTCTACCCGCTGCCCGGAACGCTACGCAGGGCAAAAGCGATTCTCGTCCTCCGTGCTTGCTTTCTCTCAGAAAGAGCCGTGGTGTGCGTTTTCGCCGGTAAACGCGTTTTCGGCCGAAAAGGTGTACGTTTGCACTTCCCGGCCACAGGGAAGTTGCTAGCCGGGAATTCTCTGCCTGGTTCTACCCGCTGCCCGGAACGCTACGCAGGGCAAAAGCGATTCTCGTCCTCCGTGCTTGCTTTTTCTCAGAAAGAGCCGTGGTGTGCGTTTTCGACGGAAAACGCGTTTTCGGCCGAAAACGTGTACGTTTGCACTTCCCGGCCACAGGGAAGCTGCTAGCCGGGAATTCTCTGCCTGGTTCTACCCGCTGCCCGGAACGCTACGCAGGGCAAAAGCGATTCTCGTCCTCCGTGCTTGCTTGTTCTCAGAAAGAGCCGTGGTGTGCGTTTTCGACGGAAAACGCGTTTTCGGCCGAAAACGTGTACGTTTGCACTTCCCGGCCACAGGGAAGCTGCTAGCCGGGAATTCTCTGCCTGGTTCTACCCGCTGCCCGGAACGCTACGCAGGGCAAAAGCGATTCTCGTCCTCCGTGCTTGCTTTTTCTCAGAAAGAGCCGTGGTGTGCGTTTTCGCCAGAAAACGCGTTTTCGGCCGAAAACGTGTACGTTTGCACTTCCCGGCCACAGGGAAGCTGCTAGCCGGGAATTCTCTGCCTGGTTCTACCCGCTGCCCGGAACGCTACGCAGGGCAAAAGCGATTCTCGTCCTCCGTGCTTGCTTTTTCTCAGAAAGAGCCGTGGTGTGCGTTTTCGCGGGAAAACGCGTTTTCGGCCGAAAACGTGTACGTTTGCACTTCCCCGCCACAGGGAAGCTGCTAGACGGGAATTCTCTGCCTGGTTCTACCCGCTGCCCGGAACGCTACGCAGGGCAAAAGCGATTCTCGTCCTCCGTGCTTTCTTTTTCTCAGAAAGAGCCGTGGTGTGCGTTTTCGCGGGAAAACGCTTTTTCGGCCGAAAACGTGTACGTTTGCACTTCCCGGCCACAGGGAAGCTGCTAGCCGGGAATTCTCTGCCTGGTTCTACCCGCTGCCCGGAACGCTACGCAGGGCAAAAGCGATTCTCGTCCTCCTTGCTTGCTTTTTCTCAGAAAGAGCCGTGGTGTGCGTTTTCGCCGGAAAACGCGTTTTCGGACGAAAACGTGTACGTTTGCACTTCCCCGCCACAGGGAAGCTGCTAGACGGGAATTCTCTGCCTGGTTCTACCCGCTGCCCGGAACGCTACGCAGGGCAAAAGCGATTCTCGTCCTCCGTGCTTGCTTTTTCTCAGAAAGAGCCGTGGTGTGCGTTTTCGACGGAAAACGCGTTTTCGGCCGAAAACGTGTACGTTTGCACTTCCCCGCCACAGGGAAGCTGCTAGCCGGGAATTCTCTGCCTGGTTCTACCCGCTGCCCGGAACGCTACGCAGGGCAAAAGCGATTCTCGTCCTCCGTGCTTGCTTTTTCTCAGAAAGAGCCGTGGTGTGCGTTTTCGCCGGAAAACGCGTTTTCGGCCGAAAACGTAGTACGTTTGCACTTCCCGGCCACAGGGAAGCTGCTAGCCGGGAATTCTCTGCCTGGTTCTACCCGCTGCCCGGAACGCTACGCAGGGCAAAAGCGATTCTCGTCCTCCGTGCTTGCTTGTTCTCAGAAAGAGCCGTGGTGTGCGTTTTCGCCGGAAAACGCGTTTTCGGCCGAAAACGTGTACGTTTGCACTTCCCCGCCACAGGGAAGCTGCTAGCCGGGAATTCTCTGCCTGGTTCTACCCGCTGCCCGGAACGCTACGCAGGGCAAAAGCGATTCTCGTCCTCCGTGCTTGCTTTTTCTCAGAAAGAGCCGTGGTGTGCGTTTTCGCCGGAAAACGCGTTTTCGGCCGAAAACGTGTACGTTTGCACTTCCCGGCCACAGGGAAGCTGCTAGCCGGGAATTCTCTGCCTGGTTCTACCCGCTGCCCGGAACGCTACGCAGGGCAAAAGCGATTCTCGTCCTCCGTGCTTGCTTTCTCACAGAAAGAGCCGTGGTGTGCGTTTTCGCCGGTAAACGCGTTTTCGGCCGAAAACGTGTACGTTTGCACTTCCCCGCCACAGGGAAGCTGCTAGCCGGCAATTCGCTGCCTGGTTCTACCCGCTGCCCGGAACGCTACGCAGGGCAAAAGCGATTCTCGTCCTCCGTGCTTGCTTTTTCTCAGAAAGAGCCGTGGTGTGCGTTTTCGCTAGAAAACGCGTTTTCGGCCGAAAACGTGTACGTTTGCACTTCCCCGCCACAGGGAAGCTGCTAGCCGGCAATTCGCTGCCTGGTTCTACCCGCTGCCCGGAACGCTACGCAGGGCAAAAGCGATTCTCGTCCTCCGTGCTTGCTTTTTCTCAGAAAGAGCCGTGGTGTGCGTTTTCGCCGGTAAACGCGTTTTCGGCCGAAAACGTGTACGTTTGCACTTCCCCGCCACAGGGAAGCTGCTAGCCGGCAATTCGCTGCCTGGTTCTACCCGCTGCCCGGAACGCTACGCAGGGCAAAAGCGATTCTCGTCCTCCGTGCTTGCTTTTTCTCAGAAAGAGCCGTGGTGTGCGTTTTCGCTAGAAAACGCGTTTTCGGCCGAAAACGTGTACGTTTGCACTTCCCGGCCACAGGGAAGCTGCTAGCCGGGAATTCTCTGCCTGGTTCTACCCGCTGCCCGGAACGCTACGCAGGGCAAAAGCGATTCTCGTCCTCCGTGCTTGCTTTTTCTCAGAAAGAGCCGTGGTGTGCGTTTTCGCCGGAAAACGCGTTTTCGGCCGAAAACGTGTACGTTTGCACTTCCCGGCCACAGGGAAGCTGCTAGCCGGGAATTTTCTGCCTGGTTCTAGCCGCTGCCCGGAACGCTACGCAGGGCAAAAGCGATTCTCGTCCTCCGTGCTTGCTTTTTCTCAGAAAGAGCCGTGGTGTGCGTTTTCGCGGGAAAACGCGTTTTCGGCCGAAAACGTGTACGTTTGCACTTCCCGGCCACAGGGAAGCTGCTAGCCGGGAATTCTCTGCCTGGTTCTACCCGCTGCCTTGAACGCTACGCAGGGCAAAAGCGATTCTCGTCCTCCGTGCTTGCTTTCTCTCAGAAAGAGCCGTGGTGTGCGTTTTCGCCGGTAAACGCGTTTTCGGCCGAAAACGTGTACGTTTGCACTTCCCGGCCACAGGGAAGCTGCTAGCCGGGAATTCTCTGCCTGGTTCTACCCGCTGCCCGGAACGCTACGCAGGGCAAAAGCGGTTCTCGTCCTCCGTGCTTGCTTTCTCTCAGAAAGAGCCGTGGTGTGCGTTTTCGCCGGAAAACGTGTTTTCGGCGAAAACGTGTACGTTTGCACTTCCCGGCCACAGGGAAGTTGCTAGCCGGGAATTCTCTGCCTGGTTCTACCCGCTGCCCGGAACGCTACGCAGGGCAAAAGCGATTCTCGTCCTCCGTGCTTGCTTTTTCTCAGAAAGAGCCGTGGTGTGCGTTTTCGCGGGAAAACGCGTTTTCGGCCGAAAACGTGTACGTTTGCACTTCCCGGCCACAGGGAAGCTGCTAGCCGGGAATTCTCTGCCTGGTTCTACCCGCTGCCCGGAACGCTACGCAGGGCAAAAGCGATTCTCGTCCTCCGTGCTTGCTTTTTCTCAGAAAGAGCCGTGGTGTGCGTTTTCGACGGAAAACGCGTTTTCGGCCGAAAACGTGTACGTTTGCACTTCCCGGCCACAGGGAAGCTGCTAGCCGGGAATTCTCTGCCTGGTTCTACCCGCTGCCCGGAACGCTACGCAGGGCAAAAGCGATTCTCGTCCTCCGTGCTTGCTTTTTCTCAGAAAGAGCCGTGGTGTGCGTTTTCGCCAGAAAACGCGTTTTCGGCCGAAAACGTGTACGTTTGCACTTCCCGGCCACAGGGAAGCTGCTAGCCGGGAATTCTCTGCCTGGTTCTACCCGCTGCCCGGAACGCTACGCAGGGCAAAAGCGATTCTCGTCCTCCGTGCTTGCTTTTTCTCAGAAAGAGCCGTGGTGTGCGTTTTCGCCAGAAAACGCGTTTTCGGCCGAAAACGTGTACGTTTGCACTTCCCGGCCACAGGGAAGCTGCTAGCCGGGAATTCTCTGCCTGGTTCTACCCGCTGCCCGGAACGCTACGCAGGGCAAAATCGATTCTCGTCCTCCGTGCTTGCTTTTTCTCAGAAAGAGCCGTGGTGTGCGTTTTCGACGGAAAACGCGTTTTCGGCCGAAAACGTGTACGTTTGCACTTCCCGGCCACAGGGAAGCTGCTAGCCGGGAATTCTCTGCCTGGTTCTACCCGCTGCCCGGAACGCTACGCAGGGCAAAAGCGATTCTCGTCCTCCGTGCTTGCTTTTTCTCAGAAAGAGCCGTGGTGTGCGTTTTCGCCAGAAAACGCGTTTTCGGCCGAAAACGTGTACGTTTGCACTTCCCGGCCACAGGGAAGCTGCTAGCCGGGAATTCTCTGCCTGGTTCTACCCGCTGCCCGGAACGCTACGCAGGGCAAAAGCGATTCTCGTCCTCCGTGCTTGCTTTTTCTCAGAAAGAGCCGTGGTGTGCGTTTTCGCGGGAAAACGCGTTTTCGGCCGAAAACGTGTACGTTTGCACTTCCCCGCCACAGGGAAGCTGCTAGACGGGAATTCTCTGCCTGGTTCTACCCGCTGCCCGGAACGCTACGCAGGGCAAAAGCGATTCTCGTCCTCCGTGCTTTCTTTTTCTCAGAAAGAGCCGTGGTGTGCGTTTTCGTGGGAAAACGCGTTTTCGGCCGAAAACGTGTACGTTTGCACTTCCCGGCCACAGGGAAGCTGCTAGCCGGGAATTCTCTGCCTGGTTCTACCCGCTGCCCGGAACGCTACGCAGGGCAAAAGCGATTCTCGTCCTCCGTGCTTGCTTTTTCTCAGAAAGAGCCGTGGTGTGCGTTTTCGCCGGAAAACGCGTTTTCGGCCGAAAACGTGTACGTTTGCACTTCCCCGCCACAGGGAAGCTGCTAGACGGGAATTCTCTGCCTGGTTTTACCCGCAGCCCGGAACGCTACGCAGGGCAAAAGCGATTCTCGTCCTCCGTGCTTGCTTTTTCTCAGAAAGAGCCGTGGTGTGCGTTTTCGACGGAAAACGCGTTTTCGGCCGAAAACGTGTACGTTTGCACTTCCCGGCCACAGGGAAGCTGCTAGCCGGGAATTCTCTGCCTGGTTCTACCCGCTGCCCGGAACGCTACGCAGGGCAAAAGCGATTCTCGTCCTCCGTGCTTGCTTTTTCTCAGAAAGAGCCGTGGTGTGCGTTTTCGCCGGAAAACGCGTTTTCGGCCGAAAACGTAGTACGTTTGCACTTCCCGGCCACAGAGAAGCTGCTAGCCGGGAATTCTCTGCCTGGTTCTACCCGCTGCCCGGAACGCTACGCAGGGCAAAAGCGATTCTCGTCCTCCGTGCTTGCTTGTTCTCAGAAAGAGCCGTGGTGTGCGTTTTCGCCGGAAAACGCGTTTTCGGCCGAAAACGTGTACGTTTGCACTTCCCCGCCACAGGGAAGCTGCTAGCCGGGAATTCTCTGCCTGGTTCTACCCGCTGCCCGGAACGCTACGCAGGGCAAAAGCGATTCTCGTCCTCCGTGCTTGCTTTTTCTCAGAAAGAGCCGTGGTGTGCGTTTTCGCCGGAAAACGCGTTTTCGGCCGAAAACGTGTACGTTTGCACTTCCCGGCCACAGGGAAGCTGCTAGCCGGGAATTCTCTGCCTGGTTCTACCCGCTGCCCGGAACGCTACGCAGGGCAAAAGCGATTCTCGTCCTCCGTGCTTGCTTTCTCACAGAAAGAGCCGTGGTGTGCGTTTTCGCCGGTAAACGCGTTTTCGGCCGAAAACGTGTACGTTTGCACTTCCCGGCCACAGGGAAGCTGCTAGCCGGGAATTCTCTGCCTGGTTCTACCCGCTGCCCGGAACGCTATGCAGGGCAAAAGCGGTTCTCGTCCTCCGTGCTTGCTTTTTCTCAGAAAGAGCCGTGGTGTGCGTTTTCGCCGGAAAACGTGTTTTCGGCGAAAACGTGTACGTTTGCACTTCCCGGCCACAGGGAAGTTGCTAGATGGGAATTCTCTGCCTGGTTCTACCCGCTGCCCGGAACGCTACGCAGGGCAAAAGCGATTCTCGTCCTCCGTGCTTGCTTTTTCTCAGAAAGAGCCGTGGTGTGCGTTTTCGCCAGAAAACGCGTTTTCGGCCGAAAACGTGTACGTTTGCACTTCCCGGCCACAGGGAAGCTGCTAGCCGGGAATTCTCTGCCTGGTTCTACCCGCTGCCCGGAACGCTACGCAGGGCAAAAGCGATTCTCGTCCTCCGTGCTTGCTTGTTCTCAGAAAGAGCCGTGGTGTGCGTTTTCGACGGAAAACGCGTTTTCGGCCGAAAACGTGTACGTTTGCACTTCCCCGCCACAGGGAAGCTGCTAGCCGGGAATTCTCTGCCTGGTTCTACCCGCTGCCCGGAACGCTACGCAGGGCAAAAGCGATTCTCGTCCTCCGTGCTTGCTTTTTCTCAGAAAGAGCCGTGGTGTGCGTTTTCGCCGGAAAACGCGTTTTCGGCCGAAAACGTGTACGTTTGCACTTCCCGGCCACAGGGAAGCTGCTAGCCGGGAATTCTCTGCCTGGTTCTACCCGCTGCCCGGAACGCTACGCAGGGCAAAAGCGATTCTCGTCCTCCGTGCTTGCTTTCTCACAGAAAGAGCCGTGGTGTGCGTTTTCGCCGGTAAACGCGTTTTCGGCCGAAAACGTGTACGTTTGCACTTCCCCGCCACAGGGAAGCTGCTAGCCGGGAATTCTCTGCCTGGTTCTACCCGCTACCCGGAACGCTACGCAGGGCAAAAGCGGTTCTCGTCCTCCGTGCTTGCTTTTTCTCAGAAAGAGCCGTGGTGTGCGTTTTCGCCGGAAAACGTGTTTTCGGCGAAAACGTGTACGTTTGCACTTCCCGGCCACAGGGAAGTTGCTAGACGGGAATTCTCTGCCTGGTTCTACCCGCTGCCCGGAACGCTACGCAGGGAAAAAGCGATTCTCGTCCTCCGTGCTTGCTTTTTCTCAGAAAGAGCCGTGGTGTGCGTTTTCGCCAGAAAACGCGTTTTCGGCCGAAAACGTGTACGTTTGCACTTCCCGGCCACAGGGAAGCTGCTAGCCGGGAATTCTCTGCCTGGTTCTACCCGCTGCCCGGAACGCTACGCAGGGCAAAATCGATTCTCGTCCTCCGTGCTTGCTTTTTCTCAGAAAGAGCCGTGGTGTGCGTTTTCGACGGAAAACGCGTTTTCGGCCGAAAACGTGTACGTTTGCACTTCCCCGCCACAGGGAAGCTGCTAGCCGGCAATTCGCTGCCTGGTTCTACCCGCTGCCCGGAACGCTACGCAGGGCAAAAGCGATTCTCGTCCTCCGTGCTTGCTTTTTCTCAGAAAGAGCCGTGGTGTGCGTTTTCGCCAGAAAACGCGTTTTCGGCCGAAAACGTGTACGTTTGCACTTCCCGGCCACAGGGAAGCTGCTAGCCGGGAATTCTCTGCCTGGTTCTACCCGCTGCCCGGAACGCTACGCAGGGCAAAAGCGATTCTCGTCCTCCGTGCTTGCTTTTTCTCAGAAAGAGCCGTGGTGTGCGTTTTCGCCGGAAAACGCGTTTTCGGCCGAAAACGTGTACGTTTGCACTTCCCGGCCACAGGGAAGCTGCTAGCCGGGAATTCTCTGCCTGGTTCTAGCCGCTGCCCGGAACGCTACGCAGGGCAAAAGCGATTCTCGTCCTCCGTGCTTTCTTTTTCTCAGAAAGAGCCGTGGTGTGCGTTTTCGCGGGAAAACGCGTTTTCGGCCGAAAACGTGTACGTTTGCACTTCCCGGCCACAGGGAAGCTGCTAGCCGGGAATTCTCTGCCTGGTTCTACCCGCTGCCCGGAACGCTACGCAGGGCAAAAGCGATTCTCGTCCTCCGTGCTTGCTTTATCTCAGAAAGAGCCGTGGTGTGCGTTTTCGCCGGAAAACGCGTTTTCGGCCGAAAACGTGTACGTTTGCACTTCCCCGCCACAGGGAAGCTGCTAGACGGGAATTCTCTGCCTGGTTCTACCCGCTGCCCGGAACGCTACGCAGGGCAAAAGCGATTCTCGTCCTCCGTGCTTGCTTTTTCTCAGAAAGAGCCATGGTGTGCTTTTTCGCGGGAAAACGAGTTTTCGGCCGAAAACGTGTACGTTTGCACTTCCCGGCCACAGGGAAGCTGCTAGCCGGGAATTCTCTGCCTGGTTCTACCCGCTGCCCGGAGCGCTACGCAGGGCAAAAGCGATTCTCGTCCTCCGTGCTTGCTTGTTCTCAGAAAGAGCCGTGGTGTGCGTTTTCGACGGAAAACGCGTTTTCGGCCGAAAACGTGTACGTTTGCACTTCCCCGCCACAGGGAAGCTGCTAGCCGGGAATTCTCTGCCTGGTTCTACCCGCTGCCCGGAACGCTACGCAGGGCAAAAGCGATTCTCGTCCTCCGTGCTTGCTTTTTCTCAGAAAGAGCCGTGGTGTGCGTTTTCGCCGGAAAACGCGTTTTCGTCCGAAAACGTAGTACGTTTGCACTTCCCCGCCACAGGGAAGCTGCTAGCCGGGAATTCTCTGCCTGGTTCTACCCGCTGCCCGGAACGCTACGCAGGGCAAAAGCGATTCTCGTCCTCCGTGCTTGCTTTTTCTCAGAAAGAGCCGTGGTGTGCGTTTTCGCCGGTAAACGCGTTTTCGGCCGAAATCGTGTACGTTTGCACTTCCCCGCCACAGGGAAGCTGCTAGCCGGGAATTCTCTGCCTGGTTCTACCCGCTGCCCGGAGCGCTACGCAGGGCAAAAGCGATTCTCGTCCTCCGTGCTTGCTTTTTCTCAGAATGAGCCGTGGTGTGCGTTTTCGCCGGAAAACGCGTTTTCGGACGAAAACGTGTACGTTTGCACTTCCCGGCCACAGGGAAGCTGCTAGCCGGGAATTCTCTGCCTGGTTCTACCCGCTGCCCGGAACGCTACGCAGGGCAAAAGCGATTCTCGTCCTCCGTGCTTGCTTTTTTTCAGAAAGAGCCGTGGTGTGCGTTTTCGCCGGAAAACGCGTTTTCGGCCGAAAACGTGTACGTTTGCACTTCCCGGCCACAGGGAAGCTGCTAGCCGGGAATTCTCTGCCTGGTTCTACCCGCTGCCCGGAACGCTACGCAGGGCAAAAGCGATTCTCGTCCTCCGTGCTTGCTTTTTCTCAGAAAGAGCCGTGGTGTGCGTTTTCGCCAGAAAACGCGTTTTCGGCCGAAAACGTGTACGTTTGCACTTCCCCGCCACAGGGAAGCTGCTAGCCGGGAATTCTCTGCCTGGTTCTACCCGCTGCCCGGAACGCTACGCAGGGCAAAAGCGATTCTCGTCCTCCGTGCTTGCTTTTTCTCAGAAAGAGCCGTGGTGTGCGTTTTCGCCGGAAAACGCGTTTTCGGCCGAAAACGTGTACGTTTGCACTTCCCCGCCACAGGGAAGCTGCTAGCCGGGAATTCTCTGCCTATTCCTACCCGCTGCTCAGAACGATACGCAGGGCAAAAGCGATTCTCGTCCTCCGTGCTTGCTTTTTCTCAGAAAGAGCCGTGGTGTGCGTTTTCGCGGGAAAACGAGTTTTCGGCCGAAAACGTGTACGTTTGCACTTCCCGGCCACAGGGAAGCTGCTAGCCGGGAATTCTCTGCCTGGTTCTACCCGCTGCCCGGAACGCTAAGCAGGGCAAAAGCGATTCTCGTCCTCCGTGCTTGCTTTTTCTCAGAAAGAGCCGTGGTGTGCGTTTTCGCCGGAAAACGCGTTTTCGGCCGAAAACGTGTACGTTTGCACTTCCCGGCCACAGGGAAGCTGCTAGCCGGGAATTCGCTGCCTATTTCTACCCGCTGCTCAGAACGCTACGCAGGGCAAAAGCGATTCTCGTCCTCCGTGCTTGCTTTATCTCAGAAAGAGCCGTGGTGTGCGTTTTCGCCGCAAAACGCGTTTTCGGCCGAAAACGTGTACGTTTGCACTTCCCCGCCACAGGGAAGCTGCTATCAGGGAATTCTCTGCCTGGTTCTACCCGCTGCCCGGAACACTACGCAGGGCAAAAGCGATTCTCGTCCTCCGTGCTTGCTTTTTCTCAGAAAGAGCCGTGGTGTGCGTTTTCGCCGGAAAACGCGTTTTCGGCCGAAAACGTGTACGTTTGCACTTCCCCGCCACAGGGAAGCTGCTAGACGGGAATTCTCTGCCTGGTTCTACCCGCTGCCCGGAACGCTAAGCAGGGCAAAAGCGATTCTCGTCCTCCGTGCTTGCTTTTTCTCAGAAAGAGCCGTGGTGTGCGTTTTCGCCGGAAAACGCGTTTTCGGCCGAAAACGTGTACGTTTGCACTTCCCCGCCACAGGGAAGCTGATAGCAGGGAATTCGCTGCCTGGTTCTACCCGCTGCCCGGAACGCTACGCAGGGCAAAAGCGATTCTCGTCCTCCGTGCTTGCTTTTTCTCAGAAAGAGCCATGGTGTGCTTTTTCGCCGGAAAACGCGTTTTCGGCTGAAAACGTGTACGTTTGCACTTCCCCGCCACAGGGAAGCTGCTAGCCCGGAATTCTCTGCCTGGTTCTACCCGCTGCCCGGAACGCTACGCAGGGCAGAAGCGATTCTCGTCCTCCGTGCTTGCTTTTTCTCAGAAAGAGCCGTGGTGTGCGTTTTCGCCGTAAAACGCGTTTTCGGCCGAAAACGTGTACGTTTGCACTTCCCGGCCACAGGGAAGCTGCTAGCCGGGAATTCTCTGCCTGGTTCTACCCGCTGCCCGGAACGCTACGCAGGGCAAAAGCGATTCTCGTCCTCCGTGCTTGCTTTTTCTCAGAAAGAGCCGTGGTGTGCGTTTTCGCCGGAAAACGCGTTTTCGGCCGAAAACGTGTACGTTTGCACTTCCCGGCCACAGGGAAGCTGCTAGCCGGGAATTCTCTGCCTGGTTCTACCCGCTGCCCGGAACGCTACGCAGGGCAAAAGCGATTCTCGTCCTCCGTGCTTGCTTTTTCTCAGAAAGAGCCGTGGTGTGCGTTTTCGCGGGAAAACGCGTTTTCGGCCGAAAACGTGTACGTTTGCAATTCCCGGCCACAGGGAAGCTTCTAGCCGGGAATTCTCTGCCTGGTTCTACCCGCTGCCCGGAACGCTACGCAGGGCAAAAGCGATTCTCGTCCTCCGTGCTTGCTTTTTCTCAGAAAGAGCCGTGGTGTGCGTTTTCGCCGCAAAACGCGTTTTCGGCCGAAAACGTGTACGTTTGCACTTCCCGGCCACAGGGAAGCTGCTAGCCGGGAATTCTCTGCCTGGTTCTACCCGCTGCCCGGAACGCTACGCAGGGCAAAAGCGATTCTCGTCCTCCGTGCTTGCTTTTTCTCAGAAAGAGCCGTGGTGTGCGTTTTCGCCGCAAAACGCGTTTTCGGCCGAAAACGTGTACGTTTGCACTTCCCCGCCACAGGGAAGCTGCTATCAGGGAATTCTCTGCCTGGTTCTACCCGCTGCCCGGAACGCTACGCAGGGCAAAAGCGATTCTCGTCCTCCGTGCTTGCTTTTTCTCAGAAAGAGCCGTGGTGTGCGTTTTCGCCGGAAAACGCGTTTTCGGCCGAAAACGTGTACGTTTGCACTTCCCCGCCACAGGGAAGCTGCTAGACGGGAATTCTCTGCCTGGTTCTACCCGCTGCCCGGAACGCTACGCAGGGCAAAAGCGATTCTCGTCCTCCGTGCTTGCTTTTTCTCAGAAAGAGCCATGGTGTGCTTTTTCGCGGGAAAACGAGTTTTCGGCCGAAAACGTGTACGTTTGCACTTCCCGGCCACAGGGAAGCTGCTAGCCGGGAATTCTCTGCCTATTTCTACCCGCTGCTCAGAACGCTACGCAGGGCAAAAGCGATTCTCGTCCTCCGTGCTTGCTTTTTCTCAGAAAGAGCCGTGGTGTGCGTTTTCGCCGGAAAACGCGTTTTCGGCCGAAAACGTGTACGTTTGCACTTCCCGGCCACAGGGAAGCTGCTAGCCGGGAATTCGCTGCCTATTTCTACCCGCTGCTCAGAACGCTACGCAGGGCAAAAGCGATTCTCGTCCTCCGTGCTTGCTTTTTCTCAGAAAGAGCCGTGGTGTGCGTTTTCGCCGGAAAACGCGTTTTCGGCCGAAAACGTGTACGTTTGCACTTCCCCGCCACAGGGAAGCTGTTAGACGGGAATTCTCTGCCTGGTTCTACCCGCTGCCCGGAACGCTACGCAGGGCAAAAGCGATTCTCGTCCTCCGTGCTTGCTTTATCTCAGAAAGAGCCGTGGTGTGCGTTTTCGCCGGAAAACGCGTTTTCGGCCGAAAACGTGTACGTTTGCACTTCCCCGCCACAGGGAAGCTGATAGCAGGGAATTCGCTGCCTGGTTCTACCCGCTGCCCGGAACGCTACGCAGGGCAAAAGCGATTCTCGTCCTCCGTGCTTGCTTTTTCTCAGAAAGAGCCGTGGTGTGCGTTTTCGCCGGAAATCGCGTTTTCGGCCGAAAACGTGTACGTTTGCACTTCCCCGCCACAGGGAAGCTGCTAGCCCGGAATTCTCTGCCTGGTTCTACCCGCTGCCCGGAACGCTACGCAGGGCAGAAGCGATTCTCGTCCTCCGTGCTTGCTTTTTCTCAGAAAGAGCCGTGGTGTGCGTTTTCGCGGGAAAACGCGTTTTCGGCCGAAAACGTGTACGTTTGCACTTCCCGGCCACAGGGAAGCTGCTAGCCGGGAATTCTCTGCCTGGTTCTACCCGCTGCCCGGAACGCTACGCAGGGCAAAAGCGATTCTCGTCCTCCGTGCTTGCTTTTTCTCAGAAAGAGCCGTGGTGTGCGTTTTCGCCGGAAAACGCGTTTTCGGCCGAAAACGTGTACGTTTGCACTTCCCGGCCACAGGGAAGCTGCTAGCCGGGAATTCACTGCCTGGTTCTACCCGCTGCCCGGAACGCTACGCAGGGCAAAAGCGATTCTCGTCCTCCGTGCTTGCTTTTTCTCAGAAAGAGCCGTGGTGTGCGTTTTCGCGGGAAAACGCGTTTTCGGCCGAAAACGTGTACGTTTGCACTTCCCGGCCACAGGGAAGCTGCTAGCCGGGAATTCTCTGCCTGGTTCTACCCGCTGCCCGGAACGCTACGCAGGGCAAAAGCGATTCTCGTCCTCCGTGCTTGCTTTTTCTCAGAAAGAGCCGTGGTGTGCGTTTTCGCCGGAAAACGCGTTTTCGGCCGAAAACGTGTACGTTTGCACTTCCCCGCCACAGGGAAGCTGCTAGCCGGGAATTCTCTGCCTGGTTCTACCCGCTGCCCGGAACGCTACGCAGGGCAGAAGCGATTCTCGTCCTCCGTGCTTGCTTTTTCTCAGAAAGAGCCGTGGTGTGCGTTTTCGCGGGAAAAACGCGTTTTCGGCCGAAAACGTGTACGTTTGCACTTCCCGGCCACAGGGAAGCTGCTAGCCGGGAATTCTCTGCCTGGTTCTACCCGCTGCCCGGAACGCTACGCAGGGCAAAAGCGATTCTCGTCCTCCGTGCTTGCTTTTTCTCAGAAAGAGCCGTGGTGTGCGTTTTCGCCGGAAAACGCGTTTTCGGCCGAAAACGTGTACGTTTGCACTTCCCGGCCACAGGGAAGCTGCTAGCCGGGAATTCTCTGCCTGGTTCTACCCGCTGCCCGGAACACTACGCAGGGCAAAAGCGATTCTCGTCCTCCGTGCTTGCTTTTTCTCAGAAAGAGCCGTGGTGTGCGTTTTCGCGGGAAAACGCGTTTTCGGCCGAAAACGTGTACGTTTGCACTTCCCGGCCACAGGGAAGCTGCTAGCCGGGAATTCTCTGCCTGGTTCTACCCGCTGCCCGGAACGCTACGCAGGGCAAAAGCGATTCTCGTCCTCCGTGCTTGCTTTTTCTCAGAAAGAGCCGTGGTGTGCGTTTTCGCCGGAAAACGCGTTTTCGGCCGAAAACGTGTACGTTTGCACTTCCCGGCCACAGGGAAGCTGCTAGCCGGGAATTCTCTGCCTGGTTCTACCCGCTGCCCGGAACGCTACGCAGGGCAAAAGCGATTCTCGTCCTCCGTGCTTGCTTTTTCTCAGAAAGAGCCGTGGTGTGCGTTTTCGCGGGAAAACGCGTTTTCGGCTGAAAACGTGTACGTTTGCACTTCCCGGCCACAGGGAAGCTGCTAGCCGGGAATTCTCTGCCTGGTTCTACCCGCTGCCCGGAACGCTACGAAGGGCAAAAGCGATTCTCGTCCTCCGTGCTTGCTTTTTCTCAGAAAGAGCCGTGGTGTGCGTTTTCGCGGGAAAACGCGTTTTCGGCCGAAAACGTGTACGTTTGCACTTCCCCGCCACAGGGAAGCTGCTAGCCGGGAATTCTCTGCCTGGTTCTACCCGCTGCCCGGAACGCTACGCAGGGCAAAAGCGATTCTCGTCCTCCGTGCTTGCTTTTTCTCAGAAAGAGCCGTGGTGTGCGTTTTCGCAGGAAAAAGCGTTTTCGGCCTAAAACGTGTACGTTTGCACTTCCCCGCCACAGGGAAGCTGCTAGCCGGGAATTCTCTGCCCGGTTCTACCCGCTGCCCGGAACGCTACGCAGGGCAAAAGCGATTCTCGTCCTCCGTGCTTGCTTTTTCTCAGAAAGAGCCATGGTGTGCGTTTTCGCCGGAAAACGCGTTTTCGGCCGGAAACGTGTACGTTTGCACTTCCCGGCCACAGGGAAGCTGCTAGCCGGCAATTCGCTGCCTATTTCTACCCGCTGCTCAGAACGCTATGCAGGGCAAAAGCGATTCTCGTCCTCCGTGCTTGCTTTATCTCAGAAAGAGCCGTGGTGTGCGTTTTCGCCGCAAAACGCGTTTTCGGCCGAAAACGTGTTCGTTTGCACTCCCCCGCCACAGGGAAGCTGCTATCAGGGAATTCTCTGCCTGGTTCTACCCGCTGCCCGGAACGCTACGCAGGGCAAAAGCGATTCTCGTCCTCCGTGCTTGCTTTTTCTCAGAAAGAGCCGTGGTGTGCGTTTTCGCGGGAAAACGCGTTTTCGGCCGAAAACGTGTACGTTTGCACTTCCCGGCCACAGGGAAGCTGCTAGCCGGGAATTCTCTGCCTGGTTCTACCCGCTGCCCGGAACGCTACGCAGGGCAAAAGCGATTCTCGTCCTCCGTGCTTGCTTTTTCTCAGAAAGAGCCGTGGTGTGCGTTTTCGCCGGAAAACGCGTTTTCGGCCGAAAACGTGTACGTTTGCACTTCCCGGCCACAGGTAAGCTGCTAGACGGGAATTCTCTGCCTGGTTCTACCTGCTGCCCGGAACGCTACGCAGGGCAGAAGCGATTCTCGTCCTCCGTGCTTGCTTTTTCTCAGAAAGAGCCGTGGTGTGCGTTTTCGCGGGAAAACGCGTTTTCGGCCGAAAACGTGTACGTTTGCACTTCCCCGCCACAGGGAAGCTGCTAGACGGGAATTCTCTGCCTGGTTCTACCCGCTGCCCGGAACGCTACGCAGGGCAAAAGCGATTCTCGTCCTCCGTGCTTTCTTTTTCTCAGAAAGAGCCGTGGTGTGCGTTTTCGCGGGAAAACGCGTTTTCGGCCGAAAACGTGTACGTTTGCACTTCCCGGCCACAGGGAAGGTGCTAGACGGGAATTCTCTGCCTGGTTCTACCCGCTGCCCGGAACGCTACGCAGGGCAAAAGCGATTCTCGTCCTCCGTGCTTGCTTTTTCTCAGAAAGAGCCGTGGTGTGCATTTTCGCCGGAAAACGCGTTTTCGGCCGAAAACGTGTACGTTTGCACTTCCCGGCCACAGGGAAGCTGCTAGCCGGGAATTCTCTGCCTGGTTCTACCCGATGCCCGGAACGCTACGCAGGGCAAAAGCGATTCTCGTCCTCCGTGCTTGCTTTTTCTCAGAAAGAGCCGTGGTGTGCGTTTTCGCCGGTAAACGCGTTTTCGGCCGAAAACGTGTACGTTTGCACTTCCCCGCCACAGGGAAGCTGCTAGACGGGAATTCTCTGCCTGGTTCTACCCGCTGCCCGGAACGCTACGCAGGGCAAAAGCGATTCTCGTCCTCCGTGCTTGCTTTTTCTCAGAAAGAGCCATGGTGTGCTTTTTCTCCGGAAAACGCGTTTTCGGCCGGAAACGTGTACGTTTGCACTTCCCGGCCACAGGGAAGCTGCTAGCCGGCAATTCGCTGCCTATTTCTACCCGCTGCTCAGAACGTTACGCAGGGCAAAAGCGATTCTCGTCCTCCGTGCTTTCTTTTTCTCAGAAAGAGCCGTGGTGTGCGTTTTCGCGGGAAAACGCGTTTTCGGCCGAAAACGTGTACGTTTGCACTTCCCGGCCACAGGGAAGCTGCTAGCCGGGAATTCTCTGCCTGGTTCTACCCGCTGCCCGGAACGCTACGCAGGGCAAAAGCGATTCTCGTCCTCCGTGCTTGCTTTTTCTCAGAAAGAGCCGTGGTGTGCGTTTTCGCCGGAAAACGCGTTTTCGGCCGAAAACGTGTACGTTTGCACTTCCCCGCCACAGGGAAGCTGCTAGCCGGGAATTCTCTGCCTGTTTCTACCCGCTGCCCGGAACGCTACGCAGGGCAAAAGCGATTCTCGTCCTCCGTGCTTGCTTTTTCTCAGAAAGAGCCGTGGTGTGCGTTTTCGCCGCAAAATGCGTTTTCGGCCGAAAACATGTACGTTTGCACTTCCCGGCCACAGGGAAGCTGCTAGCCGGGAATTCTCTGCCTGGTTCTACCCGCTGCCCGGAACGCTACGCAGGGCAAAAGCGATTCTCGTCCTCCGTGCTTGCTTTTTCTCAGAAAGAGCCGTGGTGTGCGTTTTAGCCGGAAAACGCGTTTTCGGCCGAAAACGTGTACGTTTGCTCTTCCCGGCCACAGGGAAGCTGCTAGCCGGGAATTCTCTGCCTGGTTCTACCCGCTGCCCGGAACGCTACGCAGGGCAAAAGCGGTTCTCGTCCTCCGTGCTTGCTTTTTCTCAGAAAGAGCCGTGGTGTGCGTTTTCGCCGGAAAACGCGTTTTCGGTCGAAAACGTGTACGTTTGCACTTTCCCGCCACAGGGAAGCTGCTAGACGGGAATTCTCTGCCTGGTTCTACCCGCTGCCCGGAACACTACGCAGGGCAAAAGCGATTCTCGTCCTCCGTGCTTGCTTTTTCTCAGAAAGAGCCGTGGTGTGCGTTTTCGCGGGAAAACGCGTTTTCGGCCGAAAACGTGTACGTTTGCACTTCCCGGCCACAGGGAAGCTGCTAGCCGGGAATTCTCTGCCTGGTTCTACCCGCTGCCCGGAACGCTACGCAGGGCAAAAGCGATTCTCGTCCTCCGTGCTTGCTTTTTCTCAGAAAGAGCCGTGGTGTGCGTTTTCGCCGGAAAACGCGTTTTCGGCCGAAAACGTGTACGTTTGCACTTCCCGGCCACAGGGAAGCTGCTAGCCGGGAATTCTCTGCCTGGTTCTACCCGCTGCCCGGAACGCTACGCAGGGCAAAAGCGATTCTCGTCCTCCGTGCTTGCTTTTTCTCAGAAAGAGCCGTGGTGTGCGTTTTCGCGGGAAAACGCGTTTTCGGCTGAAAACGTGTACGTTTGCACTTCCCGGCCACAGGGAAGCTGCTAGACGGGAATTCTCTGCCTGGTTCTACCCGCTGCCCGGAACGCTACGAAGGGCAAAAGCGATTCTCGTCCTCCGTGCTTGCTTTTTCTCAGAAAGAGCCGTGGTGTGCGTTTTCGCGGGAAAACGCGTTTTCGGCCGAAAACGTGTACGTTTGCACTTCCCCGCCACAGGGAAGCTGCTAGACGGGAATTCTCTGCCTGGTTCTACCCGCTGCCCGGAACGCTACGCAGGGCAAAAGCGATTCTCGTCCTCCGTGCTTGCTTTTTCTCAGAAAGAGCCATGGTGTGCGTTTTCGCCGGAAAACGCGTTTTCGGCCGGAAACGTGTACGTTTGCACTTCCCGGCCACAGGGAAGCTGCTAGCCGGCAATTCGCTGCCTATTTCTACCCGCTGCTCAGAACGCTACGCAGGGCAAAAGCGATTCTCGTCCTCCGTGCTTGCTTTATCTCAGAAAGAGCCGTGGTGTGCGTTTTCGCCGCAAAACGCGTTTTCGGCCGAAAACGTGTTCGTTTGCACTCCCCCGCCACAGGGAAGCTGCTATCAGGGAATTCTCTGCCTGGTTCTACCCGCTGCCCGGAACGCTACGCAGGGCAAAAGCGATTCTCGTCCTCCATGCTTGCTTTTTCTCAGAAAGAGCCGTGGTGTGCGTTTTAGCCGGAAAACGCGTTTTCGGCCGAAAACGTGTACGTTTGCACTTCCCGGCCACAGGGAAGCTGCTAGACGGGAATTCTCTGCCTGGTTCTACCCGCTGCCCGGAACGCTACGCAGGGCAAAAGCGATTCTCGTCCTCCGTGCTTGCTTTTTCTCAGAAAGAGCCGTGGTGTGCGTTTTCGCCGGAAAACGCGTTTTCGGCCGAAAACGTGTACGTTTGCACTTCCCGGCCACAGGTAAGCTGCTAGACGGGAATTCTCTGCCTGGTTCTACCTGCTGCCCGGAACGCTACGCAGGGCAGAAGCGATTCTCGTCCTCCGTGCTTGCTTTTTCTCAGAAAGAGCCGTGGTGTGCGTTTTCGCGGGAAAACGCGTTTTCGGCCGAAAACGTGTACGTTTGCACTTCCCCGCCACAGGGAAGCTGCTAGACGGGAATTCTCTGCCTGGTTCTACCCGCTGCCCGGAACGCTACGCAGGGCAAAAGCGATTCTCGTCCTCCGTGCTTTCTTTTTCTCAGAAAGAGCCGTGGTGTGCGTTTTCGCGGGAAAACGCGTTTTCGGCCGAAAACGTGTACGTTTGCACTTCCCGGCCACAGGGAAGGTGCTAGACGGGAATTCTCTGCCTGGTTCTACCCGCTGCCCGGAACGCTACGCAGGGCAAAAGCGATTCTCGTCCTCCGTGCTTGCTTTTTCTCAGAAAGAGCCGTGGTGTGCGTTTTCGCCGGAAAACGCGTTTTCGGCCGAAAACGTGTACGTTTGCACTTCCCGGCCACAGGGAAGCTGCTAGCCGGGAATTCTCTGCCTGGTTCTACCCGCTGCCCGGAACGCTACGCAGGGCAAAAGCGATTCTCGTCCTCCGTGCTTGCTTTTTCTCAGAAAGAGCCGTGGTGTGCGTTTTCGCCGGTAAACGCGTTTTCGGCCGAAAACGTGTACGTTTGCACTTCCCCGCCACAGGGAAGCTGCTAGACGGGAATTCTCTGCCTGGTTCTACCCGCTGCCCGGAACGCTACGCAGGGCAAAAGCGATTCTCGTCCTCCGTGCTTGCTTTTTCTCAGAAAGAGCCATGGTGTGCTTTTTCTCCGGAAAACGCGTTTTCGGCCGGAAACGTGTACGTTTGCACTTCCCGGCCACAGGGAAGCTGCTAGCCGGCAATTCGCTGCCTATTTCTACCCGCTGCTCAGAACGTTACGCAGGGCAAAAGCGATTCTCGTCCTCCGTGCTTTCTTTTTCTCAGAAAGAGCCGTGGTGTGCGTTTTCGCGGGAAAACGCGTTTTCGGCCGAAAACGTGTACGTTTGCACTTCCCGGCCACAGGGAAGCTGCTAGCCGGGAATTCTCTGCCTGGTTCTACCCGCTGCCCGGAACGCTACGCAGGGCAAAAGCGATTCTCGTCCTCCGTGCTTGCTTTTTCTCAGAAAGAGCCGTGGTGTGCGTTTTCGCCGGAAAACGCGTTTTCGGCCGAAAACGTGTACGTTTGCACTTCCCCGCCACAGGGAAGCTGCTAGCCGGGAATTCTCTGCCTGTTTCTACCCGCTGCCCGGAACGCTACGCAGGGCAAAAGCGATTCTCGTCCTCCGTGCTTGCTTTTTCTCAGAAAGAGCCGTGGTGTGCGTTTTCGCCGCAAAACGCGTTTTCGGCCGAAAACATGTACGTTTGCACTTCCCGGCCACAGGGAAGCTGCTAGCCGGGAATTCTCTGCCTGGTTCTACCCGCTGCCCGGAACGCTACGCAGGGCAAAAGCGATTCTCGTCCTCCGTGCTTGCTTTTTCTCAGAAAGAGCCGTGGTGTGCGTTTTAGCCGGAAAACGCGTTTTCGGCCGAAAACGTGTACGTTTGCTCTTCCCGGCCACAGGGAAGCTGCTAGCCGGGAATTCTCTGCCTGGTTCTACCCGCTGCCCGGAACGCTACGCAGGGCAAAAGCGGTTCTCGTCCTCCGTGCTTGCTTTTTCTCAGAAAGAGCCGTGGTGTGCGTTTTCGCCGGAAAACGCGTTTTCGGTCGAAAACGTGTACGTTTGCACTTTCCCGCCACAGGGAAGCTGCTAGACGGGAATTCTCTGCCTGGTTCTACCCGCTGCCCGGAACACTATGCAGGGCAAAAGCGATTCTCGTCCTCCGTGCTTGCTTTTTCTCAGAAAGAGCCGTGGTGTGCGTTTTCGCCGCAAAACGCGTTTTCGGCCGAAAACGTGTACGTTTGCACTTCCCCGCCACAGGGAAGCTGCTAGCCGGGAATTCTCTGCCTGGTTCTACCCGCTGCCCGGAACGCTACGCAGGGCAAAAGCGATTCTCGTCCTCCGTGCTTGCTTTATCTCAGAAAGAGCCGTGGTGTGCGTTTTCGCCGGAAAACGTGTTTTCGGCCGAAAACGTGTACGTTTGCACTTCCCGGCCACAGGGAAGCTGATAGCAGGGAATTCGCTGCCTGGTTCTACCCGCTGCCCGGAACGCTACGCAGGGCAAAAGCGATTCTCGTCCTCCGTGCTTGCTTTTTCTCAGAAAGAGCCGTGGTGTGCGTTTTCGCCGGAAAACGCGTTTTCGGCCGAAAACGTGTACGTTTGCACTTCCCCGCCACAGGGAAGCTGCTAGCCGGGAATTCTCTGCCTGGTTCTACCCGCTGCCCGGAACGCTACGCAGGGCAAAAGCGATTCTCGTCCTCCGTGCTTGCTTTTTCTCAGAAAGAGCCGTGGTGTGCGTTTTCGCCGGAAAACGCGTTTTCGGCCGAAAACGCGTACGTTTGCACTTCCCGGCCACAGGGAAGCTGCTAGCCGGGAATTCTCTGCCTGGTTCTACCCGCTGCCCGGAACGCTACGCAGGGCAAAAGCGATTCTCGTCCTCCGTGCTTGCTTTTTCTCAGAAAGAGCCGTGGTGTGCGTTTTCGCGGGAAAACGTGTTTTCGGCCGAAAACGTGTACGTTTGCACTTCCCGGCCACAGGGAAGCTGCTAGCCGGGAATTCTCTGCCTGGTTCTACCCGCTGCCCGGAACGCTACGCAGGGCAAAAGCGATTCTCGTCCTCCGTGCTTGCTTTTTCTCAGAAAGAGCCGTGGTGTGCGTTTTCGCCGGAAAACGCGTTTTCGGCCGAAAACGTGTACGTTTGCACTTCCCCGCCACAGGGAAGCTGCTAGCAGGGAATTCTCTGCCTGGTTCTACCCGCTGCCCGGAACGCTACGCAGGGCAAAAGCGATTCTCGTCCTCCGTGCTTGCTTTTTCTCAGAAAGAGCCGTGGTGTGCGTTTTCGCCGGAAAACGCGTTTTCGGCCGAAAACGTGTACGTTTGCACTTCCCCGACACAGGGAAGCTGCTAGCCGGGAATTCTCTGCCTGGTTCTACCCGCTGCCGGGAACGCTACGCAGGGCAAAAGCGATTCTCGTCCTCCGTGCTTGCTTTTTCTCAGAAAGAGCCGTGGTGTGCGTTTTCGCCGGAAAACGCGTTTTCGGCCGAAAACGTGTACGTTTGCTATTCCCGGCCACAGGGAAGCTGCTAGCCGGGAATTCTCTGCCTGGTTCTACCCGCTGCCCGGAACGCTACGCAGGGCAAAAGCGGTTCTCGTCCTCCGTGCTTGCTTTTTCTCAGAAAGAGCCGTGGTGTGCGTTTTCGCCGGAAAACGCGTTTTCGGCCGAAAACGTGTACGTTTGCACTTCCCAGCCACAGGGAAGCTGCTAGCCGGGAATTCTCTGCCTGGTTCTACCCGCTGCCCGGAACGCTACGCAGGGCAAAAGCGATTCTCGTCCTCCGTGCTTGCTTTTTCTCAGAAAGAGCCGTGGTGTGCGTTTTCGCCGGAAAACGCGTTTTCGGCCGAAAACGTGTACGTTTGCACTTCCCGGCCACAGGGAAGCTGCTAGCCGGGAATTCTCTGCCTGGTTCTACCCGCTGCCCGGAACGCTACGCAGGGCAAAAGCGATTCTCGTCCTCCGTGCTTGCTTTTTCTCAGAAAGAGCCGTGGTGTGCGTTTTCGCCGGAAAACGCGTTTTCGGCCGAAAACGTGTACGTTTGCACTTCCCCGCCACAGGGAAGCTGCTAGCCGGGAATTCTCTGCCTGGTTCTACCCGCTGCCCGGAACGCTACGCAGGGCAAAAGCGATTCTCGTCCTCCGTGCTTGCTTTTTCTCAGAAAGAGCCGTGGTGTGCGTTTTCGCGGGAAAACGCGTTTTCGGCCGGAAACGTGTACGTTTGCACTTCCCGGCCACAGGGAAGCTGCTAGCCGGGAATTCACTGCCTGGTTCTACCCGCTGCCCGGAACGCTACGCAGGGCAAAAGCGATTCTCGTCCTCCGTGCTTGCTTTTTCTCAGAAAGAGCCGTGGTGTGCGTTTTCGCCGCAAAACGCGTTTTCGGCCGAAAACGTGTACGTTTGCACTTCCCGGCCACAGGGAAGCTGCTAGCCGGGAATTCTCTGCCTGGTTCTACCCGCTGCCCGGAACGCTACGCAGGGCAAAAGCGATTCTCGTCCTCCGTGCTTGCTTTTTCTCAGAAAGAGCCGTGGTGTGCGTTTTCGCCGGAAAACGCGTTTTCGGCCGAAAACGTGTACGTTTGCACTTCCCGGCCACAGGGAAGCTGCTAGCCGGGAATTCTCTGCCTGGTTCTACCCGCTGCCCGGAACGCTACGCAGGGCAAAAGCGATTCTCGTCCTCCGTGCTTGCTTTTTCTCAGAAAGAGCCGTGGTGTGCGTTTTCGCCGGAAAACGCGTTTTCGGCCGAAAACGTGTACGTTTGCACTTCCCCGCCACAGGGAAGCTGCTAGCCGGGAATTCGCTGCCTATTTCTACCCGCTGCTCGGAACGCTACGCAGGGCAAAAGCGATTCTCGTCCTCCGTGCTTGCTTTTTCTCAGAAAGAGCCGTGGTGTGCGTTTTCGCCGGAAAACGCGTTTTCGGCCGAAAACGTGTACGTTTTCACTTCCCGGCCACAGGGAAGCTGCTAGCCGGGAATTCTCTGCCTGGTTCTACCCGCTGCCCGGAACGCTACGCAGGGCAAAAGCGATTCTCGTCCTCCGTGCTTGCTTTTTCTCAGAAAGAGCCGTGGTGTGCGTTTTCGCCGGAAAACGCGTTTTCGGCCGAAAACGTGTACGTTTGCTCTTCCCGGCCACAGGGAAGCTGCTAGCCGGGAATTCTCTGCCTGGTTCTACCCGCTGCCCGGAACGCTACGCAGGGCAAAAGCGGTTCTCGTCCTCCGTGCTTGCTTTTTCTCAGGAAGAGCCGTGGTGTGCGTTTTCGCAGGAAAACGCGTTTTCGGCCGAAAACGTGTACGTTTGCACTTCCCAGCCACAGGGAAGCTGCTAGCCGGGAATTCTCTGCCTGGTTCTACCCGCTGCCCGGAACACTACGCAGGGCAAAAGCGATTCTCGTCCTCCGTGCTTGCTTTTTCTCAGAAAGAGCCGTGGTGTGCGTTTTCGCCGGAAAACGCGTTTTCGGCCGAAAACGTGTACGTTTGCACTTCCCGGCCACAGGGAAGCTGCTAGACGGGAATTCTCTGCCTGGTTCTACCCGCTGCCCGGAACGCTACGCAGGGCAAAAGCGATTCTCGTCCTCCGTGCTTGCTTTTTCTCAGAAAGAGCCGTGGTGTGCGTTTTCGCCGGAAAACGCGTTTTCGGCCGAAAACGTGTACGTTTGCACTTCCCCGCCACAGGGAAGCTGCTAGCCGGGAATTCTCTGCCTGGTTCTACCCGCTGCCCGGAACGCTACGCAGGGCAAAAGCGATTCTCGTCCTCCGTGCTTGCTTTTTCTCAGAAAGAGCCGTGGTGTGCGTTTTCGCCGGAAAACGCGTTTTCGGCCGAAAACGTGTACGTTTTCACTTCCCGGCCACAGGGAAGCTGCTAGCCGGGAATTCACTGCCTGGTTCTACCCGCTGCCCGGAACGCTACGCAGGGCAAAAGCGATTCTTGTCCTCCGTGCTTGCTTTTTCTCAGAAAGAGCCGTGGTGTGCGTTTTCGCCGGAAAACGCGTTTTCGGCCGAAAACGTGTACGTTTGCACTTCCCGGCCACAGGGAAGCTGCTAGCCGGGAATTCTCTGCCTGGTTCTACCCGATGCCCGGAACGCTACGCAGGGCAAAAGCGATTCTCGTCCTCCGTGCTTGCCTTTTCTCAGAAAGAGCCGTGGTGTGCGTTTTCGCCGGAAAACGTGTTTTCGGCCGAAAACGTGTACGTTTGCACTTCCCGGCCACAGGGAAGCTGCTAGACGGGAATTCTCTGCCTGGTTCTACCCGCTGCCCGGAACGCTACGCAGGGCAAAAGCGATTCTCGTCCTCCGTGCTTGCTTTTTCTCAGAAAGAGCCGTGGTGTGCGTTTTCGCCGTAAAACGCGTTTTCGGCCGAAAACGTGTACGTTTGCACTTCCCCGCCACAGGGAAGCTGCTAGCCGGGAATTCTCTGCCTGGTTCTACCCGCTGCCCGGAACGCTACGCAGGGCAAAAGCGATTCTCGTCCTCCGTGCTTGCTTTTTCTCAGAAAGAGCCGTGGTGTGCGTTTTCGCCGCAAAACGCGTTTTCGGCCGAAAACGTGTACGTTTGCACTTCCCGGCCACAGGGAAGCTGCTAGACGGGAATTCTCTGCCTGGTTCTACCCGCTGCCCGGAACGCTACGCAGGGCAAAAGCGATTCTCGTCCTCCGTGCTTGCTTTTTCTCAGAAAGAGCCGTGGTGTGCGTTTTCGCCGGAAAACGCGTTTTCGGCCGAAAACGTGTACGTTTGCACTTCCCGGCCACAGGGAAGCTGCTAGCCGGGAATTCTCTGCCTGGTTCTACCCGCTGCCCGGAACGCTACGCAGGGCAAAAGCGATTCTCGTCCTCCGTGCTTGCTTTTTCTCAGAAAGAGCCGTGGTGTGCGTTTTCGCGGGAAAACGTGTTTTCGGCCGAAAACGTGTACGTTTGCACTTCCCGGCCACAGGGAAGCTGCTAGCCGGGAATTCTCTGCCTGGTTCTACCCGCTGCCCGGAACGCTACGCAGGGCAAAAGCGATTCTCGTTCTTCGTGCTTGCTTTTTCTCAGAAAGAGCCTTGGTGTGCGTTTTCGCCGGAAAACGCGTTTTCGGCCGAAAACGTGTACGTTTGCACTTCCCAGCCACAGGGAAGCTGCTAGCCGGGAATTCTCTGCCTGGTTCTACCCGCTGCCCGGAACACTACGCAGGGCAAAAGCGATTCTCGTCCTCCGTGCTTGCTTTTTCTCAGAAAGAGCCGTGGTGTGCGTTTTCGCGGGAAAACGCGTTTTCGCCCGAAAACGTGTACGTTTGCACTTCCCCGCCACAGGGAAGCTGCTAGCCGGGAATTCTCTGCCTGGTTCTACCCGCTGCCCGGAACGCTACGCAGGGCAAAAGCGATTCTCGTTCTCCGTGCTTGCTTTTTCTCAGAAAGAGCCGTGGTGTGCGTTTTAGCCGGAAAACGCGTTTTCGGCCGAAAACGTGTACGTTTGCACTTCCCGGCCACAGGGAAGCTGCTAGCCGGGAATTCTCTGCCTGGTTCTACCCGCTGCCCGGAACGCTACGCAGGGCAAAAGCGATTCTCGTCCTCCGTGCTTGCTTTTTCTCAGAAAGAGCCGTGGTGTGCGTTTTCGCCGGAAAACGCGTTTTCGGCCGAAAACCTGTACGTTTGCACTTCCCGGCCACAGGGAAGCTGCTAGACGGGAATTCTCTGCCTGGTTCTACCCGCTGCCCGGAACGCTACGCAGGGCAAAAGCGATTCTCGTCCTCCGTGCTTGCTTTTTCTCAGAAAGAGCCGTGGTGTGCGTTTTCGCCGTAAAACGCGTTTTCGGCCGAAAACGTGTACGTTTGCACTTCCCGGCCACAGGGAAGCTGCTAGCCGGGAATTCTCTGCCTGGTTCTACCCGCTGCCCGGAACGCTACGCAGGGCAAAAGCGATTCTCGTCCTCCGTGCTTGCTTTTTCTCAGAAAGAGCCGTGGTGTGCGTTTTCGCCGGAAAACGCGTTTTCGGCCGAAAACGTGTACGTTTGCACTTCCCGGCCACAGGGAAGCTGCTAGCCGGGAATTCACTGCCTGGTTCTACCCGCTGCCCGGAACGCTACGCAGGGCAAAAGCGATTCTCGTCCTCCGTGCTTGCTTTTTCTCAGAAAGAGCCGTGGTGTGCGTTTTCGCGGGAAAACGTGTTTTCGGCCGAAAACGTGTACGTTTGCACTTCCCAGCCACAGGGAAGCTGCTAGCCGGGAATTCTCTGCCTGGTTCTACCCGCTGCCCGGAACACTACGCAGGGCAAAAGCGATTCTCGTCCTCCGTGCTTGCTTTTTCTCAGAAAGAGCCGTGGTGTGCGTTTTCGCGGGAAAACGCGTTTTCGCCCGAAAACGTGTACGTTTGCACTTCCCCGCCACAGGGAAGCTGCTAGCCGGGAATTCTCTGCCTGGTTCTACCCGCTGCCCGGAACGCTACGCAGGGCAAAAGCGATTCTCGTCCTCCGTGCTTGCTTTTTCTCAGAAAGAGCCGTGGTGTGCGTTTTAGCCGGAAAACGCGTTTTCGGCCGAAAACGTGTACGTTTGCACTTCCCGGCCACAGGGAAGCTGCTAGCCGGGAATTCTCTGCCTGGTTCTACCCGCTGCCCGGAACGCTACGCAGGGCAAAAGCGATTCTCGTCCTCCGTGCTTGCTTTTTCTCAGAAAGAGCCGTGGTGTGCGTTTTCGCCGGAAAACGCGTTTTCGGCCGAAAACCTGTACGTTTGCACTTCCCGGCCACAGGGAAGCTGCTAGACGGGAATTCTCTGCCTGGTTCTACCCGCTGCCCGGAACGCTACGCAGGGCAAAAGCGATTCTCGTCCTCCGTGCTTGCTTTATCTCAGAAAGAGCCGTGGTGTGCGTTTTCGCCGTAAAACGCGTTTTCGGCCGAAAACGTGTACGTTTGCACTTCCCGGCCACAGGGAAGCTGCTAGCCGGGAATTCTCTGCCTGGTTCTACCCGCTGCCCGGAACGCTACGCAGGGCAAAAGCGATTCTCGTCCTCCGTGCTTGCTTTTTCTCAGAAAGAGCCGTGGTGTGCGTTTTCGCCGGAAAACGCGTTTTCGGCCGAAAACGTGTACGTTTGCACTTCCCGGCCACAGGGAAGCTGCTAGCCGGGAATTCACTGCCTGGTTCTACCCGCTGCCCGGAACGCTACGCAGGGCAAAAGCGATTCTCGTCCTCCGTGCTTGCTTTTTCTCAGAAAGAGCCGTGGTGTGCGTTTTCGCCGGAAAACGCGTTTTCGGCCGAAAACGCGTACGTTTGCACTTCCCGGCCACAGGGAAGCTGCTAGACGGGAATTCTCTGCCTGGTTCTACCCGCTGCCCGGAACGCTACGCAGGGCAAAAGCGATTCTCATCCTCCGTACTTGCTTTTTCTCAGAAAGAGCCGTGGTGTGCGTTTTCGCCGCAAAACGCGTTTTCGGCCGAAAACGTGTACGTTAGCACTTCCCGGCCACAGGGAAGCTGCTAGCCGGGAATTCTCTGCCTGGTTCTACCCGCTGCCCGGAACGCTACTCAGGGAAAAAGCGATTCTCGTCCTCCGTGCTTGCTTTTTCTCAGAAAGAGCCGTGGTGTGCGTTTTCGCCGTAAAACGCGTTTTCGGCCGAAAACGTGTACGTTTGCACTTCCCGGCCACAGGGAAGCTGCTAGCCGGGAATTCTCTGCCTGGTTCTACCCGCTGCCCGGAACGCTACGCAGGGCAAAAGCGATTCTCGTCCTCCGTGCTTGCTTTTTCTCAGAAAGAGCCGTGGTGTGCGTTTTCGCGGGAAAACGTGTTTTCGGCCGAAAACGTGTACGTTTGCACTTCCCAGCCACAGGGAAGCTGCTAGCCGGGAATTCTCTGCCTGGTTCTACCCGCTGCCCGGAACACTACGCAGGGCAAAAGCGATTCTCGTCCTCCGTGCTTGCTTTTTCTCAGAAAGAGCCGTGGTGTGCGTTTTCGCGGGAAAACGCGTTTTCGCCCGAAAACGTGTACGTTTGCACTTCCCCGCCACAGGGAAGCTGCTAGCCGGGAATTCTCTGCCTGGTTCTACCCGCTGCCCGGAACGCTACGCAGGGCAAAAGCGATTCTCGTCCTCCGTGCTTGCTTTTTCTCAGAAAGAGCCGTGGTGTGCGTTTTAGCCGGAAAACGCGTTTTCGGCCGAAAACGTGTACGTTTGCACTTCCCGGCCACAGGGAAGCTGCTAGCCGGGAATTCTCTGCCTGGTTCTACCCGCTGCCCGGAACGCTACGCAGGGCAAAAGCGATTCTCGTCCTCCGTGCTTGCTTTTTCTCAGAAAGAGCCGTGGTGTGCGTTTTCGCCGGAAAACGCGTTTTCGGCCGAAAACGTGTACGTTTGCACTTCCCGGCCACAGGGAAGCTGCTAGCCGGGAATTCACTGCCTGGTTCTACCCGCTGCCCGGAACGCTACGCAGGGCAAAAGCGATTCTCGTCCTCCGTGCTTGCTTTTTCTCAGAAAGAGCCGTGGTGTGCGTTTTCGCCGGAAAACGCGTTTTCGGCCGAAAACGCGTACGTTTGCACTTCCCGGCCACAGGGAAGCTGCTAGACGGGAATTCTCTGCCTGGTTCTACCCGCTGCCCGGAACGCTACGCAGGGCAAAAGCGATTCTCATCCTCCGTGCTTGCTTTTTCTCAGAAAGAGCCGTGGTGTGCGTTTTCGCCGCAAAACGCGTTTTCGGCCGAAAACGTGTACGTTAGCACTTCCCGGCCACAGGGAAGCTGCTAGCCGGGAATTCTCTGCCTGGTTCTACCCGCTGCCCGGAACGCTACTCAGGGAAAAAGCGATTCTCGTCCTCCGTGCTTGCTTTTTCTCAGAAAGAGCCGTGGTGTGCGTTTTCGCCGTAAAACGCGTTTTCGGCCGAAAACGTGTACGTTTGCACTTCCCGGCCACAGGGAAGCTGCTAGCCGGGAATTCTCTGCCTGGTTCTACCCGCTGCCCGGAACGCTACGCAGGGCAAAAGCGATTCTCGTCCTCCGTGCTTGCTTTTTCTCAGAAAGAGCCGTGGTGTGCGTTTTCGCGGGAAAACGTGTTTTCGGCCGAAAACGTGTACGTTTGCACTTCCCGGCCACAGGGAAGCTGCTAGCCGGGAATTCTCTGCCTGGTTCTACCCGCTGCCCGGAACGCTACGCAGGGCAAAAGCGGTTCTCGTCCTCCGTGCTTGCTTTTTCTCAGAAAGAGCCGTGGTGTGCGTTTTCGCCGGAAAACGCGTTTTCGGTCGAAAACGTGTACATTTGCACTTCCCAGCCACAGGGAAGCTGCTAGACGGGAATTCTCTGCCTGGTTCTACCCGCTGCCCGGAACACTACGCAGGGCAAAAGCGATTCTCGTCCTCCGTGCTTGCTTTTTCTCAGAAAGAGCCGTGGTGTGCGTTTTCGCGGGAAAACGCGTTTTCGCCCGAAAACGTGTACGTTTGCACTTCCCCGCCACAGGGAAGCTGCTAGCCGGGAATTCTCTGCCTGGTTCTACCCGCTGCCCGGAACGCTACGCAGGGCAAAAGCGATTCTCGTCCTCCGTGCTTGCTTTTTCTCAGAAAGAGCCGTGGTGTGCGTTTTCGCCGGAAAACGCGTTTTCGGCCGAAAACGTGTACGTTTGCACTTCCCGGCCACAGGGAAGCTGCTAGACAGGAATTCTCTGCCTGGTTCTACCCGCTGCCCGGAACGCTACGCAGGTCAAAAGCGATTCTCGTCCTCCGTGCTTGCTTTTTCTCAGAAAGAGCCGTGGTGTGCGTTTTCGCCGGAAAACGCGTTTTCGGCCGAAAACGTGTACGTTTGCACTTCCCGGCCACAGGGAAGCTGCTAGCCGGGAATTCTCTGCCTGGTTCTACCCGCTGCCCGGAACGCTACGCAGGGCAAAAGCGATTCTCGTCCTCCGTGCTTGCTTTTTCTCAGAAAGAGCCGTGGTGTGCGTTTTCGCCGTAAAACGCGTTTTCGGCCGAAAACGTGTACGTTTGCACTTCCCCGCCACAGGGAAGCTGCTAGCCGGGAATTCTCTGCCTGGTTCTACCCGCTGCCCGGAACGCTACGCAGGGCAAAAGCGATTCTCGTCCTCCGTGCTTGCTTTTTCTCAGAAAGAGCCGTGGTGTGCGTTTTCGCGGGAAAACGTGTTTTCGCCCGAAAACGTGTACGTTTGCACTTCCCGGCCACAGGGAAGCTGCTAGCCGGGAATTCACTGCCTGGTTCTACCCGCTGCCCGGAACGCTACGCAGGGCAAAAGCGATTCTCGTCCTCCGTGCTTGCCTTTTCTCAGAAAGAGCCGTGGTGTGCGTTTTCGCCGCAAAACGCGTTTTCGGCCGAAAACGTGTACGTTTGCACTTCCCGGCCACAGGGAAGCTGCTAGCCGGGAATTCTCTGCCTGGTTCTACCCGCTGCCCGGAACGCTACGCAGGGCAAAAGCGATTCTCGTCCTCCGTGCTTGCTTTTTCTCAGAAAGAGCCGTGGTGTGCGTTTTCGCCGGAAAACGCGTTTTCGGCCGAAAACGTGTACGTTTGCACTTCCCCGCCACAGGGAAGCTGCTAGCCGGGAATTCTCTGCCTGGTTCTACCCGCTGCCCGGAACGCTACGCAGGGCAAAAGCGATTCTCGTCCTCCGTGCTTGCTTTTTCTCAGAAAGAGCCGTGGTGTGCGTTTTCGCCGGAAAACGCGTTTTCGGCCGAAAACGTAGTACGTTTGCACTTCCCGGCCACAGGGAAGCTGCTAGACGGGAATTCTCTGCCTGGTTCTACCCGCTGCCCGGAACGCTACGCAGGGCAAAAGCGATTCTCGTCCTCCGTGCTTGCTTTTTCTCAGAAAGAGCCGTGGTGTGCGTTTTCGCCGTAAAACGCGTTTTCGGCCGAAAACGTGTACGTTTGCACTTCCCCGCCACAGGGAAGCTGCTAGCCGGGAATTCTCTGCCTGGTTCTACCCGCTGCCCGGAACGCTACGCAGGGCAAAAGCGATTCTCGTCCTCCGTGCTTGCTTTTTCTCAGAAAGAGCCGTGGTGTGCGTTTTCGCCGGAAAACGCGTTTTCGGCCGAAAACGTGTACGTTTGCACTTCCCGGCCACAGGGAAGCTGCTAGCCGGGAATTCACTGCCTGGTTCTACCCGCTGCCCGGAACGCTACGCAGGGCAAAAGCGATTCTCGTCCTCCGTGCTTGCTTTTTCTCAGAAAGAGCCGTGGTGTGCGTTTTCGCCGGAAAACGCGTTTTCGGCCGAAAACGTGTACGTTTGCACTTCCCGGCCACAGGGAAGCTGCTAGCCGGGAATTCTCTGCCTGGTTCTACCCGCTGCCCGGAACGCTACGCAGGGCAAAAGCGATTCTCGTCCTCCGTGCTTGCCTTTTCTCAGAAAGAGCCGTGGTGTGCGTTTTCGCCGGAAAACGTGTTTTCGGCCGAAAACGTGTACGTTTGCACTTCCCGGCCACAGGGAAGCTGCTAGACGGGAATTCTCTGCCTGGTTCTACCCGCTGCCCGGAACGCTACGCAGGGCAAAAGCGATTCTCGTCCTCCGTGCTTGCTTTTTCTCAGAAAGAGCCGTGGTGTGCGTTTTCGCCGTAAAACGCGTTTTCGGCCGAAAACGTGTACGTTTGCACTTCCCAGCCACAGGGAAGCTGCTAGCCGGGAATTCTCTGCCTGGTTCTACCCGCTGCCCGGAACGCTACGCAGGGCAAAAGCGATTCTCGTCCTCCGTGCTTGCTTTTTCTCAGAAAGAGCCGTGGTGTGCGTTTTCGCCGGAAAACGCGTTTTTGGCTGAAAACGTGTACGTTTGCACTTCCCGGCCACAGGGAAGCTGCTAGCCGGGAATTCACTGCCTGGTTCTACCCGCTGCCCGGAACGCTACGCAGGGCAAAAGCGATTCTCGTCCTCCGTGCTTGCTTTTTCTCAGAAAGAGCCGTGGTGTGCGTTTTCGCCGGAAAACGCGTTTTCGGCCGAAAACGTGTACGTTTGCACTTCCCGGCCACAGGGAAGCTGCTAGACGGGAATTCTCTGCCTGGTTCTACCCGCTGCCCGGAACGCTACGCAGGGCAAAAGCGATTCTCGTCCTCCGTGCTTGCTTTTTCTCAGAAAGAGCCGTGGTGTGCGTTTTCGCCGCAAAACGCGTTTTCGGCCGAAAACGTGTACGTTTGCACTTCCCGGCCACAGGGAAGCTGCTAGCCGGGAATTCTCTGCCTGGTTCTACACGCTGCCCGGAACGCTACTCAGGGAAAAAGCGATTCTCGTCCTCCGTGCTTGCTTTTTCTCAGAAAGAGCCGTGGTATTGCGTTTTCGCCGTAAACGCGTTTTCGGCCGAAAACGTGTACGTTTGCACTTCCCTGCCACAGGGAAGCTGCTAGCCGGGAATTCTCTGCCTGGTTCTACCCGCTGCCCGGAACGCTACGCAGGGCAAAAGCGATTCTCGTCCTCCGTGCTTGCTTTTTCTCAGAAAGAGCCGTGGTGTGCGTTTTCGCCGGAAAACGCGTTTTCGGCCGAAAACGTGTATGTTTGCACTTCCCCGCCACAGGGAAGCTGCTAGCCGGGAATTCTCTGCCTGGTTCTACCCGCTGCCCGGAACGCTACGCAGGGCAAAAGCGATTCTCGTCCTCCGTGCTTGCTTTTTCTCAGAAAGAGCCGTGGTGTGCGTTTTCGCCGGAAAACGCTTTTTCGGCCGAAAACGTGTACGTTTGCACTTCCCAGCCACAGGGAAGCTGCTAGCCGGGAATTCTCTGCCTGGTTCTACCCGCTGCCCGGAACGCTACGCAGGGCAAAAGCAATTCTCGTCCTCCGTGCTTGCTTTTTCTCAGAAAGAGCCGTGGTGTGCGTTTTCGCCGGAAAACGCGTTTTCGGCCGAAAACGTGTACGTTTGCACTTCCCCGCCACAGGGAAGCTGCTAGCCGGGAATTCGCTGCCTATTTCTACCCGCTGCTCGGAACGCTACGCAGGGCAAAAGCGATTCTCGTCCTCCGTGCTTGCTTTTTCTCAGAAAGAGCCGTGGTGTGCGTTTTCGCCGGAAAACGCGTTTTCGGCCGAAAACGTGTACGTTTGCACTTCCCCGCCACAGGGAAGCTGCTAGCCGGGAATTCTCTGCCTGGTTCTACCCGCTGCCCGGAACGCTACGCAGGGCAAAAGCGATTCTCGTCCTCCGTGCTTGCTTTTTCTCAGAAAGAGCCGTGGTGTGCGTTTTCGCCGGAAAACGCGCTTTCGGCCGAAAACGTGTACGTTTGCACTTCCCGGCCACAGGGAAGCTGCTAGACGGGAATTCTCTGCCTGGTTCTACCCGCTGCCCCGAACGCTACGCAGGGCAAAAGCGATTCTCGTCCTCCGTGCTTGCTTTTTCTCAGAAAGAGCCGTGGTGTGCGTTTTCGCCGTAAAACGCGTTTTCGGCCGAAAACGTGTACGTTTGCACTTCCCCGCCACAGGGAAGCTGCTAGCAGGGAATTCGCTGCCTGATTCTACCCGCTGCCCGGAACGCTACGCAGGGCAAAAGCGATTCTCGTCCTCCGTGCTTGCTTTTTCTCAGAAAGAGCCGTGGTGTGCGTTTTAGCCGGAAAACGCGTTTTCGGCCGAAAACGTGTACGTTTGCACTTCCCGGCCACAGGGAAGCTGCTAGCCGGGAATTCTCTGCCTGGTTCTACCCGCTGCCCGGAACGCTACGCAGGGCAAAAGCGATTCTCGTCCTCCGTGCTTGCTTTTTCTCAGAAAGAGCCGTGGTGTGCGTTTTCGCCGGAAAACGCGTTTTCGGCCGAAAACGTGTACGTTTGCACTTCCCGGCCACAGGGAAGCTGCTAGCCGGGAATTCACTGCCTGGTTCTACCCGCTGCCCGGAACGCTACGCAGGGCAAAAGCGATTCTCGTCCTCCGTGCTTGCTTTTTCTCAGAAAGAGCCGTGGTGTGCGTTTTCGCCGGAAAACGCGTTTTCGGCCGAAAACGCGTACGTTTGCACTTCCCGGCCACAGGGAAGCTGCTAGACGGGAATTCTCTGCCTGGTTCTACCCGCTGCCCGGAACGCTACGCAGGGCAAAAGCGATTCTCATCCTCCGTGCTTGCTTTTTCTCAGAAAGAGCCGTGGTGTGCGTTTTCGCCGCAAAACGCGTTTTCGGCCGAAAACGTGTACGTTAGCACTTCCCGGCCACAGGGAAGCTGCTAGCCGGGAATTCTCTGCCTGGTTCTACCCGCTGCCCGGAACGCTACTCAGGGAAAAAGCGATTCTCGTCCTCCGTGCTTGCTTTTTCTCAGAAAGAGCCGTGGTGTGCGTTTTCGCCGTAAAACGCGTTTTCGGCCGAAAACGTGTACGTTTGCACTTCCCGGCCACAGGGAAGCTGCTAGCCGGGAATTCTCTGCCTGGTTCTACCCGCTGCCCGGAACGCTACGCAGGGCAAAAGCGATTCTCGTCCTCCGTGCTTGCTTTTTCTCAGAAAGAGCCGTGGTGTGCGTTTTCGCGGGAAAACGTGTTTTCGGCCGAAAACGTGTACGTTTGCACTTCCCGGCCACAGGGAAGCTGCTAGCCGGGAATTCTCTGCCTGGTTCTACCCGCTGCCCGGAACGCTACGCAGGGCAAAAGCGATTCTCGTTCTTCGTGCTTGCTTTTTCTCAGAAAGAGCCTTGGTGTGCGTTTTCGCCGGAAAACGCGTTTTCGGCCGAAAACGCGTACGTTTGCACTTCCCGGCCACAGGGAAGCTGCTAGACGGGAATTCTCTGCCTGGTTCTACCCGCTGCCCGGAACGCTACGCAGGGCAAAAGCGATTCTCGTCCTCCGTGCTTGCTTTTTCTCAGAAAGAGCCGTGGTGTGCGTTTTCGCCGCAAAACGCGTTTTCGGCCGAAAACGTGTACGTTAGCACTTCCCGGCCACAGGGAAGCTGCTAGCCGGGAATTCTCTGCCTGGTTCTACCCGCTGCCCGGAACGCTACTCAGGGAAAAAGCGATTCTCGTCCTCCGTGCTTGCTTTTTCTCAGAAAGAGCCGTGGTGTGCGTTTTCGCCGTAAAACGCGTTTTCGGCCGAAAACGTGTACGTTTGCACTTCCCGGCCACAGGGAAGCTGCTAGCCGGGAATTCTCTGCCTGGTTCTACCCGCTGCCCGGAACGCTACGCAGGGCAAAAGCGATTCTCGTCCTCCGTGCTTGCTTTTTCTCAGAAAGAGCCGTGGTGTGCGTTTTCGCCGGAAAACGTGTTTTCGGCCGAAAACGTGTACGTTTGCACTTCCCGGCCACAGGGAAGCTGCTAGCCGGGAATTCTCTGCCTGGTTCTACCCGCTGCCCGGAACGCTACGCAGGGCAAAAGCGATTCTCGTTCTTCGTGCTTGCTTTTTCTCAGAAAGAGCCGTGGTGTGCGTTTTCGCCGGAAAACGCGTTTTCGGCCGAAAACGTGTACGTTTGCACTTCCCCGCCACAGGGAAGCTGCTAGCAGGGAATTCGCTGCCTGATTCTACCCGCTGCCCGGAACGCTACGCAGGGCAAAAGCGATTCTCGTCCTCCGTGCTTGCTTTTTCTCAGAAAGAGCCGTGGTGTGCGTTTTCGCCGGAAAACGCGTTTTCGGCCGAAAACGTGTACGTTTGCACTTCCCCGCCACAGGGAAGCTGCTAGCCGGGAATTCTCTGCCTGGTTCTACCCGCTGCCGGGAACGCTACGCAGGGCAAAAGCGATTCTCGTCCTCCGTGCTTGCTTTTTCTCAGAAAGAGCCGTGGTGTGCGTTTTCGCCGGAAAACGCGTTTTCAGCCGAAAACGTGTACGTTTGCTATTCCCGGCCACAGGGAAGCTGCTAGCCGGGAATTCTCTGCCTGGTTCTACCCGCTGCCCGGAACGCTACGCAGGGCAAAAGCGGTTCTCGTCCTCCGTGCTTGCTTTTTCTCAGAAAGAGCCGTGGTGTGCGTTTTCGCCGGAAAACGCGTTTTCGGCCGAAAACGTGTACATTTGCACTTCCCAGCCACAGGGAAGCTGCTAGACGGGAATTCTCTGCCTGGTTCTACCCGCTGCCCGGAACACTACGCAGGGCAAAAGCGATTCTCGTCCTCCGTGCTTGCTTTTTCTCAGAAAGAGCCGTGGTGTGCGTTTTCGCGGGAAAACGCGTTTTCGCCCGAAAACGTGTACGTTTGCACTTCCCCGCCACAGGGAAGCTGCTAGCCGGGAATTCTCTGCCTGGTTCTACCCGCTGCCCGGAACGCTACGCAGGGCAAAAGCGATTCTCGTCCTCCGTGCTTGCTTTTTCTCAGAAAGAGCCGTGGTGTGCGTTTTCGCCGGAAAACGCGTTTTCGGCCGAAAACGTGTACGTTTGCACTTCCCGGCCACAGGGAAGCTGCTAGACGGGAATTCTCTGCCTGGTTCTACCCGCTGCCCGGAACGCTACGCAGGTCAAAAGCGATTCTCGTCCTCCGTGCTTGCTTTTTCTCAGAAAGAGCCGTGGTGTGCGTTTTCGCCGGAAAACGCGTTTTCGGCCGAAAACGTGTACGTTTGCACTTCCCCGCCACAGGGAAGCTGCTAGCCGGGAATTCTCTGCCTGGTTCTACCCGCTGCCCGGAACGCTACGCAGGGCAAAAGCGATTCTCGTCCTCCGTGCTTGCTTTTTCTCAGAAAGAGCCGTGGTGTGCGTTTTCGCGGGAAAACGCGTTTTCGCCCGAAAACGTGTACGTTTGCACTTCCCGGCCACAGGGAAGCTGCTAGCCGGGAATTCACTGCCTGGTTCTACCCGCTGCCCGGAACGCTACGCAGGGCAAAAGCGATTCTCGTCCTCCGTGCTTGCCTTTTCTCAGAAAGAGCCGTGGTGTGCGTTTTCGCCGCAAAACGCGTTTTCGGCCGAAAACGTGTACGTTTGCACTTCCCGGCCACAGGGAAGCTGCTAGCCGGGAATTCTCTGCCTGGTTCTACCCGCTGCCCGGAACGCTACGCAGGGCAAAAGCGATTCTCGTCCTCCGTGCTTGCTTTTTCTCAGAAAGAGCCGTGGTGTGCGTTTTCGCCGGAAAACGCGTTTTCGGCCGAAAACGTGTACGTTTGCACTTCCCCGCCACAGGGAAGCTGCTAGCCGGGAATTCTCTGCCTGGTTCTACCCGCTGCCCGGAACGCTACGCAGGGCAAAAGCGATTCTCGTCCTCCGTGCTTGCTTTTTCTCAGAAAGAGCCGTGGTGTGCGTTTTCGACGGAAAACGCGTTTTCGGCCGAAAACGTAGTACGTTTGCACTTCCCGGCCACAGGGAAGCTGCTAGACGGGAATTCTCTGCCTGGTTCTACCCGCTGCCCGGAACGCTACGCAGGGCAAAAGCGATTCTCGTCCTCCGTGCTTGCTTTTTCTCAGAAAGAGCCGTGGTGTGCGTTTTCGCCGTAAAACGCGTTTTCGGCCGAAAACGTGTACGTTTGCACTTCCCCGCCACAGGGAAGCTGCTAGCCGGGAATTCTCTGCCTGGTTCTACCCGCTGCCCGGAACGCTACGCAGGGCAAAAGCGATTCTCGTCCTCCGTGCTTGCTTTTTCTCAGAAAGAGCCGTGGTGTGCGTTTTCGCCGGAAAACGCGTTTTCGGCCGAAAACGTGTACGTTTGCACTTCCCGGCCACAGGGAAGCTGCTAGCCGGGAATTCACTGCCTGGTTCTACCCGCTGCCCGGAACGCTACGCAGGGCAAAAGCGATTCTCGTCCTCCGTGCTTGCTTTTTCTCAGAAAGAGCCGTGGTGTGCGTTTTCGCCGGAAAACGCGTTTTCGGCCGAAAACGTGTACGTTTGCACTTCCCGGCCACAGGGAAGCTGCTAGCCGGGAATTCTCTGCCTGGTTCTACCCGCTGCCCGGAACGCTACGCAGGGCAAAAGCGATTCTCGTCCTCCGTGCTTGCCTTTTCTCAGAAAGAGCCGTGGTGTGCGTTTTCGCCGGAAAACGTGTTTTCGGCCGAAAACGTGTACGTTTGCACTTCCCGGCCACAGGGAAGCTGCTAGACGGGAATTCTCTGCCTGGTTCTACCCGCTGCCCGGAACGCTACGCAGGGCAAAAGCGATTCTCGTCCTCCGTGCTTGCTTTTTCTCAGAAAGAGCCGTGGTGTGCGTTTTCGCCGTAAAACGCGTTTTCGGCCGAAAACGTGTACGTTTGCACTTCCCAGCCACAGGGAAGCTGCTAGCCGGGAATTCTCTGCCTGGTTCTACCCGCTGCCCGGAACGCTACGCAGGGCAAAAGCGATTCTCGTCCTCCGTGCTTGCTTTTTCTCAGAAAGAGCCGTGGTGTGCGTTTTCGCCGGAAAACGCGTTTTTGGCTGAAAACGTGTACGTTTGCACTTCCCGGCCACAGGGAAGCTGCTAGCCGGGAATTCACTGCCTGGTTCTACCCGCTGCCCGGAACGCTACGCAGGGCAAAAGCGATTCTCGTCCTCCGTGCTTGCTTTTTCTCAGAAAGAGCCGTGGTGTGCGTTTTCGCCGGAAAACGCGTTTTCGGCCGAAAACGTGTACGTTTGCACTTCCCGGCCACAGGGAAGCTGCTAGCCGGGAATTCACTGCCTGGTTCTACCCGCTGCCCGGAACGCTACGCAGGGCAAAAGCGATTCTCGTCCTCCGTGCTTGCTTTTTCTCAGAAAGAGCCGTGGTGTGCGTTTTCGCCGGAAAACGCGTTTTCGGCCGAAAACGTGTACGTTTGCACTTCCCGGCCACAGGGAAGCTGCTAGCCGGGAATTCTCTGCCTGGTTCTACCCGCTGCCCGGAACGCTACGCAGGGCAAAAGCGATTCTCGTCCTCCGTGCTTGCCTTTTCTCAGAAAGAGCCGTGGTGTGCGTTTTCGCCGGAAAACGTGTTTTCGGCCGAAAACGTGTACGTTTGCACTTCCCGGCCACAGGGAAGCTGCTAGACGGGAATTCTCTGCCTGGTTCTACCCGCTGCCCGGAACGCTACGCAGGGCAAAAGCGATTCTCGTCCTCCGTGCTTGCTTTGTCTCAGAAAGAGCCGTGGTGTGCGTTTTCGCCGTAAAACGCGTTTTCGGCCGAAAACGTGTACGTTTGCACTTCCCAGCCACAGGGAAGCTGCTAGCCGGGAATTCTCTGCCTGGTTCTACCCGCTGCCCGGAACGCTACGCAGGGCAAAAGCGATTCTCGTCCTCCGTGCTTGCTTTTTCTCAGAAAGAGCCGTGGTGTGCGTTTTCGCCGGAAAACGCGTTTTTGGCTGAAAACGTGTACGTTTGCACTTCCCGGCCACAGGGAAGCTGCTAGCCGGGAATTCACTGCCTGGTTCTACCCGCTGCCCGTAACGCTACGCAGGGCAAAAGCGATTCTCGTCCTCCGTGCTTGCTTTTTCTCAGAAAGAGCCGTGGTGTGCGTTTTCGCCGGAAAACGCGTTTTCGGCCGAAAACGTGTACGTTTGCACTTCCCGGCCACAGGGAAGCTGCTAGACGGGAATTCTCTGCCTGGTTCTACCCGCTGCCCGGAACGCTACGCAGGGCAAAAGCGATTCTCGTCCTCCGTGCTTGCTTTTTCTCAGAAAGAGCCGTGGTGTGCGTTTTCGCCGCAAAACGCGTTTTCGGCCGAAAACGTGTACGTTTGCACTTCCCGGCCACAGGGAAGCTGCTAGCCGGGAATTCTCTGCCTGGTTCTACACGCTGCCCGGAACGCTACTCAGGGAAAAAGCGATTCTCGTCCTCCGTGCTTGCTTTTTCTCAGAAAGAGCCGTGGTGTGCGTTTTCGCCGTAAACGCGTTTTCGGCCGAAAACGTGTACGTTTGCACTTCCCTGCCACAGGGAAGCTGCTAGCCGGGAATTCTCTGCCTGGTTCTACCCGCTGCCCGGAACGCTACGCAGGGCAAAAGCGATTCTCGTCCTCCGTGCTTGCTTTTTCTCAGAAAGAGCCGTGGTGTGCGTTTTCGCCGGAAAACGCGTTTTCGGCCGAAAACGTGTATGTTTGCACTTCCCCGCCACAGGGAAGCTGCTAGCCGGGAATTCTCTGCCTGGTTCTACCCGCTGCCCGGAACGCTACGCAGGGCAAAAGCGATTCTCGTCCTCCGTGCTTGCTTTTTCTCAGAAAGAGCCGTGGTGTGCGTTTTCGCCGGAAAACGCTTTTTCGGCCGAAAACGTGTACGTTTGCACTTCCCAGCCACAGGGAAGCTGCTAGCCGGGAATTCTCTGCCTGGTTCTACCCGCTGCCCGGAACGCTACGCAGGGCAAAAGCAATTCTCGTCCTCCGTGCTTGCTTTTTCTCAGAAAGAGCCGTGGTGTGCGTTTTCGCCGGAAAACGCGTTTTCGGCCGAAAACGTGTACGTTTGCACTTCCCCGCCACAGGGAAGCTGCTAGCCGGGAATTCGCTGCCTATTTCTACCCGCTGCTCGGAACGCTACGCAGGGCAAAAGCGATTCTCGTCCTCCGTGCTTGCTTTTTCTCAGAAAGAGCCGTGGTGTGCGTTTTCGCCGGAAAACGCGTTTTCGGCCGAAAACGTGTACGTTTGCACTTCCCCGCCACAGGGAAGCTGCTAGCCGGGAATTCTCTGCCTGGTTCTACCCGCTGCCCGGAACGCTACGCAGGGCAAAAGCGATTCTCGTCCTCCGTGCTTGCTTTTTCTCAGAAAGAGCCGTGGTGTGCGTTTTCGCCGGAAAACGCGCTTTCGGCCGAAAACGTGTACGTTTGCACTTCCCGGCCACAGGGAAGCTGCTAGACGGGAATTCTCTGCCTGGTTCTACCCGCTGCCCCGAACGCTACGCAGGGCAAAAGCGATTCTCGTCCTCCGTGCTTGCTTTTTCTCAGAAAGAGCCGTGGTGTGCGTTTTCGCCGTAAAACGCGTTTTCGGCCGAAAACGTGTACGTTTGCACTTCCCCGCCACAGGGAAGCTGCTAGCAGGTAATTCGCTGCCTGATTCTACCCGCTGCCCGGAACGCTACGCAGGGCAAAAGCGATTCTCGTCCTCCGTGCTTGCTTTTTCTCAGAAAGAGCCGTGGTGTGCGTTTTCGCCGGAAAACGCGTTTTCGGCCGAAAACGTGTACGTTTGCACTTCCCGGCCACAGGGAAGCTGCTAGCCGGGAATTCTCTGCCTGGTTCTACCCGCTGCCCGGAACGCTACGCAGGGCAAAAGCGATTCTCGTCCTCCGTGCTTGCTTTTTCTCAGAAAGAGCCGTGGTGTGCGTTTTCGCGGGAAAACGTGTTTTCGGCCGAAAACGTGTACGTTTGCACTTCCCGGCCACAGGGAAGCTGCTAGCCGGGAATTCTCTGCCTGGTTCTACCCGCTGCCCGGAACGCTACGCAGGGCAAAAGCGATTCTCGTTCTTCGTGCTTGCTTTTTCTCAGAAAGAGCCTTGGTGTGCGTTTTCGCCGGAAAACGCGTTTTCGGCCGAAAACGTGTACGTTTGCACTTCCCAGCCACAGGGAAGCTGCTAGCCGGGAATTCTCTGCCTGGTTCTACCCGCTGCCCGGAACACTACGCAGGGCAAAAGCGATTCTCGTCCTCCGTGCTTGCTTTTTCTCAGAAAGAGCCGTGGTGTGCGTTTTCGCGGGAAAACGCGTTTTCGGCCGAAAACGTGTACGTTTGCACTTCCCCGCCACAGGGAAGCTGCTAGCCGGGAATTCTCTGCCTGGTTCTACCCGCTGCCCGGAACGCTACGCAGGGCAAAAGCGATTCTCGTCCTCCGTGCTTGCTTTTTCTCAGAAAGAGCCGTGGTGTGCGTTTTAGCCGGAAAACGCGTTTTCGGCCGAAAACGTGTACGTTTGCACTTCCCGGCCACAGGGAAGCTGCTAGCCGGGAATTCTCTGCCTGGTTCTACCCGCTGCCCGGAACGCTACGCAGGGCAAAAGCGGTTCTCGTCCTCCGTGCTTGCTTTTTCTCAGAAAGAGCCGTGGTGTGCGTTTTCGCCGTAAAACGCGTTTTCGGCCGAAAACGTGTACGTTTGCACTTCCCCGCCACAGGGAAGCTGCTAGCCGGGAATTCTCTGCCTGGTTCTACCCGCTGCCCGGAACGCTACGCAGGGCAAAAGCGATTCTCGTCCTCCGTGCTTGCTTTTTCTCAGAAAGAGCCGTGGTGTGCGTTTTCGCCGGAAAACGCGTTTTCGGCCGAAAACGTGTACGTTTGCACTTCCCGGCCACAGGGAAGCTGCTAGCCGGGAATTCTCTGCCTGGTTCTACCCGCTGCCCGGAACGCTACGCAGGGCAAAAGCGATTCTCGTCCTCCGTGCTTGCTTTTTCTCAGAAAGAGCCGTGGTGTGCGTTTTCGCCGGAAAACGCGTTTTCGGCCGAAAACGCGTACGTTTGCACTTCCCGGCCACAGGGAAGCTGCTAGACGGGAATTCTCTGCCTGGTTCTACCCGCTGCCCGGAACGCTACGCAGGGCAAAAGCGATTCTCGTCCTCCGTGCTTGCTTTTTCTCAGAAAGAGCCGTGGTGTGCGTTTTCGCCGCAAAACGCGTTTTCGGCCGAAAACGTGTACGTTAGCACTTCCCGGCCACAGGGAAGCTGCTAGCCGGGAATTCTCTGCCTGGTTCTACCCGCTGCCCGGAACGCTACTCAGGGAAAAAGCGATTCTCGTCCTCCGTGCTTGCTTTTTCTCAGAAAGAGCCGTGGTGTGCGTTTTCGCCGTAAACGCGTTTTCGGCCGAAAACGTTTACGTTTGCACTTCCCCGCCACAGGGAAGCTGCTAGCCGGGAATTCTCTGCCTGGTTCTACCCGCTGCCCGGAACGCTACGCAGGGCAAAAGCGATTCTCGTCCTCCGTGCTTGCTTTTTCTCAGAAAGAGCCGTGGTGTGCTTTTTCGCCGGAAAACGCATTTTCGGCCGAAAACGTGTACGTTTGCACTTCCCCGCCACAGGGAAGCTGCTAGCCGGTAATTCGCTGCCTATTTCTACACGCTGCTCGGAACGCTACGCAGGGCAAAAGCGATTCTCGTCCTCCGTGCTTGCTTTTTCTCAGAAAGAGCCGTGGTGTGCGTTTTCGCCGGAAAACGCGTTTTCGGCCGAAAACGTGTACGTTTGCACTTCCCGGCCACAGGGAAGCTGCTAGCCGGGAATTCTCTGCCTGGTTCTACCCGCTGCCCGGAACGCTACGCAGGGCAAAAGCGGTTCTCGTCCTCCGTGCTTGCTTTTTCTCAGAAAGAGCCGTGGTGTGCGTTTTCGCGGGAAAACGTGTTTTCGGCCGAAAACGTGTACGTTTGCACTTCCCGGCCACAGGGAAGCTGCTAGCCGGGAATTCTCTGCCTGGTTCTACCCGCTGCCCGGAACGCTACGCAGGGCAAAAGCGATTCTCGTTCTTCGTGCTTGCTTTTTCTCAGAAAGAGCCGTGGTGTGCGTTTTCGCCGGAAAACGCGTTTTCGGCCGAAAACGTGTACGGTTGCACTTCCCCGCCACAGGGAAGCTGCTAGCAGGGAATTCGCTGCCTGATTCTACCCGCTGCCCGGAACGCTACGCAGGGCAAAAGCGATTCTCGTCCTCCGTGCTTGCTTTTTCTCAGAAAGAGCCGTGGTGTGCGTTTTCGCCGGAAAACGCGTTTTCGGCCGAAAACGTGTACGTTTGCACTTCCCCGCCACAGGGAAGCTGCTAGCCGGGAATTCTCTGCCTGGTTCTACCCGCTGCCCGGAACGCTACGCAGGGCGAAAGCGATTCTCGTCCTCCGTGCTTGCTTTTTCTCAGAAAGAGCCGTGGTGTGCGTTTTCGCCGTAAAACGCGTTTTCGGCCGAAAACGTGTACGTTTGCTATTCCCGGCCACAGGGAAGCTGCTAGCCGGGAATTCTCTGCCTGGTTCTACCCGCTGCCCGGAACGCTACGCAGGGCAAAAGCGGTTCTCGTCCTCCGTGCTTGCTTTTTCTCAGAAAGAGCCGTGGTGTGCGTTTTCGCCGGAAAACGCGTTTTCGGCCGAAAACGTGTACGTTTGCACTTCCCAGCCACAGGGAAGCTGCTAGACGGGAATTCTCTGCCTGGTTCTACCCGCTGCCCGGAACACTACGCAGGGCAAAAGCGATTCTCGTCCTCCGTGCTTGCTTTTTCTCAGAAAGAGCCGTGGTGTGCGTTTTCGCGGGAAAACGCGTTTTCGGCCGAAAACGTGTACGTTTGCACTTCCCCGCCACAGGGAAGCTGCTAGCCGGGAATTCTCTGCCTGGTTCTACCCGCTGCCCGGAACGCTACGCAGGGCAAAAGCGATTCTCGTCCTCCGTGCTTGCTTTTTCTCAGAAAGAGCCGTGGTGTGCGTTTTCGCCGGAAAACGCGTTTTCGGCCGAAAACGTGTACGTTTGCACTTCCCAGCCACAGGGAAGCTGCTAGCCGGGAATTCTCTGCCTGGTTCTACCCGCTGCCCGGAACGCTACGCAGGGCAAAAGCGATTCTCGTCCTCCGTGCTTGCTTTTTCTCAGAAAGAGCCGTGGTGTGCGTTTTCGCCGGAAAACGCGTTTTCGGCCGAAAACGTGTACGTTTGCACTTCCCGGCCACAGGGAAGCTGCTAGCCGGGAATTCTCTGCCTGGTTCTACCCGCTGCCCGGAACGCTACGCAGGGCAAAAGCGATTCTCGTCCTCCGTGCTTGCTTTTTCTCAGAAAGAGCCGTGGTGTGCGTTTTCGCCGGAAAACGCGTTTTCGGCCGAAAACGTGTACGTTTGCTATTCCCGGCCACAGGGAAGCTGCTAGCCGGGAATTCTCTGCCTGGTTCTACCCGCTGCCCGGAACGCTACGCAGGGCAAAAGCGGTTCTCGTCCTCCGTGCTTGCTTTTTCTCAGAAAGAGCCGTGGTGTGCGTTTTCGCCGGAAAACGCGTTTTCGGCCGAAAACGTGTACGTTTGCACTTCCCGGCCACAGGGAAGCTGCTAGCCGGGAATTCTCTGCCTGGTTCTACCCGCTGCCCGGAACGCTACGCAGGGCAAAAGCGATTCTCGTCCTCCGTGCTTGCTTTTTCTCAGAAAGAGCCGTGGTGTGCGTTTTCGCCGGAAAACGCGTTTTCGGCCGAAAACGTGTACGTTTGCTATTCCCGGCCACAGGGAAGCTGCTAGCCGGGAATTCTCTGCCTGGTTCTACCCGCTGCCCGGAACGCTACGCAGGGCAAAAGCGGTTCTCGTCCTCCGTGCTTGCTTTTTCTCAGAAAGAGCCGTGGTGTGCGTTTTCGCCGGAAAACGCGTTTTCGGCCGAAAACGTGTACGTTTGCACTTCCCAGCCACAGGGAAGCTGCTAGACGGGAATTCTCTGCCTGGTTCTACACGCTGCCCGGAACACTACGCAGGGCAAAAGCGGTTCTCGTCCTCCGTGCTTGCTTTTTCTCAGAAAGAGCCGTGGTGTGCGTTTTCGCGGGAAAACGCGTTTTCGCCCGAAAACGTGTACGTTTGCACTTCCCCGCCACAGGGAAGCTGCTAGCCGGGAATTCTCTGCCTGGTTCTACCCGCTGCCCGGAACGCTACGCAGGGCAAAAGCGATTCTCGTCCTCCGTGCTTGCTTTTTCTCAGAAAGAGCCGTGGTGTGCGTTTTCGCCGGAAAACGCGTTTTCGGCCGAAAACGTGTACGTTTGCACTTCCCGGCCACAGGGAAGCTGCTAGCCGGGAATTCTCTGCCTGGTTCTACCCGCTGCCCGGAACGCTACGCAGGGCAAAAGCGATTCTCGTCCTCCGTGCTTGCTTTTTCTCAGAAAGAGCCGTGGTGTGCGTTTTCGCCGGAAAACGCGTTTTCGGCCGGAAACGTGTACGTTTGCACTTCCCCTCCACAGGGAAGCTGCTAGCCGGGAATTCTCTGCCTGGTTCTACCCGCTGCCCGGAACGCTACGCAGGGCAAAAGCGATTCTCGTCCTCCGTGCTTGCTTTTTCTCAGAAAGAGCCGTGGTGTGCGTTTTCGCCGGAAAACGCGTTTTCGGCCGAAAACGTGTACGTTTGCACTTCCCGGCCACAGGGAAGCTGCTAGCCGGGAATTCACTGCCTGGTTCTACCCGCTGCCCGGAACGCTACGCAGGGCAAAAGCGATTCTCGTCCTCCGTGCTTGCTTTTTCTCAGAAAGAGCCGTGGTGTGCGTTTTCGCCGCAAAACGCGTTTTCGGCCGAAAACGTGTACGTTTGCACTTCCCGGCCACAGGGAAGCTGCTAGCCGGGAATTCTCTGCCTGGTTCTACCCGCTGCCCGGAACGCTACGCAGGGCAAAAGCGATTCTCGTCCTCCGTGCTTGCTTTTTCTCAGAAAGAGCCGTGGTGTGCGTTTTCGCCGGAAAACGCGTTTTCGGCCGAAAACGTGTACGTTTGCACTTCCCCGCCACAGGGAAGCTGCTAGCCGGGAATTCTCTGCCTGGTTCTACCCGCTGCCCGGAACGCTACGCAGGGCAAAAGCGATTCTCGTCCTCCGTGCTTGCTTTTTCTCAGAAAGAGCCGTGGTGTGCGTTTTCGCCGGAAAACGCGTTTTCGGCCGAAAACGTGTACGTTTGCACTTCCCCGCCACAGGGAAGCTGCTAGCCGGGAATTCGCTGCCTATTTCTACCCGCTGCTCGGAACGCTACGCAGGGCAAAAGCGATTCTCGTCCTCCGTGCTTGCTTTTTCTCAGAAAGAGCCGTGGTGTGCGTTTTCGCCGGAAAACGCGTTTTCGGCCGAAAACGTGTACGGTTGCACTTCCCCGCCACAGGGAAGCTGCTAGCAGGGAATTCGCTGCCTGATTCTACCCGCTGCCCGGAACGCTACGCAGGGCAAAAGCGATTCTCGTCCTCCGTGCTTGCTTTTTCTCAGAAAGAGCCGTGGTGTGCGTTTTCGCCGGAAAACGCGTTTTCGGCCGAAAACGTGTACGTTTGCACTTCCCCGCCACAGGGAAGCTGCTAGCCGGGAATTCTCTGCCTGGTTCTACCCGCTGCCCGGAACGCTACGCAGGGCAAAAGCGATTCTCGTCCTCCGTGCTTGCTTTTTCTCAGAAAGAGCCGTGGTGTGCGTTTTCGCCGTAAAACGCGTTTTCGGCCGAAAACGTGTACGTTTGCTATTCCCGGCCACAGGGAAGCTGCTAGCCGGGAATTCTCTGCCTGGTTCTACCCGCTGCCCGGAACGCTACGCAGGGCAAAAGCGGTTCTCGTCCTCCGTGCTTGCTTTTTCTCAGAAAGAGCCGTGGTGTGCGTTTTCGCCGGAAAACGCGTTTTCGGCCGAAAACGTGTACGTTTGCACTTCCCAGCCACAGGGAAGCTGCTAGACGGGAATTCTCTGCCTGGTTCTACCCGCTGCCCGGAACACTACGCAGGGCAAAAGCGATTCTCGTCCTCCGTGCTTGCTTTTTCTCAGAAAGAGCCGTGGTGTGCGTTTTCGCGGGAAAACGCGTTTTCGGCCGAAAACGTGTACGTTTGCACTTCCCCGCCACAGGGAAGCTGCTAGCCGGGAATTCTCTGCCTGGTTCTACCCGCTGCCCGGAACGCTACGCAGGGCAAAAGCGATTCTCGTCCTCCGTGCTTGCTTTTTCTCAGAAAGAGCCGTGGTGTGCGTTTTCGCCGGAAAACGCGTTTTCGGCCGAAAACGTGTACGTTTGCACTTCCCAGCCACAGGGAAGCTGCTAGCCGGGAATTCTCTGCCTGGTTCTACCCGCTGCCCGGAACGCTACGCAGGGCAAAAGCGATTCTCGTCCTCCGTGCTTGCTTTTTCTCAGAAAGAGCCGTGGTGTGCGTTTTCGCCGGAAAACGCGTTTTCGGCCGAAAACGTGTACGTTTGCACTTCCCGGCCACAGGGAAGCTGCTAGCCGGGAATTCTCTGCCTGGTTCTACCCGCTGCCCGGAACGCTACGCAGGGCAAAAGCGATTCTCGTCCTCCGTGCTTGCTTTTTCTCAGAAAGAGCCGTGGTGTGCGTTTTCGCCGGAAAACGCGTTTTCGGCCGAAAACGTGTACGTTTGCTATTCCCGGCCACAGGGAAGCTGCTAGCCGGGAATTCTCTGCCTGGTTCTACCCGCTGCCCGGAACGCTACGCAGGGCAAAAGCGGTTCTCGTCCTCCGTGTTTGCTTTTTCTCAGAAAGAGCCGTGGTGTGCGTTTTCGCCGGAAAACGCGTTTTCGGCCGAAAACGTGTACGTTTGCACTTCCCGGCCACAGGGAAGCTGCTAGCCGGGAATTCTCTGCCTGGTTCTACCCGCTGCCCGGAACGCTACGCAGGGCAAAAGCGATTCTCGTCCTCCGTGCTTGCTTTTTCTCAGAAAGAGCCGTGGTGTGCGTTTTCGCCGGAAAACGCGTTTTCGGCCGAAAACGTGTACGTTTGCTATTCCCGGCCACAGGGAAGCTGCTAGCCGGGAATTCTCTGCCTGGTTCTACCCGCTGCCCGGAACGCTACGCAGGGCAAAAGCGGTTCTCGTCCTCCGTGCTTGCTTTTTCTCAGAAAGAGCCGTGGTGTGCGTTTTCGCCGGAAAACGCGTTTTCGGCCGAAAACGTGTACGTTTGCACTTCCCAGCCACAGGGAAGCTGCTAGACGGGAATTCTCTGCCTGGTTCTACACGCTGCCCGGAACACTACGCAGGGCAAAAGCGGTTCTCGTCCTCCGTGCTTGCTTTTTCTCAGAAAGAGCCGTGGTGTGCGTTTTCGCGGGAAAACGCGTTTTCGCCCGAAAACGTGTACGTTTGCACTTCCCCGCCACAGGGAAGCTGCTAGCCGGGAATTCTCTGCCTGGTTCTACCCGCTGCCCGGAACGCTACGCAGGGCAAAAGCGATTCTCGTCCTCCGTGCTTGCTTTTTCTCAGAAAGAGCCGTGGTGTGCGTTTTCGCCGGAAAACGCGTTTTCGGCCGAAAACGTGTACGTTTGCACTTCCCGGCCACAGGGAAGCTGCTAGCCGGGAATTCTCTGCCTGGTTCTACCCGCTGCCCGGAACGCTACGCAGGGCAAAAGCGATTCTCGTCCTCCGTGCTTGCTTTTTCTCAGAAAGAGCCGTGGTGTGCGTTTTCGCCGGAAAACGCGTTTTCGGCCGGAAACGTGTACGTTTGCACTTCCCGGCCACAGGGAAGCTGCTAGCCGGGAATTCTCTGCCTGGTTCTACCCGCTGCCCGGAACGCTACGCAGGGCAAAAGCGATTCTCGTCCTCCGTGCTTGCTTTTTCTCAGAAAGAGCCGTGGTGTGCGTTTTCGCCGTAAAACGCGTTTTCGGCCGAAAACGTGTACGTTTGCACTTCCCCTCCACAGGGAAGCTGCTAGCCGGGAATTCTCTGCCTGGTTCTACCCGCTGCCCGGAACGCTACGCAGGGCAAAAGCGATTCTCGTCCTCCGTGCTTGCTTTTTCTCAGAAAGAGCCGTGGTGTGCGTTTTCGCCGGAAAACGCGTTTTCGGCCGAAAACGTGTACGTTTGCACTTCCCGGCCACAGGGAAGCTGCTAGCCGGGAATTCACTGCCTGGTTCTACCCGCTGCCCGGAACGCTACGCAGGGCAAAAGCGATTCTCGTCCTCCGTGCTTGCTTTTTCTCAGAAAGAGCCGTGGTGTGCGTTTTCGCCGCAAAACGCGTTTTCGGCCGAAAACGTGTACGTTTGCACTTCCCGGCCACAGGGAAGCTGCTAGCCGGGAATTCTCTGCCTGGTTCTACCCGCTGCCCGGAACGCTACGCAGGGCAAAAGCGATTCTCGTCCTCCGTGCTTGCTTTTTCTCAGAAAGAGCCGTGGTGTGCGTTTTCGCCGGAAAACGCGTTTTCGGCCGAAAACGTGTACGTTTGCACTTCCCCGCCACAGGGAAGCTGCTAGCCGGGAATTCTCTGCCTGGTTCTACCCGCTGCCCGGAACGCTACGCAGGGCAAAAGCGATTCTCGTCCTCCGTGCTTGCTTTTTCTCAGAAAGAGCCGTGGTGTGCGTTTTCGCCGGAAAACGCGTTTTCGGCCGAAAACGTGTACGTTTGCACTTCCCCGCCACAGGGAAGCTGCTAGCCGGGAATTCGCTGCCTATTTCTACCCGCTGCTCGGAACGCTACGCAGGGCAAAAGCGATTCTCGTCCTCCGTGCTTGCTTTTTCTCAGAAAGAGCCGTGGTGTGCGTTTTCGCCGGAAAACGCGTTTTCGGCCGAAAACGTGTACGTTTTCACTTCCCGGCCACAGGGAAGCTGCTAGCCGGGAATTCTCTGCCTGGTTCTACCCGCTGCCCGGAACGCTACGCAGGGCAAAAGCGATTCTCGTCCTCCGTGCTTGCTTTTTCTCAGAAAGAGCCGTGGTGTGCGTTTTCGCCGGAAAACGCGTTTTCGGCCGAAAACGTGTACGTTTGCTCTTCCCGGCCACAGGGAAGCTGCTAGACGGGAATTCTCTGCCTGGTTCTACCCGCTGCCCGGAACGCTACGCAGGGCAAAAGCGGTTCTCGTCCTCCGTGCTTGCTTTTTCTCAGAAAGAGCCGTGGTGTGCGTTTTCGCAGGAAAACGCGTTTTCGGCCGAAAACGTGTACGTTTGCACTTCCCAGCCACAGGGAAGCTGCTAGCCGGGAATTCTCTGCCTGGTTCTACCCGCTGCCCGGAACACTACGCAGGGCAAAAGCGATTCTCGTCCTCCGTGCTTGCTTTTTCTCAGAAAGAGCCGTGGTGTGCGTTTTCGCCGGAAAACGCGTTTTCGGCCGAAAACGTGTACGTTTGCACTTCCCGGCCACAGGGAAGCTGCTAGACGGGAATTCTCTGCCTGGTTCTACCCGCTGCCGGGAACGCTACGCAGGGCAAAAGCGATTCTCGTCCTCCGTGCTTGCTTTTTCTCAGAAAGAGCCGTGGTGTGCGTTTTCGCCGTAAAACGCGTTTTCGGCCGAAAACGTGTACGTTTGCACTTCCCCGCCACAGGGAAGCTGCTAGCCGGGAATTCTCTGCCTGGTTCTACCCGCTGCCCGGAACGCTACGCAGGGCAAAAGCGATTCTCGTCCTCCGTGCTTGCTTTTTCTCAGAAAGAGCCGTGGTGTGCGTTTTCGCCGGAAAACGCGTTTTCGGCCGAAAACGTGTACGTTTGCACTTCCCGGCCACAGGGAAGCTGCTAGCCGGGAATTCACTGCCTGGTTCTACCCGCTGCCCGGAACGCTACGCAGGGCAAAAGCGATTCTCGTCCTCCGTGCTTGCTTTTTCTCAGAAAGAGCCGTGGTGTGCGTTTTCGCCGGAAAACGCGTTTTCGGCCGAAAACGTGTACGTTTGCACTTCCCGGCCACAGGGAAGCTGCTAGCCGGGAATTCTCTACCTGGTTCTACCCGCTGCCCGGAACGCTACGCAGGGCAAAAGCGATTCTCGTCCTCCGTGCTTGCCTTTTCTCAGAAAGAGCCGTGGTGTGCGTTTTCGCCGGAAAACGTGTTTTCGGCCGAAAACGTGTACGTTTGCACTTCCCGGCCACAGGGAAGCTGCTAGACGGGAATTCTCTGCCTGGTTCTACCCGCTGCCCGGAACGCTACGCAGGGCAAAAGCGATTCTCGTCCTCCGTGCTTGCTTTTTCTCAGAAAGAGCCGTGGTGTGCGTTTTCGCCGTAAAACGCGTTTTCGGCCGAAAACGTGTACGTTTGCACTTCCCCGCCACAGGGAAGCTGCTAGCCGGGAATTCTCTGCCTGGTTCTACCCGCTGCCCGGAACGCTACGCAGGGCAAAAGCGATTCTCGTCCTCCGTGCTTGCTTTTTCTCAGAAAGAGCCGTGGTGTGCGTTTTCGCCGGAAAACGCGTTTTTGGCCGAAAACGTGTACGTTTGCACTTCCCGGCCACAGGGAAGCTGCTAGCCGGGAATTCACTGCCTGGTTCTACCCGCTGCCCGGAACGCTACGCAGGGCAAAAGCGATTCTCGTCCTCCGTGCTTGCTTTTTCTCAGAAAGAGCCGTGGTGTGCGTTTTCGCCGGAAAACGCGTTTTCGGCCGAAAACGTGTACGTTTGCACTTCCCGGCCACAGGAAAGCTGCTAGACGGGAATTCTCTGCCTGGTTCTACCCGCTGCCCGGAACGCTACGCAGGGCAAAAGCGATTCTCGTCCTCCGTGCTTGCTTTTTCTCAGAAAGAGCCGTGGTGTGCGTTTTCGCCGCAAAACGCGTTTTCGGCTGAAAACGTGTACGTTTGCACTTCCCGGCCACAGGGAAGCTGCTAGCCGGGAATTCTCTGCCTGGTTCTACACGCTGCCCGGAACGCTACTCAGGGAAAAAGCGATTCTCGTCCTCCGTGCTTGCTTTTTCTCAGAAAGAGCCGTGGTGTGCGTTTTCGCCGTAAACGCGTTTTCGGCCGAAAACGTGTACGTTTGCACTTCCCTGCCACAGGGAAGCTGCTAGCCGGGAATTCTCTGCCTGGTTCTACCCGCTGCCCGGAACGCTACGCAGGGCAAAAGCGATTCTCGTCCTCCGTGCTTGCTTTCTCTCAGAAAGAGCCGTGGTGTGCGTTTTCGCCGGAAAACGCGTTTTCGGCCGAAAACGTGTATGTTTGCACTTCCCCGCCACAGGGAAGCTGCTAGCCGGGAATTCTCTGCCTGGTTCTACCCGCTGCCCGGAACGCTACGCAGGGCAAAAGCGATTCTCGTCCTCCGTGCTTGCTTTTTCTCAGAAAGAGCCGTGGTGTGCGTTTTCGCCGGAAAACGCTTTTTCGGCCGAAAACGTGTACGTTTGCACTTCCCAGCCACAGGGAAGCTGCTAGCCGGGAATTCTCTGCCTGGTTCTACCCGCTGCCCGGAACGCTACGCAGGGCAAAAGCAATTCTCGTCCTCCGTGCTTCTTTTTCTCAGAAAGAGCCGTGGTGTGCGTTTTCGCCGGAAAACGCGTTTTCGGCCGAAAACGTGTACGTTTGCACTTCCCCGCCACAGGGAAGCTGCTAGCCGGGAATTCGCTGCCTATTTCTACCCGCTGCTCGGAACGCTACGCAGGGCAAAAGCGATTCTCGTCCTCCGTGCTTGCTTTTTCTCAGAAAGAGCCGTGGTGTGCGTTTTCGCCGGAAAACGCGTTTTCGGCCGAAAACGTGTACGTTTGCACTTCCCGGCCACAGGGAAGCTGCTAGCCGGGAATTCTCTGCCTGGTTCTACCCGCTGCCCGCAACGCTACGCAGGGCAAAAGCGATTCTCGTCCTCCGTGCTTGCTTTTTCTCAGAAAGAGCCGTGGTGTGCGTTTTCGCCGGAAAACGCGCTTTCGGCCGAAAACGTGTACGTTTGCACTTCCCGGCCACAGGGAAGCTGCTAGACGGGAATTCTCTGCCTGGTTCTACCCGCTGCCCTGAACGCTACGCAGGGCAAAAGCGATTCTCGTCCTCCGTGCTTGCTTTTTCTCAGAAAGAGCCGTGGTGTGCGTTTTCGCCGTAAAACGCGTTTTCGGCCGAAAACGTGTACGTTTGCACTTCCCCGCCACAGGGAAGCTGCTACCAGGGAATTCGCTGCCTGATTCTACCCGCTGCCCGGAACGCTACGCAGGGCAAAAGCGATTCTCGTCCTCCGTGCTTGCTTTTTCTCAGAAAGAGCCGTGGTGTGCGTTTTCGCCGGAAAACGCGTTTTCGGCCGAAAACGTGTACGTTTGCACTTCCCGGCCACAGGGAAGCTGCTAGCCGGGAATTCTCTGCCTGGTTCTACCCGCTGCCCGGAACGCTACGCAGGGCAAAAGCGATTCTCGTCCTCCGTGCTTGCTTTTTCTCAGAAAGAGCCGTGGTGTGCGTTTTCGCCGGAAAACGTGTTTTCGGCCTAAAACGTGTACGTTTGCACTTCCCGGCCACAGGGAAGCTGCTAGCCGGGAATTCTCTGCCTGGTTCTACCCGCTGCCCGGAACGCTACGCAGGGCAAAAGCGATTCTCGTTCTTCGTGCTTGCTTTTTCTCAGAAAGAGCCTTGGTGTGCGTTTTCGCCGGAAAACGCGTTTTCGGCCGAAAACGTGTACGTTTGCACTTCCCAGCCACAGGGAAGCTGCTAGCCGGGAATTCTCTGCCTGGTTCTACCCGCTGCCCGGAACACTACGCAGGGCAAAAGCGATTCTCGTCCTCCGTGCTTGCTTTTTCTCAGAAAGAGCCGTGGTGTGCGTTTTCGCCGGAAAACGCGTTTTCGGCCGAAAACGTGTACGTTTGCACTTCCCCGCCACAGGGAAGCTGCTAGCCGGGAATTCTCTGCCTGGTTCTACCCGCTGCCCGGAACGCTACGCAGGGCAAAAGCGATTCTCGTCCTCCGTGCTTGCTTTTTCTCAGAAAGAGCCGTGGTGTGCGTTTTCGCCGGAAAACGCGTTTTCGGCCGAAAACGTGTACGTTTGCACTTCCCGGCCACAGGGAAGCTGCTAGACGGGAATTCTCTGCCTGGTTCTACCCGCTGCCCGGAACGCTACGCAGGGCAAAAGCGATTCTCGTCCTCCGTGCTTGCTTTTTCTCAGAAAGAGCCGTGGTGTGCGTTTTCGCCGGAAAACGCGTTTTCGGCCGAAAACGTGTACGTTTGCACTTCCCGGCCACAGGGAAGCTGCTAGACGGGAATTCTCTGCCTGGTTCTACCCGCTGCCCGGAACGCTACGCAGGGCAAAAGCGATTCTCGTCCTCCGTGCTTGCTTTTTCTCAGAAAGAGCCGTGGTGTGCGTTTTCGCCGCAAAACGCGTTTTCGGCCGAAAACGTGTACGTTTGCACTTCCCGGCCACAGGGAAGCTGCTAGCCGGGAATTCTCTGCCTGGTTCTACACGCTGCCCGGAACGCTACTCAGGGAAAAAGCGATTCTCGTCCTCCGTGCTTGCTTTTTCTCAGAAAGAGCCGTGGTGTGCGTTTTCGCCGTAAACGCGTTTTCGGCCGAAAACGTGTACGTTTGCACTTCCCTGCCACAGGGAAGCTGCTAGCCGGGAATTCTCTGCCTGGTTCTACCCGCTGCCCGGAACGCTACGCAGGGCAAAAGCGATTCTCGTCCTCCGTGCTTGCTTTCTCTCAGAAAGAGCCGTGGTGTGCGTTTTCGCCGGAAAACGCGTTTTCGGCCGAAAACGTGTATGTTTGCACTTCCCCGCCACAGGGAAGCTGCTAGCCGGGAATTCTCTGCCTGGTTCTACCCGCTGCCCGGAACGCTACGCAGGGCAAAAGCGATTCTCGTCCTCCGTGCTTGCTTTTTCTCAGAAAGAGCCGTGGTGTGCGTTTTCGCCGGAAAACGCGTTTTCGGCCGAAAACGTGTACGTTTGCACTTCCCAGCCACAGGGAAGCTGCTAGCCGGGAATTCTCTGCCTGGTTCTACCCGCTGCCCGGAACGCTACGCAGGGCAAAAGCAATTCTCGTCCTCCGTGCTTGCTTTTTCTCAGAAAGAGCCGTGGTGTGCGTTTTCGCCGGAAAACGCGTTTTCGGCCGAAAACGTGTACGTTTGCACTTCCCCGCCACAGGGAAGCTGCTAGCCGGGAATTCGCTGCCTATTTCTACCCGCTGCTCGGAACGCTACGCAGGGCAAAAGCGATTCTCGTCCTCCGTGCTTGCTTTTTCTCAGAAAGAGCCGTGGTGTGCGTTTTCGCCGGAAAACGCGTTTTCGGCCGAAAACGTGTACGTTTGCACTTCCCCGCCACAGGGAAGCTGCTAGCCGGGAATTCTCTGCCTGGTTCTACCCGCTGCCCGCAACGCTACGCAGGGCAAAAGCGATTCTCGTCCTCCGTGCTTGCTTTTTCTCAGAAAGAGCCGTGGTGTGCGTTTTCGCCGGAAAACGCGCTTTCGGCCGAAAACGTGTACGTTTGCACTTCCCGGCCACAGGGAAGCTGCTAGACGGGAATTCTCTGCCTGGTTCTACCCGCTGCCCGGAACGCTACGCAGGGCAAAAGCGATTCTCGTCCTCCGTGCTTGCTTTTTCTCAGAAAGAGCCGTGGTGTGCGTTTTCGCCGTAAAACGCGTTTTCGGCCGAAAACGTGTACGTTTGCACTTCCCCGCCACAGGGAAGCTGCTAGCGGGGAATTCTCTGCCTGGTTCTACCCGCTGCCCGGAACGCTACGCAGGGCAAAAGCGATTCTCGTCCTCCGTGCTTGCTTTTTCTCAGAAAGAGCCGTGGTGTGCGTTTTCGCCGTAAAACGCGTTTTCGGCCGAAAACGTGTACGTTTGCACTTCCCCGCCACAGGGAAGCTGCTAGCCGGGAATTCTCTGCCTGGTTCTACCCGCTGCCCGGAACGCTACGCAGGGCAAAAGCGATTCTCGTCCTCCGTGCTTGCTTTTTCTCAGAAAGAGCCGTGGTGTGCGTTTTCGCCGGAAAACGCGTTTTCGGCCGAAAACGTGTACGTTTGCACTTCCCGGCCACAGGGAAGCTGCTAGCCGGGAATTCACTGCCTGGTTCTACCCGCTGCCCGGAACGCTACGCAGGGCAAAAGCGATTCTCGTCCTCCGTGCTTGCTTTTTCTCAGAAAGAGCCGTGGTGTGCGTTTTCGCCGGAAAACGCGTTTTCGGCCGAAAACGTGTACGTTTGCACTTCCCGGCCACAGGGAAGCTGCTAGACGGGAATTCTCTGCCTGGTTCTACCCGCTGCCCGGAACGCTACGCAGGGCAAAAGCGATTCTCGTCCTCCGTGCTTGCTTTTTCTCAGAAAGAGCCGTGGTGTGCGTTTTCGCCGCAAAACGCGTTTTCGGCCGAAAACGTGTACGTTTGCACTTCCCGGCCACAGGGAAGCTGCTAGCCGGGAATTCTCTGCCTTGTTCTACCCGCTGCCCGGAACGCTACTCAGGGAAAAAGCGATTCTCGTCCTCCGTGCTTGCTTTTTCTCAGAAAGAGCCGTGGTGTGCGTTTTCGCTGTAAACGCGTTTTCGGCCGAAAACGTGTACGTTTGCACTTCCCCGCCACAGGGAAGCTGCTAGCCGGGAATTCTCTGCCTGGTTCTACCCGCTGCCCGGAACGCTACGCAGGGCAAAAGCGATTCTCGTCCTCCGTGCTTGCTTTTTCTCAGAAAGAGCCGTGGTGTGCGTTTTCGCCGGAAAACGCGTTTTCGGCCGAAAACGTGTACGTTTGCACTTCCCCGCCACAGGGAAGCTGCTAGACGGGAATTCGCTGCCTGATTCTACCCGCTGCCCGGAACGCTACGCAGGGCAAAAGCGATTCTCGTCCTCCGTGCTTGCTTTTTCTCAGAAAGAGCCGTGGTGTGCGTTTTCGCCGGAAAACGCTTTTTCGGCCGAAAACGTGTACGTTTGCTCTTCCCGGCCACAGGGAAGCTGCTAGCCGGGAATTCTCTGCCTGGTTCTACCCGCTGCCCGGAACGCTACGCAGGGCAAAAGCGGTTCTCGTCCTCCGTGCTTGCTTTTTCTCAGAAAGAGCCGTGGTGTGCGTTTTCGCCGGAAAACGCGTTTTCGGCCGAAAACGTGTACGTTTGCACTTCCCAGCCACAGGGAAACTGCTAGCTGGTAATTCTCTGCCTGGTTCTACCCGCTGCCCGGAACGCTACGCAGGGCAAAAGCGATTCTCGTCCTCCGTGCTTGCTTTTTCTCAGAAAGAGCCGTGGTGTGTGTTTTCGCCGGAAAACGCGTTCTCGGCCGAAAACGTGTACGTTTGCACTTCCCGGCCACAGGGAAGCTGCTAGCCGGGAATTCTCTGCCTGGTTCTACCCGCTGCCCGGAACGCTACGCAGGGCAAAAGCGATTCTCGTCCTCCGTGCTTGCTTTTTCTCAGAAAGAGCCGTGGTGTGCGTTTTCGCCGGAAAACGCGTTTTCGGCCGAAAACGTGTACGTTTGCACTTCCCGGCCACAGGGAAGCTGCTAGCCGGGAATTCTCTGCCTGGTTCTACCCGCTGCCCGGAACGCTACTCAGGGAAAAAGCGATACTCGTCCTCCGTGCTTGCTTTTCCCAGAAAGAGCCGTGGTGTGCGTTTTCGCCGTAAACGCGTTTTCGGCCGAAAACGTGTACGTTTGCACTTCCCCGCCACAGGGAAGCTGCTAGCCGGGAATTCTCTGCCTGGTTCTACCCGCTGCCCGGAACGCTACGCAGGGCAAAAGCGATTCTCGTCCTCCGTGCTTGCTTTTTCTCAGAAAGAGCCGTGGTGTGCGTTTTCGCCGGAAAACGCGTTTTCGGCCGAAAACGTGTACGTTTGCACTTCCCCGCCACATGGAAGCTGCTAGCAGGGAATTCGCTGCCTGATTCTACCCGCTGCCCGGAACGCTACGCAGGGCAAAAGCGATTCTCGTCCTCCGTGCTTGCTTTTTCTCAGAAAGAGCCGTGGTGTGCGTTTTCGCCGGAAAACGCGTTTTCGGCCGAAAACTTGTACGTTTGCACTTCCCAGCCACAGGGAAGCTGCTAGCCGGGAATTCTCTGCCTGGTTCTACCCGCTGCCCGGAACGCTACGCAGGGCAAAAGCAATTCTCGTCCTCCGTGCTTGCTTTTTCTCAGAAAGAGCCGTGGTGTGCGTTTTCGCCGGAAAACGCGTTTTCGGCCGAAAACGTGTACGTTTGCACTTCCCCGCCACAGGGAAGCTGCTAGCCGGGAATTCGCTGCCTATTTCTACCCGCTGCTCGGAACGCTACGCAGGGCAAAAGCGATTCTCGTCCTCCGTGCTTGCTTTTTCTCAGAAAGAGCCGTGGTGTGCGTTTTCGCCGGAAAACGCGTTTTCGGCCGAAAACGTGTACGTTTGCTCTTCCCGGCCACAGGGAAGCTGCTAGCCGGGAATTCTCTGCCTGGTTCTACCCGCTGCCCGGAACGCTACGCAGGGCAAAAGCGGTTCTCGTCCTCCGTGCTTGCTTTTTCTCAGAAAGAGCCGTGGTGTGCGTTTTCGCCGGAAAACGCGTTTTCGGCCGAAAACGTGTACGTTTGCACTTCCCAGCCACAGGGAAACTGCTAGCCGGGAATTCTCTGCCTGGTTATACCCGCTGCCCGGAACGCTACGCAGGGCAAAAGCGATTCTCGTCCTCCGTGCTTGCTTTTTCTCAGAAAGAGCCGTGGTGTGTGTTTTCGCCGGAAAACGTGTTTTCGGCCGAAAACGTGTACATTTGCACTTCCCGGCCACAGGGAAGCTGCTAGCCGGGAATTCTCTGCCTGGTTCTACCCGCTGCCCGGAACGCTACGCAGGGCAAAAGCGATTCTCGTCCTCCGTGCTTGCTTTTTCTCAGAAAGAGCCGTGGTGTGCGTTTTCGCCGGAAAACGCGTTTTCGGCCGAAAACGTGTACGTTTGCACTTCCCCGCCACATGGAAGCTGCTAGCAGGGAATTCGCTGCCTGATTCTACCCGCTGCCCGGAACGCTACGCAGGGCAAAAGCGATTCTCGTCCTCCGTGCTTGCTTTTTCTCAGAAAGAGCCGTGGTGTGCGTTTTCGCCGGAAAACGCGTTTTCGGCCGAAAACTTGTACGTTTGCACTTCCCAGCCACAGGGAAGCTGCTAGCCGGGAATTCTCTGCCTGGTTCTACCCGCTGCCCGGAACGCTACGCAGGGCAAAAGCAATTCTCGTCCTCCGTGCTTGCTTTTTCTCAGAAAGAGCCGTGGTGTGCGTTTTCGCCGGAAAACGCGTTTTCGGCCGAAAACGTGTACGTTTGCACTTCCCCGCCACAGGGAAGCTGCTAGCCGGGAATTCGCTGCCTATTTCTACCCGCTGCTCGGAACGCTACGCAGGGCAAAAGCGATTCTCGTCCTCCGTGCTTGCTTTTTCTCAGAAAGAGCCGTGGTGTGCGTTTTCGCCGGAAAACGCGTTTTCGGCCGAAAACGTGTACGTTTGCTCTTCCCGGCCACAGGGAAGCTGCTAGCCGGGAATTCTCTGCCTGGTTCTACCCGCTGCCCGGAACGCTACGCAGGGCAAAAGCGGTTCTCGTCCTCCGTGCTTGCTTTTTCTCAGAAAGAGCCGTGGTGTGCGTTTTCGCCGGAAAACGCGTTTTCGGCCGAAAACGTGTACGTTTGCACTTCCCAGCCACAGGGAAACTGCTAGCCGGGAATTCTCTGCCTGGTTCTACCCGCTGCCCGGAACGCTACGCAGGGCAAAAGCGATTCTCGTCCTCCGTGCTTGCTTTTTCTCAGAAAGAGCCGTGGTGTGTGTTTTCGCCGGAAAACGTGTTTTCGGCCGAAAACGTGTACATTTGCACTTCCCGGCCACAGGGAAGCTGCTAGCCGGGAATTCTCTGCCTGGTTCTACCCGCTGCCCGGAACGCTACGCAGGGCAAAAGCGATTCTCGTCCTCCGTGCTTGCTTTTTCTCAGAAAGAGCCGTGGTGTGCGTTTTCGCCGGAAAACGCGTTTTCGGCCGAAAACGTGTACGTTTGCACTTCCCCGCCACAGGGAAGCTGCTACCAGGGAATTCGCTGCCTGATTCTACCCGCTGCCCGGAACGCTACGGAGGGCAAAAGCGATTCTCGTCCTCCGTGCTTGCTTTTTCTCAGAAAGAGCCGTGGTGTGCGTTTTCGCCGGAAAACGCGTTTTCGGCCGAAAACGTGTACGTTTGCACTTCCCGGCCACAGGGAAGCTGCTAGCCGGGAATTCTCTGCCTGGTTCTACCCGCTGCCCGGAACGCTACGCAGGGCAAAAGCGATTCTCGTCCTCCGTGCTTGCTTTTTCTCAGAAAGAGCCGTGGTGTGCGTTTTCGCTGGTAAACGCGTTTTCGGCCGAAAACGTGTACGTTTGCACTTCCCGGCCACAGGGAAGCTGCTAGCCGGGAATTCTCTGCCTGGTTCTACCCGCTGCCCGGAACGCTACTCAGGGAAAAAGCGATTCTCGTCCTCCGTGCTTGCTTTTTCTCAGAAAGAGCCGTGGTGTGCGTTTTCGCCGTAAACGCGTTTTCGGCCGAAAACGTGTACGTTTGCACTTCCCCGCCACAGGGAAGCTGCTAGCCGGGAATTCTCTGCCTGGTTCTACCCGCTGCCCGGAACGCTACGCAGGGCAAAAGCGATTCTCGTCCTCCGTGCTTGCTTTTTCTCAGAAAGAGCCGTGGTGTGCGTTTTCGCCGGAAAACGCGTTTTCGGCCGAAAACGTGTACGTTTGCACTTCCCGGCCACAGGGAAGCTGCTAGACGGGAATTCTCTGCCTGGTTCTACCCGCTGCCCGGAACGCTACGCAGGGCAAAAGCGATTCTCGTCCTCCGTGCTTGCTTTTTCTCAGAAAGAGCCGTGGTGTGCGTTTTCGCCGCAAAACGCGTTTTCGGCCGAAAACGTGTACGTTTGCACTTCCCGGCCACAAGGAAGCTGCTAGACGGGAATTCTCTGCCTGGTTCTACCCGCTGCCCGGAACGCTACTCAGGGAAAAAGCGATTTTCGTCCTCCGTGCTTGCTTTTTCTCAGAAAGAGCCGTGGTGTGCGTTTTCGCCGTAAACGCGTTTTCGGCCGAAAACGTGTACGTTTGCACATCCCCGCCACAGGGAAGCTGCTAGCCGGGAATTCTCTGCCTGGTTCTACCCGCTGCCCGGAACGCTACGCAGGGCAAAAGCGATTCTCGTCCTCCGTGCTTGCTTTTTCTCAGAAAGAGCCGTGGTGTGTGTTTTCGCCGGAAAACGCGTTTTCGGCCGAAAACGTGTACGTTTGCACTTCCCGGCCACAGGGAAGCTGCTAGCCGGGAATTCTCTGCCTGGTTCTACCCGCTGCCCGGAACGCTACGCAGGGCAAAAGCGATTCTCGTCCTCCGTGCTTGCTTTTTCTCAGAAAGAGCCGTGGTGTGCGTTTTCGCCGGAAAACGCGTTTTCGGCCGAAAACGTGTACGTTTGCACTTCCCCGCCACAGGGAAGCTGCTAGCCGGGAATTCTCTGCCTGGTTCTACCCGCTGCCCGGAACACTATGCAGGGCAAAAGCGATTCTCGTCCTCCGTGCTTGCTTTTTCTCAGAAAGAGCCGTGGTGTGCGTTTTCGCCGGAAAACGTGTTTTCGGCCGAAAACGTGTACATTTGCACTTCCCGGCCACAGGGAAGCTGCTAGCCGGGAATTCTCTGCCTGGTTCTACCCGCTGCCCGGAACGCTACGCAGGGCAAAAGAGATTCTCGTCCTCCGTGCTTGCTTTTTCTCAGAAAGAGCCGTGGTGTGCGTTTTCGCCGGAAAACGCGTTTTCGGCCGAAAACGTGTACGTTTGCACTTCCCCGCCACAGGGAAGCTGCTACCAGGGAATTCGCTGCCTGATTCTACCCGCTGCCCGGAACGCTACGGAGGGCAAAAGCGATTCTCGTCCTCCGTGCTTGCTTTTTCTCAGAAAGAGCCGTGGTGTGCGTTTTCGCCGGAAAACGCGTTTTCGGCCGAAAACGTGTACGTTTGCACTTCCCGGCCACAGGGAAGCTGCTAGACGGGAATTCTCTGCCTGGTTCTACCCGCTGCCCGGAACGCTACGCAGGGCAAAAGCGATTCTCGTCCTCCGTGCTTGCTTTTTCTCAGAAAGAGCCGTGGTGTGCGTTTTCGCCGGTAAACGCGTTTTCGGCCGAAAACGTGTACGTTTGCACTTCCCGGCCACAGGGAAGCTGCTAGCCGGGAATTCTCTGCCTGGTTCTACCCGCTGCCCGGAACGCTACTCAGGGAAAAAGCGATTCTCGTCCTCCGTGCTTGCTTTTTCTCAGAAAGAGCCGTGGTGTGCGTTTTCGCCGGAAAACGCGTTTTCGGCCGAAAACGTGTACGTTTGCACTTCCCCGCCACAGGGAAGCTGCTAGACGGGAATTCGCTGCCTATTTCTACCCGCTGCTCGGAACGCTACGCAGGGCAAAAGCGATTCTCGTCCTCCGTGCTTGCTTTTTCTCAGAAAGAGCCGTGGTGTGCGTTTTCGCCGTAAAACGCGTTTTCGGCCGAAAACGTGTACGTTTGCACTTCCCCGCCACAGGGAAGCTGCTAGCGGGGAATTCTCTGCCTGGTTCTACCCGCTGCCCGGAACACTATGCAGGGCAAAAGCGATTCTCGTCCTTCGTGCTTGCTTTTTCTCAGAAAGAGCCGTGGTGTGCGTTTTCGCCGGAAAACGTGTTTTCGGCCGAAAACGTGTACATTTGCACTTCCCGGCCACAGGGAAGCTGCTAGCCGGGAATTCTCTGCCTGGTTCTACCCGCTGCCCGGAACGCTACGCAGGGCAAAAGCGATTCTCGTCCTCCGTGCTTGCTTTATCTCAGAAAGAGCCGTGGTGTGCGTTTTCGCCAGAAAACGCGTTTTCGGCCGAAAACGTGTACGTTTGCACTTCCCGGCCACAGGGAAGCTGCTAGCCGGGAATTCTCTGCCTGGTTCTACCCGCTGCCCGGAACGCTACTCAGGGAAAAAGCGATTCTCGTCCTCCGTGCTTGCTTTTTCTCAGAAAGAGCCGTGGTGTGCGTTTTCGCCGTAAACGCGTTTTCGGCCGAAAACGTGTACGTTTGCACTTCCCCGCCACAGGGAAGCTGCTAGCCGGGAATTCTCTGCCTGGTTCTACCCGCTGCCCGGAACGCTACGCAGGGCAAAAGCGATTCTCGTCCTCCGTGCTTGCTTTTTCTCAGAAAGAGCCGTGGTGTGCGTTTTCGCCGGAAAACGCGTTTTCGGCCGAAAACGTGTACGTTTGCACTTCCCCGCCACATGGAAGCTGCTAGCAGGGAATTCGCTGCCTGATTCTACCCGCTGCCCGGAACGCTACGCAGGGCAAAAGCGATTCTCGTCCTCCGTGCTTGCTTTTTCTCAGAAAGAGCCGTGGTGTGCGTTTTCGCCGGAAAACGCGTTTTCGGCCGAAAACTTGTACGTTTGCACTTCCCAGCCACAGGGAAGCTGCTAGCCGGGAATTCTCTGCCTGGTTCTACCCGCTGCCCGGAACGCTACGCAGGGCAAAAGCAATTCTCGTCCTCCGTGCTTGCTTTTTCTCAGAAAGAGCCGTGGTGTGCGTTTTCGCCGGAAAACGCGTTTTCGGCCGAAAACGTGTACGTTTGCACTTCCCGGCCACAGGGAAGCTGCTAGACGGGAATTCTCTGCCTGGTTCTACCCGCTGCTCGGAACGCTACGCAGGGCAAAAGCGATTCTCGTCCTCCGTGCTTGCTTTTTCTCAGAAAGAGCCGTGGTGTGCGTTTTCGCCGGAAAACGCGTTTTCGGCCGAAAACGTGTACGTTTGCTCTTCCCGGCCACAGGGAAGCTGCTAGCCGGGAATTCTCTGCCTGGTTCTACCCGCTGCCCGGAACGCTACGCAGGGCAAAAGCGGTTCTCGTCCTCCGTGCTTGCTTTTTCTCAGAAAGAGCCGTGGTGTGCGTTTTCGCCGGAAAACGCGTTTTCGGCCGAAAACGTGTACGTTTGCACTTCCCAGCCACAGGGAAACTGCTAGCCGGGAATTCTCTGCCTGGTTCTACCCGCTGCCCGGAACGCTACGCAGGGCAAAAGCGATTCTCGTCCTCCGTGCTTGCTTTTTCTCAGAAAGAGCCGTGGTGTGTGTTTTCGCCGGAAAACGCGTTTTCGGCCGAAAACGTGTACGTTTGCACTTCCCGGCCACTGGGAAGCTGCTAGCCGGGAATTCTCTGCCTGGTTCTACCCGCTGCCCGGAACGCTACGCAGGGCAAAAGCGATTCTCGTCCTCCGTGCTTGCTTTTTCTCAGAAAGAGCCGTGGTGTGCGTTTTCGCCGGAAAACGCGTTTTCGGCCGAAAACGTGTACGTTTGCACTTCCCCGCCACAGGGAAGCTGCTAGCGGGGAATTCTCTGCCTGGTTCTACCCGCTGCCCGGAACACTATGCAGGGCAAAAGCGATTCTCGTCCTCCGTGCTTGCTTTTTCTCAGAAAGAGCCGTGGTGTGCGTTTTCGCCGGAAAACGTGTTTTCGGCCGAAAACGTGTACATTTGCACTTCCCGGCCACAGGGAAGCTGCTAGCCGGGAATTCTCTGCCTGGTTCTAGCCGCTGCCCGGAACGCTACGCAGGGCAAAAGCGATTCTCGTCCTCCGTGCTTGCTTTTTCTCAGAAAGAGCCGTGGTGTGCGTTTTCGCCGGAAAACGCGTTTTCGGCCGAAAACGTGTACGTTTGCACTTCCCCGCCACAGGGAAGCTGCTACCAGGGAATTCGCTGCCTGATTCTACCCGCTGCCCGGAACGCTACGGAGGGCAAAAGCGATTCTCGTCCTCCGTGCTTGCTTTTTCTCAGAAAGAGCCGTGGTGTGCGTTTTCGCCGGAAAACGCGTTTTCGGCCGAAAACGTGTACGTTTGCACTTCCCGGCCACAGGGAAGCTGCTAGCCGGGAATTCTCTGCCTGGTTCTACCCGCTGCCCGGAACGCTACGCAGGGCAAAAGCGATTCTCGTCCTCCGTGCTTGCTTCTTCTCAGAAAGAGCCGTGGTGTGCGTTTTCGCCGGTAAACGCGTTTTCGGCCGAAAACGTGTACGTTTGCACTTCCCGGCCACAGGGAAGCTGCTAGCCGGGAATTCTCTGCCTGGTTCTACACGCTGCCCGGAACGCTACTCAGGGAAAAAGCGATTCTCGTCCTCCGTGCTTGCTTTTTCTCAGAAAGAGCCGTGGTGTGCGTTTTCGCCGTAAACGCGTTTTCGGCCGAAAACGTGTACGTTTGCACTTCCCCGCCACAGGGAAGCTGCTAGCCGGGAATTCTCTGCCTGGTTCTACCCGCTGCCCGGAACGCTACGCAGGGCAAAAGCGATTCTCGTCCTCCGTGCTTGCTTTTTCTCAGAAAGAGCCGTGGTGTGCGTTTTCGCCGGAAAACGCGTTTTCGGCCGAAAACGTGTACGTTTGCACTTCCCGGCCACAGGGAAGCTGCTAGACGGGAATTCTCTGCCTGGTTCTACCCGCTGCCCGGAACGCTACGCAGGGCAAAAGCGATTCTCGTCCTCCGTGCTTGCTTTTTGTCAGAAAGAGCCGTGGTGTGCGTTTTCGCCGCAAAACGCGTTTTCGGCCGAAAACGTGTACGTTTGCACTTCCCGGCCACAAGGAAGCTGCTAGACGGGAATTCTCTGCCTGGTTCTACCCGCTGCCCGGAACGCTACTCAGGGAAAAAGCGATTTTCGTCCTCCGTGCTTGCTTTTTCTCAGAAAGAGCCGTGGTGTGCGTTTTCGCCGTAAACGCGTTTTCGGCCGAAAACGTGTACGTTTGCACTTCCCCGCCACAGGGAAGCTGCTAGCCGGGAATTCTCTGCCTGGTTCTACCCGCTGCCCGGAACGCTACGCAGGGCAAAAGCGATTCTCGTCCTCCGTGCTTGCTTTTTCTCAGAAAGAGCCGTGGTGTGTGTTTTCGCCGGAAAACGCGTTTTCGGCCGAAAACGTGTACGTTTGCACTTCCCGGCCACAGGGAAGCTGCTAGACGGGAATTCTCTGCCTGGTTCTACCCGCTGCCCGGAACGCTACTCAGGGAAAAAGCGATTCTCGTCCTCCGTGCTTGCTTTTTCTCAGAAAGAGCCGTGGTGTGCGTTTTCGCCGGAAAAACGCGTTTTCGACCGAAAACGTTTACGTTTGCACTTCCCGGCCACAGGGAAGCTGCTAGACGGGAATTCTCTGCCTGGTTCTACCCGCTGCCCGGAACACTATGCAGGGCAAAAGCGATTCTCGTCCTCCGTGCTTGCTTTTTCTCAGAAAGAGCCGTGGTGTGCGTTTTCGCCGGAAAACGTGTTTTCGGCCGAAAACGTGTACATTTGCACTTCCCGGCCACAGGGAAGCTGCTAGCCGGGAATTCTCTGCCTGGTTCTACCCGCTGCCCGGAACGCTACGCAGGGCAAAAGCGATTCTCGTCCTCCGTGCTTGCTTTTTCTCAGAAAGAGCCGTGGTGTGCGTTTTCGCCGGAAAACGCGTTTTCGGCCGAAAACGTGTACGTTTGCACTTCCCCGCCACAGGGAAGCTGCTACCAGGGAATTCGCTGCCTGATTCTACCCGCTGCCCGGAACGCTACGCAGGGCAAAAGCGATTCTCGTCCTCCGTGCTTGCTTTTTCTCAGAAAGAGCCGTGGTGTGTGTTTTCGCCGGAAAACGCGTTTTCGGCCGAAAACGTGTACGTTTGCACTTCCCGGCCACAGGGAAGCTGCTAGACGGGAATTCTCTGCCTGGTTCTACCCGCTGCCCGGAACGCTACTCAGGGAAAAAGCGATTCTCGTCCTCCGTGCTTGCTTTTTCTCAGAAAGAGCCGTGGTGTGCGTTTTCGCCGGAAAAACGCGTTTTCGACCGAAAACGTTTACGTTTGCACTTCCCGGCCACAGGGAAGCTGCTAGACGGGAATTCTCTGCCTGGTTCTACCCGCTGCCCGGAACGCTACGCAGGGCAAAAGCGATTCTCGTCCTCCGTGCTTGCTTTTTCTCAGAAAGAGCCGTGGTGTGCGTTTTCGCCGGAAAACGCGTTTTCGGCCGAAAACGTGTACGTTTGCACTTCCCGGCCACAGGGAAGCTGCTAGACGGGAATTCTCTGCCTGGTTCTACCCGCTGCCCGGAACGCTACGGAGGGCAAAAGCGATTCTCGTCCTCCGTGCTTGCTTTTTCTCAGAAAGAGCCGTGGTGTGCGTTTTCGCCGGTAAACGCGTTTTCGGCCGAAAACGTGTACGTTTGCACTTCCCGGCCACAGGGAAGCTGCTAGCCGGGAATTCTCTGCCTGGTTCTACCCGCTGCCCGGAACGCTACGCAGGGCAAAAGCGATTCTCGTCCTCCGTGCTTGCTTTTTCTCAGAAAGAGCCGTGGTGTGCGTTTTCGCCGGAAAACGCGTTTTCGGCCGAAAACGTGTACGTTTGCACTTCCCCGCCACAGGGAAGCTGCTAGCCGGGAATTCTCTGCCTGGTTCTACCCGCTGCCCGGAACGCTACGCAGGGCAAAAGCGATTCTCGTCCTCCGTGCTTGCTTTTTCTCAGAAAGAGCCGTGGTGTGCGTTTTCGCCGGAAAACGAGTTTTCGGCCGAAAACGTGTACGTTTGCACTTCCCGGCCACAGGGAAGCTGCTAGACGGGAATTCTCTGCCTGGTTCTACCCGCTGCCCGGAACGCTACGCAGGGCAAAAGCGATTCTCGTCCTCCGTGCTTGCTTTTTCTCAGAAAGAGCCGTGGTGTGCGTTTTCGCCGCAAAACGCGTTTTCGGTCGAAAACGTGTACGTTCGCACTTCCCGGCCACAAGGAAGCTGCTAGACGGGAATTCTCTGCCTGGTTCTACCCGCTGCCCGGAACGCTACTCAGGGAAAAAGCGATTCTCGTCCTCCGTGCTTGCTTTTTCTCAGAAAGAGCCGTGGTGTGCGTTTTCGCCGTAAACGCGTTTTCGGCCGAAAACGTGTACGTTTGCACATCCCCGCCACAGGGAAGCTGCTAGCCGGGAATTCTCTGCCTGGTTCTACCCGCTGCCCGGAACGCTACGCAGGGCAAAAGCGATTCTCGTCCTCCGTGCTTGCTTTTTCTCAGAAAGAGCCGTGGTGTGCGTTTTCGCCGGAAAACGCGTTTTCGGCCGAAAACGTGTACGTTTGCACTTCCCCGCCACAGGGAAGCTGCTAGCCGGGAATTCGCTGCCTATTTCTACCCGCTGCTCGGAACGCTACGCAGGGCAAAAGCGATTCTCGTCCTCCGTGCTTGCTCTTTCTCAGAAAGAGCCGTGGTGTGCGTTTTCGCCGGAAAACGCGTTTTCGGCCGAAAACGTGTACGTTTGCACTTCCCGGCCACAGGGAAGCTGCTAGCCGGGAATTCTCTGCCTGGTTCTACCCGCTGCCCGGAACGCTACGCAGGGCAAAAGCGATTCTCGTCCTCCGTGCTTGCTTTTTCTCAGAAAGAGCCGTGGTGTGCGTTTTCGCCGGAAAACGCGTTTTCGGCCGAAAACGTGTACGTTTGCACTTCCCAGCCACAGGGAAGCTGCTAGCCGGGAATTCTCTGCCTGGTTCTACCCGCTGCCCGGAACGCTACGCAGGGCAAAAGCAATTCTCGTCCTCCGTGCTTGCTTTTTCTCAGAAAGAGCCGTGGTGTGCGTTTTAGCCGGAAAACGCGTTTTCGGCCGAATACGTGTACGTTTGCACTTCGCCGCCACAGGGAAGCTGCTAGCCGGGAATTCGCTGCCTATTTCTACCCGCTGCTCAGAACGCTACGCAGGGCAAAAACGATTCTCGTCCTCCGTGCTTGCTTTTTCTCAGAAAGAGCCGTGGTGTGCGTTTTCTCCAGAAAACGCGTTTTCGGCCGGAAACGTGTACGTTTGCACTTCCCGGCCACAGGGAAGCTGCTAGACGGGAATTCTCTGCCTGGTTCTACCCGCTGCCCGGAACGCTACTCAGGGAAAAAGCGATTCTCGTCCTCCGTGCTTGCTTTTTCTCAGAAAGAGCCGTGGTGTGCGTTTTCGCCGGAAAAACGCGTTTTCGACCGAAAACGTTTACGTTTGCACTTCCCGGCCACAGGGAAGCTGCTAGACGGGAATTCTCTGCCTGGTTCTACCCGCTGCCCGGAACGCTACGCAGGGCAAAAGCGATTCTCGTCCTCCGTGCTTGCTTTTTCTCAGAAAGAGCCGTGGTGTGCGTTTTCGCCGGAAAACGCGTTTTCGGCCGAAAACGTGTACGTTTGCACTTCCCGGCCACAGGGAAGCTGCTAGACGGGAATTCTCTGCCTGGTTCTACCCGCTGCCCGGAACGCTACGGAGGGCAAAAGCGATTCTCGTCCTCCGTGCTTGCTTTTTCTCAGAAAGAGCCGTGGTGTGCGTTTTCGCCGGTAAACGCGTTTTCGGCCGAAAACGTGTACGTTTGCACTTCCCGGCCACAGGGAAGCTGCTAGCCGGGAATTCTCTGCCTGGTTCTACCCGCTGCCCGGAACGCTACGCAGGGCAAAAGCGATTCTCGTCCTCCGTGCTTGCTTTTTCTCAGAAAGAGCCGTGGTGTGCGTTTTCGCCGGAAAACGCGTTTTCGGCCGAAAACGTGTACGTTTGCACTTCCCCGCCACAGGGAAGCTGCTAGCCGGGAATTCTCTGCCTGGTTCTACCCGCTGCCCGGAACGCTACGCAGGGCAAAAGCGATTCTCGTCCTCCGTGCTTGCTTTTTCTCAGAAAGAGCCGTGGTGTGCGTTTTCGCCGGAAAACGCGTTTTCGGCCGAAAACGTGTACGTTTGCACTTCCCGGCCACAGGGAAGCTGCTAGACGGGAATTCTCTGCCTGGTTCTACCCGCTGCCCGGAACGCTACGCAGGGCAAAAGCGATTCTCGTCCTCCGTGCTTGCTTTTTCTCAGAAAGAGCCGTGGTGTGCGTTTTCGCCGCAAAACGCGTTTTCGGCCGAAAACGTGTACGTTTGCACTTCCCGGCCACAAGGAAGCTGCTAGACGGGAATTCTCTGCCTGGTTCTACCCGCTGCCCGGAACGCTACTCAGGGAAAAAGCGATTCTCGTCCTCCGTGCTTGCTTTTTCTCAGAAAGAGCCGTGGTGTGCGTTTTCGCCGTAAACGCGTTTTCGGCCGAAAACGTGTACGTTTGCACATCCCCGCCACAGGGAAGCTGCTAGCCGGGAATTCTCTGCCTGGTTCTACCCGCTGCCCGGAACGCTACGCAGGGCAAAAGCGATTCTCGTCCTCCGTGCTTGCTTTTTCTCAGAAAGAGCCGTGGTGTGCGTTTTCGCCGGAAAACGCGTTTTCGGCCGAAAACGTGTACGTTTGCACTTCCCCGCCACAGGGAAGCTGCTAGCCGGGAATTCGCTGCCTATTTCTACCCGCTGCTCGGAACGCTACGCAGGGCAAAAGCGATTCTCGTCCTCCGTGCTTGCTCTTTCTCAGAAAGAGCCGTGGTGTGCGTTTTCGCCGGAAAACGCGTTTTCGGCCGAAAACGTGTACGTTTGCACTTCCCGGCCACAGGGAAGCTGCTAGCCGGGAATTCTCTGCCTGGTTCTACCCGCTGCCCGGAACGCTACGCAGGGCAAAAGCGATTCTCGTCCTCCGTGCTTGCTTTTTCTCAGAAAGAGCCGTGGTGTGCGTTTTCGCCGGAAAACGCGTTTTCGGCCGAAAACGTGTACGTTTGCACTTCCCAGCCACAGGGAAGCTGCTAGCCGGGAATTCTCTGCCTGGTTCTACCCGCTGCCCGGAACGCTACGCAGGGCAAAAGCAATTCTCGTCCTCCGTGCTTGCTTTTTCTCAGAAAGAGCCGTGGTGTGCGTTTTAGCCGGAAAACGCGTTTTCGGCCGAATACGTGTACGTTTGCACTTCGCCGCCACAGGGAAGCTGCTAGCCGGGAATTCGCTGCCTGGTTCTACCCGCTGCTCGGAACGCTACGCAGGGCAAAAGCGATTCTCGTCCTCCGTGCTTGCTTTTTCTCAGAAAGAGCCGTGGTGTGCGTTTTCGCCGTAAAACGCGTTTTCGGCCGAAAACGTGTACGTTTGCTCTTCCCGGCCACAGGGAATCTGCTAGCCGGGAATTCTCTGCCTGGTTCTACCCGCTGCCCGGAACGCTACGCAGGGCAAAAGCGATTCTCGTCCTCCGTGCTTGCTTTTTCTCAGAAAGAGCCGTGGTGTGCGTTTTCGCCGGAAAACGCGTTTTTGGCTGAAAACGTGTACGTTGGCACTTCCCGGCCACAGGGAAGCTGCTAGACGGGAATTCTCTGCCTGGTTCTACCCGCTGCCCGGAACACTATGCAGGGCAAAAGCGATTCTCGTCCTCCGTGCTTGGTTTTTCTCAGAAAGAGCCGTGGTGTGCGTTTTCGCCGGAAAACGCGTTTTCGGCCGAAAACGTGTACGTTGGCTCTTCCCGGTCACAGGGAAGCTGCTAGACGGGAATTCTCTGCCTGGTTCTACCCGCTGCCCGGAACGCTACGCAGGGCAAAAGCGGTTCTCGTCCTCCGTGCTTGCTTTTTCTCAGAAAGAGCCGTGGTGTGCGTTTTCGCCGGAAAACGCGTTTTCGGCCGAAAACGTGTACGTTTGCACTTCCCCGCCACAGGGAAGCTGCTAGCAGGGAATTCTCTGCCTGGTTCTACCCGCTGCCCGGAACAATACGCAGGGCAAAAGCGATTCTCGTCCTCCGTGCTTGCTTTTTCTCAGAAAGAGCCGTGGTGTGCGTTTTCGCGGGAAAACGCGTTTTAGCCCGAAAACGTGTACGTTTGCACTTCCCCGCCACAGGGAAGCTGCTAGCCGGGAATTCTCTGCCTGGTTCTACCCGCTGCCCGGAACGCTACGCAGGGCAAAAGCGATTCTCGTCCTCCGTGCTTGCTTTTTCTCAGAAAGAGCCGTGGTGTGCGTTTTCGCCGGAAAACGCGTTTTCGGCCGAAAACGTGTACGTTTGCACTTCCCCGCCACAGGGAAGCTGCTAGCCGGGAATTCTCTGCCTATTTCTACCCGCTGCTCAGAACGCTACGCAGGGCAAAAGCGATTCTCGTCCTCCGTGCTTGCTTTTTCTCAGAAAGTGCCGTGGTGTGCGTTTTCGCGGGAAAACGAGATTTCGGCCGAAAACGTGTACGTTTGCACTTCCCCGCCACAGGGAAGCTGCTAGCCGGGAATTCTCTGCCTGGTTCTACCCGCTGCCCGGAACGCTACGCAGGGCAAAAGCGATTCTCGTCCTCCGTGCTTGCTTTTTCTCAGAAAGAGCCGTGGTGTGTGTTTTAGCCGGAAAACGCGTTTTCGGCCGAAAACGTGTACGTTTGCACTTCCCGGCCACAGGGAAGCTGCTAGCCGGGAATTCTCTGCCTGGTTCTACCCGCTACCCGGAACGCTACGCAGGGCAAAAGCGATTTTCGTCCTCCGTGCTTGCTTTTTCTCAGAAAGAGCCGTGGTGTGCTTTTTCGCCGGAAAACGCGTTTTCGGCCGAAAACGTGTACGTTTGCACTTCCTGGCAACAGGGAAGCTGCTAGCCGGCAATTCGCTGCCTATTTCTACCCGCTGCTCAGAACGCTACGCAGGGCAAAAACGATTCTCGTCCTCCGTGCTTGCTTTTTCTCAGAAAGAGCCGTGGTGTGCGTTTTCTCCAGAAAACGCGTTTTCGGCCGGAAACGTGTACGTTTGCACTTCCCCGCCACAGGGAAGCTGCTAGCCGGCAATTCTCTGCCTGGTTCTACCCGCTGCCCAGAACGCTACGCAGGGCAAAAGCGATTCTCGTCCTCCGTGCTTGCTTTTTCTCAGAAAGAGCCGTGGTGTGCGTTTTCGCCGGAAAACGCGTTTTCGGCCGAAAACGTGTACGTTTGCACTTCCCCGCCACAGGGAAGCTGCTAGCAGGGAATTCTCTGCCTGGTTCTACCCGCTGCCCGGAACAATACGCAGGGCAAAAGCGATTCTCGTCCTCCGTGCTTGCTTTTTCTCAGAAAGAGCCGTGGTGTGCGTTTTCGCGGGAAAACGCGTTTTAGCCCGAAAACGTGTACGTTTGCACTTCCCCGCCACAGGGAAGCTGCTAGCCGGGAATTCTCTGCCTGGTTCTACCCGCTGCCCGGAACGCTACGCAGGGCAAAAGCGATTCTCGTCCTCCGTGCTTGCTTTTTCTCAGAAAGAGCCGTGGTGTGCGTTTTCGCCGGAAAACGCGTTTTCGGCCGAAAACGTGTACGTTTGCACTTCCCCGCCACAGGGAAGCTGCTAGCCGGGAATTCTCTGCCTATTTCTACCCGCTGCTCAGAACGCTACGCAGGGCAAAAGCGATTCTCGTCCTCCGTGCTTGCTTTTTCTCAGAAAGTGCCGTGGTGTGCGTTTTCGCGGGAAAACGAGATTTCGGCCGAAAACGTGTACGTTTGCACTTCCCCGCCACAGGGAAGCTGCTAGCCGGGAATTCTCTGCCTGGTTCTACCCGCTGCCCGGAACGCTACGCAGGGCAAAAGCGATTCTCGTCCTCCGTGCTTGCTTTTTCTCAGAAAGAGCCGTGGTGTGCGTTTTAGCCGGAAAACGCGTTTTCGGCCGAAAACGTGTACGTTTGCACTTCCCGGCCACAGGGAAGCTGCTAGCCGGCAATTCGCTGCCTGGTTCTACCCGCTACCCGGAACGCTACGCAGGGCAAAAGCGATTTTCGTCCTCCGTGCTTGCTTTTTCTCAGAAAGAGCCGTGGTGTGCTTTTTCGCCGGAAAACGCGTTTTCGGCCGAAAACGTGTACGTTTGCACTTCCTGGCAACAGGGAAGCTGCTAGCCGGCAATTCGCTGCCTATTTCTACCCGCTGCTCAGAACGCTACGCAGGGCAAAAACGATTCTCGTCCTCCGTGCTTGCTTTTTCTCAGAAAGAGCCGTGGTGTGCGTTTTCTCCAGAAAACGCGTTTTCGGCCGGAAACGTGTACGTTTGCACTTCCCGGCCACAGGGAAGCTGCTAGACGGGAATTCTCTGCCTGGTTCTACCCGCTGCCCGGAACGCTACTCAGGGAAAAAGCGATTCTCGTCCTCCGTGCTTGCTTTTTCTCAGAAAGAGCCGTGGTGTGCGTTTTCGCCGGAAAAACGCGTTTTCGACCGAAAACGTTTACGTTTGCACTTCCCGGCCACAGGGAAGCTGCTAGACGGGAATTCTCTGCCTGGTTCTACCCGCTGCCCGGAACGCTACGCAGGGCAAAAGCGATTCTCGTCCTCCGTGCTTGCTTTTTCTCAGAAAGAGCCGTGGTGTGCGTTTTCGCCGGAAAACGCGTTTTCGGCCGAAAACGTGTACGTTTGCACTTCCCGGCCACAGGGAAGCTGCTAGACGGGAATTCTCTGCCTGGTTCTACCCGCTGCCCGGAACGCTACGGAGGGCAAAAGCGATTCTCGTCCTCCGTGCTTGCTTTTTCTCAGAAAGAGCCGTGGTGTGCGTTTTCGCCGGTAAACGCGTTTTCGGCCGAAAACGTGTACGTTTGCACTTCCCGGCCACAGGGAAGCTGCTAGCCGGGAATTCTCTGCCTGGTTCTACCCGCTGCCCGGAACGCTACGCAGGGCAAAAGCGATTCTCGTCCTCCGTGCTTGCTTTTTCTCAGAAAGAGCCGTGGTGTGCGTTTTCGCCGGAAAACGCGTTTTCGGCCGAAAACGTGTACGTTTGCACTTCCCCGCCACAGGGAAGCTGCTAGCCGGGAATTCTCTGCCTGGTTCTACCCGCTGCCCGGAACGCTACGCAGGGCAAAAGCGATTCTCGTCCTCCGTGCTTGCTTTTTCTCAGAAAGAGCCGTGGTGTGCGTTTTCGCCGGAAAACGCGTTTTCGGCCGAAAACGTGTACGTTTGCACTTCCCGGCCACAGGGAAGCTGCTAGACGGGAATTCTCTGCCTGGTTCTACCCGCTGCCCGGAACGCTACGCAGGGCAAAAGCGATTCTCGTCCTCCGTGCTTGCTTTTTCTCAGAAAGAGCCGTGGTGTGCGTTTTCGCCGCAAAACGCGTTTTCGGCCGAAAACGTGTACGTTTGCACTTCCCGGCCACAAGGAAGCTGCTAGACGGGAATTCTCTGCCTGGTTCTACCCGCTGCCCGGAACGCTACTCAGGGAAAAAGCGATTCTCGTCCTCCGTGCTTGCTTTTTCTCAGAAAGAGCCGTGGTGTGCGTTTTCGCCGTAAACGCGTTTTCGGCCGAAAACGTGTACGTTTGCACATCCCCGCCACAGGGAAGCTGCTAGCCGGGAATTCTCTGCCTGGTTCTACCCGCTGCCCGGAACGCTACGCAGGGCAAAAGCGATTCTCGTCCTCCGTGCTTGCTTTTTCTCAGAAAGAGCCGTGGTGTGCGTTTTCGCCGGAAAACGCGTTTTCGGCCGAAAACGTGTACGTTTGCACTTCCCCGCCACAGGGAAGCTGCTAGCCGGGAATTCGCTGCCTATTTCTACCCGCTGCTCGGAACGCTACGCAGGGCAAAAGCGATTCTCGTCCTCCGTGCTTGCTCTTTCTCAGAAAGAGCCGTGGTGTGCGTTTTCGCCGGAAAACGCGTTTTCGGCCGAAAACGTGTACGTTTGCACTTCCCGGCCACAGGGAAGCTGCTAGCCGGGAATTCTCTGCCTGGTTCTACCCGCTGCCCGGAACGCTACGCAGGGCAAAAGCGATTCTCGTCCTCCGTGCTTGCTTTTTCTCAGAAAGAGCCGTGGTGTGCGTTTTCGCCGGAAAACGCGTTTTCGGCCGAAAACGTGTACGTTTGCACTTCCCAGCCACAGGGAAGCTGCTAGCCGGGAATTCTCTGCCTGGTTCTACCCGCTGCCCGGAACGCTACGCAGGGCAAAAGCAATTCTCGTCCTCCGTGCTTGCTTTTTCTCAGAAAGAGCCGTGGTGTGCGTTTTAGCCGGAAAACGCGTTTTCGGCCGAATACGTGTACGTTTGCACTTCGCCGCCACAGGGAAGCTGCTAGCCGGGAATTCGCTGCCTGGTTCTACCCGCTGCTCGGAACGCTACGCAGGGCAAAAGCGATTCTCGTCCTCCGTGCTTGCTTTTTCTCAGAAAGAGCCGTGGTGTGCGTTTTCGCCGTAAAACGCGTTTTCGGCCGAAAACGTGTACGTTTGCTCTTCCCGGCCACAGGGAATCTGCTAGCCGGGAATTCTCTGCCTGGTTCTACCCGCTGCCCGGAACGCTACGCAGGGCAAAAGCGGTTCTCGTCCTCCGTGCTTGCTTTTTCTCAGAAAGAGCCGTGGTGTGCGTTTTCGCCGGTAAACGCGTTTTCGGCCGAAAACGTGTACGTTTGCACTTCCCAGCCACAGGGAAACTGCTAGCCGGGAATTCTCTGCCTGGTTCTACCCGCTGCCCGGAACGCTACGCAGGGCAAAAGCGATTCTCGTCCTCCGTGCTTGCTTTTTCTCAGAAAGAGCCGTGGTGTGCGTTTTCGCCGGAAAACGCGTTTTCGGCCGAAAACGTGTACGTTTGCACTTCCCGGCCACAGGGAAGCTGCTAGCCGGGAATTCTCTGCCTGGTTCTACCCGCTGCCCGGAACGCTACGCAGGGCAAAAGCGATTCTCGTCCTCCGTGCTTGCTTTTTCTCAGAAAGAGCCGTGGTGTGCGTTTTCGCCGGAAAACGCGTTTTTGGCTGAAAACGTGTACGTTGGCACTTCCCGGCCACAGGGAAGCTGCTAGACGGGAATTCTCTGCCTGGTTCTACCCGCTGCCCGGAACACTATGCAGGGCAAAAGCGATTCTCGTCCTCCGTGCTTGGTTTTTCTCAGAAAGAGCCGTGGTGTGCGTTTTCGCCGGAAAACGCGTTTTCGGCCGAAAACGTGTACGTTGGCTCTTCCCGGTCACAGGGAAGCTGCTAGACGGGAATTCTCTGCCTGGTTCTACCCGCTGCCCGGAACGCTACGCAGGGCAAAAGCGGTTCTCGTCCTCCGTGCTTGCTTTTTCTCAGAAAGAGCCGTGGTGTGCGTTTTCGCCGGAAAACGCGTTTTCGGCCGAAAACGTGTACGTTTGCACTTCCCCGCCACAGGGAAGCTGCTAGCAGGGAATTCTCTGCCTGGTTCTACCCGCTGCCCGGAACAATACGCAGGGCAAAAGCGATTCTCGTCCTCCGTGCTTGCTTTTTCTCAGAAAGAGCCGTGGTGTGCGTTTTCGCGGGAAAACGCGTTTTAGCCCGAAAACGTGTACGTTTGCACTTCCCCGCCACAGGGAAGCTGCTAGCCGGGAATTCTCTGCCTGGTTCTACCCGCTGCCCGGAACGCTACGCAGGGCAAAAGCGATTCTCGTCCTCCGTGCTTGCTTTTTCTCAGAAAGAGCCGTGGTGTGCGTTTTCGCCGGAAAACGCGTTTTCGGCCGAAAACGTGTACGTTTGCACTTCCCCGCCACAGGGAAGCTGCTAGCCGGGAATTCTCTGCCTATTTCTACCCGCTGCTCAGAACGCTACGCAGGGCAAAAGCGATTCTCGTCCTCCGTGCTTGCTTTTTCTCAGAAAGTGCCGTGGTGTGCGTTTTCGCGGGAAAACGAGATTTCGGCCGAAAACGTGTACGTTTGCACTTCCCCGCCACAGGGAAGCTGCTAGCCGGGAATTCTCTGCCTGGTTCTACCCGCTGCCCGGAACGCTACGCAGGGCAAAAGCGATTCTCGTCCTCCGTGCTTGCTTTTTCTCAGAAAGAGCCGTGGTGTGCGTTTTAGCCGGAAAACGCGTTTTCGGCCGAAAACGTGTACGTTTGCACTTCCCGGCCACAGGGAAGCTGCTAGCCGGCAATTCGCTGCCTGGTTCTACCCGCTACCCGGAACGCTACGCAGGGCAAAAGCGATTTTCGTCCTCCGTGCTTGCTTTTTCTCAGAAAGAGCCGTGGTGTGCTTTTTCGCCGGAAAACGCGTTTTCGGCCGAAAACGTGTACGTTTGCACTTCCTGGCAACAGGGAAGCTGCTAGCCGGCAATTCGCTGCCTATTTCTACCCGCTGCTCAGAACGCTACGCAGGGCAAAAACGATTCTCGTCCTCCGTGCTTGCTTTTTCTCAGAAAGAGCCGTGGTGTGCGTTTTCTCCAGAAAACGCGTTTTCGGCCGGAAACGTGTACGTTTGCACTTCCCCGCCACAGGGAAGCTGCTAGCCGGCAATTCTCTGCCTGGTTCTACCCGCTGCCCAGAACGCTACGCAGGGCAAAAGCGATTCTCGTCCTCCGTGCTTGCTTTTTCTCAGAAAGAGCCGTGGTGTGCGTTTTCGCCGGAAAACGCGTTTTCGACCGAAAACGTTTACGTTTGCACTTCCCGGCCACAGGGAAGCTGCTAGCCGGGAATTCTCTGCCTGGTTCTACCCGCTGCCCGGAACGCTACGCAGGGCAAAAGCGATTCTCGTCCTCCGTGCCTGCTTTTTCTCAGAAAGAGCCGTGGTGTGCGTTTTCGCCGGAAAACGCGTTTTCGGCCGAAAACGTGTACGTTTGCACTTCCCCGCCACAGGGAAGCTGCTACCAGGGAATTCGCTGCCTGGTTCTACCCGCTGCCCGGAACACTATGCAGGGCAAAAGCGATTCTCGTCCTCCGTGCTTGCTTTTTCTCAGAAAGAGCCGTGGTGTGCGTTTTCGCCGGAAAACGCGTTTTCGGCCGAAAACGTGTACGTTTGCACTTCCCGGCCACAAGGAAGCTGCTAGACGGGAATTCTCTGCCTGGTTCTACCCGCTGCCCGGAACGCTACTCAGGGAAAAAGCGATTATCGTCCTCCGTGCTTGCTTTTTCTCAGAAAGAGCCGTGGTGTGCGTTTTCGCCGTAAACGCGTTTTCGGCCGAAAACGTGTACGTTTGCACATCCCCGCCACAGGGAAGCTGCTAGCCGGGAATTCTCTGCCTGGTTCTACCCGCTGCCCGGAACGCTACGCAGGGCAAAAGCGATTCTCGTCCTCCGTGCTTGCTTTTTCTCAGAAAGAGCCGTGGTGTGCGTTTTCGCCGGAAAACGCGTTTTCGGCCAAAAACGTGTACGTTTGCACTTCCCCGCCACAGGGAAGCTGCTAGCCGGGAATTCGCTGCCTATTTCTACCCGCTGCTCGGAACGCTACGCAGGGCAAAAGCGATTCTCGTCCTCCGTGCTTGCTCTTCTCAGAAAGAGCCGTGGTGTGCGTTTTCGCCGGAAAACGCGTTTTCGGCCGAAAACGTGTACGTTTGCACTTCCCGGCCACAGGGAAGCTGCTAGCCGGGAATTCTCTGCCTGCTTCTACCCGCTGCCCGGAACGCTACGCAGGGCAAAAGCGATTCTCGTCCTCCGTGCTTGCTTTTTCTCAGAAAGAGCCGTGGTGTGCGTTTTCGCCGGAAAACGCGTTTTCGGCCGAAAACGTGTACGTTTGCACTTCCCAGCCACTGGGAAGCTGCTAGCCGGGAATTCTCTGCCTGGTTCTACCCGCTGCCCGGAACGCTACGCAGGGCAAAAGCAATTCTCGTCCTCCGTGCTTGCTTTTTCTCAGAAAGAGCCGTGGTGTGCGTTTTAGCCGGAAAACGCGTTTTCGGCCGAAAACGTGTACGTTTGCACTTCCCCGCCACAGGGAAGCTGCTAGCCGGGAATTCGCTGCCTATTTCTACCCGCTACTCGGAACGCTACGCAGGGCAAAAGCGATTCTCGTCCTCCGTGCTTGCTTTTTCTCAGAAAGAGCCGTGGTGTGCGTTTTCGCCGTAAAACGCGTTTTCGGCCGAAAACGTGTACGTTTGCTCTTCCCGGCCACAGGGAAGCTGCTAGCCGGGAATTCTCTGCCTGGTTCTACCCGCTGCCCGGAACGCTACGCAGGGCAAAAGCGGTTCTCGTCCTCCGTGCTTGCTTTTTCTCAGAAAGAGCCGTGGTGTGCGTTTTCGCCGGTAAACGCGTTTTCGGCCGAAAAAGTGTACGTTTGCACTTCCCAGCCACAGGGAAACTGCTAGCCGGGAATTCTCTGCCTGGTTCTACCCGCTGCCCGGAACGCTACGCAGGGCAAAAGCGATTCTCGTCCTCCGTGCTTGCTTTTTCTCAGAAAGAGCCGTGGTGTGCGTTTTCGCCGGAAAACGCGTTTTCGGCCGAAAACGTGTACGTTTGCACTTCCCGGCCACAGGGAAGCTGCTAGCCGGGAATTCTCTGCCTGGTTCTACCCGCTGCCCGGAACGCTACGCAGGGCAAAAGCGATTCTCGTCCTCCGTGCTTGCTTTTTCTCAGAAAGAGCCGTGGTGTGCGTTTTCGCCGGAAAACGCGTTTTCGGCCGAAAACGTGTACGTTTGCACTTCCCCGCCACAGGGAAGCTGCTAGCCGGGAATTCTCTGCCTGGTTCTACCCGCTGCCCGCAACGCTACGCAGGGCAAAAGCGATTCTCGTCCTCCGTGCTTGCTTTTTCTCAGAAAGAGCCGTGGTGTGCGTTTTCGCCGGAAAACGCGCTTTCGGCCGAAAACGTGTACGTTTGCACTTCCCGGCCACAGGGAAGCTGCTAGACGGGAATTCTCTGCCTGGTTCTACCCGCTGCCCGGAACGCTACGCAGGGCAAAAGCGATTTTCGTCCTCCGTGCTTGCTTTTTCTCAGAAAGAGCCGTGGTGTGCGTTTTCGCCGTAAAACGCGTTTTCGGCCGAAAACGTGTACGTTTGCACTTCCCCGCCACAGGGAAGCTGCTAGCCGGGAATTCTCTGCCTGGTTCTACCCGCTGCCCGGAACACTATGCAGGGCAAAAGCGATTCTCGTCCTCCGTGCTTGCTTTTTCTCAGAAAGAGCCGTGGTGTGCGTTTTCGCCGGAAAACGCGTTTTAGCCCGAAAACGTGTACGTTTGCACTTCCCCGCCACAGGGAAGCTGCTAGCCGGGAATTCTCTGCCTGGTTCTACCCGCTGCCCGGAACGCTACGCAGGGCAAAAGCGATTCTCGTCCTCCGTGCTTGCTTTTTCTCAGAAAGAGCCGTGGTGTGCGTTTTCGCCGGAAAACGCGCTTTCGGCCGAAAACGTGTACGTTTGCACTTCCCCGACACAGGGAAGCTGCTAGCCGGGAATTCTCTGCCTATTTCTACCCGCTGCTCAGAACGCTACGCAGGGCAAAAGCGATTCTCGTCCTCCGTGCTTGCTTTTTCTCAGAAAGTGCCGTGGTGTGCGTTTTCGCGGGAAAACGCGTTTTCGGCCGAAAACGTGTACGTTTGCACATCCCCGCCTCAGGGAAGCTGCTAGCCGGGAATTCTCTGCCTGGTTCTACCCGCTGCCCGGAACGCTACGCAGGGCAAAAGCGATTCTCGTCCTCCGTGCTTGCTTTTTCTCAGAAAGAGCCGTGGTGTGCGTTTTCGCCGGAAAACGCGTTTTCGGCCGAAAACGTGTACGTTTGCACTTCCCGGCCACAGGGAAGCTGCTAGCCGGGAATTCTCTGCCTGGTTCTACCCGCTGCCCGGAACGCTACGCAGGGCAAAAGCGATTTTCGTCCTCCGTGCTTGCTTTTTCTCAGAAAGAGCCGTGGTGTGCGTTTTCGCCGGAAAACGCGTTTTCGGCCGAAAACGTGTACGTTTGCACTTCCTGGCCACAGGTAAGCTGCTAGCCGGCAATTCGCTGCCTATTTCTACCCGCTGCTCAGAACGCTACGCAGGGCAAAAACGATTCTCGTCCTCCGTGCTTGCTTTTTCTCAGAAAGAGCCGTGGTGTGCGTTTTCTCCAGAAAACGCGTTTTCGGCCGGAAACGTGTACGTTTGCACTTCCCCGCCACAGGGAAGCTGCTAGCCGGCAATTCTCTGCCTGGTTCTACCCGCTGCCCAGAACGCTACGCAGGGCAAAAGCGATTCTCGTCCTCCGTGCTTGCTTTTTCTCAGAAAGAGCCGTGGTGTGCGTTTTCGCCGGAAAACGCGTTTTCGACCGAAAACGTTTACGTTTGCACTTCCCGGCCACAGGGAAGCTGCTAGACGGGAATTCTCTGCCTGGTTCTACCCGCTGCCCGGAACGCTACGCAGGGCAAAAGCGATTCTCGTCCTCCGTGCTTGCTTTTTCTCAGAAAGAGCCGTGGTGTGCGTTTTCGCCGGAAAACGCGTTTTCGGCCGAAAACGTGTACGTTTGCACTTCCCGGCCACAGGGAAGCTGCTAGCCGGGAATTCTCTGCCTGGTTCTACCCGCTGCCCGGAACGCTACGCAGGGCAAAAGCGATTCTCGTCCTCCGTGCTTGCTTTTTCTCAGAAAGAGCCGTGGTGTGCGTTTTCGCCGGAAAACGCGTTTTCGGCCGAAAACGTGTACGTTTGCAATTCCCCGCCACAGGGAAGCTGCTAGCAGGGAATTCGCTGCCTGATTCTACCCGCTGCCCGGAACGCTACGCAGGGCAAAAGCGATTCTCGTCCTCCGTGCTTGCTTTTTCTCAGAAAGAGCCGTGGTGTGTGTTTTCGCCGGAAAACGCGTTTTCGGCCGAAAACGTGTACGTTTGCACTTCCCGGCCACAGGGAAGCTGCTAGCCGGGAATTCTCTGCCTGGTTCTACCCGCTGCCGGGAACGCTACGCAGGGCAAAAGCGATTCTCGTCCTCCGTGCTTGCTTTTTCTCAGAAAGAGCCGTGGTGTGCGTTTTCGCCGGAAAACGCGTTTTCGGCCGAAAACGTGTACGCTTGCTCTTCCCGGCCACAGGGAAGCTGCTAGCCGGGAATTCTCTGCCTGGTTCTACCCGCTGCCCGGAACGCTACGCAGGGCAAAAGCGATTCTCGTCCTCCGTGCTTGCTTTTTCTCAGAAAGAGCCGTGGTGTGCGTTTTCGCCGTAAAACGCGTTTTCGGCCGGAAACGTGTACGTTTGCACTTCCCCGCCACAGGGAAGCTGCTAGCCGGGAATTCTCTGCCTGGTTCTACCCGCTGCCCGGAACACTATGCAGGGCAAAAGCGATTCTCGTCCTCCGTGCTTGCTTTTTCTCAGAAAGAGCCGTGGTGTGCGTTTTCGCCGGAAAACGCGTTTTTGTCTGAAAACGTGTACGTTTGCACTTCCCGGCCACAGGGAAGCTGCTAGCCGGGAATTCACTGCCTGGTTCTACCCGCTGCCCGGAACGCTACGCAGGGCAAAAGCGATTCTCGTCCTCCGTGCTTGCTTTTTCTCAGAAAGAGCCGTGGTGTGCGTTTTCGCCGGAAAACGCGTTTTCGGCCGAAAACGTGTACGTTTGCACTTCCCGGCCACAGGGAAGCTGCTAGACGGGAATTCTCTGCCTGGTTCTACCCGCTGCCCGGAACGCTACGCAGGGCAAAAGCGATTCTCGTCCTCCGTGCTTGCTTTTTCTCAGAAAGAGCCGTGGTGTGCTTTTTCGCCGGAAAACGCGTTTTCGGCCGAAAACGTGTACGTTTGCACTTCCCCGCCACAGGGAAGCTGCTAGCCGGGAATTCTCTACCTGGTTCTACCCGCTGCCCGGAACGCTACGCAGGGCAAAAGCGATTCTCGTCCTCCGTGCTTGCTTTTTCTCAGAAAGAGCCGTGGTGTGCGTTTTCGCCGGAAAACGCGTTTTCGGCCGAAAACGTGTACGTTTGCAATTCCCCGCCACAGGGAAGCTGCTAGCAGGGAATTCGCTGCCTGATTCTACCCGCTGCCCGGAACGCTACGCAGGGCAAAAGCGATTCTCGTCCTCCGTGCTTGCTTTTTCTCAGAAAGAGCCGTGGTGTGTGTTTTCGCCGGAAAACGCGTTTTCGGCCGAAAACGTGTACGTTTGCACTTCCCGGCCACAGGGAAGCTGCTAGCCGGGAATTCTCTGCCTGGTTCTACCCGCTGCCGGGAACGCTACGCAGGGCAAAAGCGATTCTCGTCCTCCGTGCTTGCTTTTTCTCAGAAAGAGCCGTGGTGTGCGTTTTCGCCGTAAAACGCGTTTTCGGCCGAAAACGTGTACGTTTGCACTTCCCCGCCACAGGGAAGCTGCTAGCCGGGAATTCTCTGCCTGGTTCTACCCGCTGCCCGGAACACTATGCAGGGCAAAAGCGGTTCTCGTCCTCCGTGCTTGCTTTTTCTCAGAAAGAGCCGTGGTGTGCGTTTTCGCCGGAAAACGCGTTTTCGGCCGAAAACGTGTACGTTTGCACTTCCCGGCCACAGGGAAGCTGCTAGCCGGGAATTCACTGCCTGGTTCTACCCGCTGCCCGGAACGCTACGCAGGGCAAAAGCGATTCTCGTCCTCCGTGCTTGCTTTTTCTCAGAAAGAGCCGTGGTGTGCGTTTTCGCCGGAAAACGCGTTTTCGGCCGAAAACGTGTACGTTTGCACTTCCCGGCCACAGGGAAGCTGCTAGACGGGAATTCTCTGCCTGGTTCTACCCGCTGCCCGGAACGCTACGCAGGGCAAAAGCGATTCTCGTCCTCCGTGCTTGCTTTTTCTCAGAAAGAGCCGTGGTGTGCTTTTTCGCCGGAAAACGCGTTTTCGGCCGAAAACGTGTACGTTTGCACTTCCCCGCCACAGGGAAGCTGCTAGCCGGGAATTCTCTGCCTGGTTCTACCCGCTGCCCGGAACGCTACGCAGGGCAAAAGCGATTCTCGTCCTCCGTGCTTGCTTGTTCTCAGAAAGAGCCGTGGTGTGCGTTTTCGACGGAAAACGTGTTTTCGGCCGAAAACGTGTACGTTTGCACTTCCCGGCCACAGGGAAGCTGCTAGCCGGGAATTCTCTGCCTGGTTCTACCCGCTGCCCGGAACGCTACGCAGGGCAAAAGCGATTCTCGTCCTCCGTGCTTGCTTTTTCTCAGAAAGAGCCGTGGTGTGCGTTTTAGCCGGAAAACGCGTTTTCGGCCGAATACGTGTACGTTTGCACTTCGCCGCCACAGGGAAGCTGCTAGCCGGGAATTCTCTGCCTATTTCTACCCGCTGCTCAGAACGCTACGCAGGGCAAAAGCGATTCTCGTCCTCCGTGCTTGCTTTTTCTCAGAAAGTGCCGTGGTGTGCGTTTTCGCGGGAAAACGAGATTTCGGCCGAAAACGTGTACGTTTGCACTTCCCCGCCACAGGGAAGCTGCTAGCCGGGAATTCTCTGCCTGGTTCTACCCGCTGCCCGGAACGCTACGCAGGGCAAAAGCGATTCTCGTCCTCCGTGCTTGCTTTTTCTCAGAAAGAGCCGTGGTGTGCGTTTTAGCCGGAAAACGCGTTTTCGGCCGAAAACGTGTACGTTTGCACTTCCCGGCCACAGGGAAGCTGCTAGCCGGCAATTCGCTGCCTGGTTCTACCCGCTACCCGGAACGCTACGCAGGGCAAAAGCGATTTTCGTCCTCCGTGCTTGCTTTTTCTCAGAAAGAGCCGTGGTGTGCTTTTTCGCCGGAAAACGCGTTTTCGGCCGAAAACGTGTACGTTTGCACTTCCCCGCCACAGGGAAGCTGCTAGCCGGCAATTCTCTGCCTGGTTCTACCCGCTGCCCAGAACGCTACGCAGGGCAAAAGCGATTCTCGTCCTCCGTGCTTGCTTTTTCTCAGAAAGAGCCGTGGTGTGCGTTTTCGCCGGAAAACGCGTTTTCGACCGAAAACGTTTACGTTTGCACTTCCCGGCCACAGGGAAGCTGCTAGCCGGGAATTCTCTGCCTGGTTCTACCCGCTGCCCGGAACGCTACGCAGGGCAAAAGCGATTCTCGTCCTCCGTGCCTGCTTTTTCTCAGAAAGAGCCGTGGTGTGCGTTTTCGCCGGAAAACGCGTTTTCGGCCGAAAACGTGTACGTTTGCACTTCCCCGCCACAGGGAAGCTGCTACCAGGGAATTCGCTGCCTGGTTCTACCCGCTGCCCGGAACACTATGCAGGGCAAAAGCGATTCTCGTCCTCCGTGCTTGCTTTTTCTCAGAAAGAGCCGTGGTGTGCGTTTTCGCCGGAAAACGCGTTTTCGGCCGAAAACGTGTACGTTTGCACTTCCCGGCCACAAGGAAGCTGCTAGACGGGAATTCTCTGCCTGGTTCTACCCGCTGCCCGGAACGCTACTCAGGGAAAAAGCGATTATCGTCCTCCGTGCTTGCTTTTTCTCAGAAAGAGCCGTGGTGTGCGTTTTCGCCGTAAACGCGTTTTCGGCCGAAAACGTGTACGTTTGCACATCCCCGCCACAGGGAAGCTGCTAGCCGGGAATTCTCTGCCTGGTTCTACCCGCTGCCCGGAACGCTACGCAGGGCAAAAGCGATTCTCGTCCTCCGTGCTTGCTTTTTCTCAGAAAGAGCCGTGGTGTGCGTTTTCGCCGGAAAACGCGTTTTCGGCCAAAAACGTGTACGTTTGCACTTCCCCGCCACAGGGAAGCTGCTAGCCGGGAATTCGCTGCCTATTTCTACCCGCTGCTCGGAACGCTACGCAGGGCAAAAGCGATTCTCGTCCTCCGTGCTTGCTCTTCTCAGAAAGAGCCGTGGTGTGCGTTTTCGCCGGAAAACGCGTTTTCGGCCGAAAACGTGTACGTTTGCACTTCCCGGCCACAGGGAAGCTGCTAGCCGGGAATTCTCTGCCTGCTTCTACCCGCTGCCCGGAACGCTACGCAGGGCAAAAGCGATTCTCGTCCTCCGTGCTTGCTTTTTCTCAGAAAGAGCCGTGGTGTGCGTTTTCGCCGGAAAACGCGTTTTCGGCCGAAAACGTGTACGTTTGCACTTCCCAGCCACTGGGAAGCTGCTAGCCGGGAATTCTCTGCCTGGTTCTACCCGCTGCCCGGAACGCTACGCAGGGCAAAAGCAATTCTCGTCCTCCGTGCTTGCTTTTTCTCAGAAAGAGCCGTGGTGTGCGTTTTAGCCGGAAAACGCGTTTTCGGCCGAAAACGTGTACGTTTGCACTTCCCCGCCACAGGGAAGCTGCTAGCCGGGAATTCGCTGCCTATTTCTACCCGCTACTCGGAACGCTACGCAGGGCAAAAGCGATTCTCGTCCTCCGTGCTTGCTTTTTCTCAGAAAGAGCCGTGGTGTGCGTTTTCGCCGTAAAACGCGTTTTCGGCCGAAAACGTGTACGTTTGCTCTTCCCGGCCACAGGGAAGCTGCTAGCCGGGAATTCTCTGCCTGGTTCTACCCGCTGCCCGGAACGCTACGCAGGGCAAAAGCGGTTCTCGTCCTCCGTGCTTGCTTTTTCTCAGAAAGAGCCGTGGTGTGCGTTTTCGCCGGTAAACGCGTTTTCGGCCGAAAAAGTGTACGTTTGCACTTCCCAGCCACAGGGAAACTGCTAGCCGGGAATTCTCTGCCTGGTTCTACCCGCTGCCCGGAACGCTACGCAGGGCAAAAGCGATTCTCGTCCTCCGTGCTTGCTTTTTCTCAGAAAGAGCCGTGGTGTGCGTTTTCGCCGGAAAACGCGTTTTCGGCCGAAAACGTGTACGTTTGCACTTCCCGGCCACAGGGAAGCTGCTAGACGGGAATTCTCTGCCTGGTTCTACCCGCTGCCCGGAACGCTACGCAGGGCAAAAGCGATTCTCGTCCTCCGTGCTTGCTTTTTCTCAGAAAGAGCCGTGGTGTGCGTTTTCGCCGGAAAACGCGTTTTCGGCCGAAAACGTGTACGTTTGCACTTCCCCGCCACAGGGAAGCTGCTAGCCGGGAATTCTCTGCCTGGTTCTACCCGCTGCCCGCAACGCTACGCAGGGCAAAAGCGATTCTCGTCCTCCGTGCTTGCTTTTTCTCAGAAAGAGCCGTGGTGTGCGTTTTCGCCGGAAAACGCGCTTTCGGCCGAAAACGTGTACGTTTGCACTTCCCGGCCACAGGGAAGCTGCTAGACGGGAATTCTCTGCCTGGTTCTACCCGCTGCCCGGAACGCTACGCAGGGCAAAAGCGATTTTCGTCCTCCGTGCTTGCTTTTTCTCAGAAAGAGCCGTGGTGTGCGTTTTCGCCGTAAAACGCGTTTTCGGCCGAAAACGTGTACGTTTGCACTTCCCCGCCACAGGGAAGCTGCTAGCCGGGAATTCTCTGCCTGGTTCTACCCGCTGCCCGGAACACTATGCAGGGCAAAAGCGATTCTCGTCCTCCGTGCTTGCTTTTTCTCAGAAAGAGCCGTGGTGTGCGTTTTCGCCGGAAAACGCGTTTTAGCCCGAAAACGTGTACGTTTGCACTTCCCCGCCACAGGGAAGCTGCTAGCCGGGAATTCTCTGCCTGGTTCTACCCGCTGCCCGGAACGCTACGCAGGGCAAAAGCGATTCTCGTCCTCCGTGCTTGCTTTTTCTCAGAAAGAGCCGTGGTGTGCGTTTTCGCCGGAAAACGCGCTTTCGGCCGAAAACGTGTACGTTTGCACTTCCCCGACACAGGGAAGCTGCTAGCCGGGAATTCTCTGCCTATTTCTACCCGCTGCTCAGAACGCTACGCAGGGCAAAAGCGATTCTCGTCCTCCGTGCTTGCTTTTTCTCAGAAAGTGCCGTGGTGTGCGTTTTCGCGGGAAAACGCGTTTTCGGCCGAAAACGTGTACGTTTGCACATCCCCGCCTCAGGGAAGCTGCTAGCCGGGAATTCTCTGCCTGGTTCTACCCGCTGCCCGGAACGCTACGCAGGGCAAAAGCGATTCTCGTCCTCCGTGCTTGCTTTTTCTCAGAAAGAGCCGTGGTGTGCGTTTTCGCCGGAAAACGCGTTTTCGGCCGAAAACGTGTACGTTTGCACTTCCCGGCCACAGGGAAGCTGCTAGCCGGGAATTCTCTGCCTGGTTCTACCCGCTGCCCGGAACGCTACGCAGGGCAAAAGCGATTTTCGTCCTCCGTGCTTGCTTTTTCTCAGAAAGAGCCGTGGTGTGCGTTTTCGCCGGAAAACGCGTTTTCGGCCGAAAACGTGTACGTTTGCACTTCCTGGCCACAGGTAAGCTGCTAGCCGGCAATTCGCTGCCTATTTCTACCCGCTGCTCAGAACGCTACGCAGGGCAAAAACGATTCTCGTCCTCCGTGCTTGCTTTTTCTCAGAAAGAGCCGTGGTGTGCGTTTTCTCCAGAAAACGCGTTTTCGGCCGGAAACGTGTACGTTTGCACTTCCCCGCCACAGGGAAGCTGCTAGCCGGCAATTCTCTGCCTGGTTCTACCCGCTGCCCAGAACGCTACGCAGGGCAAAAGCGATTCTCGTCCTCCGTGCTTGCTTTTTCTCAGAAAGAGCCGTGGTGTGCGTTTTCGCCGGAAAACGCGTTTTCGACCGAAAACGTTTACGTTTGCACTTCCCGGCCACAGGGAAGCTGCTAGACGGGAATTCTCTGCCTGGTTCTACCCGCTGCCCGGAACGCTACGCAGGGCAAAAGCGATTCTCGTCCTCCGTGCTTGCTTTTTCTCAGAAAGAGCCGTGGTGTGCGTTTTCGCCGGAAAACGCGTTTTCGGCCGAAAACGTGTACGTTTGCACTTCCCGGCCACAGGGAAGCTGCTAGCCGGGAATTCTCTGCCTGGTTCTACCCGCTGCCCGGAACGCTACGCAGGGCAAAAGCGATTCTCGTCCTCCGTGCTTGCTTTTTCTCAGAAAGAGCCGTGGTATGCGTTTTCGCCGGAAAACGCGTTTTCGGCCGAAAACGTGTACGTTTGCAATTCCCCGCCACAGGGAAGCTGCTAGCAGGGAATTCGCTGCCTGATTCTACCCGCTGCCCGGAACGCTACGCAGGGCAAAAGCGATTCTCGTCCTCCGTGCTTGCTTTTTCTCAGAAAGAGCCGTGGTGTGTGTTTTCGCCGGAAAACGCGTTTTCGGCCGAAAACGTGTACGTTTGCACTTCCCGGCCACAGGGAAGCTGCTAGCCGGGAATTCTCTGCCTGGTTCTACCCGCTGCCGGGAACGCTACGCAGGGCAAAAGCGATTCTCGTCCTCCGTGCTTGCTTTTTCTCAGAAAGAGCCGTGGTGTGCGTTTTCGCCGGAAAACGCGTTTTCGGCCGAAAACGTGTACGCTTGCTCTTCCCGGCCACAGGGAAGCTGCTAGCCGGGAATTCTCTGCCTGGTTCTACCCGCTGCCCGGAACGCTACGCAGGGCAAAAGCGATTCTCGTCCTCCGTGCTTGCTTTTTCTCAGAAAGAGCCGTGGTGTGCGTTTTCGCCGTAAAACGCGTTTTCGGCCGGAAACGTGTACGTTTGCACTTCCCCGCCACAGGGAAGCTGCTAGCCGGGAATTCTCTGCCTGGTTCTACCCGCTGCCCGGAACACTATGCAGGGCAAAAGCGATTCTCGTCCTCCGTGCTTGCTTTTTCTCAGAAAGAGCCGTGGTGTGCGTTTTCGCCGGAAAACGCGTTTTTGTCTGAAAACGTGTACGTTTGCACTTCCCGGCCACAGGGAAGCTGCTAGCCGGGAATTCACTGCCTGGTTCTACCCGCTGCCCGGAACGCTACGCAGGGCAAAAGCGATTCTCGTCCTCCGTGCTTGCTTTTTCTCAGAAAGAGCCGTGGTGTGCGTTTTCGCCGGAAAACGCGTTTTCGGCCGAAAACGTGTACGTTTGCACTTCCCGGCCACAGGGAAGCTGCTAGACGGGAATTCTCTGCCTGGTTCTACCCGCTGCCCGGAACGCTACGCAGGGCAAAAGCGATTCTCGTCCTCCGTGCTTGCTTTTTCTCAGAAAGAGCCGTGGTGTGCTTTTTCGCCGGAAAACGCGTTTTCGGCCGAAAACGTGTACGTTTGCACTTCCCCGCCACAGGGAAGCTGCTAGCCGGGAATTCTCTACCTGGTTCTACCCGCTGCCCGGAACGCTACGCAGGGCAAAAGCGATTCTCGTCCTCCGTGCTTGCTTTTTCTCAGAAAGAGCCGTGGTGTGCGTTTTCGCCGGAAAACGCGTTTTCGGCCGAAAACGTGTACGTTTGCAATTCCCCGCCACAGGGAAGCTGCTAGCAGGGAATTCGCTGCCTGATTCTACCCGCTGCCCGGAACGCTACGCAGGGCAAAAGCGATTCTCGTCCTCCGTGCTTGCTTTTTCTCAGAAAGAGCCGTGGTGTGTGTTTTCGCCGGAAAACGCGTTTTCGGCCGAAAACGTGTACGTTTGCACTTCCCGGCCACAGGGAAGCTGCTAGCCGGGAATTCTCTGCCTGGTTCTACCCGCTGCCGGGAACGCTACGCAGGGCAAAAGCGATTCTCGTCCTCCGTGCTTGCTTTTTCTCAGAAAGAGCCGTGGTGTGCGTTTTCGCCGTAAAACGCGTTTTCGGCCGAAAACGTGTACGTTTGCACTTCCCCGCCACAGGGAAGCTGCTAGCCGGGAATTCTCTGCCTGGTTCTACCCGCTGCCCGGAACACTATGCAGGGCAAAAGCGGTTCTCGTCCTCCGTGCTTGCTTTTTCTCAGAAAGAGCCGTGGTGTGCGTTTTCGCCGGAAAACGCGTTTTCGGCCGAAAACGTGTACGTTTGCACTTCCCGGCCACAGGGAAGCTGCTAGCCGGGAATTCACTGCCTGGTTCTACCCGCTGCCCGGAACGCTACGCAGGGCAAAAGCGATTCTCGTCCTCCGTGCTTGCTTTTTCTCAGAAAGAGCCGTGGTGTGCGTTTTCGCCGGAAAACGCGTTTTCGGCCGAAAACGTGTACGTTTGCACTTCCCGGCCACAGGGAAGCTGCTAGACGGGAATTCTCTGCCTGGTTCTACCCGCTGCCCGGAACGCTACGCAGGGCAAAAGCGATTCTCGTCCTCCGTGCTTGCTTTTTCTCAGAAAGAGCCGTGGTGTGCTTTTTCGCCGGAAAACGCGTTTTCGGCCGAAAACGTGTACGTTTGCACTTCCCCGCCACAGGGAAGCTGCTAGCCGGGAATTCTCTGCCTGGTTCTACCCGCTGCCCGGAACGCTACGCAGGGCAAAAGCGATTCTCGTCCTCCGTGCTTGCTTGTTCTCAGAAAGAGCCGTGGTGTGCGTTTTCGACGGAAAACGTGTTTTCGGCCGAAAACGTGTACGTTTGCACTTCCCGGCCACAGGGAAGCTGCTAGCCGGGAATTCTCTGCCTGGTTCTACCCGCTGCCCGGAACGCTACGCAGGGCAAAAGCGATTCTCGTCCTCCGTGCTTGCTTTTTCTCAGAAAGAGCCGTGGTGTGCGTTTTCGCCGGAAAACGCGTTTTCGGCCGAAAACGTGTACGTTTGCAATTCCCCGCCACAGGGAAGCTGCTAGCAGGGAATTCGCTGCCTGATTCTACCCGCTGCCCGGAACGCTACGCAGGGCAAAAGCGATTCTCGTCCTCCGTGCTTGCTTTTTCTCAGAAAGAGCCGTGGTGTGTGTTTTCGCCGGAAAACGCGTTTTCGGCCGAAAACGTGTACGTTTGCACTTCCCGGCCACAGGGAAGCTGCTAGCCGGGAATTCTCTGCCTGGTTCTACCCGCTGCCGGGAACGCTACGCAGGGCAAAAGCGATTCTCGTCCTCCGTGCTTGCTTTTTCTCAGAAAGAGCCGTGGTGTGCGTTTTCGCCGGAAAACGCGTTTTCGGCCGAAAACGTGTACGCTTGCTCTTCCCGGCCACAGGGCAGCTGCTAGCCGGGAATTCTCTGCCTGGTTCTACCCGCTGCCCGGAACGCTACGCAGGGCAAAAGCGATTCTCGTCCTCCGTGCTTGCTTTTTCTCAGAAAGAGCCGTGGTGTGCGTTTTCGCCGCAAAACGCGTTTTCCGCCGAAAACGTGTACGTTTGCACTTCCCCGCCACAGGGAAGCTGCTAGCCGGCAATTCGCTGCCTGGTTCTACCCGCTGCCCGGAACGCTACGCAGAGCAAAAGCGATTTTCGTCCTCCGTGCTTGCTTTTTCTCAGAAAGAGCCGTGGTGTGCTTTTTCGCCGGAAAACGCGTTTTCGGCCGAAAACGTGTACGTTTGCACTTCCTGGCCACAGGGAAGCTGCTAGCCGGCAATTCGCTGCCTATTTCTACCCGCTGCTCAGAACGCTACGCAGGGCAAAAACGATTCTCGTCCTCCGTGCTTGCTTTTTCTCAGAAAGAGCCGTGGTGTGCGTTTTCTCCAGAAAACGCGTTTTCGGCCGGAAACGTGTACGTTTGCACTTCCCCGCCACAGGGAAGCTGCTAGCCGGCAATTCTCTGCCTGGTTCTACCCGCTGCCCAGAACGCTACGCAGGGCAAAAGCGATTCTCGTCCTCCGTGCTTGCTTTTTCTCAGAAAGAGCCGTGGTGTGCGTTTTCGCCGGAAAACGCGTTTTCGACCGAAAACGTTTACGTTTGCACTTCCCGGCCACAGGGAAGCTGCTAGCCGGGAATTCTCTGCCTGGTTCTACCCGCTGCCCGGAACGCTACGCAGGGCAAAAGCGATTCTCGTCCTCCGTGCTTGCTTTTTCTCAGAAAGAGCCGTGGTGTGCGTTTTCGACGGAAAACGCGTTTTCGGCCGAAAACGTGTACGTTTGCACTTCCCGGCCACAGGGAAGCTGCTAGCCGGGAATTCTCTGCCTGGTTCTACCCGCTGCCCGGAACGCTACGCAGGGCAAAAGCGATTCTCGTCCTCCGTGCTTGCTTTTTCTCAGAAAGAGCCGTGGTGTGCGTTTTCGCCGTAAAACGCGTTTTCGGCCGAAAACCTGTACGTTTGCACTTCCCCGCCACAGGGAAGCTGCTAGCCGGGAATTCTCTGCCTGGTTCTACCCGCTGCCCGGAACACTATGCAGGGCAAAAGCGATTCTCGTCCTCCGTGCTTGCTTTTTCTCAGAAAGAGCCGTGGTGTGCGTTTTCGCCGGAAAACGCGTTTTTGGCTGAAAACGTGTACGTTTGCACTTCCCGGCCACAGGGAAGCTGCTAGCCGGGAATTCACTGCCTGGTTCTACCCGCTGCCCGGAACGCTACGCAGGGCAAAAGCGATTCTCGTCCTCCGTGCTTGCTTTTTCTCAGAAAGAGCCGTGGTGTGCGTTTTCGCCGGAAAACGCGTTTTCGGCCGAAAACGTGTACGTTTGCAATTCCCCGCCACAGGGAAGCTGCTAGCAGGGAATTCGCTGCCTGATTCTACCCGCTGCCCGGAACGCTACGCAGGGCAAAAGCGATTCTCGTCCTCCGTGCTTGCTTTTTCTCAGAAAGAGCCGTGGTGTGTGTTTTCGCCGGAAAACGCGTTTTCGGCCGAAAACGTGTACGTTTGCACTTCCCGGCCACAGGGAAGCTGCTAGCCGGGAATTCTCTGCCTGGTTCTACCCGCTGCCGGGAACGCTACGCAGGGCAAAAGCGATTCTCGTCCTCCGTGCTTGCTTTTTCTCAGAAAGAGCCGTGGTGTGCGTTTTCGCCGTAAAACGCGTTTTCGGCCGAAAACGTGTACGTTTGCACTTCCCCGCCACAGGGAAGCTGCTAGCCGGGAATTCGCTGCCTGATTCTACCCGCTGCCCGGAACGCTACGCAGGGCAAAAGCGATTCTCGTCCTCCGTGCTTGCTTTTTCTCAGAAAGAGCCGTGGTGTGTGTTTTCGCCGGAAAACGCGTTTTCGGCCGAAAACGTGTACGTTTGCACTTCCCCGCCACAGGGAAGCTGCTAGCCGGGAATTCTCTGCCTGGTTCTACCCGCTGCCGGGAACGCTACGCAGGGCAAAAGCGATTCTCGTCCTCCGTGCTTGCTTTTTCTCAGAAAGAGCCGTGGTGTGCGTTTTCGCCGGAAAACGCGTTTTCGGCCGAAAACGTGTACGTTTGCTCTTCCCGGCCACAGGGAAGCTGCTAGCCGGGAATTCTCTGCCTGGTTCTACCCGCTGCCCGGAACGCTACGCAGGGCAAAAGCGATTCTCGTCCTCCGTGCTTGCTTTTTCTCAGAAAGAGCCGTGGTGTGCGTTTTCGCCGCAAAACGCGTTTTCGGCCGAAAACGTGTACGTTTGCACTTCCCGGCCACAGGGAAGCTGCTAGACGGGAATTCTCTGCCTGGTTCTACCCGCTGCCCGGAACGCTACGCAGGGCAAAAGCGATTCTCGTCCTCCGTGCTTGCTTTTTCTCAGAAAGAGCCGTGGTGTGCTTTTTCGCCGGAAAACGCGTTTTCGGCCGAAAACGTGTACGTTTGCACTTCCCCGCCACAGGGAAGCTGCTAGCCGGGAATTCGCTGCCTATTTCTACCCGCTGCTCGGAACGCTACGCAGGGCAAAAGCGATTCTCGTCCTCCGTGCTTGCTTTTTCTCAGAAAGAGCCGTGGTGTGCGTTTTCGCCGGAAAACGCGTTTTCGGCCGGAAACGTGTACGTTTGCACTTCCCCGCCACAGCGAAGCTGCTAGCCGGGAATTCTCTGCCTGGTTCTACCCGGTGCACGGAACGCTACGCAGGGCAAAAGCGATTCTCGTCCTCCGTGCTTGCTTTTTCTCAGAAAGAGCCGTGGTGTGCGTTTTCGCCGGAAAACGCGTTTTCGGCCGAAAACGTGTACGTTTGCACTTCCCCGCCACAGGGAAGATGCTAGCCGGGAATTCTCTGCCTGGTTCTACCCGCTGCCCAGAACGCTACGCAGGGCAAAAGCGATTCTCGTCCTCCGTGCTTGCTCTTTCTCAGAAAGAGCCGTGTTGTGCGTTTTCGCCGGAAAACGCGTTTTCGGCCGAAAACGTGTACGTTTGCACTTCCCCGCCACAGGGAAGCTGCTAGCCGGGAATTCTCTGCCTGGTTCTACCCGCTGCCCGGAACGCTACGCAGGGCAAAAGCGATTCTCGTCCTCCGTGCTTGCTTTTTCTCAGAAAGAGCCGTGGTGTGCGTTTTCGCCGTAAAACGCGTTTTCGGCCGAAAACGTGTACGTTTGCACTTCCCCGCCACAGGGAAGCTGCTAGCCGGGAATTCTCTGCCTGGTTCTACCCGCTGCCCGGAACACTATGCAGGGCAAAAGCGATTCTCGTCCTCCGTGCTTGCTTTTTCTCAGAAAGAGCCGTGGTGTGCGTTTTCGCCGGAAAACGCGTTTTTGGCTGAAAACGTGTACGTTTGCACTTCCCGGCCACAGGGAAGCTGCTAGCCGGGAATTCTCTGCCTGGTTCTACCCGCTGCCGGGAACGCTACGCAGGGCAAAAGCGATTCTCGTCCTCCGTGCTTGCTTTTTCTCAGAAAGAGCCGTGGTGTGCGTTTTCGCCGGAAAACGCGTTTTCGGCCGAAAACGTGTACGTTTGCACTTCCCGGCCACAGGGAAGCTGCTAGCCGGGAATTCTCTGCCTGGTTCTACCCGCTGCCCGGAACGCTACGCAGGGCAAAAGCGATTCTCGTCCTCCGTGCTTGCTTTTTCTCAGAAAGAGCCGTGGTGTGCGTTTTCGAGGGAAAACGTGTTTTCGGCCGAAAACGTGTACGTTTGCACTTCCCGGCCACAGGGAAGCTGCTAGCCGGGAATTCTCTGCCTGGTTCTACCCGCTGCCCGGAACGCTACGCAGGGCAAAAGCGATTCTCGTCCTCCGTGCTTGCTTTTTCTCAGAAAGAGCCGTGGTGTGCGTTTTCGCCGGAAAACGCGTTTTCGGCCGAAAACGTGTACGTTTGCAATTCCCCGCCACAGGGAAGCTGCTAGCAGGGAATTCGCTGCCTGATTCTACCCGCTGCCCGGAACGCTACGCAGGGCAAAAGCGATTCTCGTCCTCCGTGCTTGCTTTTTCTCAGAAAGAGCCGTGGTGTGTGTTTTCGCCGGAAAACGCGTTTTCGGCCGAAAACGTGTACGTTTGCACTTCCCGGCCACAGGGAAGCTGCTAGCCGGGAATTCTCTGCCTGGTTCTACCCGCTGCCGGGAACGCTACGCAGGGCAAAAGCGATTCTCGTCCTCCGTGCTTGCTTTTTCTCAGAAAGAGCCGTGGTGTGCGTTTTCGCCGGAAAACGCGTTTTCGGCCGGAAACGTGTACGTTTGCACTTCCCCGCCACAGCGAAGCTGCTAGCCGGGAATTCTCTGCCTGGTTCTACCCGGTGCACGGAACGCTACGCAGGGCAAAAGCGATTCTCGTCCTCCGTGCTTGCTTTTTCTCAGAAAGAGCCGTGGTGTGCGTTTTCGCCGGAAAACGCGTTTTCGGCCGAAAACGTGTACGTTTGCACTTCCCCGCCACAGGGAAGATGCTAGCCGGGAATTCTCTGCCTGGTTCTACCCGCTGCCCAGAACGCTACGCAGGGCAAAAGCGATTCTCGTCCTCCGTGCTTGCTCTTTCTCAGAAAGAGCCGTGTTGTGCGTTTTCGCCGGAAAACGCGTTTTCGGCCGAAAACGTGTACGTTTGCACTTCCCCGCCACAGGGAAGCTGCTAGCCGGGAATTCTCTGCCTGGTTCTACCCGCTGCCCGGAACGCTACGCAGGGCAAAAGCGATTCTCGTCCTCCGTGCTTGCTTTTTCTCAGAAAGAGCCGTGGTGTGCGTTTTCGCCGTAAAACGCGTTTTCGGCCGAAAACGTGTACGTTTGCACTTCCCCGCCACAGGGAAGCTGCTAGCCGGGAATTCTCTGCCTGGTTCTACCCGCTGCCCGGAACACTATGCAGGGCAAAAGCGATTCTCGTCCTCCGTGCTTGCTTTTTCTCAGAAAGAGCCGTGGTGTGCGTTTTCGCCGGAAAACGCGTTTTTGGCTGAAAACGTGTACGTTTGCACTTCCCGGCCACAGGGAAGCTGCTAGCCGGGAATTCTCTGCCTGGTTCTACCCGCTGCCGGGAACGCTACGCAGGGCAAAAGCGATTCTCGTCCTCCGTGCTTGCTTTTTCTCAGAAAGAGCCGTGGTGTGCGTTTTCGCCGGAAAACGCGTTTTCGGCCGAAAACGTGTACGTTTGCACTTCCCGGCCACAGGGAAGCTGCTAGCCGGGAATTCTCTGCCTGGTTCTACCCGCTGCCCGGAACGCTACGCAGGGCAAAAGCGATTCTCGTCCTCCGTGCTTGCTTTTTCTCAGAAAGAGCCGTGGTGTGCGTTTTCGAGGGAAAACGTGTTTTCGGCCGAAAACGTGTACGTTTGCACTTCCCGGCCACAGGGAAGCTGCTAGCCGGGAATTCTCTGCCTGGTTCTACCCGCTGCCCGGAACGCTACGCAGGGCAAAAGCGATTCTCGTCCTCCGTGCTTGCTTTTTCTCAGAAAGAGCCGTGGTGTGCGTTTTCGCCGGAAAACGCGTTTTCGGCCGAAAACGAGTACGTTTGCAATTCCCCGCCACAGGGAAGCTGCTAGCAGGGAATTCGCTGCCTGATTCTACCCGCTGCCCGGAACGCTACGCAGGGCAAAAGCGATTCTCGTCCTCCGTGCTTGCTTTTTCTCAGAAAGAGCCGTGGTGTGTGTTTTCGCCGGAAAACGCGTTTTCGGCCGAAAACGTGTACGTTTGCACTTCCCGGCCACAGGGAAGCTGCTAGCCGGGAATTCTCTGCCTGGTTCTACCCGCTGCCGGGAACGCTACGCAGGGCAAAAGCGATTCTCGTCCTCCGTGCTTGCTTTTTCTCAGAAAGAGCCGTGGTGTGCGTTTTCGCCGGAAAACGCGTTTTCGGCCGAAAACGTGTACGTTTGCACTTCCCCGCCACAGGGAAGATGCTAGCCGGGAATTCTCTGCCTGGTTCTACCCGCTGCCCAGAACGCTACGCAGGGCAAAAGCGATTCTCGTCCTCCGTGCTTGCTCTTTCTCAGAAAGAGCCGTGTTGTGCGTTTTCGCCGGAAAACGCGTTTTCGGCCGAAAACGTGTACGTTTGCACTTCCCCGCCACAGGGAAGCTGCTAGCCGGGAATTCTCTGCCTGGTTCTACCCGCTGCCCGGAACGCTACGCAGGGCAAAAGCGATTCTCGTCCTCCGTGCTTGCTTTTTCTCAGAAAGAGCCGTGGTGTGCGTTTTCGCCGTAAAACGCGTTTTCGGCCGAAAACGTGTACGTTTGCACTTCCCCGCCACAGGGAAGCTGCTAGCCGGGAATTCTCTGCCTGGTTCTACCCGCTGCCCGGAACACTATGCAGGGCAAAAGCGATTCTCGTCCTCCGTGCTTGCTTTTTCTCAGAAAGAGCCGTGGTGTGCGTTTTCGCCGGAAAACGCGTTTTTGGCTGAAAACGTGTACGTTTGCACTTCCCGGCCACAGGGAAGCTGCTAGCCGGGAATTCTCTGCCTGGTTCTACCCGCTGCCGGGAACGCTACGCAGGGCAAAAGCGATTCTCGTCCTCCGTGCTTGCTTTTTCTCAGAAAGAGCCGTGGTGTGCGTTTTCGCCGGAAAACGCGTTTTCGGCCGAAAACGTGTACGTTTGCACTTCCCGGCCACAGGGAAGCTGCTAGCCGGGAATTCTCTGCCTGGTTCTACCCGCTGCCCGGAACGCTACGCAGGGCAAAAGCGATTCTCGTCCTCCGTGCTTGCTTTTTCTCAGAAAGAGCCGTGGTGTGCGTTTTCGAGGGAAAACGTGTTTTCGGCCGAAAACGTGTACGTTTGCACTTCCCGGCCACAGGGAAGCTGCTAGCCGGGAATTCTCTGCCTGGTTCTACCCGCTGCCCGGAACGCTACGCAGGGCAAAAGCGATTCTCGTCCTCCGTGCTTGCTTTTTCTCAGAAAGAGCCGTGGTGTGCGTTTTCGCCGGAAAACGCGTTTTCGGCCGAAAACGTGTACGTTTGCAATTCCCCGCCACAGGGAAGCTGCTAGCAGGGAATTCGCTGCCTGATTCTACCCGCTGCCCGGAACGCTACGCAGGGCAAAAGCGATTCTCGTCCTCCGTGCTTGCTTTTTCTCAGAAAGAGCCGTGGTGTGTGTTTTCGCCGGAAAACGCGTTTTCGGCCGAAAACGTGTACGTTTGCACTTCCCGGCCACAGGGAAGCTGCTAGCCGGGAATTCTCTGCCTGGTTCTACCCGCTGCCGGGAACGCTACGCAGGGCAAAAGCGATTCTCGTCCTCCGTGCTTGCTTTTTCTCAGAAAGAGCCGTGGTGTGCGTTTTCGCCGGAAAACGCGTTTTCGGCCGAAAACGTGTACGCTTGCTCTTCCCGGCCACAGGGAAGCTGCTAGCCGGGAATTCTCTGCCTGGTTCTACCCGCTGCCCGGAACGCTACGCAGGGCAAAAGCGATTCTCGTCCTCCGTGCTTGCTTTTTCTCAGAAAGAGCCGTGGTGTGCGTTTTCGCCGTAAAACGCGTTTTCGGCCGGAAACGTGTACGTTTGCACTTCCCCGCCACAGGGAAGCTGCTAGCCGGGAATTCTCTGCCTGGTTCTACCCGCTGCCCGGAACACTATGCAGGGCAAAAGCGATTCTCGTCCTCCGTGCTTGCTTTTTCTCAGAAAGAGCCGTGGTGTGCGTTTTCGCCGGAAAACGCGTTTTTGTCTGAAAACGTGTACGTTTGCACTTCCCGGCCACAGGGAAGCTGCTAGCCGGGAATTCACTGCCTGGTTCTACCCGCTGCCCGGAACGCTACGCAGGGCAAAAGCGATTCTCGTCCTCCGTGCTTGCTTTTTCTCAGAAAGAGCCGTGGTGTGCGTTTTCGCCGGAAAACGCGTTTTCGGCCGAAAACGTGTACGTTTGCACTTCCCGGCCACAGGGAAGCTGCTAGACGGGAATTCTCTGCCTGGTTCTACCCGCTGCCCGGAACGCTACGCAGGGCAAAAGCGATTCTCGTCCTCCGTGCTTGCTTTTTCTCAGAAAGAGCCGTGGTGTGCTTTTTCGCCGGAAAACGCGTTTTCGGCCGAAAACGTGTACGTTTGCACTTCCCCGCCACAGGGAAGCTGCTAGCCGGGAATTCTCTGCCTGGTTCTACCCGCTGCCCGGAACGCTACGCAGGGCAAAAGCGATTCTCGTCCTCCGTGCTTGCTTTTTCTCAGAAAGAGCCGTGGTGTGCGTTTTCGAGGGAAAACGTGTTTTCGGCCGAAAACGTGTACGTTTGCACTTCCCGGCCACAGGGAAGCTGCTAGCCGGGAATTCTCTGCCTGGTTCTACCCGCTGCCCGGAACGCTACGCAGGGCAAAAGCGATTCTCGTCCTCCGTGCTTGCTTTTTCTCAGAAAGAGCCGTGGTGTGCGTTTTCGCCGTAAAACGCGTTTTCGGCCGAAAACGTGTACGTTTGCACTTCCCCGCCACAGGGAAGCTGCTAGCCGGGAATTCTCTGCCTGGTTCTACCCGCTGCCCGGAACACTATGCAGGGCAAAAGCGATTCTCGTCCTCCGTGCTTGCTTTTTCTCAGAAAGAGCCGTGGTGTGCGTTTTCGCCGGAAAACGCGTTTTTGGCTGAAAACGTGTACGTTTGCACTTCCCGGCCACAGGGAAGCTGCTAGCCGGGAATTCTCTGCCTGGTTCTACCCGCTGCCGGGAACGCTACGCAGGGCAAAAGCGATTCTCGTCCTCCGTGCTTGCTTTTTCTCAGAAAGAGCCGTGGTGTGCGTTTTCGCCGGAAAACGCGTTTTCGGCCGAAAACGTGTACGTTTGCACTTCCCGGCCACAGGGAAGCTGCTAGACGGGAATTCTCTGCCTGGTTCTACCCGCTGCCCGGAACGCTACGCAGGGCAAAAGCGATTCTCGTCCTCCGTGCTTGCTTTTTCTCAGAAAGAGCCGTGGTGTGCGTTTTCGCCGGAAAACGCGTTTTTGGCTGAAAACGTGTACGTTTGCACTTCCCGGCCACAGGGAAGCTGCTAGCCGGGAATTCTCTGCCTGGTTCTACCCGCTGCCGGGAACGCTACGCAGGGCAAAAGCGATTCTCGTCCTCCGTGCTTGCTTTTTCTCAGAAAGAGCCGTGGTGTGCGTTTTCGCCGGAAAACGCGTTTTCGGCCGAAAACGTGTACGTTTGCACTTCCCGGCCACAGGGAAGCTGCTAGACGGGAATTCTCTGCCTGGTTCTACCCGCTGCCCGGAACGCTACGCAGGGCAAAAGCGATTCTCGTCCTCCGTGCTTGCTTTTTCTCAGAAAGAGCCGTGGTGTGCTTTTTCGCCGGAAAACGCGTTTTCGGCCGAAAACGTGTACGTTTGCACTTCCCCGCCACAGGGAAGCTGCTAGCCGGGAATTCTCTGCCTGGTTCTACCCGCTGCCCGGAACGCTACGCAGGGCAAAATCGATTCTCGTCCTCCGTGCTTGCTTTTTCTCAGAAAGAGCCGTGGTGTGCGTTTTCGAGGGAAAACGTGTTTTCGGCCGAAAACGTGTACGTTTGCACTTCCCGGCCACAGGGAAGCTGCTAGCCGGGAATTCTCTGCCTGGTTCTACCCGCTGCCCGGAACGCTACGCAGGGCAAAAGCGATTCTCGTCCTCCGTGCTTGCTTTTTCTCAGAAAGAGCCGTGGTGTGCGTTTTCGCCGGAAAACGCGTTTTCGGCCGAAAACGTGTACGTTTGCAATTCCCCGCCACAGGGAAGCTGCTAGCAGGGAATTCGCTGCCTGATTCTACCCGCTGCCCGGAACGCTACGCAGGGCAAAAGCGATTCTCGTCCTCCGTGCTTGCTTTTTCTCAGAAAGAGCCGTGGTGTGTGTTTTCGCCGGAAAACGCGTTTTCGGCCGAAAACGTGTACGTTTGCACTTCCCGGCCACAGGGAAGCTGCTAGCCGGGAATTCTCTGCCTGGTTCTACCCGCTGCCGGGAACGCTACGCAGGGCAAAAGCGATTCTCGTCCTCCGTGCTTGCTTTTTCTCAGAAAGAGCCGTGGTGTGCGTTTTCGCCGGAAAACGCGTTTTCGGCCGAAAACGTGTACGCTTGCTCTTCCCGGCCACAGGGAAGCTGCTAGCCGGGAATTCTCTGCCTGGTTCTACCCGCTGCCCGGAACGCTACGCAGGGCAAAAGCGATTCTCGTCCTCCGTGCTTGCTTTTTCTCAGAAAGAGCCGTGGTGTGCGTTTTCGCCGTAAAACGCGTTTTCGGCCGGAAACGTGTACGTTTGCACTTCCCCGCCACAGGGAAGCTGCTAGCCGGGAATTCTCTGCCTGGTTCTACCCGCTGCCCGGAACACTATGCAGGGCAAAAGCGATTCTCGTCCTCCGTGCTTGCTTTTTCTCAGAAAGAGCCGTGGTGTGCGTTTTCGCCGGAAAACGCGTTTTTGTCTGAAAACGTGTACGTTTGCACTTCCCGGCCACAGGGAAGCTGCTAGCCGGGAATTCACTGCCTGGTTCTACCCGCTGCCCGGAACGCTACGCAGGGCAAAAGCGATTCTCGTCCTCCGTGCTTGCTTTTTCTCAGAAACAGCCGTGGTGTGCGTTTTCGCCGGAAAACGCGTTTTCGGCCGAAAACGTGTACGTTTGCACTTCCCGGCCACAGGGAAGCTGCTAGACGGGAATTCTCTGCCTGGTTCTACCCGCTGCCCGGAACGCTACGCAGGGCAAAAGCGATTCTCGTCCTCCGTGCTTGCTTTTTCTCAGAAAGAGCCGTGGTGTGCTTTTTCGCCGGAAAACGCGTTTTCGGCCGAAAACGTGTACGTTTGCACTTCCCCGCCACAGGGAAGCTGCTAGCCGGGAATTCTCTGCCTGGTTCTACCCGCTGCCCGGAACGCTACGCAGGGCAAAAGCGATTCTCGTCCTCCGTGCTTGCTTTTTCTCAGAAAGAGCCGTGGTGTGCGTTTTCGAGGGAAAACGTGTTTTCGGCCGAAAACGTGTACGTTTGCACTTCCCGGCCACAGGGAAGCTGCTAGCCGGGAATTCTCTGCCTGGTTCTACCCGCTGCCCGGAACGCTACGCAGGGCAAAAGCGATTCTCGTCCTCCGTGCTTGCTTTTTCTCAGAAAGAGCCGTGGTGTGCGTTTTCGCCGTAAAACGCGTTTTCGGCCGAAAACGTGTACGTTTGCACTTCCCCGCCACAGGGAAGCTGCTAGCCGGGAATTCTCTGCCTGGTTCTACCCGCTGCCCGGAACACTATGCAGGGCAAAAGCGATTCTCGTCCTCCGTGCTTGCTTTTTCTCAGAAAGAGCCGTGGTGTGCGTTTTCGCCGGAAAACGCGTTTTTGGCTGAAAACGTGTACGTTTGCACTTCCCGGCCACAGGGAAGCTGCTAGCCGGGAATTCTCTGCCTGGTTCTACCCGCTGCCGGGAACGCTACGCAGGGCAAAAGCGATTCTCGTCCTCCGTGCTTGCTTTTTCTCAGAAAGAGCCGTGGTGTGCGTTTTCGCCGGAAAACGCGTTTTCGGCCGAAAACGTGTACGTTTGCACTTCCCGGCCACAGGGAAGCTGCTAGCCGGGAATTCTCTGCCTGGTTCTACCCGCTGCCGGGAACGCTACGCAGGGCAAAAGCGATTCTCGTCCTCCGTGCTTGCTTTTTCTCAGAAAGAGCCGTGGTGTGCGTTTTCGCCGGAAAACGCGTTTTCGGCCGAAAACGTGTACGCTTGCTCTTCCCGGCCACAGGGAAGCTGCTAGCCGGGAATTCTCTGCCTGGTTCTACCCGCTGCCCGGAACGCTACGCAGGGCAAAAGCGATTCTCGTCCTCCGTGCTTGCTTTTTCTCAGAAAGAGCCGTGGTGTGCGTTTTCGCCGTAAAACGCGTTTTCGGCCGGAAACGTGTACGTTTGCACTTCCCCGCCACAGGGAAGCTGCTAGCCGGGAATTCTCTGCCTGGTTCTACCCGCTGCCCGGAACACTATGCAGGGCAAAAGCGATTCTCGTCCTCCGTGCTTGCTTTTTCTCAGAAAGAGCCGTGGTGTGCGTTTTCGCCGGAAAACGCGTTTTTGTCTGAAAACGTGTACGTTTGCACTTCCCGGCCACAGGGAAGCTGCTAGCCGGGAATTCACTGCCTGGTTCTACCCGCTGCCCGGAACGCTACGCAGGGCAAAAGCGATTCTCGTCCTCCGTGCTTGCTTTTTCTCAGAAAGAGCCGTGGTGTGCGTTTTCGCCGGAAAACGCGTTTTCGGCCGAAAACGTGTACGTTTGCACTTCCCGGCCACAGGGAAGCTGCTAGACGGGAATTCTCTGCCTGGTTCTACCCGCTGCCCGGAACGCTACGCAGGGCAAAAGCGATTCTCGTCCTCCGTGCTTGCTTTTTCTCAGAAAGAGCCGTGGTGTGCTTTTTCGCCGGAAAACGCGTTTTCGGCCGAAAACGTGTACGTTTGCACTTCCCGGCCACAGGGAAGCTGCTAGCCGGGAATTCTCTGCCTGGTTCTACCCGCTGCCCGGAACGCTACGCAGGGCAAAAGCGATTCTCGTCCTCCGTGCTTGCTTTTTCTCAGAAAGAGCCGTGGTGTGCGTTTTCGAGGGAAAACGTGTTTTCGGCCGAAAACGTGTACGTTTGCACTTCCCGGCCACAGGGAAGCTGCTAGCCGGGAATTCTCTGCCTGGTTCTACCCGCTGCCCGGAACGCTACGCAGGGCAAAAGCGATTCTCGTCCTCCGTGCTTGCTTTTTCTCAGAAAGAGCCGTGGTGTGCGTTTTCGCCGGAAAACGCGTTTTCGGCCGAAAACGTGTACGTTTGCAATTCCCCGCCACAGGGAAGCTGCTAGCAGGGAATTCGCTGCCTGATTCTACCCGCTGCCCGGAACGCTACGCAGGGCAAAAGCGATTCTCGTCCTCCGTGCTTGCTTTTTCTCAGAAAGAGCCGTGGTGTGTGTTTTCGCCGGAAAACGCGTTTTCGGCCGAAAACGTGTACGTTTGCACTTCCCGGCCACAGGGAAGCTGCTAGCCGGGAATTCTCTGCCTGGTTCTACCCGCTGCCGGGAACGCTACGCAGGGCAAAAGCGATTCTCGTCCTCCGTGCTTGCTTTTTCTCAGAAAGAGCCGTGGTGTGCGTTTTCGCCGTAAAACGCGTTTTCGGCCGAAAACGTGTACGTTTGCACTTCCCCGCCACAGGGAAGCTGCTAGCCGGGAATTCACTGCCTGGTTCTACCCGCTGCCCGGAACGCTACGCAGGGCAAAAGCGATTCTCGTCCTCCGTGCTTGCTTTTTCTCAGAAAGAGCCGTGGTGTGCGTTTTCGCCGGAAAACGCGTTTTCGGCCGAAAACGTGTACGTTTGCACTTCCCGGCCACAGGGAAGCTGCTAGACGGGAATTCTCTGCCTGGTTCTACCCGCTGCCCGGAACGCTACGCAGGGCAAAAGCGATTCTCGTCCTCCGTGCTTGCTTTTTCTCAGAAAGAGCCGTGGTGTGCTTTTTCGCCGGAAAACGCGTTTTCGGCCGAAAACGTGTACGTTTGCACTTCCCGGCCACAGGGAAGCTGCTAGCCGGGAATTCTCTGCCTGGTTCTACCCGCTGCCCGGAACGCTACGCAGGGCAAAAGCGATTCTCGTCCTCCGTGCTTGCTTTTTCTCAGAAAGAGCCGTGGTGTGCGTTTTCGAGGGAAAACGTGTTTTCGGCCGAAAACGTGTACGTTTGCACTTCCCGGCCACAGGGAAGCTGCTAGCCGGGAATTCTCTGCCTGGTTCTACCCGCTGCCCGGAACGCTACGCAGGGCAAAAGCGATTCTCGTCCTCCGTGCTTGCTTTTTCTCAGAAAGAGCCGTGGTGTGCGTTTTCGCCGGAAAACGCGTTTTCGGCCGAAAACGTGTACGTTTGCAATTCCCCGCCACAGGGAAGCTGCTAGCAGGGAATTCGCTGCCTGATTCTACCCGCTGCCCGGAACGCTACGCAGGGCAAAAGCGATTCTCGTCCTCCGTGCTTGCTTTTTCTCAGAAAGAGCCGTGGTGTGTGTTTTCCGCCGGAAAACGCGTTTTCGGCCGAAAACGTGTACGTTTGCACTTCCCGGCCACAGGGAAGCTGCTAGCCGGGAATTCTCTGCCTGGTTCTACCCGCTGCCGGGAACGCTACGCAGGCAAAAGCGATTCTCGTCCTCCGTGCTTGCTTTTTCTCAGAAAGAGCCGTGGTGTGCGTTTCCGCCGGAAAACGCGTTTTCGGCCGGGAAAACGTGTACGTTTGCACTTCCCCGCCACAGGGAAGCTGCTAGCCGGGAATTCTCTGCCTGGTTCTACCCGCTGCCCGGAACACTATGCAGGGCAAAAGCGATTCTCGTCCTCCGTGCTTGCTTTTTCTCAGAAAGAGCCGTGGTGTGCGTTTTCGCCGGAAAACGCGTTTTCGGCCGAAAACGTGTACGTTTGCACTTCCCGGCCACAGGGAAGCTGCTAGACGGGAATTCTCTGCCTGGTTCTACCCGCTGCCCGGAACGCTACGCAGGGCAAAAGCGATTCTCGTCCTCCGTGCTTGCTTTTTCTCAGAAAGAGCCGTGGTGTGCTTTTTCGCCGGAAACGCGTTTTCGGCCGAAAACGTGTACGTTTGCACTTCCCCGCCACAGGGAAGCTGCTAGCCGGGAATTCTCTGCCTGGTTCTACCCGCTGCCCGGAACGCTACGCAGGCAAAAGCGATTCTCGTCCTCCGTGCTTGCTTGTTCTCAGAAAGAGCCGTGGTGTGCGTTTTCGACGGAGAAACGTGTTTTCG